>NC_052151.1:132060422-132664706 GCF_902713615.1 Scyliorhinus canicula | reverse complement strand
CCCTGCGCTCCGGGGTTCCCCCTTGTCCCGGGGACACCCGCCATGGCCGTCCACTGTGTGTCCGCCACGCGGGTAGTCCCCTGCACTCCGGGGGGCCCCTTCACCCACAGACCGTACTGGGTGGGTGCTTGCAGCAGTTCCCTGTTTCGAGCCCTTGTCTGTGGCACTTTGTGGCCCTATTCCCTTTCTGGCCTCTTTTGTCCCTTCGTCCCTGCATTTCCCCTCCCTGGTCTCTCGCCCCCCGAGTGCCCCCCCCCCCCCGCTCTATCCCTTTCGGGGATACCCCTGTGTACCCCTCCATTGCCCCTCTCTCCCCCATTCCTGTCCCCATTTGCTCTCCCACCTTTGATGGGTGATCCCCCCCCTCCCCTGCCTGGCGCCTTCCCCCCTGTTGGGGGTGTGCTGCGGCCCTGCTCTGTTGCGCGCCCCCTTCGCTAGCTTTCCTGCTAGCACGGTGGCTCCCCGCTCGGAGGTTGCTGTCCCGCTTCCCCTCTCCCCTCTCCAGTACTCCCGTTCCCTCGTGCCGGGGCCTGGCCTCCCACCTGGAGCGGGCCCTTGGGCATTGGGTTGTTTTTCCTGGGTGTTCCTGCCAGGGGGGAGGGGGCTGGCTTTGCCTCGCCCCTCCCCACCCCCCCGTCGGCATGACGTATCTCCTTGCCATGGGCCCCTCGTCCCTACTTCCCATGGCGTTTTTCCAGCCCGTGCTCCTCAACGAATCTATTCGCCTCGGCAGGGGCTGTAAAGAAATATTCCTTGTGTTGGTATGTGACCCAGAGTTTTGCTGGGTACAGCATACCAAAACGTACTTTGTTCTTATAGAGAGCTGCTTTCGCTCTGTTGAACTCCGCCCGTCTCTTAGCTATGTCCAGCTCCAAAATCCTCGTAGATTCGGATGGCGTGCCCGTCCCAATTGCAGGCTCTATTCTCCTTGGCCCAGCGCAGGATTGTCTCCCTATCCCGGTACCGGTGCAGTCTGGCTATAACTGCTCTCGGTTTTTCCCCTTCCTTGGGCTTCGGGCGCAGTGACCGATGAGCTCTGTCCATTTCCGGTGGGGTGGGAAAAGTTTCCCGCCCCACTAAGGAGCCCAGCATCGCAGCCACGAATGTTGTGGGATTTCTACCCTCTATCCCCTCTGGCAGGCCCACTATCTTAATATTTTGCCTTCTCGAGCTGATCTCCTGGTCGTCTACCCTGCCCTTCAGGCTCCCCTGTGTTGCACTCAGTTTCGCCATTTCCCTCTCCAGGGACATGACCCGGTCGCTCATCGTCAGTCGCTGCCTTCTCCAGCTCTTTAATGGTTGCCCCTTGGGCTTCCAGTATCTTCCCTTGGGCATCCACTTTCTCCTCCATTCTGGTCAGAGCCTGCTGCACCCCTGACATGGCCCTGGTCACTGCTGCCTGTGCTGCGGCCTCTGTGTCTGCTTTTAACTCTGCCTTGATTGCCTGCAGCTGCTCCCTCACCACCTCGGCAATGGCTTCCTTCCAATCACGCCCCCCTCTAACCCCAGGGGAGAGGTTGCCCGCCCGTCCAGCTCTTTTGGATGCGGCGATACATTCTTCCCGCTGCTTCGCGTGTTGACTCGTTCGCCCAAGCTGGTTTGCCCTTTGCCCCGTCTACCTCCGGTGCCCCCTTTCTCTTGGGTCCCTTCTGGCATTTTTTTCTCCCCCTTCATCGTTTCTTCTCTCCTTGTTCTTCTTTTCCCCCTTTTCCGCACCCTATTTTAATTTTATTTATTAATATATATATATATATATATATATATAAAAATATATGTATATATTTTTTTTTTAAATGAAAAATTTATTTCCCCCCTTCTTTCCTTTACCCCTTTATTTCACCCTTTTCTCTTTACCAGTTTTCTTTTGGGTTTTTATTTTAAAAAAAGAACAGAAATATAAGTCTCTTTTTTCTTTTGTTTTCTCTCTCCACTCGCCCAGGAGAGAGAGAGAGAGAGTCCCTTTGTCCTTGCCACATGGTGGTCACTGCAGTTGGGGGGAGGGGGGGGGGCGAGTGGGCCGGGGCCCGCTGCTGGTTGGGGGGGGGGGGGGGTGGTGTCCCCGCTGCTGGGTGGGGGGGGTGTCCCCGCTGCTGGTTGGGGGGGGGGGGGTGGTGTCCCCGCTGCTGGTTGGGGGGGGGGGTGGTGTCCCCGCTGCGGGTGGGGGGGGGTTGGGTCCCCGCTGCTGGTTGGGGGGGGGGGGGGTGGTGTCCCCGCTGCTGGTTGGGGGGGGGGGGGGTTTGGTGTCCCCGCTGCTGGTTGGGGGGGGGGTGGTGTCCCCGCTGCTGGTTGGGGGGGGGGGGTGGTGTCCCGCTGCTGGTTTGGGGGGGGGGTGGTGTCCCCGCTGCTGGTTGGGGGGGGGGGGGTGGTGTCCCGCTGCTGGTTGGGGGGTGGGTCCCCGCTGCTGGTTTGGGGGGGGGGGGAGAAAAGAGGGCCCGCCGCTGCCGCACCGTTCCCGGCCCGCGTGGGGGGGGGGGGGGGGGGAGGGGGTTGGACCTGCCGCTGCTGGGCCTCCCTGTCGCCGTTACTCCTCGCCTCCGCCTTCCGCCGCCGCCTTCCGCCGCCGCCCGCTCCTCCTCAGCTGCCGCCCGCTCCTCCTCCGCTTCTCCTCCGCTGCCCGCCCGCTCCTCCTCCGCTGCCGCCGCCTCCTCCTCCGTTGTCGCCCGCTCCTCCGCCGTTGCCGCCCGCTCCTCCTCCGCCGTTGCCGCCCGCTCCTCCACCGCCGTCCGGCCTGTCGGGGGGGTTCCTTCCTGGCGCTTGCGGGAGCCCCTCTCCCTGCGACCTCCTCGCTCGCCGCCCGGAAGTCCTATCCTAGAACACAATTCTAATGAAAAACGGTGCGCGACTCGCTGGGTCTGTGATTAACACTCGAGAGGCTGCCAAGCCGCATATACACATTTCACTCCTCACAAATACTCATCCCAGCCAACAAGATGGCACTGGTTGTGCTGGAGCGCGCCCATACAGCTGACTGGCTGGGGCTATAGGGCACCTAGAAGGGGTGACCTAGGGGGACACGTAGCTCTAAGTTCACAGTGGGCTATTAGCGGTGCATGCAGCTGCATGCCCACCTTTCAGGCTGCAGCAATGTTGTTACGTGCCTATCCACCCCGACCCTCCGGCCACATCCTGGCCACCCCCTGTCACTACCCCCTGCATTGGCAGAAGCTCCCCGGCCAGCAACACAACTGTCAGCAGAATATGGCGATGTTGGACACATTCTGTACCCTCTCTCTCAACGCTGGTTTCACGATTTTTAAAAGGGCGAGTGAACTGCGCCGGCAGAAACTCAGCCCATCGGAAGCAGAGAATCGTGGAGGCCCCGGAGAATACCGGGTCAGGCCCTATAATTATATGCAAACAGTGTTTACTGAACATGCGTTCCAGAATGCATTGATGCCGCTGCCAAGGTGACGGAGAATTGCCATTTGACAGCACATCGGCGCCCTTTGCGACTTTTGCGTCAGAACCGATTATCCGCCCAATCGCACTTCCCGATTTGGGCGTCAGCCAATGGAGAATCCTGCCCCATGTCTTCTGTTGAACAGAAAGAAACTTTTCAATTGAGTACATAAATTAGCCTCCACTTCTGTTAAATTTGTCAAGAAATCACTCCGATTTTGCAGCTGTAAATTCATTTCCACTTTAAATTAAAAATGCTGACATGTTACTGGCTGTGAGGCATAATGGATTCAAGTGCCAATCGACTGAGTTTTGAACTCAGCTATGTTGTGCAGGGAAGCACTGGGCACAGAAGGGAAAGTTTCATGATGGAGGTGAAATTCAGCTTGGGCAGAAGTAGAAAATGGATGATAACGAATTGGCAGCTCATCTTACACTCGACAAAGTTTGCCTTTCAGAGAGGATAGAGTGCAGAACTGGCTGCCAACCTACATTGGCCCAATATCCGACGCCTGATGTATCTGCAACATACATTGATCACACACCTTCTGATAGCTGACAGTGAATGCAGTTGGGTAAGCCTGAGAGCAGACAGTCTTCCCATCATCTCTTCCATAACGTTACATGCCAGAAAAGACCTGCAAGTAAAGAGAGGGAAAGTTTGATGATGGAGGTGAAATTCATCACATGGAGGGTATCATACCATCTCAATATGAAAGTATTAATTTCCCAAAAACAGTGCAGTGGTAGTAATGATCACTGTTCCTATGATGACTAGATAAATAACATACTAAAGTATGCCGAATTGTCCACAATAATACCACACTTCTGCTTTGCATAGATAGACCCACTTTGTTAACAAAGTGTGCTTTTCTTGCAGTGGCTGCATGTTTATAAAAACTTATATTTATAAAGAGACTTACTAACTTATTACTGTTGAAAACGGTTTGTTTGTAAAACCATTTTAGACTGCGGCAGAGTGTCGCTGCAAATAGTAATTTATATTCCTCAAATGTATTGATCTGGACCACAATCATTGGTAATAGATTCTCAGTCTTTATTTTGTGATAAAGTTGCACCATACGAATCACTTGTGATGTGAATTATCTGATGTCAGTGCTTGTTATTAACTCTTAACACTAGGACTGAAGATTTTGTATTAATTAATTGTAAGAGATTCCCGACTACATGGAAAATTGCTCAAATAATCCCAATTCACAAAAAAAACCAAAGCAACCAAGAGATTTTTCTCTTCAATGAGAGTGAGTGCTCATACCAATTGCTCATTAAGGTGCTATAATTATGTAGCTACAGTTAGCAAAGTGGTTGTTATCTCCTGCCCACAGTCCCAACATTTTTCTTGAGAGTAAACATATGTCAATTATGCCCCCAGTGACATAGTACGAATGACATTTCTTTGGTTGTCAATTAACACTGAGTAGGAAACTTGCAGATTCACCCGAAACTTGTGTCGTTTGCATGTAACTTTAATTTCCCATAATTGAAAGTAACATCAAACCACCAGAGGGAGCAATGTTTGACAGCTGAGTGGTCAGAGATGAATGCAGAAATAGACAAAGAGAAGATGGCAGCAAATCAGGGTGACAGAGGATAGACTTGAAGATTTGACAGCTTAGGAAGAGGAATCTCAGTTACAATCAGTATTGCATGAGTACCATCTATGTGATATTGCCTCAGCAAGGCAGGGGTTCCTGCTCCAAGTAGCTAGTGGTGGACAGAAAAGACACGTGCCTCAAGAAATTGGAAACCAGTTAAGCCTACCATTGCCTCTTACAAACAATGGCAGACAGGAAAAGACATTTTGGTACATCTGGCTTGTTGCACACAACTTTGATACCTTATGCATCACAACAGACCACGTTCCATCTCACCCAAAAACATGTGGTGCATATCACGCTGGATGCGATACTGGTGAGGGCGTAAGCCCATGCAGTGTTATCTGCCATAAGTGTGCTGTGGCGCTAACAATTATAGTCAAAGACGAGAGACATGTTCAATCGAGGCTTTATTGCTGTGTGATGCTATTCCTCCGGCTGCAACTGAAGACTAGAGTCTGAGTGACTCACACGCATATTTATACACAAGCTCCCTGTGGGCAGAGCTAGCCGGCAGGGGCTTACCGGAGGAACCTGTATTACAGGTACAGCCATACATCCCCTTACTGCAAGTATGCATATCTACAGTGGTTATCACCACATATGCAGAGCAGGCAGATCATCACAGCCATTGGTTTGATGCCATTGGTGCCATTTTGGAGCTCAATGCTTTATTGATTGATTGATTTATTGTCATATGTACCGAAGTACAGTGAAAAGTATTTTTGTGTGGCCAAGGGAATATACACAATACGTTTACAATAGACAAAAAGAATAATCAACAAAGTACATCGACAAACAGTGACTGGTTACAGTGCCAACAAGGGCCAAACAAAGCAAATACATGAGCTACAACAGCATAGGGCGTCGTGAATAGTGTTCCTACAGGGAACAGGTCAGTCCAAGGGAGGGTTGTTGAGGAGTCTAGTAGCTGTGGGAAAGAAGCTGTTCTTTTGTCTGGATGTGCAGGTCTTCTGTATCTTCTGCCTGGTGGAAGGGTCTGGAAGAAGGCAAAGCCTGGGTGGAAGGGTGGTCTCTGAAAATACTTTCTGCCTTCCTGAGGCAGCGGGAGGTGTAGACAGAATCAATGGGATTGGAAAGCTTGTGTGATGCATTAGGCTGAGTGCCTCACACTCTGCAGTTTATTGAGATCTTGGGCTGAGCAGTTGCCATACCAAGCTGTGTTGCAGCGGGATAGGATGCTCTCTGTAGGAGGCACATCTGTAGACGTTTGTGAGAGTCCTGGTCATGTCGATGCAGACATGCCTAATTTCTTTAGCTTCCGTAGGAAGTAGAGACGTTGTTGGGCTTTCTTGACTGTTGCATCAATGTGAGTGGACCAGGACAGACTGTTGGTGATGGTGACCCCCAGGAACTTCACCCTAAAAACCATCTCCACTTCGGAGCCATTGATGCAGACGGCTGGGGGGGGGGTTGCTGTCATGCTATGCTTTCTGAAGTCGATGATCAGTTCCTTGGTCTTCCTCTGCTATGGTGAGTTTCGAAACCCGATCACCAGAGCATTACCCTGTGTCTCTGGGTACTAGTCCAATGTGCCACCCCAATCTCTGGAATCCTGGGGAATATTGTTTTAGGAAAGGAGATTAAATTATCAGGAGGTGCTCAGTCATTGAGGCAGTCCAAGCCAGAGCGGCTCTGGGGGAGTTGCGAGGCTAGATCTTTGAAAGTGCAGGATTGGAATCCCTTGTGAAGGAGACAGAGATTTAATGAAATTGTATAACTCACGGTGAATGCTTATGGCTGGGTGGGTTCTTAGAAATCTGTGGACTCTGTCTTGGTTGCATTTGTCATTTACTCTGCAGTATGGTGTGTTTGACCACAGTTTGTCTATTAATTCAATTGTACCTCATACTTACCCTGAATGTTATAGAGTATAAATTGTTTTATCTTTTTAAACTTGTCTAGTAAATGTTATTTTTGTTTGGACAAAACCCATGGAATCTTGTGGCTTTATTCCAAAAGCAAATGTATTTAATCTCAACCTTTAACTATCTTAATCAGAACCTTACTGGTCCCTTACCAGACCTCCCCCTCCCCACGTTAAGGGGTCTGACCTAGGATCACAATCCTCACTGAAATTTGACACTTGCCGCAGCTGCAACAGCCACCTCAGAGCAGGGTGAGGACTGCATTGCCAACATGTGTGATGGTGACCCTGGCGATAAACTTTTATGTGTCTGGTTCCTTTTAG
This sequence comes from Scyliorhinus canicula, assembly GCF_902713615.1. Classification (NCBI taxonomy): domain Eukaryota; kingdom Metazoa; phylum Chordata; class Chondrichthyes; order Carcharhiniformes; family Scyliorhinidae; genus Scyliorhinus; species Scyliorhinus canicula. The sequence continues at coordinate 132,657,479 of NC_052151.1, read as the reverse complement.
GCTGGAGCTGGTGAACTTGCAGTTTGCCATTCATTGTTGGAAAAAAGGAGACTCTCTATTGGAAATAGAGCTAACTACATTTCATTCCCTCTTGTCAGAGACAACCAGGTGGACTGAGCATACAGCCTTGCCAGGAGTGCACGCTTCCCCATGATGGAGGACGTAATTGATTGGACACTCACCATTTTGCAGGCACTGCATGCCAATACTATCCTATACCAAAATCGAAAAGAATTCCACTCTGGTGTGTCCATGCAAGAGAGAGAATCATGCAGGTCAAAATTTGGTATTCTAGCCTTTATTCTGCAGTAGTTCACTGTGCCAGCTGCATTTCAGTCACCACGTTAAATTAAGGATAAGCTGTTGACCGACAAGGATATCCGCTAATAAAATGGCAAATGTCACCAGTGTGCGAGGCCCAAGCACAAGGTTGTTTTATTAGAAGGGAGGAAAGTAAGAGGTGCATGCTTACACAATTAGCTGCTTGTAAATCAGATGAGAGTGTGGGATGAGGGGGAAGTGGAATGTAAGGCAGGAGATTATCTCTGAGGAAATTATCAAATTTAGTGGTTTTAGCTCCATCAGTGGTTACTGCCTGAGGTTATTGAACATCTTCTAGCACTACATTCATGTCCTAGCATTGAACTCCATGGTTATCTGCTTCTACTATCTTCTAAGCATGTGTCGAAAGGCCATCCTGCCCCTCTTGATGATACAGGTCATCTCTCCTACTTTCCACCTATGCTACCAAAGGCTTTCAATGCTGTGGTGAATGTGATTCACACCGGACTATAATCTGTATATACATGTGTCTGTATTGTAAGTGCAGTTGCACTACCTGTCCTCCAGGGGGAGTAGCTCTGGGAATGCTCGAGTTGTACGGGGCTTCTGCCTTGGCTCTGCCCAGGACTCCTCCCCCGGAAGCTGCTGTATAAAAGATCAGTGCCACATGGTCAGCCGGCCAGTTCACCGAAAGTTCAATGGCTAATAGGCTGGCTCTGTTGCGAGTATATTAAAACCGCTATTCGAATCCTACAAGCACGTGTCCGTAGAATTGTTGGTTCCAACAATTTAATATACTCAGGAAACAGTCGAAGAAATCATGGAAGCAGCCCTCAAGCCCGGACGCCTAGAACTCGACCCAGAGGATGCAGAGGCTAAGGAAATTTTTTCCCACTGGCTGAGATGTTTTAAAGCCTACCTGGCAGAAGCCAGCACCGCCGGAACAACGGAGGAACAAAAACTCAGCCTACTGCACGCGAGGGTAAGCCACAGAATATCCACACAGCTGAATCCGGCCGGTTCTTACACCGCAGCGCTGGCAATATTGGACAAAATGTACGTTAGGCCCATTTACGAGGTTTATGCACGCCACGTGTTTACGACTCACCGTCAGCGGCCTACAGAAACGCTAGCCGAGTTTGTAAGGGAATTGAACAATCTTTCCAATGACTGTAATTATCAAGCCGTTACCGCGGCTGAACATAGGGAGCTTGCTGTGAGGGACGTTTTCGTGGCGGGCCTTAGGTCTAACTAGGTGCACCAAAGACTGCTAGAAAAGGGGCCCTAGAACTTAGACACTACTGTGGAGGCTGCTACCACTATGGAAGTTTCCTTCCGCAGCCTCACCTCATTTCCCGCGGACCCCGCGAGCTCATCGTGGACCCCCGACCAACAGTCCCCCCAAGCCTGTGCCGCACGGCCCCCCAGCTACCGCGCTGCCAAAACCAGTTACTCTGCTGCCCCAGCCAGTTACTCTGCTGCCCCAGCCAGCTACTCGGCTGCTTCAGCCTGCCATTTCTGTGGCCAAAGCCAGCACCCGCGGCAGCACTGCCCGGCCCGTAACGCGACCTGCAGCAGCTGCGGGCAAAAAGGACACTATGCCAGAGTGTGTCTGGTGAAGAAAGCCCCAGCCTCTAACCCTCCCACGGCTCAAAGCACTCGTTTCCTGAATTCACAGGCCTGCAGGCCCCGAAATGCTGCAGCCTGTATGCCGACTCCGCCCCCACCCGACATGTGCGACTCATGGGGACGGCCATCTTGGCAATCCTCCTCCATGCGGCCGGCCATGTGCGACTCATGGGGGCAGCCATCTTGGCAATCCTCCTCCATGTGGCCGACCATGTGCGACTCATGGGGGCAGCCATCTTGGCAATCCTCCTCCATGTGGCCGACCATGTGCGACTCATGGGGGCAGCCATCTTGGCAATCCTCCTCCATGCGGCTGGCCATGTGCGACTCATGGGGGTGGCCATCTTGGGATCCATCCCCTTCAAACTCTGAAACTCACCTCGACGACTACAAACTCAGAGGGCAGTCATCACGGGGCCACTCCAGCACAGCTGATCGAGTCGCCGACTACCCGCATCTCAGCGCAGTCACCCTGGATCAATCCCGCCCCAAGCACCTACGAAGTTCGATGGCGGAGGTCCAGATCAACGGGTACAGCACGCCATGCCTCTTTGACTCCGGGAGCACCGAGAGCTTTATACATCCAGAGCTGGTAAGACGCTGTTTGCTTTCTATTTTTCCGGTGTGCCAAACTATCGCCCTCGCTTCGGGTTCCCACTCAGTCCAAATCCAAGGACGCACCGTTGCTACGCTCACAATTCGAGGCGCTAGTTATTCTAAATTTAAACTTTATGTCCTGCCCGACCTCTGCGCGCCACTCTTATTAGGCCTGGATTTCCAGTGCAACCTCAAGAGCCTCACCCTCAGCTTCGGCGGGCCCCTGCCCCCACTCACTATCTGCAGCCTAACCCGCTGTGCATCTCCCCCCCCTCCGCTCTTCGCCAATCTCACTCCAGATTGCAAGCCAGTAGCTACTTGCAGCAGGCAATACAGCCTACAGGATAGGGTCTTTATCCGATCGGAGGTCCGACGGCTGCTCAGTGAGGGGGTCATAGAGGCCAGTAATAGTCCCTGGAGAGCTCAGGTGGTGGTCGTCAAGACCGGGGAAAAATTTTGCATGGTCGTCGACTATAGCCAGACCATAAATCGCTTTACGCTCCTAGACGCATATCCCCTCCCCAGAATTTCAGACATGGTTAATCAGATCTCCCAATATCGGCTATTTTCCACGGTGGATCTGAAGTCTGCATACCACCAGCTCCCAATCCGCCCGGAGGACCGCCACTACACGGCATTCGAGGCCGATGGCCGCCTCTTCCATTTCCTCCGGGTCCCTTTCGGCGTCACTAACGGGGTTTCGGTGTTCCAACGAGCAATGGACCGAGTGGTGGACCAGTACGGGCTGCGGGCCACGTTTCCGTATCTGGACAATGTTACCATCTGCGGCTATGACCAGCAGGACCACGACGCCAATCTCCACCGTTTTCTCCAAACGGCACAGAAATTAAATCTCACTTGGGGCAGCACGGTAGCATGGTGGTTAGCATAAATGCTTCACAGCTCCAGGGTCCCAGGTTCGATTCCCGGCTGGGTCACTGTGCAGAGTCTGCACGTCCTCCCCGTGTGTGCGTGGGTTTCCTCCGGGTGCTCTGGTTTCCTCCCACAGTCCAAAGATGTGCGGGTTAGGTGGATTGGCCAGACTAAAATTGCCCTTAGTGTCCTAAAAAAAATAAGGTTAATGGGGGTTGTTGGGTTACTGGTATAGGGTGGATACGTGGGCTTGAGTTGCTCGGCACAAACATCGAGGGCCGAAGGGCCTGTTCTGTGCTGTACTGTTCTAATTCTCTAATTCTAAAAACAAGGAGAAATGCGTTTTCCGCACAAACAGACTGACCATCCTCGGCTACGTCGTGGAGAACAAAGTCCTGGGCCCAGACCCGGACCGCATGCGCCCCCTCTTAGAACTCCCCCTCCCTCATTGCCCCAAGGCCCTCAAACGGTGCTTGGGGTTCTTCTCATACTACGCCCAGTGAGTCCCTCAATATGCGGACAAAGCCCGCCCACTCTTTAAGGCCACACGATTTCCCCTGTCTGCTGAGGCGCGCCAGGCCTTCAGCTGCATCAAGGAGGACATCGCCAAAGCAGCCATGCGAGCAGTGGATGAATCCACTCCCTTTGAGGTTGAGAGCGACGCCGCAGAGGTAGCTCTAGCAGCCACTTTAAATCAGGCAGGGAGGCCCGTTGCATTTTTCTCCCGTACCCTATCCGCTTCAGAACTCCGACACTCCTCAGTCGAGAAGGAAGCACAAGCCATCGTGGAGGCTGTTCGTCACTGGAGGTACTACCTCGCAGGTAGGAGGTTCACCCTCATCACCGACCAACGATCGGTTGCCTTCATGTTCGACAACTCGCAAAGGGGCAAAATAAAAAATGATAAAATCCTTCGGTGGAGGATCGAACTCTCCACCTATAGTTATGTTATTAAATATCGACCGGGGAAGCTCAACGAGCCCTCGGATGCCCTATCCCGCGGGACATGCGCCAGTGTGCAGATCAGCCATCTGAAAGCCATCCACGTTGATCTCTGCCATCCAGGGGTCACCCGACTTGCCCACTACATCAGAGCCCGAAACCTGCCTTTCTCCAACGAGGAGGTAAAAGCGGTCACCATGGACTGCCCAATCTGTGCAGAGTGCAAACCTCACTTCTATAGACCAGACAGGGCCCACCTGGTCAAGGCTTCTAGGCCCTTTGAACGCCTTGCGATCGATTTCAAAGGGCCACTCCCCTCCACTAACAAGAACATTTATTTCCTCAACATCATCGACGAGTTCTCCCGATTCCCTTTTGCCATTCCATGCCCTGATATGACCTCCCACACAGTCATTAGGGCCCTGCATAGTGTCTTCACCCTGTTCGGTTTCCCCAGCTACGTGCACAGCGACCGGGGTTCGTCCTTTATGAGCGACGAGCTGCGTCAGTACCTGCACGACAAGGGCATCACCTCGAGCAGGACTACCAGCTACAACCCCAGGGGGAACGGGCAGGTGGAGAGGGAGAACGCAACGGTCTGGAAGACCGTCCTACTGACCCTCCGGTCTAGAAAACTCCAAGTCTCCCAATGGCAAGAAGTCCTCCCAGACGCGCTCCACGCAATCAGATCCCTCCTCTGTACAGCTACAAATCAAACCCCTCACGAGCGGCTCTTCATTTTTTCTAGGGGCACTACCACGGGGGTCTCACTTCCGGCGTGGCTGAGGACACCAGGCACGGTTCTCCTGAGGGAGCACGTCAGGGGGCACAAAACTGACCCCCTTGTTGAAAAGGTGCACCTCCTCCATTCCAACCCCCAGTACGCATTTGTGGAGTTCCAGGACGGTCGCCAGGACACAGTATCCCTTCGGGACCTGGCACCCGCTGGATCCAGCTCCCCCCCCACCCCCACTGAGGAACCCCTTACCCCGTTCCCTATGCTGCCGCCCCCTCGCGACCCCGATTCCGCAAGCTCACCCCACCGGTTTCACGCGCCAGAACCAGCCCGCCCCCAGCGCCCCCAGTCTCCGGTCGAGCCAGAGGTGTATAAAGTTCGGACGAGACCCGCCCCGGAGTCTGCCATCGTACCCCAGCTCTCAACACCCACACAGCCACCGCAAGAGGCTGCAACCCCGGTGCTCCGCAGATCGAAAAGAACAATTCATCCACTGGACAGACTAACTCTGTAAGCCACCAACCCCGCTGGACTCGATTTTTTCACAGGGGGTGAATGTGGTGAATGTGATTCACACCGGACTATAATCTGTATATACATGTGTCTGTATTGTAAGTGCAGTTGCACTACCTGTCCTCCAGGGGGAGTAGCTCTGGGAATGCTCGAGTTGTACGGGGCTTCTGCCTTGGCTCTGCCCAGGACTCCTCCCCCGGAAGCTGCTGTATAAAAGATCAGTGCCACATGGTCAGCCGGCCAGTTCACCGAAAGTTCAATGGCTAATAGGCTGGTTCTGTTGTGAGTATATTAAAACCGCTATTCGAATCCTACAAGCATGTGTCCGTAGAATTGTTGGTTCCAACAAATGCAACATTCAAAAATATTGCAGCCTGCTCTCTCTCATGTTGTGCTATTTTTCCAGGGAAAGAAAGATGGAACTGAGATTGAGAGAGAGAGAGGGAAGATGTTTGAAAAGTTTTAAAAATAATTTTAAAAGTTTTAATTTCTATATTTTTAGTGACAATTTAAATCTGAGGGAATAAGACTCCACACTTGCAAATATTAATTTTCATTGTCAGTCATGTTGTTTGGCATCAATGAATCACGAGAAATGTATTTAACTGCAATGGACAAGCCTTAATATTTTCTGGGTATGTACTGTGTGAGCATTGCAACTTCACACCATTTGTGGTGTTTTGGTGCTAAAGCTCTTGGTGAGATACCTGGAGAAGCAGGGTAGCTCAGATAGCCTGATTTCCACATTTAACAGCATGTATGTCACCTGGATTTGCTGTCCAATATACACCTTAAACACGGTGAAGGCTGATAGTCTCGTTGTTATCTTTATCGCAAGATCCAGGCCAATAACTCACATTTAACACACTTAAATGCACTAAGATAATTTATCCCTCCCAGTTTTGTTTCTTTTTTTCTTTCATAAAATTCCCCAAAAGTAGCGATTGTATTGACAGACATTATTGCTGAATTTCACAATAACCCCAACTGCAAATTGTATTAACGTCCTATGCCTTGCAATGGAGAGTTCTCAGAATATGCACACATATGCATTGAAAAATAAGTATAAGCAATGAAGGCTGATGCACTAAACTTTACCCATCTCAGCAAGAAGGTTTGTTTGCACAAAACTCCTGCAGTTGACAAATCCCAGTGTTGGGATAGCACAACACCTAAATATGGCTTCTGTTTTGAGAAATTGCTGATAGGGTCATCGACCTGAAACATTAACTCTATTTCGCTCTCCATAGATGCTGCCAAACCTGCTGAGTATTTCCAGTATTTTGGGCTTTTATTTGTGGCAAGTGTTTATTATCGTCAAGCTTCATGTTATTCACCCAGTGGTCATATCTTGTACTTTTTCAGCTTTTGAACCATTTTTCTGAAAGAATATATATATACATAGAAATTATATATTCCAACATTGTGTCAATATCTTGAAAGCACGTCTGAATAAAAGAACTGTGATTTTTCAGCAATCTGAAGTGAGGAGTCGATGTTTTCATTAATATCATTTATGTGCAACTATAGAGCTTATTGTGCCTTGGAGGGTTCCAGATTCCACAAGATTATTTAGTGAGTCTTCATCTATCACAGCATATTCTGTCCTGTAGCACACTTATCTACTTCATCATTTTGCTTTGATGCCAATATAAACAACTCATATAAAAATCCTTTGGTACCAAATACTTATGAAGAACCCAGTATTAAGAGGTCAGACTGTTCCTTGCTTCAGAGGATTTCTTATTAAATCAACAATTAATAGTAACTAAATTTAACCTGCATGTTCCAAGCACCAGCCGTTTTGGTAATGCACAAGAAATCAATGCATATTGAGAAGGAGAAAGAAAGAAGGCGAGAGGGAGCAAGAGAGAAAACAAACAAAAAATTGATCATATTTCTTTTAGCATTTCTCTCAACAATACACCCCAAAGCATTTTACAGTCAATTAACAATTTTGGAAATGTAGTCACATTTGTAATGGAGGTAGACACAGCAGGCAATTTTTCACAGAGCAATATTACAAAAAGCAGAGATAAATAACCAATTAATATTTTTAGGTATTGGTCAGGTCAGTGGAATCACTCCTCTGCTCCTCTGTGAGTGGTGTTTGACAATATTCATATGAAAAATCTTAAATTTCTAAATGTTTTAAATTACACTTAGACTTGTTTTTCAAAAAAAAATGTGAAGTATGTTCTGCATTCTATTATCTTGAAACTCCTTGGTTTCAAAACACTGATAGACAAAAAAAATGACAAAATTGATTCCACATAAACAGCCACTTGATCAGAGCCGTGGGAAATGGTATTTGGGCCTATTTCCATCCTTATGTCAATTGACCTGATTGACTATTTGTTTCCTCTAATTTAATTTGTTTTTTCTTTACAAGTATAAATTATGTTCTTTTAGTTAATAGATTTCTTAAATTTCATCAAATAAATTAAATTCAAAAGCGTGACTGACATAGTTGATGGCTAAAACTATGTGGTTAATTTGAGACTGGGTTGAGTTGATACAGGTGTTCTGAAGGTTTGGAGTGGACAGCTTTGAAATATAGTCTCGGTGTATGAAGTTTATACTGTTCACTTATTTGTAATGTGATCAGTTCAAATTGGTTTAGCAAGGTGTAATTTTCCCTTAGACAAGAGTCTTTATACTTGCTAAAAACCTGTTACATCTCTAACTTTGTACAGTTGTGATGAAAGTCAGATTAGTGTGTGACATGGAGGGGAGCTTGCTGATGGTGCTATTCTTCTAGGCAGTAGAGGTCATGGGTTTGAGAGCTGCAGTCTCTGTTATTGTTGTTTATGGTCTTGGAAGTGGTAGTCGTGGATCTGGACTTACTGATAAGGTTGGAGGTGACAAGGCTGTTAGCAAACTATTTATTGGATATTATGCCATCTATTTACAAGGTATATTCCACATACGGCTTTACATATAACTATCTCTCTCCATCTTCACATGATGTATTTTTTTATGCCCTGTTAGATCATACCATAATTTGCATTATTACCTATAGCATTGAGTAGGATACTGACCTGCTCTTTGACAGTTGCTAAACCCAATGTTATTCCTATCTGACAAACCTGTTTTGCCAATTCTTGGCTTGCTCCAGGTTTACAAGTGGTCAAAGTACTCTGTAAAAAGTAGGAGTTTTCCATTTCGTCCTTTTATGGCGGCCACCATTATTCAGTGTTCTTGATGTAGCAGGAACAGGCTGCATCGGCAGGAAGAAGGCTCTCCAAAAAATGTGGACTACCATTCGGCATTCCTGCAAGAAGAGATGCCATTTTAAATCCATTTGCTACAGCAAATAGCTCTTAGCAAAACACTTAAAGGAGGAGCAGCCATGGTCAGGTACCATTCAGGAAATTGAAGACATTCAAGAAGTTGAAGAAGAAAAAGAACCTGAAGTATCATTCTTGGGAGAAGTTAGGGAATCAAGTGAAAACTACTGAACTGCCTATATTATGGTCAACAAACATCAGACGAATTTCAAACTAGACACTGGTGCAGGAGTTTTAATTCTGTCAGACACCGAAAATTGGTTAAAATCAGAGATATTCCAGCCATCAACCATGATCCAGGAGATATTCAACTGAAAGGCATAGTTGATTGCTAAACTCCAGCATAGGGGAAGTGAAATTACAAAACTTTGCATGAGAATAGCAATCAAGAATGCTCACGATTAAGCTGGAAACTTGGCACAGATTTACAACTTCTCTTTAAAGTGAATGAGGTGGAAAATCTAGAAGAAACCAGATGGAAAAATTCCCTGGAAAAGCAGGTGAATGAACTGGACAAATATACACAAGACAAACAGCAACAACAGCATTGTCATGTATCCGTGATGGGAAGCCTGAATAGGAGGACATAAATCTTGTTGAGGAGGTAGAGTCAGATAGTTCGTTCACAACAAAGTTCTGCAAGCAAGATCGTGGAGGATGAACAAAATATGCCAAGCACAGAAAATAGATGAAGAATGTGCTAAAATACTATGAAAATAATATAATCTTAAAACTCATCAAGTAACATAGATATCTCAGTACTGTGGGCAACTTATTAATCTGTGATGAGAGGCTGGTCATACCAAGAGTCAACAGATGCAAAGTCCTTCAGAGAATACACCAGGGACAACTTTTGAAGTATTGTGCTCTGACGTGAAATTCTACTTGGTGTCCAGGAAATTTCAAAATCTACTTCATTGCTTCATTATTATGCCACTTTCAATATGGTGAATTTTTCTCATGACTGCAAAAATATCTGTGTGTCTCTTCTAAGACTCCCACAACAATGTAATCTCTAATTAGTTGGTCTTTCAGGGCTAAATATTAATAGCTTTCGATATAGCTGATTAATGCATACTCTCTTCAGGTCTTTAGGTGCTGCTGTTAAATTTTGCTTGTTCTATAATAGTGTTTTTCCAAAGTCTAAAATAAGTATTGGAGGTTTTGATAACTTCTTATGATGCGGTATCTGTGGTTGTGTTCTACCAGGCCATAATGTCATCTGCACTACTGCCAATGCCATAGAGTAAGATACTGGCCTGCTCTTTGCTCGTCTTTTCTACTCGCCCTGAACCTAGCAGAAAATCTGTACCTGGAAAATCTGGGGCGCGTTTCACCCAAAGGGAGACAAAGTGCCGGAGCCGGAGTGAAAACCGGAGTGTTTCACTCCGGCATCGGAGGCGGCTCCTCGCCCCTTATTCTCCCACCACCAGGGGGCTAGAAGTGGCGCCGCATCAATTACGCGCGTTAGAAACGGCGAGCGTCAATTCTCCAAGCGGTCTGTCGTTAAACGCGACACGCCGTTTTGGGGGGGGTGGGAGAATCTCGTGCGGGTGCCGGGGCGGCGTGGCGTGAATCACCCAGCACTCCCGCGATTCTCCCACCCGGCGTGGGGGTCGGAGAATCGCGCCCCTGTTTTGTCACTTCTCGGCTTGATCCAGGTTCTTTTTGTTTCTTTTCATTTGTCTATTCTTATGTTTTTCTTTTGTTTTTTGGCATTGTGGTTGTATAAATTAACCTAAGGTTTAAGACATGGCAGGAGATCCCAGATCAGTGTCATGCTCCTCGTGTGCGATGTGGGAGTTCAGGGACGCGTTCATTGTCCCTGGTTCCTTCACGTGCAAGAGGTGTGTCAAGCTGCAGTTCCTGTTAGACTGCTTGACAGCTCTGGAGTTGAGGATGGACTCAGTTTGGAGCATCCACGATTCTGGGGAAGGAGTGGATAGCACGTTTAGTGAGTTGGTCACACCATAGATAAAGAGTACTGAGGGAGATAGGAAATGGATGACCATCAGACAGAGGAAGAGTAGGAAGGTAGTGCAGGAGTCCCCTGCGGTCATCTCCTTCCAAAACAGGTATACCGTTTTGGATACTGGAGATGGCTCACCAGGGGAAGGCAGCAGTAGATAGGTTCATGGCACCGTGGCTGGCTCTGCTGCGCAGAACGGCAGGAAAAGAATGGTAGAGCTATAGTGATAGGGGATTCGATTGTAAAGGGAGTGTTTCTGCGGACGCAAATGGGACTCCAGGAAGGTATGTTGCCTGATGGGTGCAAGGGTCTTGGATTTCTCAGAGCAGCTGCAGAGCATTCTAAAGGGGGAGATGAATATCCAGCAGTTGTGGTGCATATAGGCACCAACGATAGAGGTAAAAAGCGGAATGCTGAATTTAGGAAGTTCGGAGATAAACTAAAAAGTAGGACCTCAAGGTTGTAATCTCAGGATTGTTACCAGTCCCACGGGATAGTCAGAGTGGGAATGACAGGATAGACAGGATGAATATGTGGCTTGAGAGATGGTGCAGGAGGGAGGGATTTAGATTTTTGGGACATTGGAACTGGTTCTAGGGGAGGTGGGACCATTACAAATTGGATGGTCAACACCTGGACAGGACTGGAACCAATGTCCTAGGGCAGGCATTTTCAAAGTGGGGGTCACGACTCGCTGGTGGGTCGTGGGCGGGTGTCGCTCATGGAGCTGTCCGTCGTGGCGCTCCCGATTGTGCAAATTTGAGCACAACAGCTGCAGCAGTCAGCGTTTAACAATGTCGGCTGCGAGCGGACTTCAAAATGACGGCCGCGACCATATAAACAAATGCAGGCACACTGCACGTGCGTGCCCGCTCATGGTTCCGTAAGCTCCAATAAGGAAAACTGATCAGCGAGCACTTAAAGGCAAGATTTCACCCAAAATGTGAAGGGACTCTTTTTCTAATTCTGTTATGAATTTCTTCTCTATTTCTGATCCCAAAACCGACTGAGCTACCAGCACCTAAGTAGCCAAATCCTGTGTTACATTGAATTAAATTGAATATACCCGTACATTCGACCACCTAGCCCTTGTCCACATTTTTGCCTCATTTGGAACACAATTGAGCATAAGGCACAAGTCATACATGAGAGAAAATAAGTGGAGAAAAAAAGAACATTCTGGCCAGCCAACCAGCCCGCACCTTGGAATTGAATGAAATGCAAATTGATACAGGAGCAAATACTTTATTCCTCATGTCTTTCAAAATATGAAGCAGCTACTGGTCTGGCCAGGTGGACAGAAAAGCAGCAAATGGAATACAACCCAGGGAAGTGTGAGGTGATACATTTGGAGAGGTCAAACAAGGCAAAAAATTACACAATAAATGGGATTATACTGAGAAGTGTAGAGGAAGAGAGGGTTCTTGGAGTGAATGTCCATAGATCCCTGAAGGTAGGAGGACAGGTTGCTAAGGTGGTTAAGAAGGCATCTGGAACCCTTCCATTTATCAGCCAAGATAGGTTTGCACAATCGGAGAAGCAGTGGAAGATTTTTTTAAAAATGCAATGTAATCTTCCTGCCTGAAGGGAGGAAGATCAGGTCATGGCCCCCGAATGTCGACTGGGGCTGGTTTAGCACAGTGGGCTAAATAGCTGTTTGTAAAGCAGATCAAGGCCAACAGCATGGGTTCAATTCCCGTACCAGCCTTCCCAAACAGGTGCCGGAATGTAGCAACTAGGGGATTTTCACAGTAACTCCATTGAAGCCTACTTGTGACAATAAGCAATTTTAATTTTTCATTTCATTTCAAAACTGAGCGGTTGGAGCTGGACAGGTTGGTAAGAGAAATCTTACAGGTGGACAGGAGATATTCGGAATCTCCAAATGAGGAGCTCCTGAAGGAGCGTCAGAGACTTCAAATGGAATCTGGACTCCTTTCCACAGGAAAGGCGGAGGGACAGCTGAGGAGGGTAAAAGGGGCAATATATGAACATGGGGAGAAAGCTAGCAGTATGCTGGCACATCATCTTAGGAAACAGGAGGCGGCGAGAGAAATAGGGAAAGTAAATGATTTGAGGGGGAAGACGGTGACGGACCCGGGGGCGGTGAATGAAGTGCTCCGGGAATTTTAAAGCCAGCTATACGAGTCGTAACCCCCGGTTGGGGAGGAGGCCATGAATCAATTCCTGAGGAGGCTAGAGTTTCCGAAGGTAAATGAGGAGCTGGTGGAGGCCATGGGGGGTCCATTTGGGCTTGGGGAGGTGATAAATGGACTGAGGGCGTTGCAATCGGGTAAAGCCACGGTACCTGACGGATTCCCACTGCAATTTTATAAGAAGTTCTCTGGGTTACGGGGGTCGCTCCTGGTTAAGGCTTTTAACGAGTCGAAGGAGCTGGGAGTACTCCCCCCAAAGTTATCACAGGCATCAATTTCTCTCATCCTGAAGCGAGACAAAGATCTGGAGAGTTGTGGATCGTACAGGCCAATCTCCCCCTTGAATGTAGATGGCAAATTATTGGGAAAGATCCTGGCCACTTGAATAGAGGATTGTGTCCCGGAGAATTGGGGAGGATCAGATGGGATTTGTAAAGGGCAGGCACCTGACATCCAACATTAGCTGCTTCTTAATGTAACTATGATACCAGCGGAGGGGCGCGAGGCTGAGGTGGCAGTTGCCATGGACGCGGAGAAGGCTTTCAACCAAGTGGAGTGGAAGCATCTATGGGATATTTCAGGCAGGTTTGGGTTTGGGCAGGGATTTGTGGAGTGGGTCCAGCTATTGTACCAGGCCCTGGTGGCAAATGTAAGAACTAACCGAGTTCGGTCAGAATACTTTAGTCTTTGTCGGGGGACAAGGCAGGGATGCCTGCTCTCCCCATTACTGTTTGCCATGGCCATAGAACCATAGACCCCTTAGCAATGGCTCTGAGAACAGCGAATACCTGGAGGGGTATTCTGATGGGGGGGGTTTGGAACACAGGGTCTCTCTCTATGCGGACGATTTGCTGCTTTATATCATGGACCCGGTGGGGGGGTGACCAAAATCATGGCGGTATAAAGAGAATTTTGGCAATTTTCAGGCTATAAGTTAAATATGGGGAAAAGCGAGATGTTCAAGATTCAGGCATGGGGGCAGGAAAGGAGGCTGACGGAGTTACCTTTTAAAGTGGTTGGGAGGAGTTTTAGTTATAGAACATAGAACATAGACCATTACAGCGCAGTACAGGCCCTTCGGCCCTCGATGTTGCGCCGACCTGTGAAACCCCTCTAAAGTCCCTCTACCTTATCGTCCATATGCCTATCCAATGACCATTTGAATGTGTTTAGTGTTGGCGAGTTATCTGGGGATTCAAGTGGCCAAGGATTGGGGGCAGCTTCACAAGTTAAATTTGGGCAAAGCAGTGGATCAAATGAGAAGGGATTTTTGTAGATGGGACATGCTCCCACTGACGCAGGCGGGGAGGGTTCAGACGGTGAAGATGACTGTCCTTCCGAGACTGCTTTTCTTTTTTTCAGTGTCTTCCGATTTTTGTCCCAAAGGCTTTTTTTTAGAAGTATGAATGTGGCCAGGTTTATATGGGCAGGTAAAACCCCAAGAGTAAAGAGGACACTCCTGGAATGGGCACGCGGGGAAGGGGGATTGGCTCTTCTGAGCTTTATTAACTATTATTGGGCTGCCAACATATCGATGGTCAGGAACTGTGCCTGCCTGCGACTGCTCTGCACTGCAGCGGAGCCAGGGGTAGAGCCCACAAGGGCACCAACATGATACAATGCAATGTAATGTGATACAATGGTTCATAGGTGGAGCCCACAAAGGGAACAACATAGTACAATGCAATACAGTGGTGAATGGTTGCCGTTATACATTCACCACAGTAAGTAAATTCTCGGCTAACAAGAGAGTCAGAGTTTATTGGAGGTAACTGGAACGTGGAGCTGAGGCCACAATCAGATCAGTTGTGATTTAATTGAATGGTGGAGCAGGCTCAAGGGGGCCAAATGGCTCCTAATTCAAGTGTTCGTATATTCGTATGTATGTTCGTAGACTACGGCCGCGATTCAGCGCCTCGCCAGCGAAGCCTCAACCGGGTGCCATTTGGTACCGGCTCACAAAGTCGAGAACCAGTTGTGGTGGCACCTTTCTGTGGGGGGTTTGAAGCTCTGGGTGATCGAGCACTAAGCAGGGTGGCACCCTGGCACTCCCCTGGTACCTGGGCACCTTGGCACCTTGGCACTGCCAGCCTGGGACGCTGGGGTGACGGGGGCTCAAGGACCCCGGAAGAGGTAAATTGGGTGAGGTGGGGGAGTGGTGGAGGCCCTGAGGGGAGTTGAAAGCTCGGGGATGACTTTAAAAATGGCGCCCCAATCCGTGAGTAGTCTTCTTGCACTGGCGGCTGAATGACTTAAAGAGTGGACTTGACAGGGAGTTCCGCGCCAAGGTCACAAAAAGGTCAAATAGCGCTGAATAGCGGTTCTTTCTCAGCACTGCAGGCACCAAAGAACATCCCGCTAAATGTGCCGTTCAGCGGACTTTAACTTGAGTCCACTGAATTGCGTCTCATGTATTTAGATTTTTTTTTAAGTATGTTTATTAAAGTTTTACATTATTGCAGACAACGCAATAAAATTACAAAAATGATGCATTGCCATAAGCAAAGAAAACAAACGGCACGACATGCATGAACACAGAGGGGGACAGGAGGACAATATTATCACTGGTTCGGTACAATCATTAGCCATAGCTAGATGCCTCTATAAGCTCCATCACAGACCAAGGGAGAAATAGGATGATGTCATGACAGCTTGGTAAAATACCGTACACCTTCCCACAACACATCTGTTTGCAATTACCATGAGAGTTCAGGATAAATTTTCTCTGCCATGTTCGGGCGTGCAACAACGTACATCTCCCTCCACTCTAGCAGCACCAGTGACACACCAGCCTCCTCTCCTCGGATACCAACCCTGTCAGCACCCGTGTAGGAGCCAATCTCGGACTCTTCACAGCACCCTTATTAAAAAAACAAAGAAAATGCACAAAAGCCCTAGTTCTAAGGGGAGTTACATATATACCAAACAACATAACCCCAGTCTCAGGCGCACAACAGAACCAACATCATTCCGTACATTTTTACAGACAGGACCAGCAACAGCATGTTCGGATAATGATCAAGCCTCCAAGACCTACCAAGAAAAAAGGAGGAGGAAGAGCTGGATCTACCAGAAGTAAACCACAGGATAACAAAGGATCAGGACTCAACCCTAGTTTTATATTTCCCTGACACACACCGAGCTCCCACTAATGAAGAAGAGAACAGGCAGCCCATTCAAACAGGAAAGTGGTGGGAGAGAGGGCAAAGAGTGGGGGTGAGGTGGGTGAGAAACAGGATTTCGACCAAAGTACAGAACTCAGCACAACCCCGGTCTCCGTGCACTGAGAAAGCAAAGGCCAGCCTCTCAGGATATCCTTAATTAGTGCCTTCGAGAAGGGGCTTCCCAAACCTGAGGGGACAGCAGGATACCAGTCAGAGCACCGGAACTGGCCTAGCCCAGCACCTCCCGAAACACAGAAACCAATACCCCCCCCAGGACATCAAGCACACCCCAGAACCTACAACCTCTCCAACCACATCCAGGGCAGTACACCACCTCCACTTACACTAAGAAGAACAAATGATGATTGCGTCATCCCCAGCCAGGGAAACCCCATCACCAAATTTAAGAATCGTCAAGACACCCAACAATAGGCCACCCTGGGAGAGAGGTCTGCTTCCTTCCTCTCCAGTAATACCAGGAGAACCTCCCCTAATCTACAGGACCGAACCAGAATTATAAACAGCATTCTGCTCACCCGGATGAAGCAAAGAAGAAAAGAAACCAAGGGAGGGACACCCAAACTGAACCAAAACATCAACCACCACCCCAAACTATATGCCATCACAGAAAGGATACCAAGAACCTCTCTTTAACAGACCACAGTATTTATGTGGCTAGTCTAATTAAAGCCCTGGTCAATGGAGACCATCAGAATATAATGGTGGAAGGTTCAGAAATAGTAATGCCATTGAATGTTAAAGGAATTGATTAGGTTCTCTCTTGTTGGAGATGGCTATTCTTTGGCACTTATTTGGCAGAGGTGTTATTTGGCACTAATCAACCCAAGCCTGTATGTTGTCCAGGTCTTGCTGCATATGGGAACAGACTGCTTCATTAACTGGGGAGTTGTGAAAAGTATGTACACTGTACAGTCATCAGCAAACATCCCGACATCTGATCTTGAGATGGAGCAAATGTCATTGATGAAGCGGGAAGATATTTAGGCCTGGAACATCTGTGAGGAGCTCCTGCATCATTGGCCTGGGGTTAACCTGATCAGCCTCCAAAAGCCATGTTCCTTTATGCTAAGTATGAATCCAGTCAGTGGAGATCATGTTGCCCCTGATTTCCATTGACTTCAGCTTTACTTAGGCTTCTTGATGCCACATTCAGTCAAATGTTCCTTTAAAATCACGGGCAGTACTCACATGACACCTCTAGAATTCAGCTCTTTGCCCCATGTTTGGACCAAGGATGTAATGAGGTCTGGAACTGAGTGGCCCTGGAACCCAAATGAAGGGTGGAATTCTCTCATCTGGCACTAAGTCCTGTGGCACGGACAGGAATGGGGAGTGTTTACAGCTGTGGAATCCAGCAGGAAAACATGGCATATTTTCCAGCTCAATCACGCTAATCATGCAACCAGGTGATTTGCATTGTGTTCCGTGTTGAAGCAGGTGTGATGGCACATAGTCTGGGCACCATATTGAAAAGGCACACAACATCACTGACTCACTATTGAAGAAAGAAGATGGGCCTACTGAAAATGAAGATGGATTTCCAGGACCACTCCGAGGCCAGAAAATAGATTTCCTGAGAAAGAAGACGGATCTCCAGGAACATTCTGAGGCTGGAAGATGAAATGAAATGAAAATGAAATGAAAATCGCTTATTGTCACAAGTAGGCTTCAATGAAGTTACTGTGAAAAGCCACATTCCGGCGCCTGTTCGGGGAGGCTGGTACGGAAATTGAACCGTGCTGCTGGCCTGCCTTGGTCTGCTTTCAAAGCCAGCGATTTAGCCCAGTGTGCGAAACCAGCCCCTGGACCTCCTCCAGGACACCAACTCTGAAAGATCCACCTCAGCCACTGGTGTCATGTTCTAGAGTTACAGGCGGCTTCCATCCTGAACTCCCGAGGGAGCACCAGGCATTGTTCAGGTGAACCCCAACATCTGCGTGACACGTTGCACCAGATATGTTTAGCACCATTGTGTTTTCCCGCTGGCATCGCGGAGAATTGGGCATGGATGGTCGAACCTTCATCTGCATCCCATTAACAAAGTGAAAATTAGTTGACTTCTACTATGTTTCCCAATTGGACACGGCAGGCACCAGCAGTAGATTCACATCGGTATCCATGTTGGGCCTCACGCTGATTTCTCCCCACCTCCTACCCACACAACCCCCCCCCCCCCCCCCCCCCCAGCCCCCCACCCCCACCATTGAACCCACTGCCGGGGTCATGGTAGATTTCCGCCCTAAGTGAGTAAGGTATTGGTAGTTAAATGCTATTTAATAGCATTATCAAAGACATTTTCCATCGCTTTGTTGATGATGTAGAGTAGGTTGATAGAATGATGATTGCCAATTTTAATTTGTTCTGCTTTCTGAGGTTAGGACATATCGGGTGGGATTCTCCAGTCTCCGACGCCGAAATCGCGTTCGGCGATCAGCAGAGAATCCCGGTTGGCGGTGAAATCAGAGGCGGTGCCGCTTTCGTGATGCTCCGCCCCCTACAAAATGGTGTACTTGCAGAGTACGACGCACACCGTCGGGATGGCCTCTGGACGTCACCTGAGGCCTTTCCCCAATGCTCCGCTCCCGATGGGATGTGGTCCCGATGGCGTGGGACACGTGTGCCATTTTTTTGGGGGGAACCCGGCGTGGTGGCTGCGGACTGAGCCCAGTGCCACCACAGTCAGGTAGGAGCTGTTCCTCGGACAGGCGGCACTTTGGCAGGATCTTGGGGTGCTGGTGGGGGGTGGTCCGGGGTTGTCAAGCCTGGGCAAAGGGGGGCATTATTTGGCTGGCCGGATCCACGCGCGGCCGGCACTATGTTGCACGGCACAGCCGCTGCAGGCCGCCGCCATGAGCATACGCAGCCACGGACCCGGCAATTCTCCGGCCGTATCCGTAGCTAGAGCAGGGGACTCTACGCTGTGTGTCTCCTAGCCCCCCAACAGACGGAGGATCAGTGCAGCTTTTGCACCATCTTTTCAGGTGTAAACGCCACTGTTCCCACGCTGGTGTCAGCACTTAGTCTCCCAAACGGGGAATCCAGCTCATCATATCTGGGCAATTTCCCACATTGTCCGGATGATATCAGTGTTGCAACTCTACTGGAACAGGGGCTCAGTGCATGCTATTTCTGAAGCATAAGTCTTCAGCAATACAGGCAAATGTTCTCAGCAGATCGCAAGGTACTGAGGGTAAGAAAGACCATTTGGCTCATTTTTGCTGATTCATCTAGAAGTAACCTACACTTTCCCCTTTTCAGGCAGCAATTGTAAATATAACACTCTGGTTCACTGCAGTTAGAAGTTGTAAATAGCCAGTTCACAGCACTAACAATAAGAGTATTTTTACAAATCTGGGTCCCTAATGTGGACCTTTGTCCATCTGAAGCAGAGGCTGGGAATTCAGTTAGGTGCTGCAGGATCTTATGTCCATTCAATGGGCAGCATGGTAGCATGGTGGTTAGCATAAATGCTTCACAGCTCCAGGGTCCCATGTTCGATTCCCGGCTGGGTCACTGTCTGTGTGGAGTCTGCACGTCCTCCCCGTGTAGTTGAGTCAGAAAAGTTAGGGACCTTCAAGCGGCTATTGGATAGGTACTTGGATTAGGGTAGAATAATGGAGTGTAGGTTAACTTCTTAAGGGCAGCACGGTAGCATTGTGGATAGCATAAATGCTTCACAGCTCCAGGGTCCCAAGTTCGATTTTGACTTGGGTCACTGTCTGTGTGGAGTCTGCACATCCTCCCCGTGTGTGCGTGGGTTTCCTCCGGGTGCTCCGGTTTCCTCCCACAGTCCAAAGATGTGCGGGTTAGGTGGATTGGCCATGCTAAATTGCCCGTAGTGTCCTAAAAAAGTAAGGTTAAGGGGGGGTTGTTGGGTTACGGGTATAGGGGGTATAGGGGGGATACATGGGTTTGAGTAGGGTTATCATTGCTTGGCACAACATTGAGGGCCAAAGGGCCTGTTCTGTGCTGTACTGTTCTATGTTCTATAATGGATGGAAAACCATTACTGTGTATGCCTGAATTCCAAATATATACAGCTGACTGGAAAAGTTCTACACCAGGAGCACAACTTCATAAAGTCATCTCCAATGTAACTTAATCCTGACCACAAAAGAGCAGTGTATAATGAAGCTATTCAGCAGTCTCCCATCCCAGGTCTTTCATCATGTACTTCTCGGCCAACTTAGAGGCTGTTTTGTGATGCCCTGAGCACTGAGAGGAGACTACCCAAACTCATTCTATGAAGACATTTTACAGACGTTAGACAGAGAAGACTTGGCCCATCAGACTGGACAACATATGAACCTGGATTACCACAGATTCTAACCCATTCCATGCCTTCCCAGATGCTGAAGAGCCGGCTATGTATTTCCTTCACTGCCGCTCTCATTTCAGTTTTTCAGCATTTGCAGATTGTATCTTTACTCTGCGAAAGGTGTGTGTGGGTGGGAGGGGTTTGGACTTTGTGTGGCCATTGAGCAAGCAATGGTCAGTGCAACTGTACCTGCCACCCAAGGTCCACGGCATCAGACTTGGCTCAGTGGTAACACTCCCACCTCTGAGTCAGAAGTTTCAAGGTTGGGAATTGTGGACAGTTAGACTGTGGACGGAAAGATTTGTGCTCCTCCTGTACCCCTAAAATCAATGGTTCAGTTTGTATAGCCATTGTTTTGAGTTGCATGAAACAGTTCCTTTAAAGTGTAGGACCCCATTTTGCGAATCATAAGAAAATTCCCTCCTAAAGCTGGCCAGTGCAGAGGTCATCCTGGTGAAGGGCCAGAGATTTAAAACATCCAAAACAGAATAGGGCTTTCATTTACAAGGCTGTGACATACCTGGATTTCCCCTATCACAAAAAGTGGAGGCAGTCAAGATTGGCGCCTGAGGTCAGAGTTTTCCTCTGGAGATGCCATGGGAGGTAGAAAGGCTGGAGGATGGTGGTGGAAGATGTCAGGAGGGAAACTCAATGGGCTGGATTCTCCGATTTGCAGACTAAGTGCTGACGCCGGCGTGGGAACAATGGTGTTTTACCTCAGAAAAAACGGTGCAACAGCTGCACCGATTCTGGGACGGGGCGGGGCGGGAGGAGGGGGGGGGGAGCAGCCGTGTCGGGTAAAACTCTCGGCCTCCCACGCAAAAATCGGCTGGAGAATTGGCAGTTCCGTGGCAGCACATGTGCGCGTCGTCGGCCTGCGGCGGCTGTGCCGTGCACCATGGCGCCGGCCGGGCGCAGACCCAGCCTGCCAAATAATGACCCCAGTAACCCACCCTCACCACCCACCTACCACCCCCGAACTGTTCCCCCAGCCCCCCCCCCCCCGGTCAGCGGCATGGCTCCCCCCAACTGTGGTGGCGCTGGACTCAGTCTGCAACTGCCACACAGGGTCAATGAAAATAAACAGCATAAGTGTCCGCGCTGTCGTGAACTCGGCCCATCGAGGGCAGAGCATTGGGGGAGGGCCTCAGGTGATGTCCTGAGGCTGTCCCGAACGTTGTGTGGCATACGAGAGTATGCCCTTTTTGAAGGTGTGGCGCATCGCATAAACGGGGCAAAAATTAAATTAATAGTCACTTTCCAACCCACTACCGGCATATAACAGGCCCCACTGTATGAGGAGACCACCAGATATATTGAGGAGGCCTTCCAGCATGATCCAGGTACAGAGGGGAGTGGCGGCATTTCTTTACACCTGCTCCATGGTTCATAGGTCCCCTACCCCATCCCAACCCAACCTGGCGAATTACTAGCTGCCTCTGTGGCCCCAGTGGCATCGCTGGATGGTTTGCCCCTCTGAACAGGGCTTGGCGCAGTATAAAATAATCCTTATCTGGCCTCCAAAGGTGCCCTCTTCTCCTCCATGCAATCATCACAGTGGCCACTGGTGGAGCTGCTGAGCTGCCAATCCGCTAATTGGGCTGGCAGCTCTGAGAGGGCCGCTGCCATCGTTAATGAGACAACACTTTCCACCATTTGCAAGCATGGGCTTGGCACTATTTTTTGGTCCTGGCAGCAGAACTATCCACCTTCTAGGAAGATTCAGCTGTAGTTTTTGATTCTTTACCATCCATTGTTATGTCTGAATAATTTATTTTTCCTCTCAATTCCTTAACATTTCCAACTTTTCTTTAAATTGTTGTTATCCAGCTCAGCATAATTTATTGTATCCAATAAGAACCTGTGGGTAAAACCCTCACCCATGCTGTCTTACACATAGAGTTGTTTGTTTAGCAAACATTTAATGTGCCAGTAGTATAATTCTTACTGAGTTGTGTCATTGCACTGAGAACAACATGACATGTCTGCCTGTGATGTTATCTTGATGAAAATAAGATTTGGTTGTTCCAGTTTTCCATCATGGGAAGAAGGAAGTTTTGACCATAACTTTCAGCTTTAAATACAATTTACAATCTGGCTTTGCAGATTAGGTCTGTTTTTTTTTAGTTAACCTACTTTAAAGTTAATGACTTTAAATTATTAGCACCATTCAACCTTGACCTGTAGATTTTTTCCTGCTTTTCCTGATGATGCTATTTCCCAGTCTAGTAGTCAAGCTGCACTGCTCATCCTATTTTTAAATAAGCTGCATGACATTAGCAGCAAGTCCAAATCTATCCTGAATGCATTCTTTATTTTGAAACCTCCCCCAGTCTTGTTGTGCACCTGAGTCTGGAAATCACAGTCTGCAGAAATAGTGTACAAATGCTGAATAAGTTCAGGTGAAATACCTTTGGCCATTTCTTTCAGCAGACAGGATAACCAGTCAAGCAAATAGCATGTGAATAGCAAGCAAATCTGCATTTGAAGGTTCTCCCTCAGTTCATCAAACATCTGTGTTAAAAAGATAATTCTGTTGTCAAATTTATATGAGTTCCAATTTTAAGTCAGGGCCAATTTCAATTAGGGAATGGTGGGGTGAATGGCTAGCTCCACTGGCCACAATACCAAGATCATCTTAACTCTGTCTCATTTCCATCTCTCGGATGAGTCTTCTATTTGGTTAATACCTAAGTGCCGTGGGGTTTCAGGTGGCTGGCAGGGAATTGTGGTATGGGCTGGGGAGAAGCCTGGAGGCACAACATTTCCCCGGAGGGCCAGACGAACATATGAATTAGGAGCAATGATAGGCCATTCAGCCTCTCGAGTCTGATTGGCCATTTGATAAGATCTTGATTGATGTGGCCACAGCTCTACGTTCCTGTTACGCCCTATATCCTTTGACTCCCTTCTCAATCAACAATCTATCTAACTCAGCTTTACAAATATTCACTGCACAGGGAAGAGAATTCCACAGACTAACAACATGCAGAGTTATGCAACGTGGGCAAGTTCACATAATCCCACATTATACCCCACCTGGAGAGTATGGGCTGGACTCTCCGTTTCAGCTGCTACGTGCCGACGCTGTGGTGTTTCCCGACCGGCAAATTGACGTGAACCCCTCACCGATTTCGATATAAGTGAGGGGCTAGCACCTGCGCCGAGTGTAAAACCAGCGATCGCGCTAAAAACGACCGGAGAATGGGCAAGTCCCAGGCCACGCATGCGCACAGCTGACGACCTGTACTGGACATGCATGATCCCAACCTGCCAACTGCGACCCCACAGCTCCCCCCCCCCCCCCCCCGCTCCCCATCACCCCCACCAGTCCCCCCACCCCGGCCAATGGCACGGATCCCGGCCGAGTGTGGCGGCGCTGGACACAGTCTGCAGCCGTCACGCTGGGTTCCTGCAAGGCTGATACCACACGTGTCCCGCGCTGTCGGGAACGCAGCCCATCGAGGGCAGAGCACTGCGGGTGGGCCAGCCGATGATGCGCCAACACCATTGAAACGACATGCGGCATGGCACGATGATGGCAGTTTGGAGGGGGCGGAGCATGGTGGACCGACGTCAAACCAGCGGTGCCCCCAATTTTGGAGCGCAAAGCCATTCTCCACCCGATTGCCGAATATGATTTCAGCATCATGCTACGGAGACTCCAGTCCTATATCTTTTTCCACTTCCATTCTATTACGAGGTAGTCTGTCGACAACACCAGTTAGTATGACTGATCCTTCTCATCTTTAATCTCTATCAGTATGGATTCTATTTTTGTCTTGCTGATTGCCATTTCCCTTTTTCAACTGCTATTTTGTTAATCTTCATAAGTACAGCAACTTCATCTTCCCATTTCCTTGCCATAATTTCTAAATCTGTTATACCCTGAATTGTCTCATGCCGAGTCCTCATTTTTCTGTCACTATGTCTCAGAAATCCCGACTAAATTTGATCCCTCCCAATCCATGATTGCCTCCAGCTCCCCTGTTTTATTCTGGACACTGTGCGCATTAAGGTACAGAAACATTTCCTCATTGTTAACAGCATTTTGTCTCATTTTATGTTTAATCATCTTTTTAGACTCACATTATGTAACACTATATTTTTCTTTGACATCATTGTTACCCCTTTACTTTATTAATTTCTATGCTCTCCTACCCTATTTGCATTGAGGGTGCTTTTAGATCCCTCCTGCTTCTTGCTAGTTTGACCCCTTTTCCCTTGTCCCTATTTACCCTTTCCGCTAAGATACAAATCCAATCCCAGTTCAAGTGGAACCCATCCCACTGACAGAGATCCTTCCTGTCCCACACCAGCCCTTTAGCCACATATCAATTCTCCTGATCCATCTCCAACTGCTCCTATTCCAATTTGCATGTGCTTGGCTATCATCCAGAGATTTTGGGGCTGGTTTAGCACAGGGCTAAATCGCTGGCTTTGAAAGCAGACCAAGGCAGGCCAGCAGCACGGTTCAATTCCTGTACCAGCCTCCCCGAACAGGCGTTGGAATGTGGCAACTAGGGGCTTTTCACAGTAACTTCATTTGAAGCCTACTTGTGATAATAGCTATTTTCATTTCATTTCATTTTCATTACCCTTAACGCCTGATTTTTAAATTAAAACATTACTCCAGATGTTGTTTCAGCTGAAGTTACTGCCTATCCCCACCTATGTCATTTGTTCCAACCTGTACCACAATGACTGGATTTCCTCTCCCGTTCTTCAGCTGCCATGGATGTTCCTCACCTTGGCAGGGGCGGGAACACACCTTTAGGGATTGTCTTTTTTTTGGCTGCAAAGAATGCAAACTATCCCTAAGATAGCCCCTTATTGCTATCACATTTCTATTCTGTTCTTTCACACCTTGAACAGCCTTCTGAGCTACAGTGCCTTGATCTGCTTTGTGGCTGTCCTCTCTGCAGTCTTTCTTCTTGCCCTCACAGGTAGTGAGCACATCCAGTGTCTGCAGGACCTCCTCAACCTCTCTCAAATCCCCTGCTACCTTACTCCCAATCATCACAATCCCCCTTCCCTAAAACCATGTTTTCCCCTGGGTTCTGGCTGCATTTTGAAAAAAATCTTGCCAAATATGCCCCCATCCCTCCACAGCCTCCAGCAAACCCACCCCATCACCCTGGCCCCCATTGCTTATTTGTTGAAGTCTCCCCAACTCGCACCCGAGCTCAATGGCTCTGAGTCAGAGAGATTGGAGATGGTGACATCTGCTGCAGACATGTTTGTTGGGGATAGTCTCGCCATGCACAAACTCTCACATACTGCAGCCCAGACCTAAAATGCTGACGTGCTCTTTTCACATAGAGTTATACAATTCTGGAAAATAATCATGTACCATTTCCTTTCAGTTACTTCCATCACTATTATTTTCTTCTGATTGTCAGAGATTTAATCAGATGCACAATTAATTAGCAAAACCTTTATACAAAGGTATCGCCCTGCAAAATACTTCCTAAAATATCTTTACGCTTTTATTTGGCAATGGCATCAATCTTATTTACAAAAGTTTATTTTCATTGACTCTTGCCAAATATGGGTCTCATTATCATGGAATATACTAAGTACAATGCCTGAGGTAATCAATGACATTGAATGAGGAGAAAAAGGCCATAACTATTAACTAATTATACAATACCACCACCCCCAAACATAATGTCAAGTTCTATAACAATGTTAAATGGTGTCCCAATCTCTAGAGCCCCTGGAGCGGCCTCCAACCACCTTTCGCGCCCCCACCCCCCCTCCCCCCTCCCCACCCCACCACCACCCCACCACCACCACCAAGCTTTTTCTGGCATGCCAGTCCTGGCAGTGGGGCTCATGACGCGCATGGCCTCTGCCACCTGCACCCAGGCCTGGTGTACAGTGGTGAGTGGCAGCCCCCTTCCCACCCGGGGTACAGGATGCCACACCTCTCCTCCACAGCGTCCAGCAGAGTCTCCAACTCCGCATCTGCGAAACGGGGTGCTGCTCTTCGGGTTGTCATCTTGTTGGCTGGAATGAGTGTGTGTGTGGGGGTGGAGTGCTTATATGCGGCTGCAGCTTGTCAGCCTCTCGCGTGCCAATCACGGCCCTGGCGAATCGGACACTGTTTTTCATTGGAATTTCTCTAGATCCATGTGGTGCCAGTGCTAGCCCATTAACAGATCCTGAAATGCTCTGGGACCGGCGCCACCTCCATAGTTGTAGAACACACCTATTCAGCCCTGGCCTTAGCACTTAGGGCGCGATTCTCCGCTGCCCACGACGGGTCGGAGAATAGCGGGAGGGCCTTCCCGACAATTTTCACGCCCTCCCGCTATTCTCTCCCCCCCCCCCCCACGGCCACCCCACGACACGAATCGCTGCTCGCCGTTTTCTACGGCGAACAGCGATTCTCCCCAGGCCGATGGGCCGAGTTCCCAGGCGTTTACGGCCGTTTTCACGAACGCGATCACACCTGCTCTCACCGTTCGTGAAAATGGCCGCAAAGTGCCGTCCCGGACAACCATGGCACCGATTGGCACAGCCGCACCACAGCCTAGCCAAGGGTGGCATGGGTCTGCGATCGGTGGGCACCAATCGCGGGCAGCAGGTCCGATACCCGCGCACTATTTGTTCTTCCGCCGCCCCACAGGATCAGTCCGCGGGGTGGCTGAGGGGCATGACGGCCCGCGCATGCGCGGGTTTGATGCATCTGCGTGATGATGTCATTGTGCGCGTCAGCCGGCGTGACACTTGGCGTGCGGACTTAGCGACGGTCGCTAAGCCCGCGATGCCGTGCTTCACGGGGCCCTGCTGCTAGCCCCGCCCGGGGGGGAGAATCGGGTCCTGGGAGGGGGCGCAGAGGCTGCCGTGAAACACGGCCAGTTTCACGGCAGCCTTTACGACTCGCCGCATTTGCGGAGAATCGCGCCCTTAGCCTCTGAATCCATGACAATATAATTACAAATAAATTAATCTTTCAATCCACGGTACCCACAAGAACTGGCAATATAGGCCAGTAAGCAACTGCAGAAATGTTACCATTGACCTCCTTTACTTTATGAAATCAACAGTACGGTGAAGTTGCGCAGCAATATTATGCTCTTATTGTACCCTGTGGAAAAGGACAGGGAGCATTTATCTTGTTCAGGAATGCATTGACCTGTTTGATAATCTGTGGGCAACAAATGGTTCATAAACAGGAACCAGAGTGTGCCTTGGCTTGTCCAAAATCTGGGTAAATGGAGCAAAGTCTGGAGGTTGCAATAAAATAAAACTCCTGTCACTCTTTATGACTGACTGGAATATATCATACCACTTTACATTCTCCACATCTTTGGCAGCCGGAAAAGCAATAATCATCGGAAAATCATCGGTCGCACTTGCTTATTTTTCTGACGGGTTGTATCATAGGTGTACATTCATAGATTTATCCCTATTTAGGCATGGTCGGGTGTCGCTCCAGGGGCTCTAGAGTTTGGGACACCATTTAACATTGTTATAGAACTTGACATTATATTTGGGGGTGGTGGTATTGTATAATTAGTTAATACTTATACCTTTATTCTTCATCTGGTCTGTGCTATGGCTGAATACTGAAATTTCTAAAACCATTTCTTGATGCTTCGTTTGTATCTGTATGATTAAAAAAATCATAGGTTTAATTTTTTTTTCAACTGAATTTCAAATTTTGTAAGTTTTATTGATTGTTTTGAATTTTGGTGTGTTGAAGATTTCTGCATCTGGAAAACAATTTACATGTAACCACACCTGTAGTAGCTTGACGAATTACCTTTTACTTTACTTTTTCATTTACTTTTAGTTTGACGAATTTTCTGCAATAACAAAAGTTCTCTTGTGCAGTAATGTCTCCATGTCTTCCAAATGCAGGAAGTTGCTTCACAAAACTTGTTTGCAGTTGTATTATGACCCCGGTGATTCAGCATTTGCTATAGGCTCTAAGTGTCTCCTCGCAAAAAGGGTTGAGGACATGATGTCTGCTTGTAGGTAATGATGTAAGATATTGTGAAATTCTGACATAGGTTCGACTTTGTCACACAGAGTTTGGGGAGTGAATTCCCTCGGGGCTTCTCCCATCCACCAGTATAACTTAAACAGAAATGCAAATGAAACACCACTAATTGAGTTTCCAGCAAATTTTCTCTGCAGTATAGGTAACGGAGCGGGAGTTCATCTTATGCATATTTTGCAACCTTCTTTTCACTTTCCATAAAAGTTTCAAAGAGCGAATGTTACTTCCTGGTTTGTCGCCTACGAGAATTCTTCGGTATGATTGAATGTTAAACCTGCTTGAGGACATCAGTGTTGCCGTCACAAGAGATTCCTTACTGCTAACACTGAAATTAATGTAAGCAAAGGTAAAAAAAATCATGCCATAGCGATAGCGAGATCTTTGGAAGCATCTTTCAACAAGGTCAGTAGTGACCACCATCACTTCATCACTGACCTTAATGTCCGAGCCATTTTGTTATGTGAGAAACATATGTGAAAGACTAAAATCCCACATTACAGGACATTATCAAGTTGAAGCAGCTGGGAAAAAAAACAAGAGAGAAGAAAAAAACAAGTTGCATTTACCTCACTTCTCAGCAATATTTCAAAGAACTTCAGGAATTGCAATGATTCTTGTGTTGAAAAAGGCAGCAACCATTTTATAAACAGCAAGGTCCCAGAAACGACAATGAAATATAAATGATTAATTGATTTGTTTTAGTGTCATTGTTTGAGGAAGGTACATTGGGAAGGACACTGGGAGAGGTCCCTGGTCTTCTCCAATTAGTATCTTGGGATTGTTAATATCCATTGGAGCCACTGGAACAGGCAGTCGGGGATTTATTTTATCATCTCATCTTTTTCTCGTGCTGACGTACTAGCCTAGAATTATGCACCCAAGTCATGGATTAAAGCTTGAAACCTAAGATGTCCTGATTCTGAGATAAGAGTGCAACTCCCTGAGCCAAGAAGCCATGGAAAGGAAATGCCATGCAGGCATTTGAAAAGCCTGGAGTTTGACGGAGAGTTTGAGAAGAACAAAAACATCAACAGTTCGCATTTAGATAGCACCTTTAAAGTAATGAAATGTCACATTTGAGGCGGTTCACCGAAGTGTTCCTAAACTTTAACACCAGCCACACGGGAGATATTAGGACAGATGACCAACAGCTTGGCCAAAGAGATGGGCCTCAGGTTGCAATTTAAAGGAGAAATGAGAGGGAAAGAGCCAGCGGAGTTTAGCGAGAGACTCCAGAGCTTGGAGTCTAGGCAGCTGAAGGCCTAGCAAAGGATGTGAAAGAAAATTGATTTTCAATAACTCACCCCTTAAAAAGTTTTAAAAGTTTTAGAATCTTGAATTGAAAAAGATGCTTCCAGCTGCCTGGAGTTTCCTATCATTGTGTTGTGTAGCGTTTGCTCAGGGAAGCCTCTTTTTTCAAATTGGGTTCATGTATACGTGCAGTAACATGTAATACTGTATTACCAACACATTTTTAATCTGTAGTCAAGAAGGAATTTCTGTCACTTTGTCACACACTTTCAATGTCAGAATCAACAGAGGATAAATATTTACCAGAGGTAAAACCATGTGCGTGAACATTGTAGCCACCTGGGGTGGCCACGTCCCAATTCCAAAATGGACATTTGCAAAGAGTACAGGGAAAAATGGACAGTACTAGGAAAACAAGCAGGTGCAAGGTTTGCCTGTGGATTGGAACTTGCAGGTCCCAGACAGACCGATACTACAAGCCATTAGCATAGTAATGAGCTATCTCCGGGGACAAAAGAGAAACATTTAAGCAATCGGTACCAGGCCAGACTCCCCGGCACCAGTGAAGACTAAAACAAAGGCAGGCCAACGGTTACCTAGAGCCCGCCCAGTGATCGAGGAACGACCCCTTTATTGGAGAGAATCAATACAAATGATTTGGACATGGTCCAATTAATTGGAGCCAAGTTCAGGAACTGCCCAGAAGGGCGCAAAATCCTTTGGGGTATAAAGAGGAGTCCCCAAAGACAGATCGCTCTTCTTCTTCACCTTCACCTTGGCATTTGGCTCTCAGCGACGAGAGGCCCGCTAAGCACAGCCAAGTAAGTCTAAGATCAACGCACGCTACGAGATAGGCGCTCCTAGCTACTATTCTATACCAGTTTGAAGTCAGCAGTATCAGAACCGGACAACGGCCATTGTTCCTCTGACTGAGTGGGCGCCCGAAGCTAAATATAGGCTTTTCGTAGTAGTTGTAGTTTAGTGAGTAGAGTTTGTGCATGAGTAATAATTGACTGTGCGTGTAAATAAATGTGCATTTATTTCAAACTTACTAACTGGTGTATCGAGTCTTTAATCAGTATTCGGTTTTGAATCTTGTGGTGGTATCAGAAAGACGACTCTTAAGCAAAGGTAATTAAAACAGAGCAAATTAAGGAAAAGCATAACGAGCAACAGGCGGGAGTTCCAGGATTTTGACCCAGCGACAGTGAAGGAACGGCAATATATTTCTAAATCAGGATGATGAGTGACTTGGAGGGAAACTTCCTGGTGGTGGTGTTCCTATGTATCTGCTGCCCTTGTCCTTCTAGATGCTAGTGGTTGTGGGTTTGGAAGCTGTGGGCGCCAAAATGCACAGTGGTTAGCACTGCTGCCTCACAGTGTCAGTTCCGGCCTTGGGTGGTTATCTGTGTGAAGTTTGCATGTTCTCACCGTGGGTTTTCCCCGAATCCT
Organism: Scyliorhinus canicula; assembly: GCF_902713615.1. Taxonomy (NCBI): domain Eukaryota; kingdom Metazoa; phylum Chordata; class Chondrichthyes; order Carcharhiniformes; family Scyliorhinidae; genus Scyliorhinus; species Scyliorhinus canicula. The sequence goes on along the minus strand of NC_052151.1, from coordinate 132,626,272 downwards.
ACAGTTTCCTCCCATAGTCCAAAAATGTGCAGATTAGGTGGATTGGCCAATTTAGTGTCCAGGGATGTGTAGGTTAGGTAGGGGTAGAGGAGTTGGCCTAGGAAGGGTGCTCTTTCAGAGGGTCGGTGCAGACTCCATGGGCCGAGTGGCCTCCTTCAGCACTGTAGAGGTTCTATGGTTCTCAGGTGCTGCCTAAGGAGCCTTGATGAATTTCTGCAGTGCATCTTGTAGATGGTACACACCAATCCTACTGTGCCACGGTGGTGAAGAGAGCGAATGTTTTTGGAAGGGGTGCCAAACAAGCGGGCTGCTTTGTTCCGGATGGTGTGGAACTTCTTTTGTATTAATTTCCTCGTGGAATAAATGATAACAAGCTCAATTTTATTTGTACTAAACACGCTGGTGTCCATCCACTAAAGAATTGATTGAGATTGCCTAATCTTATTTCATGTTGGATTCTTACAGCTGGGAATGGGGTGCAGACTCATTCTATCAGTTTGAATGCTTTCAACCCACATCCCAGAAGCAAGGGAGTTATGTACTAACTCAGAAGCACCACCCAAGCCCACGGGTTTCAATTTTTTAACCAGAATGAGTAAGACATTACATGCCCTTTACAGGATGTGTTGCGAAATACTGGTTGCACATTGTTACTCAAATGGTGGTTTATCGTTTGATTTAATTTGAGTTTACTGGCTTAGGCATTGCTTGGGGGTTTGTGATTGCAGTTGACAGATTGATTAACAAAGTGGTAGATTTATTAATTAAAATATAATTTTAGTGTAATATCCATCTCCCAGCAAATTGAGGGCCTCGGTATGAAAAACCCAGATTCAGATATTTTGTTAGATGTAAAACCCTTCCCCACAGCTTACTTTCTGTCATATATAATCATTTTTGTTAATCTACTGTTGTTATGGCATCTAGAGTTAAACTAAACTCAGTTGGTTATGTGTGTCCAAGACCAGCTCTAACTCTGAATTCTCCCTCAGTACCCGACCAGGCACCATAGTGTGGTGACTAGAGGATTTTCACAGTAACTTCATTGCAGTGTTAATGTAAGCTGACTTGTGACACTAATAAAGATCATTGTTATTATTTACAAACATCAAACTGAACTGGAATTTACCTTGTTTGGGTTTACTCAGATTACTCAGGTGAATATTAAGCAAAAAACAATATTGTTGATCTAACAGGACTGTGTCTGATCATGAATGGCCCAGACAGCTTGTGTCTCAATGAGACTGCATCTATTCACAATGGTTTTTCAGTGAAGCATCAGGTAAAGTCAATGCTTCCACATATTAGTTGAACTTTTAAAAACTAAAAGTTGAATTAATAAATACAAACATGAGAGATAGAAACATTTACTTTGATTCATGCCACTAAAACTACATCAATTACAGCTTGCTCTCTGGCTACTGTTTCAAACAGGGCCAGATCGCTTACAACCTCTGCAACCTATTCTACCCTGAGCTAAGTTACCATATCTTCCCTATCACAAAGAGTGCTCCTTCTCAGGAGCCCTAGTTCTGTAATATTGCAGTTTCACTTTATAGTTCAGTCCATCCACTACTGAAACACTTATTTATTGATTTACCATCTCTAGGGTCAAATTGGGCGACGTCCTCCTGGTCAACCCCATATGTACCTACTCATCCACCACCCTGGTCCTCGGTGATCGACATTGGTTCTTGGTCCACAAAGCCTCTCATTTTAAATTCACATCTTTGCGTTTAAATCCCTTCAGGTCTCACCTTTCCCCGTCTTTGGAAACAATGTTGGTTCTACAATCCACCCCCACCCAACCCAACCCAAACCTTCTGTTCCTCCAACTCTGAACTGTTGTGCATTTCCTTTCCATTTCCAGTGCTATACTCACAAGCCCCAAGTTAATAATAACAATAATAATCACTTATTGTCACAAGTAGGCTTCATTGAAGTTACTGTGAAAACCCCTAGTCGCCACATTCCAGTGCCTGTTCGGGGAAGCCAGTACAGGAATTGAACCCGCGCTGCTGGCCTTGTTCTGCATTACAAGCCAGCTATTTAGCCCACTATGCTAAACCAGCCCCATGCCTCACACTCTAGAATTCTCTCCCCAAATCCCTCTGCTGCCCCCAAATCTCCACTTTCCTTCATGACCCTTCTTAAAATTTATCTCTTACTCAAGCCTTCTTACGAATACCTTTCCTTCAGTTTGACATTCATTTATTTTGACAATACCTCAATAAAGTGTTTTGGAATGTTTTTCTGCACTAAAGGCACTATATGTAAGGCACTATATATTGTGGCACAGTGGTTGACACTACTGCCTCACAGCACCAGGGACCTAGGTTCAATTCCGATCTTGGGTGGAGTTTGCACGTTCTCCCCGAGTCTACATGGGTGTCCCCCGGGTGATCAAGTTTCCTCCCACAGTCCAAAGATGTGTAGGTTAGGTGGATTTGCCATGACCAATGCGTAGGGCTAAGGGATAATGTGGGAGAATGGCCCGAGGTAGTGTGCTCTTGCGGAAGGTCGATGCAGACTCGATGGGCTGAATGGCCTTCTACTACACTGTAGGAGTTCTATGGATGCAGTTCATTGTATGGATTTCTGATACGGAGACAAGACCAAAAAAGGCTGATTTTACACAGAGCATTATAATTATTTTCTAATAAAGGACTATTAATTAAAACCCAGGCAGATCATCCTGCCTAGCATTCCCCAAGGCAAACTGTGCTTTAATTAAATCAAATATTAAGCTGTGGATAAATAGCGCCATCTATTGTTTGCTTGTAGAATCTGGTGCACCAGTGCTGTAATCAGTAGGGAAACAATTAAGGTCAGCTATCACAAGCTGAAATAGATATAAGTGAAGATATATCTATTGAAATATGCAGCGTTGCAAATACTAAAATCATTGGACAAACTTTTCCTAAAAAATGGTGGTGTCAGTTTCTGATTAAAGGCCATCGTTGTTTCGCCCCAGAAAAATAGGCAGGGGGCTGGATTCTCTGCATGTGGGATGCTCCATTTTGCCGGCAACCCCGGGGTCTCCCAATGGCGTGGGGCTGCCCCACAATGGGAAACCCCATTGACCGGCCGGGGTAATGGAGCATCCCGTCAATGGGGCAGAGAATCCAGCCCAGGGTTTCTGTCCAGATCTTCTGACATTTTAGCCACAATCTACCGGCCACATCGCACCGGGCGAGAGAACGAGTGGGCCGGTTATATTGCGGGAGTGGCCGATTTGGGAACCACACCGGGGGTCGATCGGTTTCCGATCCAACCGAGCCGCTCCCGTTGGTGAGATCAGCATCCCCACCACGGCGAGAAACCAGTAATCAACAATTAAGACCAACTCCCATCCTATTAATGGCCTCTCGTTGCCACATGGGCGCTGTTTAGTACACCTATTTAAAAATGTGAAGCTGGCGGAGTTGCTGCTGTGGGGAATCCAACGAGGTGAGTAGCCATCTTTGAAATCTGTCAGTCCGAGGGCACTGGAGCCGCTGCCTCAGTGCGCAGGCGGAGCCTCCGGGGAGTGGACTGGCTCAGTGGGAGGTTGGGCCACCATCATTGAGAGGGGTCACTCTTGGGCTGAGGGAGCGTGGGCGCTGCACCTGCAGGTCCGGCGTGCCACCTCCCCTATTGTGTATCCCACACCGGGAGCAGCTCCAGCTACTGCCTGTCTGCCACACTGCACATTCCCGTGACAGAACCCCATCCGTGGTAACATGGTGATGGTCACTTTAACTCCCACTGACCGTGGCAGCCTCTGGCTGCAAAGTTGAAGGCTATGGCTAATGGGAATGGCCACCCTAGTAATGCGAGCACCTCACTGCTCGCCAGTGCATCCTTGTGGGTAAACGTGCTATGTCGCAGGCGGTTTTTACTGCCTAGCATCCCAATCAGATTGGGAGGCCTGGATACTTTGCCTGAACTCTGGGGGCATCAACACCACAGAGGCAGCAGCCGACATTCTAACACCCAGGAGCTGGGCGTCAGCTCTGGCGACATCCCTGCGACAGAGGTTGGGTGTGTGGACCGGGGAGGGAACCAGCGCCCATTTCAGGTAACGTTGATGCCTGGGTTCGGGGTTTATGGTCCGGTGGCCAGGGAGCCAGGGGTACGTGTGCAGGGTAAGTTGGATGCCACCCAGAGAGAATGTAAGGGTGGGGGAACCTGGGGGATCCGAGGGTCCCAAAAAGGTGTGACATTTTGGGACAATGGCCATGTGGTCAGTGAGAGGGTAGGATCATCATGCTGACATGAACAACTCACGCGTGACACGTTATCTGTCCTCGGCCACCTTCGAGATCTCGAGGGCCTGCTTGAAGTAGGTGGTAAGGACCCTAGGGTCCGACACCCCGCCACCCGTCTGGGCCTCCTCCCATATGTTGTTGGCCACCTTTGCCTGTGGGACAGAGTGAGGGCATTGTAAGCCGGGGTGGGGGGGGGGGGGGGGGGGGTGGCATGGTGCGTTGGGGCAAATTGAAAGAGAAGGCTTACAAAGTGGCCAAGATCAGTGGGAAACTAGAAGATTGGGGAAACTTTAAAGGTCAGCAGAAAGCCACGAAAAGAGCCATAAAGAAAAGTAAGATAGAATACGAAAAAAAACTGGCACAGAATATAAGGACAGATAGCAAAAGTTTTTATAATTATATAAAACTAAAAAGAGTGGCTAAAGTAAACATTGGTCCTTTAGAGGATGAGAGTGGTCATTTAGTTATGGGATATGATGAAATGGCGGAGGCATTGAACAAATATTTTGTATTGGTCTTCACAGTGGAGGACACTAATAACATGCCAGCAATTGACCGAGAGAAGAAGGTAGGTGAGGACCTGGAAACCATTACTATCACAAAAGAGCAAGTGTTGGGCAAGCTAATGGAGCTCAGGATAGATAAGTCTCCTGGCCCTGATGGAATGCATCCCAGGATACTAAAAGAGATGGCTGGAGTAATAGCAGATGCACTGGCGGTAATTTTCCAAAATTCGCTGAACACTGGGGCAGTCCCAGAGGATTGGAAAACAGCAAATGTGACGCCACTGTTTAAAAGGGGAAGTTGACAAAAGATGGGGAATTATAGGTTAGCTTAACCTCTGTCGTGGGGAAGATGCTTAAGTCTATTATCAAGAAAGAGATAGGAGGGCACCTCGATAGAAATTGTCCCATTGAACGGACGCAGCATGGATTCATGAAGGGCAGGTCATGCTTGACGAATCTCTTGGAATTCTATGAAGACATTTCGAGCAAGGTAGACAAAGGGGACCCAGTGGATGTGGTGTACCTAGATTTCCAAAAGGCCTTTGACAAGGTACCGCACAAGAGGCTGCTGCATAAGATAAGGATGCATGGTGTTAAGGGTAGAGTACTAGCATGGATAGAGGTTTGGTTGTCTAACAGGAAACAAAGAGTGGGAATAAATGAGTGCTATTCTGGCTGGCAATCAGTGACGAGTGGTGTGCCTCAGGGATCGGTGTTGGGACCACAATTATTTACAATTTATATAGACGATTTTGAGTTGGGAACTACGTGTAAGGTATCCAAGTTTGCAGATGACACAAATGTGTGTGGCAGAGCAAAGTGTACTGAGGACTGTAAAACCTTACAGAGGAACATTGACACATTGAGTGAGTGGGCAAAGGTCTGGCAGATGGAGTATAATGTCAATAAGTGTGAAGTCGTGCATTTTGGTAGGAGTAACAATAGAACGGATTATTACTTAAATGGTAAAAAGCTGCAGCATGCTGCTATGCAGAGGGACCTGGGTGTACTTGTGCATGAGTCACAGAAGGTTGGTCTGCAGGTGCAACAAGTAATTAGGAAGGCAAATGGAATTGTGTCCTTCATTGCAAAGGGGATTGAGTTTAAAAGTAGAGAGGTAATGTTGCAGTTGTACAAGGTGCTGGTGAGGCCACACCTGGAGTACTGTGTGCAGTTTTGGTCTTCACACTTGAGAAAGGATGTGCTGGCACTAGAGGGGGTGCAGAGGAGGTTCACTAGGCTGATTCCAGAGTTGAGGGGGTTATTGTATGAGGAGAGGCTGAGTAGATTGGGATTATATTCACTGGAATTCAGAAGGTTGAGGGGGGATCTAATAGAAACATATAAAATTTTGAAGGGAATGGATAAGATAGAAGTAGAAAGGATGTTTCCACTGGTAGGTGAAAGTAGGACAAGAGGGCATAGCCTCAAGATTAGGGGGAGCAGATTTAGGACTGAATCAAGGAGGAACTTCTTCACTCAGAGGGTGGTTAAAATATGGAATTCCATACTGAAAGGAGTAGTAGACGCTACTTCATTGAATATATTTAAAGATAGGGTAGATGTTTTTTTGTAAAAAAAAAAGGAATTACGGGATATGGCGAGAATGGGGGTAAGCGGTTCTGAGACCACGAAAAGATCAGCCATGATCTTATAGAATGGCGGAGCAGGCTCGAAGGGCCGGACAGTCTACTTCTGCTCCTAGTTCTTATGTTCTAATATCAGGATTGTGTTGGGCAGGGCAGCTGTGGGATTATGGGGGGAGAGGGGCCGGGTGTAGCAGGCTGGACCAGTGCCAGGGGGCCAGTGTCAATTCACCCATGCAGCCTGGTGAAAGCCAACAAAGAACAACACAGCACAAGAACAGGCCCTTCGGCCCTCCAAGCCTGTACCAGTCATGATACCACCCTTGGCCAAAACCCTCAGCACTTCCTAGTGCCGTATCCTCTATACCCATCTTATCCGTGCATTTGTCGAGAAAAGAACAAAGAACAATACAGCACAAGTTATAGAGATTCTTTCAGCTCTTGGTGGCGGTCCCTCTTGTCACAATCCCTGAGCGGAGGGTCCATGCCACTGCCTCCCAGGTGCCACTGGCTGCCCTGTGGCTGACCCTCCGACCCCCTCAGGGGAAAAGGGTGTCCTATCTTGACTCCACCAAGTCCATGAGCCTGGCCAGGTCGACATCTCTGAATAGTGGAGCTGGTCTGCACGGTGACATGGCTGCGTGTTATCTGGGGTTTGCTTTGTGAGGTCAGTTTAGGTGCCGCTCTCTCTCTCTCATTAGCGAGGATCTGCAGAGTGCGGTACGGGACATTACAGTAAAACGGACACGCACCCACACATACTAGCAGACAACCTCCAATACCCCGGACAGCCCCATGACTGTGAAATTGTAGCTCCCCTGCATAACACAGGACCCTTTTTAGCAAAAACACCCCCCAGGAAGATAGGGAACCCAAAACAAAGCCCCCAGCCCACAGACACGTGTGGACCCTTGAGGATTTATGTAGACGGTTCCTCCACAGTTTTAAATGGTGAGCGTATCACAGGATGCGGCATCTATGTAGAGGACGCGCAGGGGCGCGCTCTCGAAGAAATCGCTCTTAAGTTACCAGGTCACTTAGGCGCGCAGGCAGCAGAGCTAGCAGCCATAGCGTACATAGTGGACCACCCCGATTCTTTCCCCAGCCCAGCAGACATATATTCAGACAGCTTATATGTCTGTAACAGTTTAACCGATTTTCTGCCCCTGTGGAGGACACGAGGTTTTGTCTCCGCAGACGGGAAACCCCTTCCATCAGCCCCTCTACTCCAGCATATTTTAGCGAAAGCGAAGGACAGGACCTTCGGCATAATAAAAGTAAGAAGTCACCATAGGTCATCACCCCCTGGGAATGTAAAAGCCGACGCGTTGGCTAAGGCAGGTTCCAGGAGAGGACACTTATGGACCCCCCCCAGCTAGCGCACCAGCTAGCACCCCTGTGAGCGCAGTCCAAGTCTCACAGACTGATATTAAAGATCTCGTGGCAGCACAAAAACAGGACGGAGACCTCAGGGAGGTTTTCAAGGGAAACTTTGTGCCTGCTTACGAGCACTTTAAACACGCACTGACCACACATGAGGGTGTGATCATTAAGGACCGACTTTATGTGGTCCCACAGCAGGACAGGAATCAGATGATTGCCTTGTTCCATGACGGACACGGGCATCAGGGAATTGATGCAACAACGAGGCACCTCAGGCAACTCTGTTGGTGGCCTAATCTCAGGAATGATGTAACGCACTACATAGAGAATTGCCTGATTTGTGCTCAGAATAACCCGGAGAGGTATTCTAAGAAAGCACAACTTCGGCATACTCGCCCAGTTAACGGCCCTTGGACAAACCTCCAGATCGACTTTATAGGTCCATTGCCCCCTTGTCGGAATGGCTATAAATACGTTCTGGTGGTGATAGATACCTTTACCAAATGGGTAGAGGCATTTCCCTCACGAACAAATACAGCAAAGACAGCTGCAAAGATCCTGACCCACCACATCTTCACGAGATGGGGTTTACCCCGAAGTATCGATTCGGACCAGGGATCTCACTTTACAGGACGGGTCATGAGGAACGTCCTGACAATATTCGGAATCAAACAGAACTTCCACATTGCGTATCATCCACAGTCCAGCGGGATTGTGGAGCGCATGAATCGGACCCTAAAAACTACCCTTAGGAAAATGGTTCAAGAGAACAATTCCACATGGGATTCAGTGCTCCCCTTTGCACTTATGTTCATAAGGAACACTGTCTCCACATCGACAGGATACACACCACACACACTCATGACCGGACGCCCTATGAAAGGTACAGAATTCCTTTTAGGACTGGACATGACAAGCCCCGAAGTGACGGCCCTCACACATGAAAAGGCAGTTAAAGAACTAGTTGAGACTGTGAGGTCTGCACAGCTCGCAGCCGCAGTCCAGCTAGGGAAACGCCGACAGCAACGGACTGCCTGTTTCAATAAGACCGTACACACCACAGAATTCCAGGTTGGGCAACAGGTAATGTTATCTGTTTATAACCCCAGCAGTTTTTTGGCTCCAAAATATTCCGGTCCCTACTCAATTTCGGACAAAATTAGCCCCTCCGTTTACAGGATCAAATATCCTAATGGGAAGACCGCGTGGTTCCATATAAACCAGTTAAAGGCTTATGGAACACAGGCCAACCATGCTCACCATGTCCTGCTGGATGCAGCAGAACACTTCACCCCGCCCACCAGCGACACTTTTCCACCATCCCCCTCACAGACCAGTTCATCCACGGACTCGCCCACGACTCCGCCCACAGACCACTACAGACCACGCCCCGACACGCCCACAAGCTGCCACAGCAGAGACAGCAGGACAGACACTGACTCTGAAGACAGCGTCACCACACAGCCATACAGCCCACACTGCACCAACTACGACCCCGACTCCAGTGACCCCATGGAAGTCACTTACCTCAAAAACCCCGAACCACCACCCGACCCCGACTACCCCGACAACACACTCGACGCCACACAATGGCACAGGGACAATTCCTACAGACTTGTCCGCAATGATGAAAGTGACCCCCGGTCACACAACTCCAAAATAGCATGCCTGATCCACACAAGGGTGTGGGATCCGGGAGAGCAGGACGACACGGTGTCTGACTCCCGACACGGCAACCCCTTTGTGACCCTGTTCACAGAGGCACATTCAAAGTGAGGTGTCCAGATGATGTAAGATAGGAATCGTTTGAGGGAAACGATGTCCTTTCTGATGGAACCTGCACGTATGTTTGTCTTCGTTTCATGTTTGTTTGTCTCAGGATTGTACATTGTTCAGCTGGAGGATGGACATCTTCTTTTCAGCTGAAAAGATTGTGACCACCTCACATGCACGTTAGTTTGTCCGCAGATACTTCTGAGAACTTCGGTTTGATTGGAGATCTTTTCCAAAGTTGTAACACTTGTGGCAGCCTGGTGAGCAGCTCACCGTATCGTCTAAAATATCTGAAGACCAGCTCATGTCCTCAGTTGGAGCATCTTGGCTCCCTTGGTTTCTTTTTTAGGTGCCCCTCTATTCGGCGAAATAGAGGCTGCAAGTCATGGTCAACACATTCGTACCCGTTTCTTTCCAGGTTACTCAGGCAGTGGACAAACGGCACTGAGGACCCGCCCTGTCTGAGAACCAACCCTTGGTCAGCCAAGCTCGGGTATGGCACAGCACGCCCTACCCGGGGATCCCATCCAACTCATACCCGTAGCGGCCCATACGCAACTCATTCGGACGTTTCTTTCCAAATTTTGTTTTCATTTTACGTTAGGTAGCCCTTCGGCCACCATCCCACATGCTATTTACATCCGGGAACATTCGGATGGTAAATCAGCAAAGCCTGCGAGACGGCTCGCAGAAGGAAGGATTGTTAGGTGTATGCTGGTCTTTAAATTCGCTTTTTGAAAAAAAAAAATGAGGGGAGTCACAGGGTGTGACTTAGCCAGTCATTTTAAAGGGTCAATTGGGTTTTGAAAGACAGATGCACTAACAAGTAAAGGTCTTAAACTGTGTATTGACAGATACTGTGCTTGATCCCAAAGGTTTCAAAGGACGAGACAGAGGTCGAAGCCAGGATTGTCAATACCGGAGGAAGAAGGAAGAGAAAGAGGAAGAACAGCAAAATGATGGAAGCCCACTTATTACTATTTAATGTCATATGTATATGTGTGGAAACAAGACACGTTTCCCCCACAACCCCCACCGTAAATGTTAGTACAGCAAACCCCCAGTGCTCAGCTCTGATCAGCGAGGTTCAGACCTGGTGTACTAAATTCATGACGTGGTACTCCATGTCCTACATAATCGAATCACTGTTGGTGATTGCGATCCTCACCATCCTAGTGCAGACCCTCAGGTTGAGGAAATGGAAGAGGAGAGCCTCTCGTTCCAGCACCTCACCCATCTATAGAGTGCAATTCCCCATCTTCGGATTCCACCAAACCCCTCAACCCCTCACTGATTACAACACTCTGTAAATAAAATTCAGCCATGTATTATATTGTTCCATACTCGACTGCCGAGTTGGGAAGTGTGATGTTGTGGTGTGAATGGTTAAGGTTTAGAGTGATTAAATGTTTAAGTTAAGGTTAATAGTGATAGGTAGAGGTTCCCAATTGTAGTAATGCATGTCCCTTTGACATAGGGCCAAGTAGAAATGTTAGTTAAAATTTTTTTTCTCTTCTTCCCATAGTTTAGAACAGAGTAGAACAGGAACTGGCAAGAGGTCAGAACACAAGGAGGCAAAGTACATAGGTGATCCTTCACAATAGTATGATTGTGAGGATCACAAGGAGGGAATGTAGCCATGCTGGCCACGCAAAATGGACACTGAGCCAAACTAAAATGGAAGGCTGCTGGGAAACAGACAGTTCAGCCAGAACAGCAGTCTGCAAAGAGCAGTTTGCATTCTGCAGCAGCAGAAACCAGTTTGGGCTCAGGTAAAGAGACCTTAGCTAGGTGCAAATGGCAAAACGCTTTGCATGCTAATGAGGCCATCAGACTTGAACACCCACACAATAGATACATTTGGTTCTGAATGGACACATTCCAATCAAGACCCAGACATCGAGGCACCAGAAACCTCCGAACAAAAGGACATAAGAAACGCCCCCTCCATCACGGAGACCCCCTCGCATTGGGGAATTAATCCAGTATCGATAAAAAATTGATCCAATAGGTAGAGCCCGCCCGGGAAGAGGGAAGGACAACGGAACCCCTATAAAAGATAGGGACCTCGTGTTGTCCGGTCTGTTAAACCTGTGCTCCGGCCCCGACTGACACCTGGTATCCTGACTCCAGCCGTTGAGCACCAGCCGCCGAAACCGTAAGTTCAACGCTCGCTACGCGATCCAAGCCCACTAGACTCCCAAGTGCCAGAACGCTTGCTGAAGGCTGCAGACAAAACCAGGACGAAGGCCTCGTTCTCTGACCTTGCCTGTTCCTGTTAGATAAGTATTCTGTTTGCTTATGTTTAGTTGTAGCTTGGTCTCTTAGTGTGTGTGCATGAGTATTTATTATTAACTGTATAATAAATATTGATCGTTTGAACTTGACTAATCGGTGTATCGTCTTTATTACTTTGAATTTGACCTTGGAATACTTGTGACGTTGCCTATACGGCAGCTGGCGACTCCAGAGCTTAAATAATTACATAGAACAGAGCCTAGCAGTGTTAAGCACACGTCGAACTCGGAGGCGTGTTAATACACTCCAATAAACGCGTTTTACGCCCATAGTAAAACGTGCAACAGGTCCTGGCTAATCAGCTGGTAGGATAGTCACTTGCGGCGTGAAGCCAATGGGGCTTCATTAAGTGGCCTAATTAACATTAGATACTGGTGACAGCCTCGCTGGGTTGGCTGTTGGGAAACTCCCCAAATTTCCCATTCGCTACCACACTTAGAATGAATTTGGTTACATCGCGCCCATGGTCAAAAAAAAGGAGGGTGTGTGTTTTCCGCTGTAACTCTGGCAAATCAGGCTCTGCACGAATCGTAAAAGATCACCCCAATCTCAAAGAGAAACTGAAGCCTCCCCCCGCATATTGGGGTATTGGGGCTTCAGTTGTCCTGCCTCCATCATGCTGGTAACAGGGCCTCAATGCCCCACCACTCAATCATCGTTGGCAATGGGGTTTCAGTGCCACCATATCTCAGTCATTTAGTATTGAAATCTTTGATAGATTTAATAAGTATTAATGGCTTGAGTAAAATCACATTCAGAAATACTTTAATAGTTTAGGTAACTGGTATCTAATTTTAACTGGGCCAATAGTAGATGCAGTTTGACAAGAGTAAGTGTGTATAATTTGTATCAGTGCAAGGAATCGGACAGCACAAGTGGATAGCACTGTGGCTTCACAGCACTTCACCAAAAAGGGTAGGAGGGGCAGCACGGTAGCATTGTGGATAGCACAATTGCTTCACAGCTCCAGGGTCCCAGGTTCGATTCCGGCTTGGGTCACTGTCTGTGTGGAGTCTGCACATCCTCCCCGTGTGTGTGTGGGTTTCCTCCGGGTGCTCCGGTTTCCTCCCACAGTCCAAAGATGTGCAGGTTGGGTGGAGTGGCCATGATAAATTGCCCTTAGTGTACAAAATTGCTCTTAGTGTTGGGTGGGGTTATTGGGTTATGGGATAGGGTGGAGGTGTTGACCTTGGGTAGGGTGCTCTTTCCAAGAGCCGGTGCAGACTCGATGGGCTGAATGGCCTCCTTCTGCACTGTAAATTCTATGATTAGGTTATGGGGATAAGGTGGAAGTGAGTGCTTGAGTAGGTCAATGCAGACTTGATGGCCCGAATGGCCTCTTTGTGCACTGCACGTTCTATGTTCAGTAGTGGGTACATTGTGCCGGCCAGGAAAGAAGTTAGTTAACATATATTTTTTTCATGTCTGTAGTAATCACTAAACCAGGCAATAGCTGCCGCGCTGGCTAAATGGAGCTCTCTGAACCCTCTGCAGTCTGCAATGATGCGAATCATTGATTGGTGGATACCACAGCTGCAGTCCGGCTTTCCTGCAAGGCTCCACTTGCGCCAATTGGCTGCCTGAAGGATTTGACCGGTGTGGAACTGGTTGAGGAGAGCCCAATGTTGGCCTGGCAGGTTGAAGCCGGGTGGGCAGATGAGGAAGTGGTTTTTAATAGTGACATGGTGGCTCCAATCCTGCTGCCATAGGGGCTCTGTTGTTATTTTTTGGCACGGTGGTCTTATCCGTACAAGATGCCGTGATGGGAGGTAAGCAGCAGGTGGATTGGTTAGGTACTGTGTAGTCATTGTCTTGGGTTGATGTGAAGCTTCTCCTGGAGGTTTCTTGTTGCAATCTCATTCCTTATGTCAGGGAGTGGGATGCTGCTGAGGTCTGGAAGCCAGGGGAGTTGAGTTGCTCAGAGGGTAGCCAAGATGTTGTGTTGAGCTTGGTATTTATAAAACTGGCATTGGATGAATTGTACCATAGTGGTGCACAATACTTTGCAGTCGAGCAGACGATGGCAGGAACTGAGGTCCTTAAGGTTTGAACATTTGCTCCATGAAGAGCCAGCAAGTTTGAGGAGATTGTTTCATATTTTGACCTTTGCTACTTCTTGCTCAGAGTTTTTGCAATGTCGGTATCAGTATTCAAGGATAATACCAAGATTAAACAAGATATTGTTTGTGATTCAGTCTCTTGCCATTCAAGGAGATGTTGAGTTGGTGCTGGCATTGTGGAGGTGGAGTAGGCCTGAGATTGTTTTGTTGATGTCTTACTTGTCTTGCAGTTGTTGGCCAGCATCGTTGTCCGAGCTTGAGAGGCACAGCAGATATTGTCAGCATAGATAAACCTCCAAGACAGGGTTGGAAGAAGATCATAGATATAGATTGAAAAGGGTTGGTACTAGAACAGATTCCTGGAGAAGCTTGTTGATCTTTTTCCTCCAGGTGCTTGTCGCATCCCCCATGTGCACCCCCTGAACCATCCATCTAGGTGTACTAGTGTGGTGAATGGAACTCCGTAATTCACACTGTATTATATATACATGAGACCATGCATTTGTAAGCGCAGTTGCGTTGCCCGACCACTAGGGGGAGTAGCGCTGGGAATGCTTAGGAGTTTGTACAGGACTCCACCCTTGGCTCCGCCCACGACTCCTCCCCCTGGACTGCCGTATAAATACCAATGCTCAGAGCCAGTTGTTCAGTTCATCGAGAGTTCAACACTGAACAGGCTGGCTCTGTTGTAAGTAGATTAAAACCACTGTTCATATCTTAAAGCACGTGTCTAGTGAATTGATGGTTCCATCAACTAGTTTGATTGTGTCAGTAACACAGAGAAAGGACTCTTGAGATTTTGGCAAGGAGACTAGTGTGCCAGAGTGCGCCGTAAGCTACACCGAAATCGAGAAAGGCGGTGCCTGTTTTGAGTTTATTTTCAAAGCCATTTTCAATTATGGTGGTAGGGGCAAGGACCGGGTTGCATGTGCTTTGCCCTCGCTGAAAGCCAGCTTGTTCAGCTTTCAACATTTTCTCCCCCTCTGGCTCTATCTACTCAGTCAGTATAAGGTAACCAACCTGCAGCCCGGGGGCCAAATATGCCCACCAGGGTTCTGAGTGCGGCCGAAGATACATTTTGTTGATTGTTTCCCATGTGCAGAGTTTCCTCGTCCCTTTGGTTTCCATCCACGTAACTTTTGTTCCTGCCAGTGTGACTGAAGTAATACGCAGGTAAAGTAACCACTTGTGAAATGAGGCACGTACTGATTGCACACATTGAGAACCAGGCACTCCCTCTGCATCCAACCTTGGTGTCAATATTTATTTTGTTTTTACTGCTTGAAGTTGATGGCAGTTCTATTGTGATGAATGTAGGAAATTTTAATATAGATTATATTATATATCTGTTGCAGTAATGTTATTCAAAGTCTAGATTAAGGTATATATGTCTGTTACAATAATATTGTTAAATAACCTAGGTTAATGTATCCAGTCGATTTGTATTCTAAGACTGAAATTAAGATGATGTAAAAGTGAGATAATTATTAATTCCAAACATGTACTTATTTACCCATATGGGGTTAATGGAATATTGTGTATTTTAGATGGTTCCTTCGGGGGGGGGGGGGTACATAATTTGAAACATTGTGTTTAGGTAAGCAGATCATGGGATCTGAGTGGAATAGAGATGATGTAATTAATGGGAGAAGCCAAGTCTGTAGAAAGCCGTTTTGGCTGTAGAATATTATATCCGATAAAGCCAAAAGGATTTTCAGGCTGTTCCTCTCTCTCTCTCGAAGCAGTCTTTCCGAAAATTATATATAATGGACTTTGCTTAATTGGAAGTAGAGAAGGTATAAGATAATAGTGAAAGTGTTTCTCCGCTTTTTTTTAGAACTGTTTAACTGTTAATTGTTGAGCTACTTTTCTGTGATGTTAATGTGGTTAATTCTGTGTTAATAATAAAGTTTTTATTAATATAAAAGATCCTTATTTGTCAGTGGAACCACTCCTGGGGCAAAGTATCCTTTTCTCAGTTTTACAAATTGAAAAATTGTTGGAGGTCTCAGCCGGTTTCTTAACATAAATTGAGGTCTGCCCCGGTACCATAACGCTATTAATATATGAATGATGAAGCATTTCATATAACTTGTTATTAAATATTCAGTGTGGTATTAAATGCATTTAACCTTATTCAAGGGTCATAGTTTGCATGCCCAATTTCAATCTGGCAGCCCAGTGAAAGTGGGCCACCCATGTGTGGTGTAGGATCCTTCATCATTTCTGGTTGCAACAGGTTAAGTTTCTGTTGGTCTCTTCCCATTTAGCCCAGCGGGCAGAGTCCAAGGATTCTGACAAGTGATCAGTTGCACCTGGGTCACCAGTTTCCTCATAGTGTTGAAGGATAGAAGCAAATTCCCCTTTGAAGTAGGGGGTGTACACTGGTCGATATCCCTGTAGGATGGATTTGGTGGCTGCTTTGTAGATGGTTCTGCAGATATGGTTCTATGCCTAATCTGTGGGGATACGGAGGGTGGTATCATTGCCATACTTTGTTCCAGTGCCTTGTGGTATTTCTCTCAGCTGGCTTTGCATAGGGTCCACTGCTTCTTCTTTGAGCTGGTGATGATAGGTAGTTGAGGGTCAATGTGGGTCAGAATTGTTCTGTGTTGAGCATGTGGGAAGCTATTCAAGATGTGACATGATGTCGGGAGGGGGTGTCATCTGTTGAACTAACCCAGCAAAGGTCAGGGGAGTAGACACGACTCCATTTTGCAGAGTAGAAAGTTCCCAAGTGTTCGGGGTCGTGAATAGGATTGAAGTGATTCTGTGCAGCCCAATCATGGGATCAAGCACATTGTAGCCCAGTCTGCACGATGGTTGTTGAAGTCTCCAATATAGACTGTAGGGTGTGATAGGGCAGGGTGAACATGTTTGTCCCAGCTGGCCCTGGGGGACTTTTCTATCTTGAAGGTCCCAACCGTGATGATATTAACGTGTTCAGTAAAGGAGACGTAGCCTATGTCTGTCACGGTCGATTGAACATAGGTGGCCCGCCCATGCTTTGTTTGGGCAGTGTGGCATATCAGCTCAAAGCCGTTGATCTTATATCTCCCAGCTTCACCGGATGGGATGTGTGTTTCTTGTTCATTTGTTGTGTATTTTTGATTGTTGTTTGGCGGCAGTTAGCCCTTTGACATTGAGCTGCAGGATGCGGAATGCAGGTCCAACAGTGAGGGATCTACAGGAATTCATATTGCTGGCGGTATCGGTGCGGTGATACTGGGATTCCTGAAGCCTATGCTTGCTGAATTCAGTTTGCTTGGAGGATCATTAGCTTCCCCAGGTTTTACCAGGTACTGATGGATGGCGTGATGTGAACGCTGATTCATAGCCACCAATATATCTATCAACCTGTCAACACAATACTTCACTGACATAAGAAGATAGGAAACAAGATACTGGATTGAATGAGGAAAGGAGCGGACTATAAATCAAAGGAGGCACTGGTACTGAGCATATAGTTCCTGTCACCTAATCATAAGAAAAATATTATTGCTCTTCAGAGGATAAGACGGAATCAAAGAATTAAATTAATAAGAATGGTTGTTTTGTTTTATTTGGATCAGTAGGACTTTAGAGGAAATTTTATTGGGATTTTATATATTATGAAATAAATTGAAAGAAATCATCCAAATTATTTACTATGATAAATACTTCAAGTACCAGAGAACACCAGCTACAAATTGAAAGCTGAATATCTGTGGAGGTTCATCTGGTGTGATTTTGGAGGAAGAAGGTGTTGCCCCAGAAAATGTTGGATGAGCGAAGGATCTCTGCCAAAATTCCTACACTGCACCCCCACTGGGAAAGTGAGCAATAAGATGTCACGTGGGATTTTTCACAATGTAACAGAGTTAATGAGTTACCAGGGAATTTCAACAAACAAATGGTAAAACTTGTTACAAGACACAACTAACGTGTTTTTAGAAGGAGAAATTATCGGGGAATATGATGAGAAGGGATAGATAAATGCAACTGATCTTTGAAAGGAGGATTAGCCTGTGACTTATGACCTTTTCCCTACTGCTCAGAACTCTCATGTTCTTCTGATTAGATCAATCGGGGGATTTGTTGGAGCCCAAAGATCAAAGAATCTGGCAAGAAAAGGAGGGTGACTTCCAGTGGTGGTGATGTGCTGAACAGTCGCACAAAACGTGGCTCTCCCTCAGGAACCTCAAATGAGGCCCTTTTAAACCGTAAAGCGGATATCAAAATAACAAAATAAAAACACCCTCACTCTAAACTAACAACCACCCGAGGATATGACTTCAAACCAGCCACGGAGCCAGGAAAATAGTAAGAGCAAAAGTCAGGAGAGGAAGATCCAGACCTCGGGCATGCAGAGCGAAGCAGAACAGAGCATGGCGGATTAAGTGGGATCGCCAACACTGGCCCACCCGCCAACAGAACAGTGGATGGAGCTTATTTACGAGAGCTCCAAATATGCTGCAGGGACTCCATTAAGAGGACCTCATGCCGCCCGTAGAAATCGCGTAGACCTCCTTCAAAGAGGTACTGGAAAGAACGGAGCGGAGACTAGAGACCCAGAACACAACAGTACAGGAACTGGGGAAGCGATCACCAACCAGAGCGAACATACCGCCTCGCTCGAGGCAGACGTTACAAGGTTGGTAACAATTCACCTGAAGAAGGAGCCGTGCTCCGAAAGCTCGTGTTTGAAACAAACCTGTTGGACTTTAACCTGGTGTTGTAAGACTTCTTACTGTGGTAACAACCTAGACAGCGCTCAAGCGGAAGGTGGAAGATCAGGAGAACATGTCCCGCCACCAGAACCTAAGGATTGTTGGGCCACCTGAGGGCACAGAGGGCAGTAACCCGATGGAGTACGTTGCACAGATTCTCGGAAAGGTGGTCGGGGGAAAGGGGGAGCGGGAGGGTTGGTGGGGGGAGGCTTTGCAAAACCCCCAGAGGTGGACCGAGCCCACAGGTCGCTCCAGCAAAGGCCCAAAGCGAATTCTGAACTGAGAAGCATATGGTCCTGTAGATGGGAGGGACATACAATCTGCACCTATCAGGAAATTGGGGCTGACCTAGCCAAGCGCCGGGCTGAGTTCAATGGGGCCAAGGTGGTTTTATTTTAAAACAAGATGCGGTTCGGAATGCTGTACCCGGCAAAACTCTGGGTAACCTACGGAAATAAGGAACATTATTTTAACATGCTGGAGGATGCAGAAGGGTTTGTCAGAAAAACGGGCTGCGGACATATAATAATAATAGCTTATTGTCACACGTAGGCTTCAATGAAGTTACTATGAAAAGCCCATAGTCGCCACATTCCGGCGTCTGTTCCGGGAGGCCGGTACGGGAATTGAACCCGCGCTGCTGGCATTATTCTGTATTACAAGCCAGGTGTTTGGCCCACTGTGCTAAACCGGCCCCCTGTGCTGAACCGGGGATAAGGACTATTAACAATGTTTCTTTGTTCTCTGGACTGAACACTTGCACGGCCTGTGGGGAGAAGGCAGAGGTGTATCAAAGCGAGGAGGGGGCGGAAGGTAGAAGGAGCTTCTCCCAGAGGGAAGCCACATAAGAGGTTATTGTATAACATTGAAGTGCATGGGATTGAGGGAAGTGTACTGAGGTGGATAGAAAACTAGTTGGCAGAGAGGAAACAAAGAGTAGGAATTAATGGATCCTTTTCGAATTGGCAGGCAGCAACTAGTGGGGTGCCACAGGGATCAATGCTGGGACCTCAGCTATTAACAATATATATTAATGATGTGGATAAGGGGATAAAATGTAACATCTCAAAGTTTGCAGATCATACCAAGTTGTGTGGGAGGGTGAACTGTGACTAGGATGCAGAGATCCTACAGCATGATCTAGACAGGTTGGGCGAGTGGACAAATTAATGGCAGATGCAGTAAAATTTGGATAAGTGTGAACTTTGGAAGCAAAAACAGGAAGGCAGATTACTTGTAAATTGGGAGAGGGGAGTGTGCAGCGGGACCTGGGTGTCTTTGTTCACCGGTCACTGAAGGTAAGCATGAAGGTGCAGTAGGCGGTAAAGGAGGCTAATGGTATGTTGGCCTTCTTTGCCTGAGGTTGCGCGTACAGGAGCAGGGATGTGTTGTTGCAAATATACAGGGCCTTGGTGAGGAATATTTTGTTCAGTTTTGGTCTTCTTTTCTTTTTTTTAATAAATTTAGAGTACCCAATTAATTTTTTCCAATTAAGGGGCAATTTAGCATGGCCAATCCAACTAACCTGCACATCTTTGGGTTGTGGGGACAAAACCCATGCAAACACGGGGAGAATGTGCAAACTCCACAGGGACAGTGACCCAGAGCCGGGATCGAACCTGGGACCTCGGCGCCGAGAAGCAGCAGGGCTAACCCATGAGGCAGCAGGGCTAACCCAATGGTCTCCTTTTCTAAGGAAGGATGTTCTTGCTCTCGAGGGAGTGCAGCGAAGGTTTACCAGACTGATTCCAGGATGGCGGGACTGTCATATGAGGAGAGCTTGACTAGGTTAGGATTGTTCGCGCTGGAGTTCGGAAGAATGAGGGCGGATCTCATAGAGACTTATGAATTCTAACAGAACTAGACAGGGTAGATGCAGGGAAGATGTTCCCGATGGTGGGTGTGTCCAGAACCAAGGGTAAACCCTGGATTCAGGGTAAACCATTTCGGACAGAGATGAGGAGATATTTCTTCACCCAAAGAGTGGTGAGTCTGTGAAATTCATGACCACAGGAAGTAGTTGATGCTAAAACATTGAATATATTTAAGAGGCAGCTAAATGTGGCACTTGGGGAGAATGGGATCAAAGGTTATAAGGAGAAAGCAGGATTAGGCTATTGAGTTGGATGATCAGCCATGATCGTGATAAATGGCAGAGCAGGCTCAAAGGGCCAAAAGGCCTCCTCCTGCTCCTATCTTCTATATATCTATGTATGTAAGCCACCACACTGGTGAGCATGCTGGTGCATGGAAGCAAGGGGGGGGGGGGGGGGGGAGGTTGTGGCAGAGCTCCTGAAACATAGGGAGCGTCTGGCAGAACATAAGAACATAAGAACTAGGAGCAGGAGTAGGCCATCTGGCCCCTCGAGACTGCTCCGCCATTCAATTAGATCATGGCTGATCTTTTGTGGACTCAGCTCCACTTTCCGGCCCGAACACCATAACCCTTAATCCCTTTATTCTTCAAAAAACTATCTATCTTTGGGGAAGGTGGGGACAAACATCAAATTGAGGGAGGGGGGAGAAGGGTAAGGCAAGGGAGGCCAGGCAATAGGAGTCCAGGGAAGGGGGGAACGGCAAGGACAGATGGGCTCGTGATGGCATTGGGGATGAGGTGGGGGGGGGGGGGGGGAGAGAAGGGGAGAGAGTAAAATGCTGGTTACAACAGGTCACACATGGAGGTGGCCAGAACAAAGAAGCCATCTTGATGGTCCACAAACAACTCATCCATGAGATAAGTATGGCTGGTATAGGAGGGGGCAGGGGACAGAAACCCTCATCAGAATAGTTACCTGGAAAGTCAGGGTACTCGACGGCCCATTGAAAAGATCCAAAATCTTCGCCCTTCTGAAAAGCCTGAGGGCTGACATAGTCTTCCTCTCGGAGATGCACCTGAGGGAGAAGGACCGACTGAGGGTAAGAAAAAGCTGGATATGACAGACCTATCAAGTGTGCTTCAGTACAAGACCGAGGGGGGTAGTCATACTGTTTAGTAAAAGAATTAACTGTACCGTGACGAATATGGTGACGGACCTGGTGGGGGACGGAATGTAATGGTCAGCGGTGTCCTGGAAAGGTCATTGATCATGCTTATGAATATATATGCCCCTAACCAGGATGACGCAGACTTCATCAAAAAGACCATGGCAGAAATCCCCGATCTAGACCCCCAACAATTCATCATGGGGGGGGGAGACTTCAACTGTGTACAGGAACCAAGAATGGACAAATTCAGCCCCAAGTTAGGGAAACAATTGGCAATGGCAAAGGAACTCAACACCTTTATGGAACAGATTGCGGTAGGGGGGGAGGGGGGTCTGATAAGAGGGACTAATAATAGTATACAAGGCACATTCAGACAGGAAGGAGAGGGCAGCTAGGCAACAGCTGATCGACTCCATATTGGAAGTGGATTGGCAAATCTTCACGGCCCCAACTGTGGAGCTACTGGAGAGGAAAAAGCTACCCATAGCAAGCGTACGGCCGAACACCATCATCTCTGAATATGTCCGGCTGCACAGAGGCACGAGGCAGGGCTGCCCATTATCCCCGATGCTGTTTTCCTTGGCAATTGAGCCGCTGGCCATTGTTCTCTGATTAGCGAAGGGGTGGAGAGGTATCCAGAGGGGTGACAGGGAACATAGACTCACACTCAATGTGGATGACCTGCTCCTCTGTGTTTCGAACCTCCTAGTCAGCATGGGAGGAACAATGGCATTTCTCAGGTTACAAACTCAACCTGAGTGAGAGCAAATCCTTCCCCATGAACATGCAGGTAGGGTGGGTTGTGGAATCAGAGCCTCTGAATGCTGTACAAGCTGGCCCATGCCAAATTCCGATACCTAGGGATTGAAATAGCCCACAACTGGACACAGATCCACAAATGGAATCTGTCAAATCTGATGGACGAGGTAAAGATGGACCTACGGAGGTGGGACTCACTCCTGCTCTCTCTGGCGGGGAGAGTGCAGGCAATTAATATGAACGTGCTGCCTAGGTTCCTCTTCCTGTTCAGATCCCTCCCGGTCTTCATCCCCAAGGAACTTCTTTACCAAAGTGTACAAATTAATCATGCCGTTTGTGTGAGGAAGGGCAAAAACACTAAGATCCGCAAGAACGGCCTACATAGGAGGAATATGGAACCTCCTATTCTACCACTGGGCAGCTATGCAGAAAGAGTAAACGGATGGGTCAAAGAGCCATGAGTGGAATGGGTAAGAACGAAGGAGAACTCCTGTACAGGGATATCCCTCTAAGCACTGGCCACGGCCTCACTCCCATTCCCGGTGGTGGTGGCCACGTTGAAAATGTGGAATCAACACAGGCATCACTTCAGTCTGGTATTAATGCCCAGCATGGCCCCTAACTGTGAGAACCATAGATTCATGCCTGTGACAATAGGCGCCTCCTTTAAAAGGTGGAGACAGAACAATGGGGCACTGACGGTCGGAGACCTATACCTACACGGCAGAGGAGCAACCCAGGGGGAACTGACAAACTCCAGCTCCCAAAAGGGAACAAACTCTGATATATACAAATAAGGAACTTGCTCCACAAGGAGACAGCAATGTTCTCCCAGCTACCAGGACCCTCCCTACTGGACAAGCTAGGGGACTGCGTTGACATGTGCGGAGATCGACAGGAAGAGATACGGTCACTGCTGGATGAGACAAGGGAGAAGTTGAAGGAAGAGCTGGGCATGGAGATAGGATCCACACCACAAACTCTGCCCAGTAGTGCCTTACCTCACTGGCTTTTGACCTTGCAGAAAAAATGGGCTCGCAATCTCTGAGAGAGGGCCCAGATTGGAGGACGGGTGCCATTTGTTTTCACATTGTGGTGTGGATCTGTGGCTTCAGTCTTCACAATGTTTAATTACATAGGATACATGGCACAGAACCAAGCCATAGGGTCCATCTGGTACATGCCAGTGTTACGCTCTACTCAAGACTTCTTCTACCTTTCCATTTTTTCACATTATCTGAGTGGAGGAGACAGCAATGGAGGTAGCCAGGACAGTGGACAAGGAAGATGTCAAACCTGGCGAGAGCTCATGGTTTAGCTGATGCTTGCAGGTGGAAATATGGTCAATATAGGATTGTGTTGCAGTGCATTCCACTTAGACCCCTGGCTGATAGTCATTGTGTGCTGAGTAATGTTGGGAAACCTCAATTGGGGGTGCTGCCATTCCGTAGGGCGGAGACCCACTTCAGATACTTGGGGGTGCAGCTAGCGCGGGATTGGTGAGGGGGGGGGGGGGCTCCGTAAGTTTAATATTACTAGTGTGGTGGGAGGGTGAAAGTGGACTCGGAAAGGTGGGATAGTCTTCCCTTGTCGTTGGCAGGTCGGGTACAGGCAATTAAAATGAATGTTTTGCCGCGGTTTTTGTTTATTCTTCAGTGCCTGCCGATCTTTTTGCCAAAGGTGTTTTTTAAGGAGATGGAGGGGATGATTACCTTGTTTATTTGGGGGTAGGAGGTGGGGTGGAAGGTGGCTATGATTAGGAAGGTGCTATTGCAGAGAGGACGGCAGTCAGGGGGGTGGTTCTCACAAATTTACCATTATATTACTGGGCGGCGAATGCTGAAAAGATGAGGAGCTGGGTCAGAGGGGGGGAACTCCCAGTGGGTTAGAATGGAGGAGAGTCTGTGTAGGGGGTCGGGACTAAGGGCATTGGCAACAGCGCCGCTCCTGATGGCTCCGGGAAAATATTCGGGGTGTCCGGTGGTGGTGGCGACGTTGAAGATTTGGGGGCAGTTGCGCCAGCACTTTAAGTTGTGGGCGGGTTCAAGGGAAATGCCAATTCGGGGGAACCATAGGTTTGAGCTAGGGAAGTGGAATGGCAGTTTTCGGAGGTGGGAGGAGACTAAACGATGTCCTGGCGAGGTCTCCCTGGTGCACTGGTGAACCTGGCATCCGGGTATCTAAATGAGCCCAAGCGAGGGCAAAATCCAGATCGCACCGGGGGTTGTGAGTCTGGTGACTTGCGCAAGGTTTCATGCCCGATTTGAGACTTGCAGGCGATTCCCCCGCTGTGCCCGGATCCGTGCTGGGTTCAATGGGGTCGCTGAATCATGCCCATGGTCTTTTGAGTCAGAATTCCATACTGGGATCTTCCTGTTCAATTATTACATCAACTAGGATTATAACACATTGCACAATAATTAATGAAGGAAGAATGTTGACCAAGATGCCTATACTTCCAAAAATTAGAATCATAGAATCCCTTCAGCGCAGAAGGAGGCCTTCCGGCCCATCAAATCTGCACCGACCCTTCAAATGAGCTACCCATTTACACTCTCCGGTCCACTCCGCCCTATCCCTGTAACCCCATAACCTACCCTGCACATCCATGGACACTAAGGGGCAATTTAGCATGGCCAAGCCACCTGGCCTGTACATCTTTGGACTGTGGGAGGAATCCAGAGCACACGGAAGAAAGCCACGCAGACACAGGGAGAACGTACAAACTCCATTGAGATGTGGAGTTCAATTTACAACATTCAGATCCATTATTAAGCTTACTACGTGTGAGCTGAACAAACACATCCTAAAGATTACTTCCATGAAGACTCTACATGAAAAGCTCACTTCAAAGTCTCTTCAATTGATTATTAATTTAATTTTCTGCTGCAATAGGCAGAAATAAAAATTGTTCCTGTTGATAGTTGTAGGAAGTGCATAAATTGGGAAATTCTCATTGCTTTTCTCACTAAAATTATCTATCGAAGAAATTTAACTTCATGCATGTATCGGATATATATGTCAATTATAACACATTTTCCTTTCCTCAATGATTAAAAGTTAAAAGATGTCATTACAGTAGATTTGTAGATATTCCAGAAATGTAATTGTATAAGTCTGAAAATCCAAAGGCTGAATTCCAGTACTCTCTCCCTGTGGTTTAAACTCTGTGAGGGTTTATTTGAATCACTGCATGTGCATTCACTAAATCTGAGATCCTACTTAAGTGACATTCGTCCAAGTAAAATTCAATTTGTCGTATAAAATAAAATGTTAAAAGGCCAAAATTAATTTTGTTTACATCTTTCCAACTTCATAGCGAATTAAATGGTGGAAGATGGGAGGCGCGGTGGCTCAGTGGTTAGCACTGCTGTCTACAATGCCGAGGACCTGGGTTCGATCCCGGCCCCGTGTCACTGTCCGTGTGGAGTTTGCATATTCTCCCGTGTCTGCGTGGGTTTCACCCCCTCAAACTGCAGGATAAGTGGATTGGCCACACTAAATCGCCCCTTAATTGGAAAAAGAAATAAGTGGGCACTCTAAATTTAAAAAACAAATTTTTTTCTAAGAAATGGTGGAAGAGACTCAATGGCCCCAAGACAAGCCTATTCAAATGTTTCTAAATTGGAAATGCGGCACATCCCCACAATGCAGGGATATATTCTACAACTGTACTTAAGAAAATATTAATCTTAGATAATAACGTAACTTGCTGAAACCTATTTCATCTTTTTTTTAGTTGCCAAAAAAATACATTGAAGATACAAACATACAAAGTACGAGCAGAAGAAGGCCATTCGGCCCCCTGAGTCTGCTCCGCCATTCGATAAGACCATGGCTGATCAGTTTGTATTTCAAGTTTAACATTCCCATTTACTCCTGATAACCTTTGATTCCCTTGTCGAACAACAATCTATCCAACTCCACTTGAAAAATATTTACGACCCCACCACCACTGCCTTCTGCAGCAGGGAGTTCCAAAGTCTCACAAACCTCAAAAAAAACGATTTCGCATCATCTCTGTGCAACAACAACATGCAATTAACAACATGATTTTGTGCAAAACATTTGAAATAAGTTTTAATTATGAAAAGGTTGATGAAAGATTTTTGAAGGAATAATTTCAAATGGAATTCATTCGTCTTTCATAATTTCCATCACTGTGGTAAATAACAGGCCAATAACCTGACACTTATTTCACAAGGTTCACAATCTGTACGAAGACACCTGTGAGACACATCACTTAGTGAGAAGATGTCTAGCAACACACTGATATTTTCAGAAACAAACGCTATGTGTTTTTAAAAGCCACCAATAATTTGCATTTATATAATGTAATTACCATGCGAAAGCATTCTGTGAAGTTTTCAGAAATGTGGGACACAGTTTAATGGCCTCGTCACGCCAGGCTTGGTGTTGGGTTGAGGCTGAAGAATTTCACTAGAGACCTCTCGCGAGATTTGCGACGCTCAAAACACCTTGTGAGATTTAACGGAGTCTCACGAGACACCGCAATCTGGATCCCGCCCTCACTGAGCGTGATCCAGATCTGTATATTTAAATGAGCCTTTAGACTCATTTAAATATGCGTTTGCGGGATTCCCCTGCTGCCCGGGATCTAACAGCTGTCTCTGGGAGACCTTGCCTCGTGTAGTACTGGTTTCCACAAATGTGGACCAGTCATAACGGTGCTCAGGCCATTAGAGACCGCAAGGTGGTTGGGAAGAGGGCAGGGTGGCACTCTGGCAGTACCTCCACACCTGGACAACTTGGCACTGCCAGCCTGGAACCCTGGCAGTTTCCCTTTTAAAACTGCCAGGCTGGCAGAGGTTGTCTGGGAGGGTCCGGAATCAGTCTACTTGTACACTGGCACAGGTGTTGCGGGACAGGGCATCAGGAGGCTCGTTAAACTTCCCGGACGATACAAGATCTCGTAATTATAGGTGGAGAGCTCAATCCTCCACCATAAGATCTTATCATTCTTAATTTTGCCATGCTGTGCATTGTCAAACATGAAGGCTACCGACCATTGGTCAGTGAGGAGAGTGAATCTCCTGCCGGCCAGGTAATGCCTCCAATGCCGCACAGCTTCGACGATGGCTTGGGCCTCCTTCTCGACGGTGGAATGGCGGATTTCTGAGGCGTGGAGGGTGCGTGAAAAGAAGGCCACGTGTCTGCTCGCCTGATTGAGGGTGGCAGCCAGAGCTACGTCTGATGCATCGCTCTCGACCTAGAAGGGGAGGGACTCATCGATTGCGTGCATCGTTGCCCTGGCGATGTCTGCTTTGATGCGGCTGAAAGCCTTGCGGGCCTCTGCCGATAGGGGAAAAACCATGGACTGGATTAGTGGCCGGGCCTTGTCCGCAAAATTAGGGACCCACTGGGCGTAATAAGAAAAGAAGCCCAGGCAACGTTTCAGGGCCTTGGGGCAGTGGGGGAGGGGAAACTCCATGAAGGGGCGCATGCGTTCGGGATCTGGGCTTATGACTCCATCATGCACTACATAGCCGAGGATGGCTAGGCGATCGGTGCTAAACACATATTTGTCCTTGTTATAGGTTAAGTTAAGGATTTTTGCGGCATGGAGGAATTTGCTGAGGTTGGTGTCGTGGTCCTACTGGTCGTTGCCGCAGATGGTGACAGTGTCGAGGTACGGGAATGTGGCCTGCAGACCGTACCGGTCAACTATTCAGTCCATCTCCCGTTGGGAGACCGAGACCCCATTTGTGACACCAAAGGGAACCCTTAGAAAGTGGTAGAGCCGCCCATCTGCTTCGAATGCAGTGTATTTGCAGTCGTCCGGGCGAATGGGGAGCTGGTGGTAGGCAGAGTTAAGGTCTACTGTGGAGAAAACCTTGTATTGCGCTATCTGGTTGACCATTTCAGATATGCCGGGGAGAGGGTACGTGCCGAGCTGCGTATACCTGTTGATGGTCTGACTGTAGTCTATGACCATCCTATGTTTCTCCCCGGTCTCTACAGCCACCACGTGAGCTCTCCTGGGGCTGTTGCTGGCCTCGATAATGCCTTCTTTTGGGAACCATTGGACTTCCGACCTAATGAAGGTCCGGTCCTGGGCACTGTACCATCTGCTCCTGGTGGCGACGGGTTTGTAATTGGGGGTAAGGTTTGCAAACAGGGAAGGCGGGTCGACCTTGAGGGTCGCGAGGCCGCAGACAGTGAGGGGGGGGTGGGGCCGCCGAATTTAAACGTTAAACTTTGCAGGTTACACTGAAAGTCCAGTCCCTGGAGTATGGCAGCGCAGAGATGGGGGAGGACGTAGAGTTGAAAGTTATTGAACTCCACGCCCTGGACCGTGAGATTGGCTATGCAGTACCCCCGGATCTCCACAGAGTGGGACCCGGAGGCCAGGGAGATCTTTTGTTTAATCGGGCATACAGCGAGGGAGCAGCGTCTTACTGTATTGGAATGGATGAAGCTCTCCGTGCTCCCAAAGTCGATCAAGCAGGATGTCTTGTGCATGTTGATGAGTACCAACGTCGTATCGGTTGAAAGCGTTCAGGGCCGAGACTGGTCCAGTGTCACTGAGGCAGGTTGTGGCAGAAGCTAAGAGATCAGTCGGGCGATACACGGCCACCTGAGTCGGGGTCCTGAGACGTCATCCAAGATGGCTGCCCCCATGAATCGCACATGGCTTGTGAGGAGAGGAATGGGAGCGGCGGCCGACTGGGCCTGGCATACTGCCACGAGGTGCCCCTTCTTCCCGCAGCCCTTGCAGATTGCGGATCGGGCCGGGCAGCGTTGCCGGGGGTGTTTGTTTTGCCCGAAAAAATAGCATCGCCCCCCCCCCGGGGATTCCTGGCTGCTGCACTGCACAAGCTTGTGGGGAATTTAGGGGTGCTTTGGAATCGGCCACGTGTGGGGTCCACCCTGTCCATGCGGGTACTGCGCGGTCGGGAACGTGGGCCTGGGCGTTGCGGGAGGCTACGTCTAGGGAGTGTGCAAGTTTCCGTGCCTCTTTAAGCCCTAGCATGTCGTTTTCCAGCAGCTGCTGGTGGATTTAGAGGACAGCATGCCCGCAACAAAAGCATCCCATATTAAGAGTTCGGTGTGGTCATTGGCTGAGACTTGTGGACGGTTACAGTTTCTACCTAACACTAACAATGCGCGGTAAAAATCGTCCAGTGATTCCCCTGGGATCTGCCGTCTGGTAGCTAAAAGATGCCGATCGTATACCTGATTCACAGTGCGGACGTAGTGCTCTTTTAACAAAGTAATTGCATCCATGAAACCTTCCATGTCTTCGATAAGCGGGTAGATTTCTGGGCTCACCCTTGAGTGGAGGACTTGTATTTTCTGTTCCTCCGTGGGGGTAGCCGGGGCCGTCCTGATGTACCCGTTGAAACATGCCAGCCAATGTATAAAAGTTGCTGCTGCATTTGCCACGTGGTGGTTGATTTGTAGACACTCTGGCTTGATGCAGACAGCAGCCATTCTTCAATTCTTGTTCATTAAATTGATGCACGATCAATCACTACTGAAGCGAGATTGTAGTCCAATTGAAGTCTTTAATCAACAAGTAGTTACCCCAGCAGCTCTGGTACAGAATGACTGCTGTGGGTGAAACACAGACTCTTATGCTCCGCCTGCTGGGCGGAACCAGCAGGCAGTTTCTACCACTCATACCACAGTGTAAGGTACATCCCACCTAGGTTCTGCGACACCCCTAATATAGCCTACCATAACTTTGAACTAACTAACTGGTGTATTGGCTCTTTTATCGATATTCGGGTTGAACCTTGTGGCGGTATCGAGAGTTACCTGGCGACTCTGAAAGTATAAACATAATTAGGACTAAGGAAGGCGACCATATTGACTGCTATATTTATAGCAAGTAAACAGAGCAACAATATACAGTTTGTGTCCCTTGGACTTGAGGGAATGGAGATGGAGGTCAAACAAGAAAGTAATTATTCGAGTGGGCAGAGTAAGGGCTTTACTGAGAACAGGGCCATTAAAGAGATGAGTGAGTGATTGAGCAGACCAACAGCTGCAGAAGTAAGGTGGACGATGAAGATTAAAAGGTGAGAAACTGGGATCTGGATTCTCCGTTTCTGAGACTAAATGTTGACGCCAACACAGAATTCATGGACTTTCACGAAACTGCCACCGCATTCCATTATTGTGGAGGGGCTAGCACCAACGCCGCGTGGAACACAATCAATTCCAATGAAAAACAGTGTGGAATTTGCCGGGTCTGTGATTGATACTCGGGAAGCTGACAAGGTGCAGCCGCACTTACATATTACTATCCACACACACTCATCCCAGGCATCAAAATGGCACTGGTTGTGCTGGAACAGGTCCATACAGCTGATGGGTCGGCTGGGGCCAAAGGGTGGTGGCTTGGGGGGTAGACACCTTTTTTGCACCGTGGCCCTAAGTTCACAGCGGGCTGTCAGCGGCCTACGCAGTTGCATGGCTGCCTTGGCAGCTGTGACAATGGTGTTCTGTGTCCATCTACCCTGAACCCACAGCCCACCTCCTGGCCATTCCCACTACTCCCCTGGCTCTGGCAGTAGCCCCCCCCCCCCCCCCCCCCGGTGAGCGGCATAACTGTCAGCAAACTATGGCAATGTTGGACACTTTCCGTACCTCCTCTCTCTCTCTCAGCAGCCACCACGCCGGGTTCACGATTTTTAAAGGCACATGTGAACTGCGCTGTCGGAAATTCGGCCCATCGGAGGTGGAGAATCGCAGAGGCCCCGGAGAATACCGGGTCAGGGTCACTAATGACATGCAAACAGTGTTTACTGTACCTGCATTCCGAATGCATTGGCGCCACTGTCGAGGTTACTGAGAATCGCAATTTGCCGCCGGCCGCAATTCAGTGTCAGAACCGATTCTCCGCCCAATCGCGTTTCAGGATTTCGCCGTCGGCCAACGGAGAATCCCGCCCCGGGAGTTGGAAAATGTCAGTGTAAGTGTATTTGGGGTGAGTTTCTTTCCAGTCATAGGGTGGGGTTGGAAGCAAGAATCAGGGATATAAAGAGGTAATCAGGGGTGGTATTGTTTGTGTTTGAAGCAATTGAAATAGAGAGGCAACATTAGATTGCAAAGCTGACCGTGAATATGGGAGTGAGAGTTTACATGGTTAAGGGAGAACAGGAGGGCTCAAAGATGAGATTTAAATTGGGTTGAGATGGAGGTTGAAATTACTCAGGAAGATGAGGCATTAATTGCACTGGCTGATGGACAAAAGGAATGAGTATATCTTGGTGAGAATCTTGGTCTGGGGGTTGAATGGATGTTAGAGTATCTGGGAGGCTTCCAGCAAATTCACTTGCTGTTTATTAGGATAAATGCTTAATTGGATCATGTTGAATACTGCAACCTTTAATTCCAAGAATATTTATATTTTTTTATTCACCTTCGTATTAGCCGATAAACGATTATGTCTTTTAGATGCAGATAATAGTAGGCAAATGGGGGTGTAGGAAAAGCGAGCCAATTAAAAAGTACTAATGGGAAATAAAGCAAAGTAACTTAAAGGAGCAGTAGAAATAAGAAAGGCCAGAGCAGCAAGCAGAGGCTTAACATTGCCATGAGAATCAAAACAAGATGCTTCAGTTAGAATATAAGGAGTAAGGAGGACTGGTTCAGATACAGTAAGAAGTCTTACAACACCAGGTTAAAGTCCAACAGGTTTGTTTCAAACACGAGCTTTCGGAGCACTGCTCCTTCCTCAGGTGAATGGAGAGGTATGTTCCAGAAACATTTATATAGACAAAGTCAGAGATGCCAGACAATGCTTGGAATGCGAGCATTTGCTTGCGAAATCCTACCAACTGTCCTGGCTTGAGACAATTCACACCTCTTTAACCTGGGGTTACCCCTATCTCTGTGAAGACTTAATTACCTGCTAATTACCTGCTCGCATTCTAAGCATTATCTTGCATCTATGAATTTGTCTATATATATGTTTCTGGAACATACCTCTTCATTCACCTGAGGAAGGAGCAGTGCTCTGAAAGCTAGTGTTTGAAACAAACATGTTGAACTTTATCCTGGTGTTGTAAGACTTCTTACTGTGATGGGAGAGTTTGCAGTTAATTCTAGCCCCACCTCTTCACAGGCCGTAACAAAAGGTTAACTGTCCAACTCACCGACAAAACTGACCAATCGATTACAGCATAATGATTTATTATAAAACTAACTTATTTCTTAAAAACAAGTTGTGAAACTGGGTAACGTACAAGTTTGTAGTTTAGAAGTGGAATAATTTGCCCTTTCTTCTAAAAGGGATTTTCAAAACCCTCTCCACTCAAAACAGTACAAAACACTCACCTGCAGAGACTGGAATATGGGAATGTTTATTTTAAAAGGATAAACTCAAGAGAACCTCGACGCTGTTGATGTGACAGAATTCAGGTCCCAATAGATCTGGAAGTTCTTTGGTTAAAAAAAAACTGCCCTTGATAACACTTACCAATTATCGCAACTTTGCGGAGCTTTAAAAAAAGTTATTCTGATGAGACTTTTCTGATGAAAGTTTAGCTCACTCTAGACCGCATGTAACACATAGGTGTGTGTGTGGTGGGGTGGGGTGGAAAGAGGGCGTCGTCTTGCGGGCTAATTCTAAGACACACTCCCTCACACACACTCCCTCACAGTTTTTTAAACTGATCAAATTTTTTAGAGAATACTTTCCACAGGCCAGGTGTTTGTTAACCAATTAACAGAGAGTCTTCAGCCTGGCAACATCATTTCTTTGTTAATTGAGATATACAAAGTATCTCTTCCCTCACCAGGTGTCCCCTGCGTGACCCATGTTGATGGACCTGTTGACCTGTGGTTTCTTGAAGAATGGCGTAATTAATCTTACAGTCTATTAAAAAATAACTCAGGAGGGAGAATGTCCAAAATGCAATGCCCTTCAATATTTTCAAAAACGGGCTCCTCGCAGTAGAATAACAGCAACCAAGATTTATAGTATATTCCAGTAGAGCGGCAGCACCCTGGTGGCCGAGGTACCCACGTGTCTCTGAAATTGGAAGAGCTTAGTGAAAACAACGAACAAGCAAGATCAGGGAAGTGGGCAATGGAGTATGCAATGGTAGCATTATTATTGAACTTACAGTTTGGACGGAATGCGTTCACTATTACAGCCAGGGCATCTTAAGCCTTAAGATATTGAGAGAGAAAAAGCAAAGAATGGTAACAGATGGCCAAAGACCGGGCTGGAAATACGCGCAAAGAGCTGCCAGACATCCTGAAAAGGTTACGAAGGTAGTTCCTCATCTAAATGTGCTGAAATGCCGAGGCATTCGGTTGCTTCTCTTACAACGAAATATGAGACCCCTACGCCATGCAATCTATTTTCTATATGTAAAGAAACATAAAGATGGAAATCTAAATTAATGATTAATGATCCCTGTGTCCTCCCTCTCAGCACTAGAATTTTGATGATTTTGCAGGGTACAATAGCACGGTAAAGAAAAGTAATCTTTATCGCAGGTTTACATTAACACTGCAATGAAGTTATTGTGAAAATCCCCGAGTCGCCACATTCCGGGGCCTGTTCGGGTACATAGTTTTATGTTGAAGTTTTATGTCATAAACCTATTAGCACATTGCGCAAATCATTGCTTTCTTACAACCAGGTCAACAATATTAAGTCAACAAAGTGCAAGAAACTGACTCAAAGTAACTATAAATAAAACAATCATAAATAATGGCGGTGCGCCACTGTTGAAGCATTAATAAATTGTCATGAAATTGAACACAAATTCAATAACTTCACCCCGGGATGACAGTCATGCTACATTATCATTGCACGCCTTCTAATACTAGATTCACTGTATTTTGCTGAAGGGCAGGCATCAAAAACCCGTTTGATTTCTTAGCCCCAGTTAGTGCACAGCCAGTGCAGAATAGGGAAAGATGGGAATAAAATGCAATACATAACTGGTGCATGGGCGTCAATGATCAAACTGTTACTTCCTGCTTCAAAGTGACGATCAATTCCCTGAACCATCTGGGAATAGGGAGTATGTGGCACAATGGTGACCAACTCTTCTACTCCTCTGGGCACCGTTTTCAGCGCTAGCCTAAATTGATGATGGAAATACAAGTTGTTCAGGCCCTAAGGATCCAGCGGAACTTCAAGGCGCACAGCAATAAAAATGCCTATGCTTTAGGATAGCGTGCCAATAAGGGTTTTTTAAAAATCTCAAAGTGGTTAACTGTCAGTCCTGGTTTCCACTAAAATTAATAACCGGAGCATCACAGCTTTGCGACACACGCTCTTATCTGTGATGTCGAATGACAAAAATGGGATTTGTACTCTTCAATTGCACGGCGAAGGGATGGAAGAATAGCATCGGTGCTCTTCTGTGGTTAGGATTAACACACACAGGGGGTAATAATTACTCTGTGGGTTATGTGCAATTACATTAAAAGTGCCATCGTGAGGATTTTCTCTGTCCAGGAAAACAACAAATGTTGAATTTGATTTCACTAATAATATCAATTAGATGAAATCTTCATATCCGGAACATCGCTGCACATAGCAACGGTGTCATCCTTACTCCATTGTGATGCTGTTCCCAGGTGTCTGCGCTTTGGACTTTCAGTAGTAGAATTGTTCTTTTTTTCCCGGCAGCACACCTTCTTTCCGCGGTTGCTTTACCTGGCTGTCCAGTTAATATAAGAGTCAAAGCGTAAAGCAATGTACATTTTTCTACATGCTTTACTTTACAAAATT
Organism: Scyliorhinus canicula; assembly: GCF_902713615.1. Lineage (NCBI taxonomy): Eukaryota > Metazoa > Chordata > Chondrichthyes > Carcharhiniformes > Scyliorhinidae > Scyliorhinus > Scyliorhinus canicula. The sequence continues at coordinate 132,591,236 of NC_052151.1, read as the reverse complement.
AAAAATAGGTTCTTCGGACGCATAGGGAAACAAAGCCTTCCCACGTCGCGCTGAGAATAAGTTAAAATCTTTCAATATGTGTGTGTCAGGATATGTTTTACAGGACTTTGAAAGCACAGTCCACAAGACAAAAACATTCCCGCGGTAAAAAAAACATATTTGACCCTCGAGTTCAGATGATTGGCATTTTCTTTTGTTATTGCAAATTTGGACGAGTGTAATTTGGGCACTGCAATTAGCACATGATTTATCTGCTTTGCTTGATGTTGAGTTTAATTCCCAGAGCACAAATGGTCATCCTGTATGTCAGACAAGCAAGCTGCATCCTATAAACTGTCATCAATCGTGGAGGTGGGTGTGGAGGGGTAAATCGAGACAGTCGATTGCAATCGTCCAATCGACATTAGCAACATGTAAGGTCATGGAAACAGTTTCCCCTCCTCCTCAAACAATTATTACATTTTCCACCATTTAGACAAGCGACAAACATTGAAAACCAAACTGCCTCCTCTTTAATCACAGTATCCAGGCGAGCCTACAATCAAGCTTTAATTTGCAGTGTGTTTTTAGTACGATTTGGTCTTTCATGGCCACCGTCACATCTACAGTAGTGCGCACAAGTTGAAGCATTGCAGGAAGAAAAGTTTGGGCAGCCCTGTGGAAAGTGAAGCTTTGCTTTGTGTATGAGCTCGCGGGGCAGCCAGGGGAGCTTGGCCCGCGCGCCCATCCGTCTAGGCTCACATTGGGATTTGGAACGCTGTGTCCGCCACCCCTCCTCGGGCCGTTCCATTCGATCCATTGTCTCTCGCCATGCTCGAGCCGCTCGCTCGCTGGCTGCAGGTGCTGCTGCTGCGAGGCAGCGACTTGCTGCTCGGTGGCGGTCTTTCTGATCCCGCTCTCGCCTTTCTGCCCGCGATCGCTCTCAGCCTGCTGCTCGGCGTGCTGGTGCTGCTGGCGGTTGTTGTTGTTTTCGTGCGGGGTCGAGGCCATGCTGCCTCTGTCGCCGCGAGCAAGGCCCTGCCGATCGAGGAGCATCTGCTGCTGGAGGAATCCGCAACTACTTGGCAGAAACCGAGACAGCACGAAGAGCCGAAGAGGAAGAGGAGGAAAGAAAAAGCGAAGGTAACAATAAAGAGAAGGGGGAAGGAGATTAAAGAACAATGTGCAACACAGGCTATTTCCAAACCAGCAGTTGAGCTTCCATCAGAACAATACCCGGTGGAGTGCAGCGTCTGCACTGGACCGTTACTCTCAGCAGACCGGGCAGAAATCAGGATGATAACAAAAACAAAGGCAGCATTGTGAATCTATGATACTGGAACTTTCACAGTCTGGGCCCATGGCAGGTAGAATGAGTATTGGTCATAAATATAAACCAACCGTTAACAATAGGGATTCCGGTAATTGTGGAGTCCCGCGTACTCAAAAAATACGTGGTGGTCTGTCCTCTCGGTTTAATATACATTTATATGCAGGGTTATACCGTGGCTGAAGTATGCCTAGGCACTTCGTTTTGCATACAACGATGTTAATGCTATAATACATTAAGTCCACCATCAATTTCTTATTACTACGTGGTTGATTCCACAAAGAAAAGTTTCTACCTACTAATACAGGTGCACCTATGGAATTGTCCTTCCCAATTCCTGGTATTTACCATGCTCCTGTACCTCAACAGCCTTTAGCCATGTTATATAACAATACAGTTGTACATATGGGAGAAGTGATTAATCACAGTCAAGGAGTCAGTGATTATTTTCGCATCTCTGTTGACACTTATTGTAATGAATTTTACTTAAACTTCTTTTTAAAAGGCCACATATTCGTTCTTGAAGGTGCCAAAAGGTCTGTAGGAATAGTTTGACCTGGAAGGCTGGCTCAAGTTATTGCTGAGGCTAAATGTCAATGCTAATTTTACCCAGGTGCTATATATCTACCAAGTAAATAATCATAAATTCTTATTTACCATAAATACAATAATGCAGCCCCTGGTGAGTGAGATTGTGCTAACTATTTATTTCACTGCACACAGCCAGAGATCAGGTGGGCAGGCAGGCTATGACACTTTTCATGATGTTGTGCTCTTCCTCAAGTCATGTGGTTGTTAAGTGAGAGACAAGTGTTCACTTATCTTACTGAACTAAGCGGCAGTTTTCAGAAAACCATTTTAGAAGTACAAAGATGCAAGCCAGTAATAGCCACTGTTTAAGCTATTGTGAATCCATATTTTGTATTATGCATGCTACTTGTTCATTGAACTGAACCTGAAATCCAAGCTCGCCGGAGTTTCAGGGATTGATTCTGACTTGAGTTAAATTGCTGGGTGGTTAGGATATCAAAACATTTTTGTTTATTGTTCCAAAGTGTATTATAAGACCATAAGAAATAGGAACAGGAGTAGGCTGTTCAGCCCCCTGAGCCTCTTCTGCCATTCAATAGAATCGTCGTTGATTTGACATTCCTCCACTTCCCTGCCCTTTTCCCACAACCCTGGATTACCTTACTGATCAAGAATCTATCCATTTCAGTCTTAAATATACACAAGGACTCAGTCCCCACAGCTTTCTTTGGCAAAGTGTTCCAAAGATTCACAACCCTCTGAGAAGAAATTCCTCCTCATCTCAATCTTAAATTGGCACCCCTTTATTCTGAGACAGTGCGCTCTGGTCCTAGACACCCCCATGCGGGGAAACATCCTCTCAGCACTGACCTTGTGAAGCCCTTAAGAATCCTATATGTTTCTATGAGACCACCTCTCATTCTTCTAAATTCCAATAACACAGCTGTATGATGGACCTAACTTGGAGCTTTTAATTAAAGGAGCAGTTGAACTGCTGTTTTGGTGGCTTGCAACGACACATAGTAAACTTTTGTAATCCTCAGGCTAAATGTTTTTCTATTTTGGCATTTAATGTGTTATCGATCACTCCCATGTCAGGCACATTGATGGCTTGCTGCACCGAGAGTTTTCCCTCCACTGCTTAAAAAATGCTGAACTCCAGCTCATGAGTGCCCCCAGTACTGTAATAATATGAACCTTTGCTCCCTCATGGGATCGTAGTTGAGGTGAACAGCATAAATGCATTTGAGGAGAAACTAGAAACTGTGTGAGGGAGAAAGGAACAGAAGCTTAATGTTATTAGGGTGCATGATGCAAATGGAGAGGGAGGAGTCTTATGTGTCACATTGGCCTGTTTCTGGGCTGTGAATTCTATGATAATTTGCTGAACTTTTACAGTGGGAACTGGGGTACAATTGTTTCAAAAGTAGCAAACACAGGACTCTCACAATTGATCGAAAGAACTCATCCTTTTAAAATGGATTGAGTTTAAACCTGACTGCAGAGATACAAATTGTGTAGTCTAGTTGTTTCTTGTTTATTAATAATGATATTTTAAATAAGACATTAAATGTACAATGAGACGGCTGAACATTTAAGAGCTCCAATTTGGAAATGGCAGCTCGGGCATTCTTAGAGTCTTTGATCAATATATATAAATGGTGACTGGTTACAAAATAAGTTTTTTAAAAATGGTGAATAATTTTATGGCCAGCAATTAGCATATTTTGAACAATATTCTTTGAAATCATTAGAATTAATACATGCACCTTTGAAAGGCCTGGTTATCTTTTGAAAACTGCCCTTCTCCCATCAATATGTGCAACATATGGCAAGAATGGAATTAGGCATTTTCCTCATTGCTTTTGATGGACAAACCATGTCCACTGCTGTTTGATCTTCTGGTTCTTAAACGTTTTATTGCATTTGTTTTGTCAAACCCCTTCCATCTTCTTAAATGTCTCTCCTCACTCTTCCATCTTTATCTCCAACAACGTGTGGGGAACTCATGGACTTCTTTGTCACTTTGAAGACATCCATTCAACAGGGCAGCACGGTAGCACAAATGGCTAGCACTGTGGGACTTCCGGTTGCGGCTATGCGGAGCTAAGCCGCATGTTCGGCAGCTCCCGCTACTTAAGGACTTTTGGGCCTATTTGAGGGCCCCAAACGGCGCTGTTCCGACAAATCCCGGTGGGGGAAGGTGTCTGGAGGAGCATTCCCCGCAATTTATGGTGCTCACCCGGAGTGGGGCAAAGGAAAAAGCTGCAGCAGCTCCCCAAGAAAAGCGGGGGAAGAAGGACAAAATGGCGGCCGGCGGAACACCCGAGGACTGGTGGAAGTGGGCGCAGGAGCAGCAAGCTTCTCTTCTGCGCTGTTTTGCGGAGCTGAAGGCTGAGTTGCTGGACTCCCTAAATGCGACTACCAACAGGCTGCTTGAGACCCAGGCGGCCCAGGGGATGTCCATTCGGGAGTTGCAGCAGTAGGCCGCTGAGCGGGAGGAGGAGGCCGTGGTCCTTGTGGGGAAAGTTCAGTTGCACGCGGCACTTCACAAAAAGTGGCAAGACCGCTTGGAGGAGCTGGACATTCGCACGAGGCGAAAGAATTTGAGGATCCTGGGCCTGGCGGAGGGGCTGGAGGGGTCGGACCTCCCGTCGTACGTGACCACGATGTTGAGCTTGTTGATGGGGGCGGGGTCCTTCCATTTGTCCCTGGAGCTTGAGGGAGCTCACAGACTGCTGGCCAGGAGGCCTAAGGCAAATGAGCCCCCGCGGGCGGTGCTGGTGCGGTTCCATCGATTCAGCGACCGGGAGTGTGTGCTGTGCTGGGCCAAGAAAGAGAGGAGCAGCAAGTGGGAGAATTCGGTAGTGAGAATCTACCAGGACTGGAGTGCGGAGGTGGCTAAGCGGCGGGCCGGGTTCAACCGGACGAAGGCGGTGCTGCATGCCAGGCAGGTCAAATTTGGAATGCTGCAGCCTGCGCGTCTGTGGGTGACATACAAGGACCGGCACCACTACTTCGAGTCCCCGGAGGAGGCGTGGGCCTTTGTATAGGCGGAGAAGCTGGACTCGAACTAGGGTCTGGGGACACACTATGGCCGTTGCTGTTTTCGCTGTTGCTGTTTTGCAATTTTTACACGTGTTTTTTATGCTGCTTTTCTTTTTGCTCTGTTTCCGGGTGGGTCTGTCTGTTGGGTATGGGTGTGGGGTATGTGGGGAATGTTGGGGGTTTGTGTTTTATATGTTCTCTTCTGTACGGGGCTGGGGGTTGGGGTGAAACTGGATTTTGGGGAGCTGCGTCAGAAGGGTGGGGTGTTGCAGTATGAAAGCGCGGGCTTTCCTCTGGTTTCTCGCGCTGCGGGGCAGGGGGGGGCGGAGCTGGCGGTGGGGGCATGGCCTCTACTGGTTTTCTTTCCCGCGCTGAAGCGGTGCCAAGGAGGTGTGGCAAGAGGGGGATGACCCCATGCCGGGAGGGGATGGGTTTTGGCGGGAGCTGCCGGGGTCAACAGAAGTCAGCTGACTCACGGAAGTACCATGGAGGGTGCGTCGCGGCTAGGAGGGGTCCTAGCCTGGTGGGGGGGGGGGATACCGGGTTGCTGCTGGAATGGCCAGGAAGGAGCTGGTGTGGGCCGGGGGGGGGGGGTAGAGGAGAGGCGTTATCACCATGGGGAACGGGTCAGGCGGGGCGAGCTGGCCTGGGGCGAGCAGTCGATAAGCTATGGCTAGCCGGCGGGGGAGGGGGGCGGGTTGCCCTCTGATCCGGCTGATCACCTGGAACGTGAGGGGGCTGAATGGGCCGGTTAAGAGAACTAGGGTATTTTCTCATCTGAAGGGGCTGAAGGCGGACGTGGCTATGCTCCAGGAGACCCACTTGAAGGTGGCGGACCAGGTTCGTCTGAGGAAGGGGTGGGTGGGGCAGGTTTTTCACTCAGGATTGGACGCGAAGAACTGGGGGGTGGCGATTCTGGTGGGGAAGAGGGTGGCGTTCGAGGTGGCTGAGGTGGTGTCGGACAAGGAGGGCAGATATATTATGGTGAAGGGTAGGCTGCAGGGAGAGAAGGTGGTGCTGATTAATGTATATACCCTGAATTGGGATGATGCTGGCTTCATGAGGCGCTTGTTGGGCCGCAGTCCGGACCTGGAGGCAGGGGGCCTGATCATGGGGGGAGACTTTAACACAGTGCTGGCTCCCCCACTGGACCGGTCCAGTTCAAGGACGGGTAGGAGACCGGCGGCGGCCAAAGTGCTGAGGGGGTTTATGGACCAGATGGGAGGGGTGGATCCCTGGAGGTTTGGGAGGCCGAGGGCACGGGAGTATTCCTTTTTCTCTCATGTCCATAGGGTTTATTCCCGAATAGATTTTTTCGTCCTGAGCAGGGGATTGATCCCGAAGGTGCAGGATGCCGAGTATTCGGCCATAGCAATTTCAGACCATGCTCCGCACTGGGTTGATCTGGAGATGGGGGAGGCGCGGGACCAGCGCCCGCTATGGCGCCTGGATGTGGGGATGCTGGCTGATGATGTGTGTAGGAAGGTCCGGGGAAGTATTGAGGGGTATCTTGATGCCAACGACACGGGGGAGGTCCGGGTGGGGATGGTCTGGGAGGCTCTGAAAGCAGTGATCCGGGGGAGCTGATCTCCATCCGGGCCCATAGGGAAAGGAGGGCGAGGGAGGAGAGGTAGAGACTGGTGGGGGAGCTCCTGGATGTGGATAGGAGATACACGGAGGCACCGGAGGAGGGGTTGCTGGGGGAACGGCGTAGTTTGCAGGCCAAGTCCGACTTGTTGACCACCAGAAAGGCGGAGACACAGTGGAGGAGGGCGCAGGGCGCGGGGAGAAGGCGAGCAGGATGTTGGCGCATCAGCTCCGTAGGCGAGATGCGGCTAGGGAAATTGGTGGAGTGACGGATAAGGGTGGGAATGTGGTGCAGAAGGGGGCAGAAGTAAATGAGGTCTTTAGGGACTTCTACGAGGAACTGTATTGGTCGGAGCCTCCGATGGGGGGGTGGGGGGGGGGGGTGGGTGGGATGGAGAGCTTCATGAACACGCTATGTTTCCCAAAGGTTCAAGAGGAGCTGGTAGAGGGGCTGGGGGCGCCGATAGAGTTGGAGGAGCTAGTAAGGGGGATTGGTCAAATGCAGTCATGTAAGGCACCGGGACCGGATGGGTTACCGGTGAAATTTTATAAAAAGTATGCGGATCTGGTGGGCCCCCTGTTGGTGCGAGCCTTCAATGAGGCATGGGAGGGGGGGCTTTGCCCCCGACGATGTCGCGGGCGCTGATCTCTCTGATCCTGAAGCGGGATAAGGACCCCTTGCAGTGTGGATCATACAGGCCTATCTCGCTCCTCAATGTTGACGCTAAGTTGCTGGCGAAGATCCTGGCCACCAGGATAGAGGACTGTGTGCCAGGGGTGATACACGAGGATCAGACAGGATTTGTCAAGGGACGGCAGCTCAACATGAATGTGCGGAGACTGCTCAATGTTATCATGATGCCGGCGGTGGAGGGGGAGGCGGAGATAGTGGTGGCGCTGGATGCAGAGAAAGCGTTTGATAGAGTTGAGTGGGGGTACCTGTGGGAGGTGCTGGAGTGGTTCGGATTCGGGGAGGGGTTCATCAAATGGGTGAGGTTGCTTTACGCGGCTCCGATGGCGAGTGTAGTTACCAATGGAAGGAGATCGGAGTACTTTAGGCTCTACCGTGGGACCAGGCAGGGTTGCCCCCTGTCCCCCTTGCTCTTTGCATTGGCGATCGAACCTTTGGCTATGGCGTTGAGGGAGTCAGGGAGATGGAGGGGTCTGGTGCGGGGTGGGGAGGAACATCGGGTATCGCTGTATGTGGACGACCTGCTGTTGTATGTGGCGGACCCAGAAGGGGGAATTCCGGGGGTGATGGAGCTGTTAGCGGAGTTTGGGGGCTCCTTGGGCTATAAGTTAAATTTAGGCAAGAGTGAGGTATTTGTAGTACACCCGGGTGATCAGGAGGAGGGAATTGGGAGGCTGCCGTTTAAGAGAGCAGTGAAGAGTTTCAGATACCTGCGGGTGCAGGTGGCCAGGAGTTGGGGGACTCTCCATAAGCTTAATTTTACCAGGCTGGTGGAGCAGATGGAGGAGGAATTTAAAAGGTGGGACATGGTGCCGCTATCGTTGGCGGGTAGAGTGCAGTCCATCAAAATGACGGTTCTCCCGAGGTTCTTGTTCCTCTTTCAGTGTTTGCCCATCTTTATCCCTAGAGCCTTTTTTAGAAGGATGACTAGCAGCATCATGAGCTTTGTTTGGGCGCATGGGACCCCGAGGGTGAAGAGGGTCTTCTTGGAGCGGGGTAGAGATGGGGGGGGGGGGCTGGCGTCACCCAATCTCTCGGGGTATTATTGGGCGGCCAATGTGTCGATGGTGCGCAAGTGGGTGATGGAGGGGGAGGGGGCAGCATGGAAACGGATGGAGAGGGCGTCCTGTGGAGATACAAACCTGGGGGCCCTGGTAACGGTGCCGTGGCCGCTCCCTCCTACGAGGTATACCACGAGTCCGGTGGTGGCGGCTACCCTCAAGACTTGGGGGCAGTGGAGGCGACATAGGGGAGAAGTGGGAGGCTCGATGGAGGCTCCGTTAAGGGGGAACCATCGGTTCATCCCGGGGAACATTGATGGGGGATTCCAGGGTTGGCACAGAGCGGGCATCAGACAGCTGAGGGACCTGTTCATTGATGGGAGGTTTGCGAGCCTGGGGGAGTTGGAGGAGAAATTTGGGCTCCCCCCCGGGGAACATGTTCAGGTATCTGCAGGTAAAGGCGTTTGCTAGGCGGCAGGTGGAGGGATTCCCTTCGCTTCCCGCGAGGGAGGTGAGCGACAGGGTGCTTTTGGGGGTCTGGATCGGAGAGGGGAAGATATCTGATATCTACAAGGTAATGCAGGAGGTGGAGGAGGCGTCAGTAGAGGAGCTGAAAGCTAAGTGGGAGGGGGAACTGGGGGAACAGATCAAAGACGGGATGTGGGCTGATGCCCTGGAGAGGGTTAATTCTTCCTCCTCATGTGCGTGGCTTAGCCTCATCCAGTTCAAGGTGCTGCACCGGGCCCACATGGGATGTGGGTGAGTAGGTTCTTTGGGGGTGAAGACAGGTGTGTCAGGTGTTCGGGGAGTCCGGGGGGGGGGGGGGAAGAGGGGGGGGGGGGAAAGCGGGGGGAAGAGGGGGTAGGGGGAAAGGGGGGGGAGGGGGTGGAAGGGTTGGGGGGGGGGGGACGATGACTATGTTTATTTATTTAATTTTAATTTATTTTTAAGTTCTCTTGTTGTTCACTGGGTTTGGTGGGTTGGGGGGGATGTGATACATGCGTTGATACGGTCTTGGGGGTGTTACAGTTATTATGTGGTTATCTTACGGGCAGCACGGTAGCATGGTGGTTAGCATAAATGCTTCACAGCTCCAGGGTCCCAGGTTCAGTTCCCGGCTGGGTCACTGTCTGTGCGGAGTCTGCACGTCCTCCCCGTGTGTGCGTGGGTTTCCTCCGGGTGCTCCGGTTTCCTCCCACAGTCCAAAGATGTGCGGGTTAGGTGGATTGGCCATGCTAAATTGCCCGTGGTGTCTTAAAAGTAAGGTTGGGGGGTGGGGTTGTTGGGTTACGGGTATAGGGTGGATACGTGGGTTTGAGTGGGGTGATCATTGCCCGGTACAACATCGAGGGCTGAAGGGCCTGTTCTGTGCCGTACTGTTCTATGTTCTATCTTGTTGCATTTCATTGTTTGTTGTCATATTTTCTGTAAAAAATTCCAATAAAAATATTTAAAAAAAAGAAGTGGCTAGCACTGTGGCTTCATAGCGCCAGGGTCCCAGCTTCGATTCCCCGCTGGGTCACTGTCTGTGCGGAGTCTGCACATTCTCCCCGTGTCTGCCTGGGTTTCCTCCGGGTGCTCCGTTTTCCACCCACAGTCCAAAGATGTGCAGGTTAGGTGGATTGGCCATGATAAATTGCCCTTGGTGTCCAAAAAGGTGAGGAGAGGTTATTGGGTTACGGGGATAGGGTGGAAGTGAGGGCTTATGTGGGTCGGTGCAGACTCGATGGACCAAATGACCTCCTTCTGCACTGTATGTTCTATGTTCTTTAACTGCCTCTGCTACCTACGTTCCCCAAGCCCACATCATCTAAGGTTCCTCTGCCCTCACTCTTAAAATTCTGTTGATTCTGGAACAGTCCCGGCAGATTTGAGGGTGGCAAATGTAATCCCATTACTTGAAAAAGGAGGGAAGATGAATTACAAACTGTTTATCCTAACATCAGTAGCGGAGAAAATGTTAGACTTTTATGAAGGATGTGATAACAGGATTCTTCGAAAATATCAATGGGATTAGATTTCAACTTGCATTTATGAAAGGGAAATCACATTTGACAAACCTTTTGCAGTTTTTTGAGGATGTAATTAGAATAAATAAGGGAGAACTAGTGGATGTGGTGTATTGGATTTTCAGAAAACTTATGATGGAGTCCCACATAAGAGGTTTTTGCGCAAAATTAAAGTACATGTGATTGGGGGTAATATATTGGATTGAGAATTAGTTAGCAGAGAGTAGGAATAAATGGGTCTTTTTTGGAGAGACAGGTGGTGATTAGTGGGGTCCCACAGTGCATGGGCCCCAGCTATTCACAGTAGATTATAAATGATTTGGATGACGGAAACAAACATAATATTTCCAAGTTGGCTGACGACACAAAACTAGGTGGGAAACTGAGTGGTGAGGAGGATGTAAAGAGGCTTCAAGGTGATTTAGGAAGTTTAGTGAGTGGACAAATACATGGCAGATGCAGTGTAACGTGGATAAGTGCAAAGGTATCCACTTTGGTAGGAAAAACAGAATGGCAGAATATTATTTGAATGGTGATAGATTGGGAAATTTGATGTCTAAAGGGACCTTGGTGTCCTTGTACACCAGTCACTGAAAGCAAGCATGCAGGTACAGCAAGCAGTTAGGAAGTCAAATAATTTGTTGGCCTTCATTGTTAGAATATTTGAGTATAGGAGCAAGGATGTCTTACTACACCTGTATCGGGCCTTGGTGAGACCACACCTGGCGAAATGTGTTCAGTTTTGGTCTCCTTACTTAAGAAACAATATATTGCCATAGAGGGAGTGCAGCGAAGGTTTACCAGATTGATTTGTGAGGTGACAGGATTGGCTTATGAGGAGAGATTGGGTTGACTTGGCCTATATTCACTGAAGTTTAGAAGAATGAGAGAGGATCTCATTGAAAGGTTTAAAATGTTAACCGGGCTGCACAGACTGGTTGCAGAGATGATGTTCCCCTTGGCTGGGGTTGTTTAGAACAAGGGCTCACAGCCTCCGGATATGGGGTAGGCCATTTAGGACTGAGATGAGGAGAAACTTCTTCACTCGGAGGGCGATGAACCTGTGGAATTCTCTACCACAAATTGTTTGGAGGCCAAGATCCAGAATATATTTAACAAGGAAATAGGGGCGAAATTCTCCGACCCCCATGACGGGTCGGAGAATAGCGGGAGGGCCTTCCCGGCATTTTTCCCGCCCTCCCGCTATTCTCCCCCACCCCCCGCCCAACTCCCGACCCGAATCGCTGCCGCCGTTTTTTTACGGCCGGCAGCGATTCACAGCTGTTCGATGGGCCGAAGTCCCAGCCCTTTACGCTATTTTTACGAACGGCAAACACACCTGGTCTGGCCGTTCGTAAAAACGGCGGGAACAACTCGCTTTTCATAACCATGGCACCGATTGGCACGGCAGTACCACGGCCGTGCCAAGGGTGCCATGGGCCCGATGCCCGCGCACTCTTTCTCCTTCCGCCGCCCCGCAGTATCCATTCGCGGGGCGGCTGAGGGGCAACCCGGCCCGCGCATGCGCGGGGTTCGCGCAAATACGCGATGACGTCATCCGCGCATGCGCGGGTTGGAGTCTTCCAATCCGCGCATGCGCGGCTGACGTCATATGACGCGTCAGCCGGCGCTAACTCCGGCAAGCGGGCTTAACGATATTCAGCGTCGGGCTGCTAGCCCCGACCGGGGACCAGAATCGGTTCCCGGTCGGGAAGGGGCGCGCTGCCGTAAAACCCGCCCGGGTTTGACGCCAGCTTTACGATTTCTCCCGTTTTGGGAGAATCGCGCCCTAGATTTTTAGATATTAAAGGCATCTAGATGTTTGGGGAGAGAGCAGAAGTATGGTGTATGGTCATAATGTCTGGCTGAGCAGGCTTGGAAGGCCAAATAGCCGACTCCTTCTAGTTTCTATGTTTTTATCTTTTGAGGTACTGTCCTCATCTCCTTCAAATCTGCCTTCCTCAAAAAAAACCACAATTCTTGACCTCTCCATTCTTGTAAGCTACCACGCCATCTTCAACCTCTATCTCCTCTCCAAAGTCATTGAATTTGTTGTCACCTCCAAAATCAGTTCCTAATGTTCCTGGAACACCATAATTGAATCTCTCTAATCACAGTTCCATCCTGACCACAATACTCTTATCAAAGTCACAGTGACACCTTATATTGCTATGATGAAGGTAAACTTAACAATATCTTTTCATGTCTTGAATCAACCTGACTGCAGTTTTGACATGGTTGATCACACTGTCACCTTCCTCTCTGTGTCTTCCAGCTGGTCCTGCACGTTGTTTTATTTGATCAAGGGATATGAGCTTTGCTGGCTAGGCCAACATTCAGTACACATCCTTGACTGTTCTTGAGAAGGTGGTGATGACTTCCGGTTGCGGCTATGCGGAGCTAAGCTGCACGTTCGGCAGTCCCCGCTTTAATAGGACTTATGGGCTCTTTTAAGGGCCCCAAACGGCGCTGATTCGACGATTCCCGGTGGATAAAGGGGTCTGGAGCAAAACCCCCGGGATTTATGGTGCGGACTCGAAGTGGGGCGAGGAGAAAAACGGCAGCAGCTCCCCTGGAAAAGCGGGGGAAGGTGGACAAAATGGCGGCCGGTGGAGCCCTGAGGAGTGGAGGCAGTGGGCTGAGGAGCAGCAGGCGGCCCTTCTACGCTATTTCACGGAGCTGAAAGGGAAGTTGTTGGAATCCCTGAAGGTGACGACTATTAAGCTGTTGGAGACCCAGATAACCCAGGGTGCAGCGATACTTGAGTTGCAGCAGCAGGCCTCTGAGTGCGAGGAGGAGGTTTCGGCCCTCGTGGAGATACACAAGGCGCTTCATAAAAAGTGGCAAGATCAGTTCGAGGAGATGGAGCTCCGGTCACAGAGGAAGAACCTGCGGATCCTGGGCCTCGAGGAGGGGCTGGAGGGGTCGGACCTGCCGGCCTATGTGGCCGTGATGTTGAACTCGCTGGTGGGGCGGAATCCTTCCATCTGCCCCTGGAGCTGCAGGGGGCCCATAGAGTACTGGCCAGGCGGCCTAAGGCGAATGAACCCCCGCGGGCGGTGCTGGTGCGGTTCCATCGGTTCAGTGACCGGGAGATTGTTCTGCGATGGGCCAAGAAGGTGAGGAGTAGTAAGTGGGAGAATTCAGAAGTGCGTATCTACCAGGACTGGAGTGCGGAGGTGGCCAAGCGGAGAGCCGGGTTTAACCGGACGAAGGCGGTGCTCCACGGAAAGCAGGTGAAGTTCGGCATGTTGCCGCCTGCGCGCCTGTGGGTCACCCACAAGGACCGGCATCACTACTTTGAGTCCCCGGAGGAAGCGTGGGCCTTTGTACAGGCTGAAAAGTTGGACTCGAACTAGAGATTAGGGGCGGTGGGTGTTTTTCTATTTCTGTATCATTATTTATGCTGTAGTGGGTGATTCTGTTTGTTTCTGTTTTTTCTCTCGCTTTCGGACGATGTGCGTTATGGTTTTGCGTTCTAAGGGGGGTACTGGGGTTTGTGGTTGATCTGTGTCTTTGTTTGTACGGAGTTGGTGGATGGATTGGGACTGCTGTTTGGGAGCTGCATTGGTGGGGTGGGGCAGTGTGAAAGCGCGGGCTTTTCTCTGGTGGAGCTGGTGACGAGGGGTGTGGTTATTAAACTGGGTTTCCCGCGCTGAAGCGGTGCCAAGGAGCCGATGCAGGGGAGAAGGGGGGACCTCATATCGGGAGGGGTCAGAGTTAGAGCGGGAGCTGCCGGGGTCAGCTGGCTCACGGGAGTACAGTGGAGGGAGAGTCGCGGCTAGGAGGGGTCCTAGCCGGGGCGGGGGGGGGGGGGGGGGGGGACTGGAGGATAGCAAATGTGGTCCCTTTGTTCAAGAAGGGGAGTAGAGATAACCCCGGTAACTATAGGCCGGTGAGCCTAACGTCTGTGGTGGGTAAAGTCTTGGAGAGGATTATAAAAGATACGATTTATAATCATCTAGATAGGAATAATATGATTAGGGACAGTCAGCATGGTTTTGTGAAGGGTAGGTCATGCCTCACAAACCTTATCGAGTTCTTTGAGAAGGTGACTGAACAGGTAGACGAGGGTAGAGCAGTTGATGTGGTGTATATGGATTTCAGTAAAGCGTTTGATAAGGTTCCCCACGGTCGTCTATTGCAGAAAATACGGAGGCTGGGGATTGAGGGTGATTTAGAGATGTGGATCAGAAATTGGCTAGTTGAAAGAAGACAGAGAGTGGTAGTTGATGGGAAATGTTCAGAATGGAGTTCAGTTACGAGTGGCGTACCACAAGGATCTGTTCTGGGGCCGTTGCTGTTTGTCATTTTTATAAATGACCTAGAGGAGGGCGCAGAAGGATGGGTGAGTAAATTTGCAGACGACACTAAAGTCGGTGGAGTTGTAGACAGTGCGGAAGGATGTTGCAGGTTACAGAGGGACATAGATAAGCTGCAGAGCTGGGCTGAGAGGTGGCAAATGGAGTTTAATGTGGAGAAGTGTGAGGTGATTCACTTTGGAAAGAATAACAGAAATGCGGAATATTTGGCTAATGGTAAAATTCTTGGTAGTGTGGATGAGCAGAGGGATCTCGGTGTCCATGTACATAGATCCCTGAAAGTTGCCACCCAGGTTGATAGGGTTGTGAAGAAGGCCTATGGTGTGTTGGCCTTTATTGGTAGAGGGATTGAGTTCCGGAGCCATGAGGTCATGTTGCAGTTGTACAAAACTCTAGTACGGCCGCATTTGGAGTATTGCGTACAGTTCTGGTCGCCTCATTATAGGAAGGACGTGGAAGCTTTGGAACGGGTGCAGAGGAGATTTACCAGGATGTTGCCTGGTATGGAGGGAAAATCTTATGAGGAAAGGCTGATGGACTTGAGGTTGTTTTCGTTAGAGAGAAGAAGGTTAAGAGGTGACTTAATAGAGGCATACAAAATGATCAGAGGGTTAGATAGGGTGGACAGCGAGAGCCTTCTCCCGCGGATGGAGGTGGCTAGCACGAGGGGACATAGCCTTAAATTGAGGGGTAATAGATATAGGACAGAGGTCAGAGGTGGGTTTTTTACGCAAAGAGTGGTGAGGCCGTGGAATGCCCTACCTGCAACAGTAGTGAACTCGCCAACATTGAGGGCATTTAAAAGTTTATTGGATAAGCATATGGATGATAATGGCATAGTGTAGGTTAGATGGCCTTTAGATTTTTTCCATGTCGGTGCAACATCGAGGGCCGAAGGGCCTGTACTGCACTGTATCGTTCTATGTTCTATGTTTTGGCCTTTGCGTCCCTAGTAGCCCGGTGGAGGATCTTGCTGCAGTGGAAGGATGTGAGACCTCCGAGCGTGGAGACCTGGATTAATGACATGGGAGGGGGGCAGGGGAGGAAGGGGGGGGGGAGAGGGGGGATGGGGGAAAGAGGGGAGGGGGGAAAGGGGGGGAGGGGGGAAAGGAGGGGAGGGGGGAAAGGGGGGAGGAGGGGGAGGGGGGAAGGGGGGGAAAGGGAGGGGGGAGGGTGAAAGGGGGAAGGGGGAAAGGGGGGAGGGGGAAAGGAAGGAGGAGGGGGGGTTTAGGGGGATAGTGTTTAAGTTAATTTGCTTATTGTTAATTTATTTTGTTGTTTATTGGGTTTGGGGTGGGGGGGGGTGGTGGTGGTGGGGGGGGTTTGTTATATGCGCTGTTACGGGT
This sequence comes from Scyliorhinus canicula, assembly GCF_902713615.1. Taxonomy (NCBI): domain Eukaryota; kingdom Metazoa; phylum Chordata; class Chondrichthyes; order Carcharhiniformes; family Scyliorhinidae; genus Scyliorhinus; species Scyliorhinus canicula. Next base: position 132,575,392 of record NC_052151.1, on the reverse strand, counting down.
GCTGGGGGGTGTTTATTACTATTACTGTTATTGTTATTATTGTTTTGTTGATATATATTTTTCAAAATATTCCAATAAAAATTATTTTAAAAAAAAGAGAAGGTGGTGATGAGCTGCCTTCTTGAACTGCAGCAGTCCCCGTGGTGTAGGTACACCCACTGTGCTGTTGGGGAGGGAGTCCCAGGATTTTGACTCAGCAACAGTGAAGGCATTTCCAAGTCAGCATGGTGATTGGCTTGGAGGGGTTGTAGGTTTGGAAAGTGCTGTCTTAGGAGCCTTGGTGAGTTCCTGCTGTGCAACTTACATAGGGCCACACAACATGCTGAATGGCATTCTCCATATGAAGTTGGGACTGTGCGGTGGTCAAGCCTATCAATACTATCATAGACAGATGCATTTGCAGCAGGCAAGTTGGTGAGGATCAGGTCCAGTGTGTTTTTCCCTGCTGTTGTTCCCATTAAATATTAGGAAAACTGAAGCCATTATCTTTGGTCATCACAACCTGGACCCTGACTCTACCCCTCACCCTGGCAACAGTCTCAGGCTGAACCAAAATATTCTCAGTCATGGTATCACATTGGACCCTGAGATGAGCTTCTGACTACGCATTCGCACCATCACTAAGACTGCCTATTTCCATCTCTGTAACCTTTCATAGAATTTACAGTGCAGAAGGAGGCCATTCGGCCCATCAAGTCTGCACCGGCCCTTGGAAAGAGCACCCCACCCAAGCCATGCCTCCACCCTATCCCCATAACTCAGTAATCTTTTTTGGACACTAAGGGCAATTTAGCATGGCCAATCCACCTAACCTGCACATCTTTGGACTGTGGGAGGAAACCGGAGCTCCCGGAGGAAACCCATGCCAACATGGGGAGAACATGCACACTCCGCACAGACAGTGACCCAAGCCGGGAATCGACCCTGGAGGTGTGAAGCAACTGTGCTAACCACTGTGCTACCGTGCTGCCCTTTGGCTTGACTCTTCCTGTTTCAGTTTTTTTGATCTTGAAAGCCTCATCCATGCACTTCCTACACTGGCTCTGTGTTCATTTATATTATGGAGCTATTGTTAACTCCAACAGTGACTTTTTTGTAAAGCCATGGGCCCAAGCATATGTTTATGAAACTACTGCGTGTGTATCAACAGAGAAGGTTCCATGCAGTGATTCCAAAGTCATCAGTTGACAGTGTAAGCAATTGTTTTCTCACTCGCGCAGGTCTTATGTTATACTCCCTTAGCCTCCAGCCACTTTTACCCATTACAAGATGAAACAGTTATGATTTGTTTTGCAGCCAGAGTTAGTGGCACAATCACATCACTTGTCCAATCTCCAATACATTCTATCCAGTTTGATAAAGGCAAAAATGGGCTCAATTCTGCAGTGCCATTAGCAGCAGGCACAAATCTCATAATGGTTGCAAACTCTCGGGAGAGGCTAAAATGGTGTTGTGCCGGTGAGATTTCCCATTGCGGTGTTCCCAGGCCCTCCCTGAGGATGTGACCAGGTTCGTGCCCAGGAAGGGCGCGAATCTGATTTATATCAAATTGAATCGATTTCAATATCATTAACAAGGTTATCACCAATTCTCTTGACCTCATTGAATTCCCCCCCGCCCCTCCCCCCCACCACCACCAGCGCAATGCCACACGGGTGGATTCACTATTGGTTCTCGAAGATGGGAACCAGTCACGATGAGCAGACTGGGGGCACGGAGGTGCCTTGGAGACCCTGGAGTTGAGGACTGAGACTGGGCAGTACCCACCTCCAGGGGGTGTGCCAGTGGAGAGGGGCTTCCCCTTCTGTATGGTGGTTGGGATGGGGAGAGGGGTGTACGTTGGAGAATGAGTGGGGAAAGGGGGGGGGGGAAAGGGGGCCCCCGATTTTTCCGTGGGGGGGTGTCAACCCTAAGCTTGTGGGGGAAGGGCCCTCCACGGCCCTGGGGAAAGTATATTTTTTGCGCAGATTCTTTAGAGGTGATGCTCGATTTCAGTGCAGTCGGCTCTGAGCCCTGCCCTGCCTGAATGATGGCGCTCATACATGCCCACCAAGTTTTTTCCTGACCAAGTGTCAGAGATTTGGACTGAAAACCTGACATTTTGCCATTCTTTTCAAATAATTCGGCTCAATTATCTTATAAATGCCTGTTTAAAAAAAAGAATTGAAAGGTTCTAAACATTTAGAACAGGATTTCCCAAACGTTTCGAGCTGCAGAACGCCCAGTGACTTTGGGAAACCCCAAACATTCTCATAATTTCAAAGCCCCCTTTTTTGCAAAGAAATAGGTGCAAACACAAAAATCAAATGTAAACCAGGCCATATCTGTGCATCTATTAGGAAGAGGCACACGGTCACCAATACATTTGCTAGTTACATGGCTTTCCCCACATTGACCCCTGGCCAAGCCACCCTCCCATAGCCCCTTAACACCTGGAAGTAGTACTCACTTTAGGAATGGGTAATCTGGTAATAATTAAAAAGTTATCTTGTTAAAAAGCACTTAATTCTTCTCTTTTGTTAATTTTAAATGGAGGAGTGATGCTGGAAAGTTGATTCGCATATTGGACACACTTGCCTCCCATGGAACATACAGTGCAGAAGGAGGCCATTCAGCCCATCGAGTCTACACCGACCCACTTAAGCCCTCACTTCCACCCTATCCCCATAACCCAATGATCCCTCCTAACCTTTTTGGACACTAAGGGTAATTTAGAATGGCCAATCCACCTAACCTGCATGTCTTTGGGCTGTGGGAGGAAACCGGAGCACCCAGAGGAAACCTACGCAGACACAGGGAGAACGTGCAGACTCCGCACAGATAGTGACCCAGCGGGAAATCGAACCTGGGACGCTGGCGCTGTGAAGCCACAGTGCTGGCCATTGTGTTACCGTGCTGCCCTCAAAGGCTCAGAAGCTATATAAGGCTCTGTTCGGACCCCATTTGGAGTATTGTGAGCAGTTTTGGGCCCCGTATCCAAGGAAGGATGTGCTGGCCTTGGAAAGGGTCCAGAGGAGGTTCACGAAAATGATCCCTGGAATGAAGAACGTGTCATATGAGGAACGGTTGAAGATTCTGGGTCTGTACTCGTTGGAGTTTAGAAGGATGAGGGGGGATCTTATTAAAACTTACGGGATACTGCGAGGCCTAGATAGAGTGGATGTGGCGAGGATGTTTCCACTTGCAGGAAAAACTAGAAGACACAATCTCAGACTAAAGTGACGATCCTTTAAAACAGAGATGAGGAGGAATTTCTTCAGCTAGAGGGTGGTGAATCTGTGAAATTCTTTGCCGCAGAAGGCTGTGGAGGCCAATTCACTGAGTGTCTTTAAGACAGAGATAGATAGGTTCTTGATTAATAAGGGGATCAGGGGTTATGGGGAGAAGGCAGGAGAATGGGGATGAGATAAATATCAGCCGTGATTGTTGGCGGAGCAGACTCGATGGGCCGAGTGGCCTAATTTTGCTCCTATGTCTTATGGTCTTATGGTCTAAATATTCACTGCTCACTATCTAACCCCTCCCCCTCACACAAACACACACACCTCCCTCTCACACACACACATGCCTCTCCCTCTCACACACCCACACACACCTCTCCCTCTCTCTCACACACACAGACCTCTCCCTCTCTCTCTCTCACACACACACACACCTCTCCCTCTCACACACACACACCTCTCTCCCTCTCACACACACGCATACCTCTTATGGTCTAAATACTCACTGCTCACTAACTAACCCCTCTCCCCTCACACACACACACAAACACACACACACACCTTCCTCTCACACACACACACACCTCTCCCTCTCATACACACACACCTCTCCCTCTCACACATACACCCACACACACACGCACCTCTCCCCCCTCACACAATCACACACACACGCACCTCTCCCCCCTCACACAATCACACACACACTCACTCTCTTTCATACACACATATTCGCCCCTCCAAAACACACACACTTTCACCACTTCCTCTCTCACACACACACACTCACCCCTCACAAACACTTGCTCCGAGGACCGCTGGCCCGCTCCGAGGACTGCTCACTCACTCTGAGGCCCCATTATGCTGCCTCTTTTCCACCTGCCCTTCACTGTTGAACCAGCGAGATCAAAGAAATCAAATGAGCCAATCAGAGCAATGCTTCTTGAAGCAGCCTGTGTTGCAAGAGGCCTTGCTCTGATTGGCCTTTTTGTTCCCTCTGATAATTCTTTTTAAACTTTTGTGTGTTCGAAACAGCATTTGCCGGTCAAGTGGTGACCACCAGCTTCACGGACCCCCTGGAGAGCCCTCACGGAGTAAAAGTAAATTGACCAACAAGTTCTGGAGGTTCACAAAATGCGGCAAAGCTCTCAATTCCTTGAGTTTGCTGGCCAATTTGCTTATCATTAACAATGTATTTCTATAATGCACATCATTTTTCCAGCAAGATCAAGTTCAACATATTTTCAAATTAAACTTAAGATCCAACTTAATTTGAAACTATGATTTATGACTGGTTACTACTGAATTGGGAGACAAAAAGCCCACCAGCGACTCATAATTAAATTCTACCTGTAACTCCCACGAGGAACCACCCAAATGGCATTTTATGTAAGAAAGCTAGCATTCAAGTAGAGATATTCACTCTGGAAGTAGGTGTACTGTAGCAATGAAAAGAACAAATGCTGCATTTGACTCTTATAACTTTGCTGGTTTCTCAGTTTACTGCTCTTTGCATTGTTTCATTCAAGTGACTTTTGTCCTGATATGACAGGTCTTGTATTAACACCACTGCTCTTGTTTCTCACTATAGTTTGAATGTGTGAATGCCGAATAATCATGCGGATTATACAATAAGTAGGAAAATGGATAACAATGGTATCTCCTTTCTTTGAACAATCCTTTTTTTCTTCACATGTCATATGAACTCTCTTGAGCTTTGAGGATTTGCAGATATCATCTTTCACATAAGATTAGCAAAAGGACTTTCGACAATTTCCAGCGCAGAGTATTTTAGAGCCATTGAATGCTTCCTATTTTAAGTGTTTGTTTTGCCACAATTCTTTTTTGCCACACGGTGCATACAATATTTGTTTGTAAGTGTATCATATCTTCAAAATGCTGAAGAAAATGACACTTTAAAGATGTCTTACCATAAAGGTCGACTGACTTAATTTCATAGCTTTGTATACTGTACGTTTTAAGGTTGACGGTATAAAAACATATTTGTAGTTCCACAATTTTGTTTAGGCTGCTGTTCTTTAGAACTATAGGAAATCATTGCAACGTTATATTTCAAATTTACATTGAAGTATTTTTAAAAAGTAAAAGTTAGACGGGGCAGAGTTTGTAAGGAGCATCCAGGAGGGCTTCTTAAAACAATATGTAGACAGTCCAACTAGGGAAGGGGCTGTACTGGACCTGGTATTGGGGAATGAGCCCGGCCAGGTGGTAGAAGTTTCAGCAGGGGAGCATTTCGGGAACAGTGACCACAATTCAGTAAGTTTTAAAGTGCTGGTGGACAAGGATAAGAGTGGTCCAAGGGTGAATGTGCTAAATTGGGGGAAGGCTAATTATAACAAGATTAGGCGGGAACTGAAGAACCTAGATTGGGGGTGGATGTTTGAGGGTAAATCAACATCTGACACGTGGGAGGCTTTCAAATGACAGTTGAAAGGAATTCAGGACCGCCATGTTCCATGTGGGGAAGATGGATAAATACGGCAAATTTTGGGAACCTTGGATAACGAGAGATATTGTATGCCTCATCAAAAAGAAAAAAGAGGCATTTGTCAGGGCTAGAAGGCTGGGAACAGTTGAAGCCTGTGTGGAATATAAGGAAAGTAGGAAGGAACTTAAGCAAGGAGTCAGGAGGGCTAGAAGGGGTCACGAAAAGTCATTGGCAAATAGGGTTAAGGAAAATCCGAAGGCTTTTTACACATACATAAAAAGCAAGAGGGTAGCCAGGGAAAGGGTTGGCCCACTGAAGGATAGGCAAGGGAATCTATGTGTGGAGCCAGAGGAAATGGGCGAGGTACTAAATGAATACTTTGCATCAGTATTCACCAAAGAGAAGGAATTGGTGGATGTTGAGTCTGGAGAAGGGTGTGTAGATAGCCTGGGTCACATTGAGGTCCAAAACGACGAGGTGTTGGGCGTCTTGAAAAATTTTAAGGAAGATAAGTCCCCAGGGCCTGATGGGACCTACCCTAGAATACTGAAGGAGGCTAGAGAGGAAATTGCTGAGGCCTTGACAGAAATCTTTGGATCCTCACTGTCTTCAGGTGATGTCCCGGAGGACTGGAGAATAGCCAATGTTGTTCCTTTGTTTAAAAAAGATAGCAAGGATAATCCAGGGAACTACAGGCCGGTGAGCCTTACGTCAGTGGGAGGGAAATTACTGGAGAGAATTCTTCGAGACAGGATCTACTCCCATTTGGAAGCAAATGTACGTATTAGTGAGAGGCAGCATGGTTTTGTGAAGGGGAGGTCGTGTCTCACTAGCTTTTAAAAAATTTTTTAGAATACACAATTCATTTTCTCCAATTAAGGGGCAATTTAATGTGGCCAATTGACCTACCCTGCACATCTTTGGGTTGTGGGGGCGAAACCCACGCAAACACGGGGAGAATGTGGAAACTCCACACAGACAGTGACCCAGAGCCGGGATTCGAACCTGCGACCTCGGCGCCATGAGACTGCAGGGCTAACCCACTGCGCCACCGTGCTGCCCTTGTCTCACTAACTTGATGGAGCTTGACAAGGTCCCTCATGGTAGACTGGTACAAAAGGTGAAGTCACACGGGATCAGGGGTGAGCTGGCAAGGTGGATACAGAACTGACTAGGTCATAGAAGGCAGAGAGTAGCAATGGAAGGGTGCTTTTCTGATTGGAGGGCTGTGTCTAGTGGTGTTCTGCAGGGATCAGTTCTGGGACCTTTGCTGTTTGTAGTATATATAAATGATTTGGAGGAAAATGTAACTGGTCTGATTGGTAAGTTTGCAGACGACACAAAGGTTGGTGGAATTGCGGATAGCGATGAGGACTGTCAGAGGATACAGCAGGATTTAGATCGTTTGAGAGATTGATTGGCGGATTTAGATCGTTTGAGAGTTTAGATCGGCGGAATGATGGCAGATGGGGTTCAATCCGGCCAAATGTGAGGTAATGCATTTTGGAAGGTCTAATGCCGGTAGGAAATATACAGTGAATGGTAGAACCCTCAAGAGTATCAAAAGTAGAGAGATCTAGATGTACAGGTCCACAGGTCACTGAAAGGGGAAACACAGGTGGAGAAGGTAGTCAAGAAGGCATACGGCATGCTTGCCTTCATTGGCCGGGGCATTGAGTATAAGAATTGGCAAGTCATGTTGCAGCTGTATAGAACCTTAGTCAGGCCACACTTGGAGTATAGTGTTCAATTCTGGTCGCCACACCACCAGAAGGATGTGGAGGCTTTAGAGAGGGTGCAGAAGAGATTTACCAGGATGTTGCCTGGTATGGAGGGCATTAGCTATGAGGAGCGGTTGAATAACCACGATTTGTTCTCACTGGAATGACGGAGGTTGATGGGCGACCTGATAGAGGTCTACAAAATTATGAGGGGCATAGACAGAGTGGATAGTCAGAGCTTTTCCCCAGGGTAGAGGGGTCAATTACTAGGGAGCATAGGTTTAAGGTGGGAGGGGCAAGGTTTCGAGGAGATGTAAGAGGCAATGTTTTTACACAGAGGGTAGTGGGTGCTTGGAATCCGCTGCCGGAGGAGGTGGTGGAAGCAGGGACGATAGTGACATTTCAGGGGCATCTTGACAAATACATGAATAGGATGGGAATAGAGCGATACGGACCCAGGAAGTGTAGAATATTTAGTTTAGTCGGGCAGCATGGTTGGCATGGGCTTGGAGGGCCGAAGGGCCTGTTCCTGTGCTGTACTTTTCTTTGTTCTTTGTTCTTATATTTGGATTTTTTTTTTATTAATGTTCTGTTTGGAAGAGCAAAAAAAATTAATACAATGAAAATAGTAAAATACAAATTCCTGTGAAATGAAAAAATGAAAATCGCTTATTGTCACAAGTAGGCTTCAATGAAGTTACTGTGAAAAGCCCCTAGTCGCCACATTCCGGCGCCTGTCCGGGGAGGCTGGTATGGGAATCGAACCATGCTGCTGGCCTGCTTGGTCTGCTTTAAAAGCCAGCGATTTAGCCCTGTGAGCTAAACCAGCCCCTGTGAAGTATGGTAGTGAAGTAGAAATCCAAAAACATGTGAAAAAACCTATTTGGTGAAGCAAACTAAGACCACAGACTGGGAATTTAATTGGAGCTGCTCCTGCTGCCCTGCCGTAACTTTGTTGTGAGCACACTGCAGCCCGCCCCCCCCCCCCCCCCCCCCCCATCTGCTACTTAAATAGGGGATCTGCTTCTCATCTGATGAAGCTGTGGTGTAACGGATTGGAAGCATTGCTGAGGACATCACTACCTAGGCCAGCATTTATTGCCCATCCTTAATTGACCTTGAGAAGCTGGTGGTGAGCTGCCTTCTTGAACCGCTGCAGTCCATGTGTTATAGGTACACTCCCAGTGCTGTTAAAAGGGGAATTCCAGGATTTTGACCCAGTGACAACAAAGGAATGGTGGTATATTTCCAAGTCAGGATGATTTATGATTTGGAGCGGAGGTTGCAGGTGGTGGTGTTCCCATACATCTGCCCTTGTCCTTCTAGGTGGTCAAGGTGCTGGCGTTTGTGTTGGCGGTGGAGGGAGGGAATGTTTGTTGAAGGGGTGCCAATCAAGCGGGCTACTTTGTCGTGGATGGTGCCAAGCTTCTTGAGTGTTATTGTAGCTGCACATATCCAGGCAAGTGGAGAGTATTCCATCAGACCCCCAACTTGTGCCTTGTACATGGTGGACAGGCGTTTAGGAGTCAGGAAATGAGTTACTCGCCACAGAATTCCCAGCCCCTGACCTGCTCTTGTATTACAGTATTTATGTGAGGGGATTTAAGTCAATATCTGGTCAATGGTAACCCCCAGGATGTTGACTGTGGGAGATTCAGTGACAGTAATGCCGTTGAATGTCAAGGGAAGATGGTTAGATTCTCTCTTGTTGGATATGGTCATTGCCTGCCACTTCTGTGGCGCGAATGTTACATGCTGTTTAGCTACCCAAGCCTAAATGTTGTCCAGGCCTTGCTGTATATGGACACAGACTGTTTAAGGATCTGAGGAGTCACAAATGGTGCTGAACATTGAGCAATCATCAGCAAACATCTCCACTTCTGACCTTATGATGGTGGGAACATCATTAATGAAGTAACTAAAGATGGTTGGACCTCTGCCACTAGCCTGAGGAACTCCAGCAGTGATGTCCTTGGACTGAGATGACTGACCTCCAACAACCATAACCTTCTTTGTGCCAGGTATGACTCCAACCAGTGGAGTGTTTAGCCCGATCCCATTGACTCCAGTTTTGCTGGAGCTCTTTGATTCCATACTTGTTGAAATGCTGCCTTGATGTCAAGGGCAGTCACTCTCAGCTCACCTCTTTGGTTAGCTCTTTTGTCCATGTTTTGGCTAAGGCTGTCATATGGTCAGGAGCGGAGTAGCCCTAGCGGAATTCAGCCTCTTATCATAGCTGAAATGCTCCATCCTGGTGAATCTCCTCTGCACCCTTTAAAAAAATTTTTTTTAGAGTACCCAATTCTTTTTTTCCAATGAAGACAATTTAGCATGGCCAATCCAATTTAGCATGGCCAATCCACCTACCCTGCACATCTTTTGGGTTGTGGGGGTGAGACCCACACAGACATGGGGAGAATGTGCAAACTCCACACAGACAGTGACCAAGGGCCGGGATCGAACCCAGGTCCTCGGTGCCATGAAGCAGCAGTGCAAACCACTGCGCCACTGTGCTGCCCTTCTCTGCACCCTTTCTGGTGCAATCAGGCCCTTCCTATAGTGTGATCAGAATTGCACACAGTACTCGAGCTGTGGCCTAATGAGCGTTTTATACAACTTCATCATAATCTCCCTGCTTTATATTTTATACTTTGGCTAATAAAGACCAGAATCCCATATGCCTTCCTAATCACCATATCTACCTGTCTTGCTGCATTCAGGGATCTTTGGACATGCACCCCAAGGCCCCTCTGGTCCTCTGTACATCCTAGTGTTATGGGCCAGGGTTTAGAGAACCCCAAAGTGTATCATGGAGTTCACCTGACCCACAACTTTTAATAGATTTTGGTATGGGGAGCACACGGCCCACTCTACAGGTGTGGTACAGCAGAAATGGAAAAGTATTTTTTAAAGCAAAACAATGTTTATTCTATTAACTCAAGTTAACCTTTTCAAAAGAAACAGTGAAAATCTCAGCAACCATTCATTCAAATACAACCCCCAAAGACTACAACACTAAGTAATGCGTACGCTGTCCTTTTAACATCCAGAAAACTTACAAAAAACATTATCTTTAACAGAAGCACACCGGGTTAAAGTCACTACTCAGAACATTTAGAATTCTGAATTTACCAAATGATCAAGAGATAGTCTTTTCATGGCAGAGAGAACAACAGTACACCTGCTCTGTCTGGCTTCAGCTCCAACACTGAAAACGAAACCAAAAAAACACAGACACACCCAAGCTTTTCTCAAAGTGAAACTAAAAAGCAGAGCCAGAGCTCAGCTCCACCCACACTCTGACACCACTGCAGTAACATGAGCAGCCAAACATTTCTTAAAGCGACATTCTCATGACACTAGTGTCCTACTGTTCATTGTGTATTCCCTTAGTTTGTTCATCCTCCCAAATTGCATCACCCTACATTTTTAAGGTTGAATTCCATTTGTCACTGTTCCGCCCATTTTGCATCTATATCAGGGGTGGGCAAACTTTTCCGTGCAAGGGCCACATTCAGAAATTCACAATTCACAAAGGGCCGCATAGTATATTAAGTAAAATAATTACTTCACCCGGTTATGATTCTGGGCGCCTCATATAGAACATAGAACAGTACAGCACAGAACAGGCCCTTCGGCCCTCGATGTTGTGCCGAGCAATGATCACCCTACTCAAGTCAACGTATCCACCCTATACCAGTAAGTAACCCAACAGCCCCCCCCCATTAACCTTAAAAAAAAATTAAAAAAAAAAAAAAAAATTTTTTTTAAAAATTTTTTTTTTTTTTTTTTAAATGACTTGGTGGGCCGCAGAAATACCTTTGGCGGGCCGCATGCGGCCTGCGGGCCGTAGTTTGCCCATCCCTGATCTATATCATCCTTTAAACTCAGGCTTGCGCCCTTGCTATTTACCACATCACCAATTTTCGTGTTGTCTGCAAACTTACTGATTGTACCCTCCACGTTCCAATGTAGACCATTAACGTACACTACAAAAGCAAGAGACTTAGCACCGATCTCTGCGGTACACCACTGGACATAGCATTCCAGTCACAAAAATACCCTTCGAACATTATCATCTGCCTCCTGCCACTAAGCCAATTTTGGATCCAATTTGCCAAATTTCTCTTAACCTCATGAACTTTTACAGACCCCAGGGCTGGTCAAAGTGGATCGGATTGCCTGAGCTGGCTGAGGGCTTGTACACTGCAAAGCATCCAAGCAGTTGCTGACTAAAATCACCAAGAAGCTGCCCAAGAAGCAGAGGAAAACCCGCAAGCAGAGCTACTCCACCTGCATGTATCAGGCGCTGACCCAGATTCACCCTACCACCTGGTTCTCATCCAAGACCTTGAGCACCATGAATTCCTTTGTGATCAACATTTCCGAGCGCATCGCTTCGGAGGCCTAGCACCTCATTCGCTGCAACAAGCGGCATATCATCTCGGCCCGGGAGATCCAGAGGGCCATCCACTTCATGCTGCCGGAGGAACTGGCCAAGCATGTCGTCTCTGAGGGCAAAATCTTTTCCCATAATTTTCCTACCTACAGTGAGTTAGACTCACTGGCCTGTAGTAACCTTTTTTTTTCTCTACTTCCCTTCTTAAATGATGGGTGGCATAGCACTGCTGCCTCACAGCACCAGGGACCCGGTGCAATTCTGACCTTGGGTGATTGTCTGTGTGCAGTTTGCACATTTTCCCCATCTCGGCTTGGGTTTCTTCCGGGTGTTCTGGTTTTCTCCCACAGTCCAAAGATGTGCAGGTTAGGTGGATTGACCATGATCAATTGCCCCCTAGTGTTCAAAAGGTTAGGTGGGATTACAGGGAAAGGGTGGAGGCGTAGTAGGCGGGGTGCTCCTTTGGAGGGTAGGTGCAGACTTGATGGGCCGAATGGACTCCTTCTGCACTGTAGGGATTCCATTAGCTGTCTGCCAGTCCTCTGGCAGCACTGCTGTAGCCAGAGAGGATTTGAAAATTATCCTCAGAATCCCTGCAATCTACTCCCTTGCCACACAGCATCCAAGGATATATCTCATCTAGGCCTGGGGATTAATCCACTTTTAAGTCTCCCTCTCAATGCTAAACTTGACAGCATTGTTGATGACCCCTTCATCACATTGATGATTGTTGATGGGGTGGTAATTGGCCAGGTTGGGCTGGTCCTGCCCTTTGTGGACAGGACAGACCTGGGCAATTTTCCACATTGTCTGGTAGTGTATGCACTGGAACAGCTTGACTAGGGTGCTGCTAGTCCTAGAGCACAAGTTTTCACTAATATTCCAGGAATGTTTTCATGGCCAATAGCCTTTGCAGTGTACAGTGCCTTCAGCCATTTCTTCATGTCACATGCAGTGAAACAAATGTTTTTTTTTAGTAAACAATTTTATTGAGGTATTTTTGGCATTGTAAACAGTTACTGTGTACAGTAATATGCAAATATCGATGAATAGTTGCCACCTTCGGGCGAACCCTAATACAGATCCTCTTAAGGCAAACTTAATTTTTTTCCAGCACTAAAAAGCTCGACATGTCTGAGAGCCATGCTTCGGTCTTTGGGGGCTTTGAGTCCCTCCATGCCAGCAGTATACGTCGCCGGGCTACCAGGGAAGCAAAGGCCAAGACGTCTCGGCCTATCTCTCCTCCTGGACCCCGGGTCTTCTGAGACCCCAAAGATTGCCACCACTGGACTCATCACCAACCTAGTTTTCAGCACCAGGAACATGATGTCTGCAAATCCCTCCCAATATCGCCAAAGTTTTGGGCATGCCCAGAACATGTGGACGTGATTCGCTGGCCCTTCCGCACACCTAGCGCATTTGTCCTCCACCCCAAAAAATTTACTCATCAGGGCCACCGTCATGTTGGCCCGGTGGATGACCTTGAACTGAATCAGGCTGAGCCTAGCACATGTTGCAGTTGAATTTACCCTGCTGAAGGCTTCTGCCCATACCCCCTCCTCCATCTCCTCACCGAGTTCCTCCTCCCACTTCAGCTTCAGTTCCTCTGTCTGGGACTCCTCCCCCTTCATAAGTTTACGGTAAATATCCAAGACTTTCCCCTGTTTTCTACCTCTCTCCTAGACAATACTCTGTCCTGGATCCCATTTGGTGGGAGGGTGGAAAGAATGGGACCTGTCTACGTATGAAGCCACGCACTTGCAAGTACCGAAAGTCATTCCCTCTTACTAGTCCGAATTTCTCCTCCAAGGCCCTCATGCTTGAGAAGCTCCCCCCGCCCCAAGAACATACCGCCCATCCTTCCAACCCCCGCCCGCCGCCATGCTCGGAATCCGCCGTCCATACTCCCAGGGGCTAATCGGTTGTTGTGGTTTTTTTTTTGTTCGTTCATGGGATGTGGGCATTGCTGGCTGGGCCAGCATTAATTGCCCAACCCTGAGGGCATTTAAGAGTCAATCACATTGTGTAACATGTAGGCCAGACCGGGTAAGGATGATAGGGCATTAGTGAACCAGATGGGTTTTTACGACAATCGGCAATGGTTTCATGGTCACATTTAGACTTTTAATTGCAGCCTGTTGTTGAATTCAAATTTACTGAAGACTATAATCTGTGAATGTGGGGATCTGAGAGAGGGAAAAGCATTAGAGAGAGGGGAAAAAGCTTTAGGGTGGCACAATGGCACATTGGTTAGCACTGTTGGCTCACAGCACCAGGGACCCGGGTTCAATTCTAGCCTTGGGTACTGTCTGTGTGGAGTTTGCACCTTCTCTCTGTGTCTGCTTGGGTTTCCTCTGGGTGCTCCGGTTTCCTCCCACAGTCCAATGATGTACAGGTTAGGTGGATTAACCAGTTTAAATTGCCCCTTCGTGTCCAAAAGGTTAGGTGAGGTTATGGAGATAGGGCAGGGGCTTGGTTTTGGGTAGGGAGTTCTTTCAGACGGTCGGTGCAGATTCGATGGGCCAAATGGCCTCCTTCTGCACTGTAAGGATTCTATAATTAGAGAGAGAGGAAAAATCAAGAGAGTGCTAGCTTCAGGCATTGGAAGTTAAAGAGGAGTTACCAGGAACTAGGGAGGAGCTTAACCTTAGAATGGAACTCAGTAGCGATATGTTTAAATTCATACAGACCTCCCAAAATTTGAAGAGAAGGAGGTAGAATGGAGAATGTGTAGCTTTAAGGGGACTTATGAGACTTGAGGTAAACACTGCTGTGAGAGCAGGTGTGATGAATGAGGTAGAGGGGAGATATGCAGGGTTTTTGTGTAAGTGGAAGATCACCCCATTTTCCTCCACTGGTGTCGCCAAACCCATATCTTAAGGAACTCAAGTGCTACTCAAACTCTCTTACTGGAAGATTTGGTTTTCCCTCCAGAGAGCTTAATGAAAGCTAAGGGGTGGCGAATCCATTTCCCTGCACAGAATCGGGACCGGCGCCAGTTCCCCGATTCTGTGGGGCCCGAAAAGCGGGGTACTCGGAGGGTACGCTGCGCTGCTCAGCACCTACCTGGGGGATGGAGGCTCGCTCCGCCCCTGAATGGCCGAAGTCCTGATATAATATGATCCAGCCGGTCGGGATACTCACGTGGCGGCTGTGGACTCAGTCCGTGGTTGCCCTGGTCGGGGGCGGGTCGATTGGGGGGGGGGGGGGCCTTGTACGCGGCCGGGAGATGTTTGTGCGGGCGTTGAGGATCGGGCGCGCGGCCAGTCGGTGGGTTTATTTTCAGGGTCCAGCTCCGCTGTCCGAGTCTGCCATGGAGCCATCGTGTGCATGCGCGGCCTCCGACCCGGAAGTGCGGGGCCCGTATCTGCAGCAAAAGCTGCTAGATCAATGCCGGGTCCCTGCTAGCCCCCTGAGGGCTAGGAATAAGTGGCAGTTTTTCTGGCCTGAAAGTCCGCAGTTCTGATGCCGGCGTGGGGACGTAGTCCCAATAACGGAGAATCCAGCCCAAGGTATTAATAAATTGGATCGGTGGAAATATATCCCAGTGCGTGAAGTGTAATTTAGTGTCAGGTCTCGTAGTTGTCAGACTGGTTAAAAAATTCCCAGTGGATAGAATAGACTTACGTTTGGAGGGAGTGAAGGTGGTGGCTGCACCCATGGTTACAGATAGTCCGAGGGAAGTACTGCAGATAGCACATGAGATGCTAATGGTGGGGCATGTTGGAATTAGAAAAGCTCGCTGGGCATTAAATAATTCAAAGAAAGAAATGCTGAAAGACATGAACCACATAGCAAATGACAATGGTAGTGAATCTGATTCTGCTGATACTGATGAAATTATCTTTACGAGAATGATTCCTCACAGATGTTTGTCAAATACAAAATCTAGTAGAGAACCAAATTCTGAGAACTCCAAGACTGAGGGTGATCCTAAGAAAGAGGATTCCAAATGTAATAGTAATAACAGTGGTGGAGATTCAGATGAGAGTTCTAGACTTGATTTGGGTTCTATGTATGAAGAAATGTTAAACAACTTCCACCGAATAGACCTGTCACTAACTCATCGTGAACAGCTGGTAAGTAATTCTTCCAAAGCTAGACAAGAAGACAGCAAATCGGAAGAAGAGAATTAATTTGACTTTTCTAAAAGTAACTTGTTACCTACCGCCTCTTGCAGTAAACCCATTGCCATTCACTTCAGGTGGAAATATTTCCCAGAGCCTGCCTGTTTTGAAGGAACATATACATAATAGCATGGCACCAGCTATTCAGGACGAGGACAGCAATGACTGTAAAGTGACACCGAGCAAATCGATGATTGGCCAACATAATTTTAAAGGCCCACAGTGCCTTTTCAAGGTTAAAGAAGCAAATAGCAAAGGAGATTAAATAATCAGTGATCAATTCATTTTGAAAATGAGGGGGAAGGGGGGTAAAGAACCATGCAGTGATTCTGCAACCACATCTGTCAGAAAAAAAAACAAAGTTCCTGATAATGATGTGGAAAGTAGTTGCACCATTTAAAGGAACAGTGTCTTCAATTTAACACATCCACCATGGACACACCTGGGCACAGGCTTTACCGTGGTCTATCTGAAAGTAAAGAAGAAAAGTTGAAATATGGAAAGCACAAATTGTCTAAGTCCATATTACTAAATGGAGATAAGAGCTGTGATTACGAAGACTTGGAGGAAGAGGTCAAAGCTGTAAAACAAAGAATGATGCGTATAAAGCCATCCAACTCTGTGGAGATTGAGTGGAATGATTTCCACTCAACTTTACATCTCACTGAAAGTAACCATGGGAAGGAAAAGAGAGATGTAAAGCTGGCGGGGTTGAAGAGTATTTATTGAATAAAAATGAACCAAATATTTCACTCAGCATTGACAATACTGTTTATAATTTGGCTGCAGAAGATCCTGCTTAATGAACATATATCTTTAAGTCAAGCAGCAGAGAGAATGAGGGACTCGGGAAGTTGCAACATGGTATGTGGTACTGCTAGATTTGGACAGCAAAATTTGTGGCACCCAAGAGATGGGGAGGGACTCGTTTCGATTGGTTTGATGGTGGCCAATGAATTGGCCAAAAGGCTGTGTTCTGCCCTGTAACAGGTGGTGATTGGATCCTGCCTGAGTGGAATGATTTCCAGAGACCGAAAGAAAGTAGAGCAGATCTGGACACACATGGACAAGGACCTGCTCCCTCTCTTTTCTTTCGGACCCTTCCCTTCCCCTCTCTTTTCTTCCCTTCCCTTCTCTCCCCCTCCAGAAAGGCTGTGCATTGATGGAGTCCTGAACCTACCTATAACCTGCATGAATGAATCTACTGTGAAACCATTACAGGCTACAAATAGAGATCTAGATCTGAAAGCTTCTTCTCCTCAATGTTTGTTTATCGTGTGTGTGTGTGTGTGTGTGTGTGTAGTGGGTGGGAACAAATTAAAGTGGGGGTGAGGAATTAGATGATAGTTAATCAGTTGCATTTGCTGCATATTTCATTATAGTTCTTGTTATTAACAAAAGGCAATTGTGCTTAAATTTACAACCTGGTAATTATCGTAACAGCCAAGGGCAAAGACTTGGGTACTTTTCTAAGAATAATTTGTTGATTCAATTGTGTTGCAACTCCGAGTCAAGGGGGTCTGGAATTGACTGTGCCCTAGCCCAGGGGGTGGTGACATTTAGCATGTCAGTAGTGCCACACACACCCACACACAAACACACACAATGGAGGGTATCCTCAATGTGAAGGTGGGATTTTGTCTCCACAAGGCAGTGCGGTAGAAGCTCTTACCAATGGACTATCATGAACAGATGCATCTGCGACAGGTAGATTGGTGAGGAGTAGTTTTTTTTTCCTTTTGGCTTCCTCACCAGCAACTGCAGATGCAGTCAAGGACTAGAAGATTCAGTTGATTGCTGTCCAGCTCTACGGGTGTGCTTTCTTCTCCCCAATCTCCTCGGTCCTCTGTGGGGTGCAGGATCTTCTGGACGGGGCCTCTCCTTCTTGAGTTCCCCTCTGCTGGTACCTGTGAGTGAGAGAGGAGAGAGCGAGTGACTGCATGAGCAGCCTCCATCATGGAGAAACGCATGGACCTTGGGTTTCTATGTGACTATATTATGCATGGATCTTTACTGAATGGTGGCCGCCCACTGTGCTTTCTATTTACACAGGCTTTGTCCAGTTCCTCCCCTGTCAGCTCGGTTACCCTCGAACTCTGTGACTTTCCTCAGTTCAGTCCGGCCCCCGTCCAACCTACTCCCTCTCCCTCTCCTATTATGCCGGAACATCTCCTACACAATGAGGAAAAAATGGGGTTGAGCACAATTGGTTTTCAACTATCTTTCTGATGCTTCCAGTCTTCCAAATAGCCCGCTGGATTGTGTGCCTTATGCTTGATGTACAGCAGGTTGTCTACAGGGTTCTGGGGCAGCTCCCCCCTGATCAGTGAGCCCACGCAGATAGAAGGGTAAGGCTCACAGAGACATGTCATTGGCAGTGCCCTCAACACCTAAACCCCCCCAACCCACGGTGTGATTTACCTCATTGTGGCTGGCTTGGTGTCAGGACAAGGCCACTGAATCTCACAAGACCCTCTTGTGCGATTTGCGACCTTTGAAGCGTCGCACAAGATTCCGTTGAATCGTTAGGCGTTGTGTTGCTATTGGTGAGATCCAGGTTCATATTTAAATGAACCATTAGGCTCATTTACATATATGTGTTCACCAGATTGACCCAGGGCCCAGAATTCACTGAACTTGCCAGTGAGCCCTCAAGCGGGCGTGAACCAGTCGTGATACCATCTGGGGAGGGAGGGGGGGTCTTGCTCGGGAGTTGAGGCCCCCGGGTGGTCGGCACTGGGCAGGATGGCACCCTGGCACTTTCCCTGGCATCTGGGCACTTTGGCATTGCCAGGCTGACAGGGCACTGTTAGGGTGCCAGGCTGGCAGTGCCGAGGAGCCCGGTTGCCCATGCCAGGGATCGTGTGCAGGGGGCCTTGTCAATAAGATATGGGGTGAGGTGGGAGGTTATGGACCCCAGAAGAGGTAAGTTTGGTGAAGTTGAGGCCGCAGCCGGGTGTGTTTGAAAGATCAGGGCTGCCGTTAAAATGGCGCCCTGGTCTGCGAGTAGTCTTCTGCACTGGCGAGCTGCGTTCAGCAATGCATTAAATGATTTAAAGAGTGGCCTCAATGGACGTTCATTGCCAAGGCCAAAAAAAAAACGGTTAAGTATCATTGAACAGCGGGATGTTTCTCAGTGCTGCAGGTGCCAAGAAAGAGCCCGCTAAACACACCGTTCAGTGGTCTTTAGCTCCAGTCCGCTAAATCGCATCCCTCAGATAGCATCTGCGCTCGCCGTGTGGAAAGGTCAGGTATCTCCAGTGGACTAGACTGCACTGGGGCTATGATGCATCAGGTTGAGTAGCTATTTTATGCATGGGCCGAATGGATGGTGCCCTTATCATTGAGACCAGCATCCTCTCTAAATCATTCAGTGAGGCAATTGTGAGAAGTTGAGATCATTCATCTGTTTCTGGCACTGCAGGACAGACATTTAGTGGAGGCCTTGGGCATTGACCACCCTGGTGATTTCCCCTCCTGGCCTGTACTACATTGAGCAGCACATTGACTGAAGCATTGCTGAATCTGGGGGCCGGAGCACCCTTGGATCCCTGCCCAGGGGTGGGATTATCCGGCCTTGTCAGCGGCACAACGAGAAAATTTGGAGAGCAACCAAAAGTCAATTGACATGTCTATGTCTTCACTAATATACTACATTACTACTCTACTGACATTACCACTATGTAATATAATGTGGTATAAGCAGCTTATTAGTTTGTGAGCCACTGTGCAGTAGTTGAATGACTACATCTGGATCTTCTCCATGCTCTTGAATGAGGCAGTGTAAATGTTTCTATTAATCTTTGAAAAAGGTTCTCTTCATGTCTTTCACAAATCCAACGACCAGCTACCAAAAATACACTTTTGACGTCATCATCTGTTCACATTCTTAGTTTCACTGTCTTACTCACTCTCAGCTGGCACACACACAGCTTCTTTCTGAAGGTTCCTAAAAGCATCTCTATTTGTTCTATGATACAAAAGTTATTTTCTCTTCAATAAATCGATAGAAGCCCAGAAACATCAAAGTCCTGAAAAATGTATTTGGAATTGCCCTTCCAGCATTGCCGACATATTCTTGCATAGTAAAATCATAGATGAAAAATTAATAAGAGAAGAATCCCACCACGGCAGATGGTGAATTTTGAATTAAATAAAAGTTTGGAATTATAAGTCTGATGATGACCATGAAACCATTGTCGATTGTTGTAAAAACCCGGCTGGTTTCACTGATGTTCTTTCGGGAAGGAAATCTGTCGTCCTTACTCGGTCTGGCCTCCAGATCCACACAGCAATGGGGTTGACTCGAACTTGTCCCCAGAGGTGGCAGCTCAGCCAGCGGCGTCCATATCCCGTGAAAGAATAAAAAGAAAGGTATATTTTTTTATTGATGACTCGCTAGTTTAATAATTATTTAAATACTGTGGGTATTTTCAATCTCTGATATTGAAATGCAATAGATAGGGGCAGTGTATTTTTTTTCATATTAAATTTTATGAATTTAATGGAGGTACTAATTATGATACAAAGATATTGCAATAAGCTTGCATTTACTGAAA
Source organism: Scyliorhinus canicula (assembly GCF_902713615.1). Lineage (NCBI taxonomy): Eukaryota > Metazoa > Chordata > Chondrichthyes > Carcharhiniformes > Scyliorhinidae > Scyliorhinus > Scyliorhinus canicula. The sequence goes on along the minus strand of NC_052151.1, from coordinate 132,554,916 downwards.
GTACGAAGTTCAAACTTGATAGATTTATCTATATATGCGGCAAGTAGCCTTTTCTTTCTAATGACGTGCTTTGTTTTCATCTTTCTTGCTGGACATGCTGGACAATATATTTCAGGGCCAGTTTAGTCCAATTTGATGTGGTTTTCATACTTTAAAAAAAGAACTACTGAGTTTTTTCTCAGATATTGTTGACAGTCTCTATGTCAATGTAGTGATATATAGCTAAAGTAATTTAAAAAATCATAAAAACTAAATTTTTTATTATTTACGTCCGTCCTGGTATATGAAAGGCAGGCGAGAATCCAGCTGATCTGCCTTAAGGCATCGTCCAGAGCTGCTGTATAGTTTGAGCTGATAACAGCCTGTAAGAGTGGTTTATTTCATCCTTTATTGCATGAATCCCTGACTAAGCCAGCTGAGATTGACAATTTGAGAAAAGGAGGTACAAGATAGTTTCCTATCACTAGTCTGGTTTTGCTACTGAAAATTATATCGAGGACAAAATGAGTATAAACTTCCATAGATAGCATTTTAAATGTGAGAGTTTGGGGAGCCTATTGCTGTGCCATAGTAAAGTTACTTGGCAGTTTATCAACTTTAAAAAGGGCTGGAGGACGAGACTTCTGACCCTCAGGGAGAAGAATTCCCGCCTTCGAGAGCTGCCAGTCAATATGATTGCCCAGCATCTGTTTAGTCCCAATAGCGCCGGAATGCCAATAGTGGCCACTGCTGGGACTGCAAAGGAGTCCCGAAAAAAAGATACCGGACTTTAAGATAAGTCTTGGGTTTTTGATCATGGAGGGATTGGGGACCCTAGCTGGGGAATTTAGGGAGTTGGGTTTCAAGGGGCATGGGGAGGTGCGTATGGGATGGGGGAGTGGATTCAAAACAGGGAAGGGGGTTCATCTTGATCTGGGGAGAGGAGGGAAGTGCACTAGATGGGCACAGGGGACCAACCCCCACCTCTCCCACCCCCCTCCCACCCAAAAGGAATACTCCATCTTCCTTCGTGTCTTTTGCTCTAAGTTGTGAAAGTAACAGGCTGGCCACTTACTGCCTTCCCCTGCAGTATAGAGATGGAGGTGGGAAGAGGCCCTTAAATGAGCAACTCATGAAATGAAAAGTGCTTATTGTCACAAGTAGGCTTCAAATGAAGTTACTGTGAAAAGCCCCTAGTCGCTACATCCGGCACCTGTTAGCGGAGGCTGGTACGGGAATTGAACCGTGCTGCTGGCCTGCCTTGGTCTGCTTTAAAAGCCAGCTCTTAAACCAGCCGCAGGCCTCAATAGGCCTAAGTACAGACAGGCTGGTTGACCTCTTATCGACCCACCGCAATATAGGGAACAGCTCGGGATTGGGAGGGAAGACGGTGGGCTGGCCACCCGTATTATCTTACCTTGGGTGGTAGGGGGCTAAAACCTACCGCTTTGTTTCTGCAAGATTTGGCAACGGTGGTAAGCAACAGACCGGGTATACAAAAGATAAAGTATAGCTGTTATTTAACCCAAGATGTCAGTGATTTTGTTGGTCCTGGATTAGATATTAGTTTAGCCAACTTCATTAGGAGGAGATAACACTGGCAGAAAGTTATCAAGCATTCATTTCATTATTGAAAACAGAGATAATGAAGTGGGGGATTTTAACCCTCAGTGATGAGTTGATTGGGGTCTGGTAGGACGTTAAAATTTCTTAAAATTTGAAACCCAAACAGCACATGCCTGGAACTTGGTTAGTTTCAATGGAGGTAGGATCGGGGGCAGGTGTTGGAGAACGACATCAGCTATCTCCTTCCCAGGAAGCCGGTCACATAAATATTTTAAGAGGCTGTGCCTCAAATTTTATCTCTCCCTACACTAAAGCTAGCAGGTTGAGTTTCCCAGTCCCTTCGCTCAGAAATCCATTTCTGGGAAATATTGGATTCCATTTTTTTGTTCCTTGTTGCGTCAATTCATGAATTAAGAAATGAGACAATATGCATATCAGTATTTTACTAGATGGTTTTATAGATGCGCTAACGATCTGGGTTTATGGAGGTGCTGGAACATCACCTTTTTTTCATCCTTTCCCACTGCTTAATAACAGAGTTAGAGGTAAAATCAAAAGTTGTATCACCTGATGGCTGTCTTTTTAGTACTTTAGTATTGAATCATCTGTGATCATTTTAATAGGAGATTGGTTGATATGCTGCTTTAGAAAGATAGGATTTAGATGATCTACTGGATGAGGTGTAATATATTTTAGTAATCGGGTTCAAAGAAAATGTTGGTTCGATTGATTAATACAAACAAATAAATTATGTAGGAATTTAAAATACGTCATTATTTGTAAAAAACTAGTTGCTCTTCCATGGCTTTGTAACACTATATCTTAAGAGTTAGATTTAATGATCTTTATTATTAGTGTCACAAGTAGGCTTACAATAACACTGCAATGAAGTTACTGTGAAAAGCCCCCAGTCGGCGCATTCCGGCACCTGTTCGGGTACATGGAGGGAGAATTCAGAATGTCCAAATTACCTAACAGCACCTCTTTCAGGACTTGTGGGAGGAAACCGGGGCACCCGGAGGAAGCCCATGCAGACACGGGGAGAACATGTAGATTCCGCACAGACAGTGACCCAGCGGGGAATGAAACCTGGGACCCTGGCGTTGTGAAGCAGCAGTGCTTTTAAAGTCTGTAACCTGCTAAAGCCTAAAAGAACAACAACATTTTGCATTTATATGACATATATAGTGTATTAAAGCATCCCAAGAGTGCTTTGCAGGAGTGTTGTGTAACAAATTCTGACACTAAGCAACATATGGAAATATTGGTCACAGTGGAATGCTTTAAGGAGTGTCTTGTAAGAGAAAAGAGAGGGAGAGAGGTACCTTACAGAGGTCGAGGGAGGGAATTTTAGAGCGTACAGCCTTGACAGCTGAAAATGTGGCCATCATTGGTGGAACAAATAAAATCTGCTCAACTGCCTAAGACACCCAAGTTGGAGGAGCAGGAAGATCTCAGAGCGTTATAGGGCTGGAGGAGATTACAGAGATAGAGAGGGGTTAGGCCATGGAGAGATTTGCAAACCAGGATGTTATGGCCCTCAATGGTGGTCCCGGGATCGGGACCAAATGGTTTACCATGATCTTCCTGGAATATGAACTTCCCCTTTAAGGAGAGCCCTACCTTGTGTAAAATTCTGGGTGCAGGTCGGGGAAGGAGACTCCTAGGGGAGTTGAGGAGTTTTAGAATTGTATTGTAATAAACCTTGTCAGTTAATTTCTACTATCATCTATGCGTTCTGCTTACCGTGGATTCAACACTGGCGATGAGGATTCAGTGGCGCTGCTGTCAACCTGGTTGTTGCGCACCCGGCCCATGCCATTTAGGCTTTGGGAGGCCCAACTACTAACCGCTGAAATGCCGCATGTAGGAACGTTGGAACCTTTTAACACACGGACAGACGATTGTGGGCAATATGTGGAACGCATGATATATATTTTTCGAACAAATTGTGATCACAGGCGATGAGAAAGAAACTGTGGTATTACTAATGGCTTGCGGAGGGCTTACCTACAGTATGATAAAGAGCCTGACTCACCCGGACCCCCCAGATACCCAGTCATTCTCCATCCTGATGGCCCTAGTGAGGGAGCATTTCGACCCGAAGCTACCGCTCATCGTGCGCCATTTCCGGTTCTACACGGATGCTCAGGCCGAGGCCAAGTCGGTGAGTGACTTCCTGGCCCGCCTCCAAAATCTGGCTGAGGCTTGCGAATTCAGAGCAACATTGAATGAGACACTCTGTGGCCGCTTGGTGTGTGGATTCTACGACATTGCATGCAATGGAAATTACTGGCTGAGGCCCACCTGGACCTGCGGTGCGCAGTGGCGATAGCCATCTCCAGAAAAACAATGAATAAGAGGTCCAGGAACTCCATGGACTGAGGATGGTCAGTCTAGAATGCCAAAGCAAGCACCAATTATACTCGGCTAGAACTGAGGAAGCTAGTCCCCGACAGTGGGATACCTCCCGGAGGAATTCAGTCCGTTGTAATAGAGGTTGGGAACGCCGTTGGGCGTTCTCACAGACCACGAGGAATAGGAATACGACCACTGGCCGTTGGGGGCTGCAACAAGCTACGGAGACCAGGGGAACAGGAGGCCCCGCAAGGATATACCCACCCACTGACCCGACAGGCACGACGGCCGCCATGTGGCAGGGCTTACTATGTGAAAGACGGTGACAGCGCCTACCAGCAGTTACACTGCGTGGCTGCACCAAGAGTGGCGCCCATCTGCATCTCCCTGCAAATTAATGGACACCCAATCTGTGTGGAACCAGACACTGGAGCAACAGTGTCGGTAGTCTGTCGCTGTACATTCGACTGCATTCGATTGGCCTTCAAACACTGACCATTGGACAGCAACGCGAGACTAGCCACTTATGCGGGGATATACGAGGGAACCACTGGCCTTGACAGCTGAAAACATGGCCACCATGGTGAAACAAATACATTCAGGATTGCTCAAGACACCCAACTTGGAGGAGCAGGAAGACTGTTTCGGTCGAGAATTGTCCGCAATCTGCAAACCTTCCACTGGTGGTGGTCCACGGGAGTGGTCCAAACCTGCGGTTAGGTTGGCTGCGCGTGTGCCACATGCACCCACATGGCCCTGAAGGGGTTCTGACAAGGTTTAATTGGCATTCCAGGATGCCTTGGGCGCCATAAAAGAGGCTGCGGTCGAATGAGCATGGACCAGATGGCTCAACCGTGGTACTTCCTTGCCCGACCTGTCTCGTATACCTTGCGACCATAGGAGGATGCTGAATTGGACCGGATGGAGAACCTGTGCATTATATGCCCGGCGCAATTCTCCGAATGGGAGGCACCGGTGATCCCGATCATGAAACCGGACGGATCAGTTCATTTCTGTGGTGACTATAAGATAACAGTCAACAGTGTGTCTCGTGCACAGGGACACCAGACAAGGATGCCCACTGTCCCCGCTGCTGTTCGCCCTAGCGATCGAACCGTTAGCAATCGCGCTCAGGGCAGCAAAAAGCTGGAGGGGGATCCGAAGGGGAGGCAGAGAGCACAGAGTCTCACTCTATGCAGATGACCTGCTCCTCTACATTTCGGACCCACAGAGCAGCATGGGTGGAATCATTGCGCTCCTGAAAGAGTTTGGAGCCTTCTCGGGCTACAAACTCAACATGAGCAAAAGCTAGATCTTCCCAGTACACCTGCAAGTTGGGGGGGGGGGCAGCACTAAAGGGGCTGCCGTTTAAACAAGCCCGACACAAATTCCGCTACCTGGGGATCCAAATAGCCCATGACTGGAAAGGGATCCACAAATGGAACCTCACCAGCCTGACGGAGGAAGTAAAAAAGGACCTGCAAAGATGGAACACACTCCCACTCTCCCTCGCTGGGAGAGTCCAGACGATCAAAATGAACGTACTGCCCAGGTTCCTCTTCCTGTTTAGATCCATCCCGATCTACATCCCCAAGGCCTTTTTCAAAGCGCTGGACAAACTAATCATGGCGTTCGTATGGGGCGGGGGGGGGGGGGGGGGGGGGGGGGGGGAATGCTAGGATCCCAAACAAGGTCCTACAAAAAACAAAATCCCAAACCTACAATTCTACCACTGGGCGGCGACAGCCGAGTGAATAAGGGGATGGATCAAGGAGCCAGAGGCCGAGTGGGTGCGCGCGGAGGAGGCCTCCTCCGTGGGGACCTTCCTCCGGGCCCTCGCCACGGCAGCACTTCCATCCCCAGCCAAAAAACACTCCAGCAGCCCAGTGGTGATAAACACCCTCCAATCCTGGAACCAACTGCGGCAGCAATTTGGCCTGACCAAAATGTCGGACAAAGCTCCCATCTGCAACAACCATAGGTTCACACCAGCACTGACTGATGCCACGTTCAAAAGGTGGAGGCAGGACGGAGGGACACTGACAGTCAAGGACCTATACACGGACAGCAGGGTCGCAACACTGGACGAACTGACAGAGAAATTTCAGCTAGCCAGGGGGAATGAGCTAAGGTATCTGCAGCTTAAAAACTTCCTACGAAAGGAGACAAGGACGTACCCACAACCGCCACGACAGACACTACTGGAAGAACTACTGGACGCAAGCATACTAGATAAGGGAAACTGTAATGACATGTACGACCGACTGACAGAAAGGGCCGACACCGTACTGGACGCAACAAGAAAGAAATGGGAGGAGGACCTGGGGATTGAGATAGGGTGGGGACTCTGGAGCGAAGCACTGCATAGGGTCAACTCCACCGCCACATGCGCAAGGCTCAGCCTGACGCAGCTAAAAGTGGTACATAGAGCCCACTTAACAAGAACCCGTATGAGTAGGTTCTTCCCGGAGGTGGAGGATGGATGTGAACGGTGCCAAGGAGGCCCGGCCAACCACGCCCACATGTTCTGGTCTTGCCCCAGACCTGTGGAGTACGGGACAGCCTTCTTCGAGGCTATGTCCAAAGTGGTGGAGGTGAGGGTGGAGTCATGCCCGAAAGTGGCGGACATCGGGGTCTCGGACCAGCCAGATCTATTCCTGGGGAGGAGGGCGGATGCCCTTGCCTTTGCCTCCCTGATCGCCCACCGTAGAATCCTGTTTGGCTGGCGGTCAGCAGCACCACCCAGAGCTGCAGACTGGCTGTCCGACCTTTCAGAATCTCTCCAAATGGAGAAAACCAAATTCGCCATCCGAGGGTCAGACGACGGCTTCCACAGAACGTGGGAGCCATTCACGCGAATGTTCCGGGATCTGTTTGTGGCCAACGAACAAGAGGAAGAATAGCCAGGTAGCCAAGAATCAGGGGAAAGTAGTCAAGAATCAGGGGAAGGAAGCCAAGGCATGAAAGGGAGAGATAGACTGGGAGGGAGGGAGGGAGGGAGGGGTGAGACAGCTAAACCTGAGGAAAGAAAGGCTAACCGTGAAGGGGGTTGGGGGGGTGCGGGGGGGGGGGGGGGGGGGGGGGCGGGTGCTGAGGGAGGGGGGGGGGGACAAGAGAGGAGAACCAGCGGAGGGGGGGAAACGGGAGCCGGAAGGAAGGCACGGGATGCCAAAACGTGCATGACATCTCCAGGAGCGGGGAACGAGGAAAATAAAGATGGAAGACTGGAGGAGCAGCAGAAGCAGAGGCGAGCGCGGGACGGCAGCGAGACCCGTCCGGGAGAAGCAGGCGACAACAACACAAAACACAGCCAAGTATCGCACACTGTAATTATTTCCCCGGCACCCAAATGTATATTTGCCTCCCCAATCCCTGCCCCCGCCCCCCTTCCCCCCCACCCCCCGCAAACAGTTGCCTACTTACGTGGTGTAAATAATTTTGCCAGGTGTAGAGAGCTGCCGCTGTCGAGCTGGTGTACAATACCATATCAGTTATTCCATTTCATATTTTATTGTATTTTATGTTGCGGTGTGCCCTTCTCTTCTAAATATGTATATATATATGTTTCTTATTCTGTGTACATAACGGTAATTATACCTTGTTCAAAACCCAATAAAAAAACATTTATAAAAAACAGTGGGCGAAATTCTCCGCCCCCCACGACGGGTGGGAGAATAGCGGGAGGGCCTTCCCGACATTTTTGCCGCCCTCCCGCTATTCTCCCACCCCCCCGCCGAAGTCCCGACCCGAATCGCTGCCGCCGTTTTTTTTACGGCCGGCAGCGATTCTCAGCTGTTAGATGGGCCGAAGTCCCAGCCCTTTCCGCCATTTTTACGAACGGCAAACACACCTGGTCTTGCCGTTCGTAAAAACGGCGTCACAAACTCGCTTTTTATAACCATGGCACCGATTGGCACGGCAGTACCACGGCCGTGCCAAGGGTGCCATGGGCCCGCGATCGGTGGGCACCGATCGCGGGCAGCGGGCCCGATGCCCGCGCACTACTTGTCCTTCCGCCGCCCCGCAGTATCCATTCGCGGGGCGGCTGAGGGGCAACCCGGCCCGCGCATGCGCGGGTTTCGCGCAAAAACGCAATGACGTCACCCGCGCATGCGCGGGTTGGAGTCTTCCAAACTGTGCATGCGCGGCTGACGTCATATGACGCGTCAGCCGGCGCTAACTCCGGCAAGCAGGCTTAACGATTTTCGTTAAGCCCGTCTTGCCGGAGCCTACGGCGTCGGGCTGCTAGCCCCGACCGGGGACCAGAATCGGTCCCCGGTCGGGAAGGGGCGCGCTGCCGTAAAACCCGCCCGGGTTTTACGGCAGCTTTACGATTTCTCCCGTTTTGGGAGAATTGCGCCCAGTGTGTCTCGACTGGACTAGTCCCTAGGATTGAGGATCTTAACGCGAAGCTCAGTGGAGGTGGCACGTTTACAAAACTCGACATGTGTCACGCTTACCTCAGTTGGTCCTGACCCCCAAGTCCAACGTTTCATAACCATGAACACACACGGGGCTGTATGAATACACCCACCTGCCCTTTGGGGTTTCCTCTGTGCGTGCAATATTCTAGCGCGTAATGGAGAATATCCTGCGAGGCCTACCTCTAAACAACACCCTGATCACGAGCTCATTAGACCAGGAGCACCTACAACGGTGCTGAGGAGTTTTGAGGAAGACGGCATCCGCCTCCGGCAGGAAATGTGTGTCCTCAGTGCCACCAAAGTGACATACCTTGGCTAGACCACCAAGGCTTGCACCTGATGGAAGAAAAGGTACAAGCAATTCAGCAGGCTCCCATACCAGGTGGTCCAATGGAACTCCAATCATCCATGATAAACTATGGCAAGTACCTCCTAAACCTGGCCACCATTTTAGACCCCTCCTCCGCCTGGTAAAGAAGGGGCAACACTGGGAGTGGCCCCGAGAACTGCAGACGGCTTTTGCTAAGGTGAAACAATCGCTCTCCTCATCAAGGCTGCTAACCCACTTCAACCCACCCCGGCCACTACTATTGCCCAACAACATTTCTCCGTACGGCGTCGGGATCATCGCCTTCGCCTCAGGAGGTGCTATGCTCAGATCGAGAAGGAGGGTTTGGCCATCATGTTCGGGGTCAAGAAATTTCATCAATATGTCTACGGGCATTGCTTCACCATTCTCACGGACCACAAGCTCCTCCTCGGGCTCTTCCCGTACCAGCCTCCCCGAACAGGTGCCGGAATGTGGCGACTAGGGGCTTTTCACAGTAACTTCATTTGAAGCCTACTCGTGACAATAAGCGATTTTCATTTCATTTTCATTTTCAAGGAAGATTGAGCGATTTCCCCCCCCCCGCCCCCCCCATTGCTTCCGCCCACATCCAGCGATGGGCATTACTGCGCACAGCATATGACTATGTTTTGGAACACCGCTCCGGGGCCAGCATAGCCTACACCAACGCGTTAAACCGGCTGCCCCTGCTGACCAGGCCACCTACACCAGTGGAAGCCGGAGAAATCATTGCTGTTCTCCATTTTATGGACTTGTTACCGGTCATGGCATCCCACATCCGCGGCTGGACCCACACTGACCCTCAGCTATCCTATGTCCGACACATGGTGCAATATGAGGTTCAGCACAGGGCTTTACTGCAGGAACTGAAGCCCTACACCACAAAGATGCAGGAGCTTAGCACAGAAGACCGCCTGATCCTTTGGGGGCCTTGTAGGGTAACCCCTGAATGTGGATGTGGCCCGCTCCTGATGGACCTCCACAATGGATACCCAGGCATGTCCAAAATGAAAATGTCAGCTCGCAGCTATGCTTGGTGGCTCAGCATTAACGCTGACATTGAGCGAGTGGTCCAGCGCTGCGTCCCGTGTCAGGCACATCAGAAGTTGTCTCCTGCAACCCTGTGGGATTCGGCAGGTTGTCCGTGGTCTCGCCTCCATGTAGACTTTCGGGCCCCTTTCAGGGCGTAATGTTCCTCATCCTCGTCAATGTCCACTCCAAGTGGATGGAGGTTCTCAAGATACAGGCGACGACTGTAGAGAAACTCCAGCACATTTTCAACATGCAGAGCATACCTGAAGTGCTGGTATCAGACAATGGTACGGCGTTTACGAGTGCGGAATTTACGGTATTCGTGTCCGCCAATGGGATCCGTCACATGAGGACCGCCCCATATCATCCGGCTTCGAATGGATTGGCCGAGAGGGCAGTGCAAACCTTTAAGCTCGGAATGAGAAAGCTGACATTGGGTTCCTGGGAGACCTGCTTAGCCAGGTTTTTATCCTGCTACCGACGATCTCGTATGCACGACGGGCATCATGCCAGCCGAGATGTTGATGGGTCGCCGCTTCTGCACCCGTTTGAGTCTCTGCTTTCCGGATATTGGTGGGAAAGCCCGCTGCACCCAGGACCGAGCCGAGGTGGACGCAGGCCATTGTGTGAGTTCACCCCAGGAGATGTCTTGAATTTCGGCCGCTTGGATCCCGGGGGATGTGTTTATGTCGGGTCCGGTTTCCTACCAAATACAGACACAGGGCTGCGAGTCTAATCACCACGTGGACCACCTCTGAAGCCGCGTGCTGGATACTCCAACCATTGATTTGAACGTCTCAGCTCTGCTGTCTTCACCGCACCCCTGCTGCCCCTGTTGCCGCTGCCACCCCCAGCTCTGCCTGTTGCCGCTGCCACCCCAGCTCTGCCTGTTGCCGCTGCCACCCCCAGCTCTGCCTGTTGCCGCTGCCACCCCCAGCTCTGCCTGTTGCCGCTGCCACCCCCAGCTCTGCCTGTTGCCGCTGCCACCCCCAGCTCTGCCTGTTGCCGCTGCCACCCCCAGCTCTGCCTGTTGTCGCTGCCACCCCAGCTCTGCCTGTTGCCGCTGCCACCCCCAGCTCTGCCTGTTGCCGCTGCCACCCCAGCTCTGCCTGTTGCCGCTGCCACCCCCAGCTCTGCCTGTTGCCGCTGCCACCCCCAGCTCTGCCTGTTGCCGCTGCCACCCCCAGCTCTGCCTGTTGCCGCTGCCACCCCCAGCTCTGCCTGTTGCCGCTGCCACCCCCAGCTCTGCCTGTTGCCGCTGCCACCCCCAGCTCTGCCTGTTGCCGCTGCCACCCCCAGCTCTGCCTGTTGCCGAGCATCCAGAGGTAGTTTTTGAGGACGCCGAAATGCCGGACAAAGAACTGCCGAGCTCCGACTCGAAAACCGAGATGGACGTTCTGCAAACACTGGAGGGGCCCTGCCGGCTCTCGTGATTGCACCGTTAATACTGCCGCCGCCCAGACACTCGTCACGCAAACGTCGCTCCCAGTCCGATATACGCATCCCGACACCGCAAGGTCTGTGTCTGAACGCCGCCCACAGGCAAAACGGTCAAGAGGCCCGGTGTACTCACCAGGGTCTGGTTTAGCACAGGGCTAAATCGCTGGCTTTGAAAGCAGACCAAGGCAGGCCAGCAGCACGGTTCAATTCCCGTACCAGCCTCCCCGAACAGGCGCCTACTTGTGACAATAAGCAATTTTCATTTCATTTTTTCATTTCATATGGACTGCCAAGGAGGAGGAGTGTTATAACCCCGATGAAGGTCCCGGGATCAGGACCATACGGTCTCTCATAACCTTTCCGGAATATGAACTTTCCTTATAAGAAGGTGGGGACTTCCCCGAACAAGGAGAGCCCCAGCTGGGTGCGGGTCAGGGAAGAGACCCTTCGGGAAGCGGAGGAGTTTTGGAATTGCATTGTAATAAATCTTGTTCATTAATTTATACATTTGTCTATGCGTTCTGCTTACTGCGGATTCAACACAGGATGAGAGTTAAAAAAAACTTTTAGAAGATTGGATGTAGAGTTTCCTCCTTTTTTTGGAGCAACTTTAGATATCAAGTCAGAAATACTGCATAAGCAGATGAAAAGCAGAGTCATGTGAAGGGCCCAGTGTGTGATGCAGTGTTTCCTGTGGTGGAACATTAATTACAAAAGTGCATGCTGTGGGCTGACAGCTATTATTATGCAGGCGAGTTATTAAGTGTCCTCACAGATGTTTTTGCTGAGAGCATTGTTTCAATCAGGGTTGCTCCTCAGTCCCTCTTGTACGGTTGTCTTAAGAAAGAGATTAAAATCTGTAGCAATGGTTGAATAATAAGAGAACGATGTTGTGGACAAAGTAGTGTGAATATTTTAATATTTCAAGCATTGTGCTAACTTTGCACACATATTTTCAGGGTTGCAGATATATATACATATACACAATACAAATAAGAATGCTCAATGTACATCACATAAAATGTGTAGAAAATATATTTTTAATATTTCTTTACTCTTTCCATAAATTCTCTGCTCTCCTGCAGAGAATTAGGTGCTGGTGGTCCCAAATAGGCACTTTCACTTTTGGCTTCTGTCCATTCCTGATTCTATTTGCAGCCAAATATTACAGCATATATGTAAAAAAGGTCAACAGGTAAGTTCTGTGGCCACATCCAGAGCACACTTTTTGCAGTTAAACAAGGTGCAGAATAATTCTGCCTTGCATTTTTTGCAGAACCTCTGACAGATGCACCGCCAAATATCATGCAAGAATAACAATCTGTCACAGCCTATTTTAAAATCCACAAATAGATTTACCATGTTGCTTTGTTCTGTAAGGGCACGTACTGTGTGTTAGTTGAAACCTGTATGGTCTTTGCGTGCGCATCTTTTCCACTGCTAACATCCATGGAACGTGGCATTCAAAGCCGATGAATACCATGGCGCAAAGATAGGCAGCATCAGCATGCAGTCTTATTGCCATTTCAAGCTTTCTGCCCTATTAAAATGTACTTCATTAACACCAATATTCTGATGTTACTTTTCCACCCCTTGCACAAGCTCTACTGCAGTTATGTGTCCAGGCCAAGTAAGCAACCCGGGACAGTGGTGTATGCAGACATTCAAATCATTTAGTGAGGCGTTCATTAATTCATAATACCTACTGAACAATGTGCCGCAAGAACAAGCATAAGACTCCATCAGTGGCTTCCTGATCCTCTACCATAACTTTGGCAGAAAATTAGTGACATCCCTTTGAAACATTGTACACGACTTATACACCTTTTTTGAACTTTTTGCCAAACTGATAGCAAAAGATCGAAGGAATACCCCTGAGGAAATTCCACACCAGTCTTCAGTCTCCATTGCTTCCTGTGGCAGCCAAGGTAAGGCCAGCTCTCAAACACTGATTGATTTCAGATCCAAAGGGGGTTATCACCGGGGGAAGCCACCCCCTTTTGATCCATAGAAATCTGGGGCGGGATTATCTGACCCCCCCCCCCCCCCCCCCCCGTCGGCTTGGAAAATCGCCGGGTGGCAGCGTGAATCCCACCCCCGCCGGCTGCCGAATTCTCCGGTGCTGGAGATTTGGCGGGGCCGGGAAACGCGCCGCACCGGTCGGCGGCCGCTAGCAGCGGCCCCCCCCCCCCCGGCGATTCTCTGGCCCGCGAAGGGCCAAGTGGCAGCCCGTTTCGGCCAGTCCCGCCGGTGTATGTTACACCAGGTATTTGCCGGCGGGACCTGGCTGCGTGAGCGGCCTCGGGGGTGGGGGGGTTTGGGGGATCTGGCCCCGGGGGCTGCCTCCACGGTGGCCTGGCCCGCGATCGGGGCTGTGTCGTGGGGGTACTCTATTGTTCTGCGTTGGCCGCCGTGGTCCTCCACGATGTCCGATGCGGCGATGAACACCCCCGCACATGCGCTGGGGTGACGCCAGCACGTTCTGCGCTCCCGCGCATGCGCCAACTTGTGCTGGCTGGTGGAGGCCCTTCAGCGTCGGTTGGCGTGGCGCCAAGCCCCTTCCCTGCCGGCCGGCGCGACGCAAACCACTCTGGGGCCAGACTAGCTCCTGAAGGTGAGGATGATTCTGAACCTTTGGGGTGGATCGCGCAGGAGTGGTTCATGACACTCCTCGGCGCCGGGACCCCCTCCCCGCTGGGTAGGGGAGAATCCCGCCCCTGGTGTTTAATGTGCAGTTTAGCCAAGCGACTTGTGTGTCAACTTGTCCGCTTGATACTTGTGTATCAGTCTATAAAATACAAATTTGTGCTTATTAAGAAGCTTAGAAAGAAACACCCAGTTAAGCGGATTGAAAAGCAACACACTACTTCTTTCATTGACATGCTGAGCAGTTTTCCAAACCCAGTACAGTAAAAACTTCAGAACTCTTATGATGCTTTTGGTTTCGGGGCTGTTATTTTTTTATTTTAGAGAGTGTACTTGCACAGATGTGGGCAGCGTGGTAGCACAGTGGCGTCACAGCTCCAGGGTCTCAGGTTCGATTCCCAGCTTAGCTCACTGTCTGTGGGGAGTCTGCATGTTCTCCCCGTGTCTGCCTGGGTTTCCTCCGGATGCTCTGGTTTCCTCCCACAGTCAAAGGTGTGCAGGTTAGGTGGATTGGCCATGCTAAATTGCCTTTAGTGTCCAAAAGGTTGGGTGGGGTTACTGGGTTATGGAGATAGGTTGGAGGCATGGGTTTAGGTAGGGTGCTCTTTCCAAGATCTGGTGCAGACTCAATGGGCCAATGGTCTTCTTCTGCACTGTAAATTCTATGATTCCATGCCTTTGAGTGTTTAATACTTTTAGATCGCATTGTGCCAATGGGCAGGATGCTTCAACACATCAAGGCTTCTTGGCATGACACTGTTTATGCCAGGGATAATAGACATTAAGGGAGTGATTGAGGTAAGTAGTGTAATCCTATTTTCTCAGAATTGGAATGGGGAGGTAAAGCGGGATTCAAGGACCAAATTGCATTGTGCTGAGTATAATAAATATGACCTATGTGGGATTGCAGACCTCTCTTCTTAGTTGCCTCTATTCTTAGGTAAGTCAACTAGACAACACTTCCAGAGCAACAGATCTTCTGCTGGAGCTTGCCCAGCTTTAGCTGTTGTATTGTAAGTCAGCGTGACCTGAAACAGCAGGAAAGGTATTCATTTTTTACAAATAGTATTGATACAGAAAGCTGCATATTATCGCAGGTGAGTCAGCAATAATAATTTTGACTCCAGTGAGAATTTGTTACCTATATCCTTTTCAACCAGATTATAGGGAAATTCAAAGCATTCATATGATCTAAAATACAAAGTCTGAACATCAGTGAATAACACTTCTTTCCCAGATTGCAGAGGTGGCCAAAAGTACTGAACTTAAGACCTGCATACAATAAATAATCTTCAAATGCTCAAGAGCTGCAAGACATGAACAAACTTTATAAAAGCTGCTTACTTGTAGAGGTCTTGTGAGACTTCATCTTCGCTGTCAGTCATTGGAAATCCAATTGATACGTTGTCAGGGCTGTATGAAGGAGCTCCATCAGGTGGTTCGACTTTGCAAACTTCATTATGGAGTACAGCCAGTATGCTTACCGAAAATTTAAATGAGTCACACACTGGTTTCCTTGAGGTGAGGATATTTTGTTTCTGGCACTTGCTTCCAGAACTCGATTGTAGATTACGATTAATGCACCATCTTTAGACCCTGGTCCTCTTGGAAGTCCAATAGTTCCATTTCTGCAGCAGATCATTAAAATCATAGAATCTCTGCAGTGCAGAAGGAGGCTATTCGGCCCATTGAGTAAGCACCGACCCTCTGAAAGAGCAGCCTACCCAGGGCTCCACCCTATCCCCTGCAACCCGTAACCCCAAGTAACCCGTACATCCCTGGACACCAAGGGGCAATTTAGCATGACCAATCCACCTAACCTGCATATCTTTGGACTGTGGGAGGAAACTGGAGAACACGGAGGAAACCAACACAGATACAGGGAGAACATACAGACTCCACTCAGTCACCCAAAACTGGAATTGAGCCCGGGTCCCTGGCACTGTGAGACAGCAGTGTTCAACACTGTGCCACCTTGCTGCCCTATAGATGTTTTCGAAATAGACTATTGTGACCACACCAACCATGAATGGGTTTACAAGAAATGCAAAGCATGATCTCAACTTCTGCAAGTCATCAAACCTTGCTCAAATTATCAAGCAATCCTTGTAATTTATCTCTGTGTTCTTAGAGTTTGTGGTCCTTTACTTTGTGATGATTGTATTATATATATCTGGTGCAGTGATGGTTAAAAGCCTGTATTAGTGTGTGTATGTATCTGCTGCAGTAATGTTTTTAAAAATCATGGTTTAAAAGACAGTCCGACACTGTGGCTACAAAAGGGGTACGACAAAAGTAAAGTCAGAAACAATCTTACCCTGCCCTTAGAGTACCAAGTTCAGGGGCAGCAGGGTGGTGCAGTGGTTAGCACTGCTGCCTCACAGCACCGAGGTCCCAGGTTCGGTCCCAGCTCTGGGTCACTGTCCATGTGGAGTTTGCACATTCCCCCCCGTGTTTACGTGGGTTTCGCCCCCATAACCCAAAGATGTGCAGGGTAGGTGGATTGGCCACGCTAAATTGCCCCTTAATTGGAAAAAATGAATTGGGTAATTAAAAAAAAGAGTACCAAGTTGAGAGTTTGTAGATGCTGCTTATGTAATACCATGAAGTGGAGATGCCGGCGTTGGATTGGGGTGGGCAGAGTAAGAAGTCTTACAACACCAGGTTAAAGTTCAACAGGTTTGTTTGGAATCAGTAGCTTTCGGAGCGCAGCTCACCTGTTGAAGGAGCAGTGCTTCAAAAGCTAGTGATTCCAAGCAAACCTATTGGACTTTAACCTAGTGTTGCAAGACTTCTTACTATATAATACCAGTGAGAAACATCAGATCCTTTATCCATTTGTTATCTTCCAGCTGTGGATAGGATCTTTTGTTTTCTTCAAGGAAAGCAATGATTGACTCCCAACAGATCCACAAACCTATTTAAGGCATTTCTGGTTGCCAACCACCTCAGTGCAGTAGAAAGAAACATTGTCAGGCTTGTGTTTGAAGACTTCCGGCGGTGACCATGGAGTGAGTGGTCATTTATTTGGGAGCTCCCGCTCGTGGTGGACCTTTGGGACCTTTTTACCCCATTTACGGTGGATTTGACCGACAAAACAGGAGACTGGTGAAGTAGAGGAGAAGGATTTCCCACCAGTGTACGGATTCATGAACCAGAAGTGATCTGAAAAGGAGAGATTGTTGGCCGAAGACGGGAGTGGAGTCTGTAGCGCAGCAGAATATGATGGAGGATCAGAGACCGAAACTGCAGGCCCAGTGGTCAACGGAGAAGCTGGTGATCTTTCTCCAGGAGATCTTTGCTCAGCAAAGAAAGGACTACCTGAATTCAATTAAGTCGGGGATTGATCGTGTGGAGAAGAGATTGGAAGTCCATTGCCAGGCGATCCAGAAGGTTGAAGAGGCAGTTGCTGAGCATGATGAGCAGTTGGCTACTGTGGTGGTGGAGATGGGGCTGATGTTGGACCACCAGAAGAGGCTGCAAGAGAAAGTGGAGGATTTGGAGAACCGGTCACGCAGGCAGAACCTGAGGATTATTGGCCTTCCGGAGGGCAGCGAGGGATCGGATGCAGGGACATACGTGGCGCGTATGTTCGAGAAGCTGCTGGTGGAAGGTGCATTTGCTTCTCCCTTGGAGGTGACCAGGGCGCACAGAGCGCTGATGAGGAAGCTGCTGAGGAATCAGCCACCGAGGGCGATGGTGGTACGAATGCACCGGTCCCTGGACAAGGAACAGATCCTGAGGTGGGCCAGGCAGACGAGGAGCTACATATGGGAAGGCAAGAGCTGCGTATTTACCAGGACTTGGGTGCCGAACTGGCCAAAAGGAGGGCGAATTACAATAAGGTGAAATCGGCCCTCTTTATGAAGAGGGTGAAGTTCGGCATGCTGTACCCAGCGCATTTGTGGGATACCTATGAGGAACTTTATTTCTGATCGTCAAATGAGGCGATGAACATTATTAAGGACAGGGGACTGGCAGGTGATGGAGGACATTGAGCTTGAGGCGAGTAGTTCTGTTTTTGATATGCTGCTAAATTTCTGTTCTCTTTGGGTTTTGTATGTACTGTTTTGCACTGAGTTTACGGCCGTTGCTCATTTTTGTTTGTGGATTAACTTTGTTCTTAATGGGGGATGGTGGGTGGAATTTTCTTCTTTGTGTTTGATGTTTTACATATGTATGTTCGAGTGGGAGGGAGGGAGATCAGTGGGGGGCGGGGGGGGGGGGGGGCTAGGATGCTTGGTGCCATGGGCGAGGGCTACCAGGCAAGCTGGGAGGGCTAGCTCATGGAAGCGCTGTGGGGGGCCGAGCACGTGATCAGTTTGTTCAGTGGGGTTGGGGTTGTTAGTTTGTTATGGGGGTAGAGAGGGGGGTATTGATCTGCTGACAGGGGTGGGACTGGCGCTTGGAGACAGACTGGGGGTCGATGATGGTGGGTGCCCAACGGCGGGCCTGAGGAGGCGCGGGACACGGGCTGGAGACTGGCCTAAGAAAGGTTATGGTTGATTGGCAAGGGGGAGGGGGGTGCCCCCTGACAAAGCTGATCACATGGAGCGCGAGAGTGTTGAATGGGCCGGTCAAGAGGGCATTTGAAGAATTTGAAGGCGGACGTGGGAATGTTACAGGAGATGCACCGGAGGGTAGTGAATCATACTAAGCTGAGGAAGGGGTGGGTTCGGCAGGTATTTCATTCAGGGCTAGACTCTAAAACTAGGGGGGTAGCGATCTTGATCAATAAGTAGATGTCATTTGAGGTAGGAAGCATAGTAGCGGACACGGTGGGTAGGTACGTTACGGTGAGTGGGAAGCTGGAGGAGATACTGGTAGGATTCATGAATATATTTGCACCAAACTGGAACAATGCGGAGTTTATGAGACGGGTGTTGGGGAAGATCCCGGACTTGGACTCACATTGGCTGATCATGGCTTTGATACAGTTATAGATCCGAGGTTGGATCGGTCGAGTTCAAGGACAGGGACGGTGCCAGCCGCGGCGAAGGAACGAAAGGGGTTTATGGAACAGATGGGAGGGGTAAATCCGTGGAGGTTTGGATGACCAAGAGTGAAGGAGTTTTCTTTTTCTCCCTTGTACACAAAGTGTACTCCCAGATTGATTTTTTTCGTTTTGAACAGGGCTTTGCTGGCGGGGGTGGTGGGTGCCGAGTATTCGGCAATTGTTGTGTCGGACCATGCCCCACACTGGGTAGATTTACGGGTGAGCAACGAGGGGGGTCAGCGCCCGCAATGGAGATTGGATGTAGGACTGCTAGCGATGCGAAGGGTTGTGTGCAATCACCGGTTTGTCCGGGGTAGGTTGAATGGGGGGTTTCAGAGATGGCAGAGAGCAGGTATTCAGAGACGGGGGAACTGTTTGTCGATGGGAGCTTTCCTTGTTTGGAGGATTTGGAGGACGAGTTTGAATTGCCGGGTGGGAATGGGTTTCGCTATCTGCAGGTGAGGGACTTTGTTCAAAGGCAGGTTTCGACCTTTCCGCTTCTACCGCCATGGGGGATACAGGATATGATAGTTTCTAAAATAGAGGTGGGGGGAGGGGAAGGTCTCATAAATTTATAAAGAGCTTATGGAGTGGGAGGGAACCCAGATAGGGGAGTTGAGGCGCAAATGGGAAGATGAGCTGGGTAAGGAGCTAGAGGCAGGTCTGTGGGAGGATGCTTTGAGTAGAGTCAACACGTCCTCATCATGAGCCAAGCTTAGCCTGATACAATTCAAGGTGGTCCACTGGGCACACATGACGGTGTCCCGGATGAGCAGGTTTTTTAGTGTGGAGTTCAGGTGTGTGAGGTGTGCAGGAGGGCCCGCAAATCGTGTCCACATGTTTTGGGCATGTCTTAAGCTAAGGGGATTCTGGCAGGGATTTGTCGATGTCACGTCCACGGTGCTAAACACGAGGATGGCGCCCGAGTCCAGAGGTGTCGTTTTTGGAGTGTCGGAAGACCCGGGAGTCCAGGGGGCGAGAGAAGCTGGCATTTTGGCCTTTGCCTCCTTGGTAGCCCGGAGACGAATCCTATTATCCTGGAGGGACTCGGAGCCCCCAAAATCGGGGGTAAGGGTTAGCGACATGGCCGGGTTTCTCAGGCTTGAGAAAATTAAATTTGCCCTGAGAGGATCAATGTTAGGTTTCATCCAGAGGTGGCAGCCATTTATCGACTTCTTCGGGGAAAACCAAACTGTTAGCAGATACAATAATGGGGGAGGGTTAGGCAATGAGGGGGGTAGGGGAGATAGTTTAGTTTAGTTTTGTTTAGTTTAGCTTAGGCGGGATCAGCGAGAGGAGGTGGAGGGACTTGGGAATTGTGTGTATAAGTTATGTTGGCAGGGTATGGTTGTTGGTTGAGGGGGTGTTGCATACTGAATTATGTTTACAATTGTATTTGTATCTTTTGTTATTAAACCATAAATGCCTTAATAAAATGTTTGTTTAAAAAAAAGACTTGTCTTTGAAATCCAATAATCCTATTTTGTACAATAGCATAGAAAATTCTTGTAACCTCATTGGCTGAAAGAACGGCTATTAATATAAGTCTACCTTGTAAAGCATCTCTTAGTTACATACGCTAAAGCAGCAGCTTCGGGCTAATGAAATTACTCAGCAGTACCTCATGTTTTAATCCATTCCTTGTCCATATTCTTTTGTAAAGGACACTTGAGCTTATCAAGTAATTTCTGGAACTAGTCTACGATAAGAACCAGTGCCAATTTCCAATGGGTCAATCCCAATGGACTGCACCTAAAAAGAAAACCTGTTTCCATATTCGATTATGGCCAGATTTCACTGGCCATTCTCTGGCGACGGAATTCTCTGGTCCCGCCGGCAGAGCACCCCTGCCCGTGGGTTTCCCGGTGGCATAGGGCAGCCTAAATGGGAATTCCCATTGACGGTGGTGGGAACAGAGAACCCTGCCGCCGGCGAACGGCGCACCGTCTCTCGCTGCCGAAAAATCCACGGTGTGAGGCCGGAGAACCCAGTATGATTTTCTGTCGGTTTCTTTAACTTGGTACCGTGATATGCAACTGGAGTATTTTTGCAATAGGTGCATCCAAACCTGATCTTCTCATTGGATGGCTTAAGGTTAATACTCAAATCAAGTAGTTAAGAATCGGAAACAGGTGGGTACAGTAATAAAGGCACATTAGAATTATGAAAGCTTTATAGAGTGGAGAGTGTCTCCAATTGTGGGGGAAAAGCAGAACTGGAGGCCGTCAATATAAGATCATTGCAAAGAAATCAAATTATGGATTTAGTAGAAATTTATTTACCCAAAGAGTAGTGAGAATGTGAAAGTCGGTACCGCATTTCTGACTTTGTATGGGCGGGGAAGGTGCCGAGGGTGGGGAGGACCCCGTTACAGAGGCGGGGGGGGGGGGGGGGGGGGGGGGGGGGGGGGGGGGGGTTGCCGAACTTGCTTCACTATTATTGGACGGCGAATGTGGACAAGGTGCGGTGGTGGTGGGAAGGAGAACGGTAGAGTGGGTTAGGATGGAGAAAGAATCTTGTAAGGGGTCTAGTTTGAGGGTTATGGTGATGGCAGCGTTGCCAATGGCCCCGAGTAGGTATTCAGGGAGCCCGGCGGTGCTGTCCACAGTGAAGTATGGAATCTGTTGAGGAGGCATTTTAGGGTGGAAGGGAACGAAAGGGAAAATGCTGGAAAATGTCAGCAAGTCAGGCAGCATCTGTAGGGAGAGAAAAGAGCTAACGTTTCGAGTCCGATTACTCTTTGTCATAGCTCTTTCCTCTCCTTACAGGTGCTGCCAGACTTGCTGAGATTTTCCAGCATTTTCCCTTTCGTTTCAGATTCCAGCATCCGCAGTAATTTGCATTTCTCTTAGGGTGGAAGGGACGTAGCTGCTAATGCCGCTGTGCAGGATAGTGGAATCATGGGTTTGAGTCGGGCGGGGGGGGTTGATAAGGTCAAGGTGAGGGATCTGTATTTGGAGGAAGCGTTCGCCAGTCTAGAAGAGCTAAGGGAGAGGGTAGAGCTGCCGAGTGGGAGTGAGTTCAGGTACCTGCAGGTTATGGACTTTTCGCGAAAGGTCTGGAGGGGTTCCCTAGGTTGCCGGGATACACCCTGGTGGATCGACTGCTGCTTCCGGATGTGGAAGGGGAGGAAAGAATTGGGGATATGTACAAGTGGCTGGGGGAGCAGGCAGGCGAGCGGGTGGTGAAGATCAAGGAGAAATGGGAAGTGGAGTTGGGAGGGGAGATCAATTGGGAAGTATGGACTGAGGCACTGCGTAGGATAAACAGGACCTCCGATTGTGCAAGGATGAGCCTGATAGAGTTTAAGGTGGTGCACAGGGTGCATATGACTCGGGCGAGAATGAGTGGGTTCTTTCGGGGGGTAGCAGATGAGTGTAAGAGGTGTGAGCTGGGGCCAGCGAACATGTTTTGGGGTTGCGAAAAATTGGGAAGATTCTGGGTGGGAGTGTTTGCGGTCTTAGCCAGGATAGTGGAGGAGGAGGTGGACCCGGGCTCCTTGGTGGCGATATTTGGGGTTCCAGAGAAGCCAGAGCTCATGGAGAGGAGGAAGGCCGATGTCATGGCCTTCACCTCTCTGATTGCACAGCGGCGAATTTTGCTGGAGTGGCGGTCGGCATCGCCACTGGGGGTAGCGGCTTGGTTGGGTGGCCTGTACGACTTCCTGCGATTGGAGAAGTTAAAGTATGAGTTAAAGGGCTCTTCAGGGGTTTTTGAGGAAAGGTGGGAGATGATTGTGACTGTGTTTGAAGGGTTGTTCATTGCTGGGGAGGGAGGGGTGAAAAAGGGAAAAATCTGCACAGACTGTATAGTTGATTGTTGGGAAGTATGTCTCCTGTGGTGTTTATTCGCTGTAACCTGTTTTGATACATTTTTGTAATACAATACATTTTTTAAAAAGTGAAAGTCGGTACCAAAGGGGTGAAAAGAAGAAATGTGTGTCAGGGGATGCTAAATAAAAATATGAGGGAGAAGGGAGTAGGGGGTTATACTGACAGGATTAGCTGGGGAAGATTGGGAGGTGGCATGAGTGGAGCATAAACGTCGGCATTGGGCTGAGTGGCCTGTTTTCATGCAGCATATCCTATGCAGTTCTATAATACTTTGGACCGAATGGGAAATATCTGCTGTTGGGGACAAGAAGTGGGATATGAGTGGTACTTCTGATAGCGATTTCGAACAGAATAGTTGTCCATCATTAATTTGTTATTAATCTGCGTATTTACTGTTCTTTGAAGAAAAAGGTCTCTCCGCTAGGCACTGTATTGTATCCATACAATTTTAATGATACTCAAAGTGATGTAGAATTGCCTGCAGTATTCATAGCTTTCTTTTACTATGTACTTAATTTAATCTTCAGAAATTAATGAATCAACCTCTGCTTTTCTTTCAAGGTGCCAGTGAACGGACACCCTCCCTTATCAAATGACATACAGCTAATTCCTGGGGAAGAAACAAAAGGCTCACTAGCTACAGAGAAGAAAGCGCTTAAGGTACATTGAAGACAACCATCGTTCAATCCATCCTTTGGTTGAGCTGTTTCTGTCGGTAAATGTGAGGCATCATACCGATGTTAGAACAGGAGGTGCCAAGTTCCAAGATTATAATAATAATCTTTATTGTCACAAATAGGCTGACATTAAGACTGCAATGTAGTTACTGTGAAAAGCCCTTAGTCGCCATATTCTGGTGCCTGTTCGTTTACACAGAGGGAGAATTTAGAATGTCCAATCCACCTAACAATGATGAAAGGTTTTGGCAGTGTGAAGAAGAAAGAGTATTTGATTGTAAGTCAGTGACAAAAAGTCACAAATAATTAATCAGTAGAGATGTTAGGAGACCCTTTTTTATGCAGTGCGTACCCGTTGCATGGAATAGAATCATAGAATCACTACAGTGCAGAAGGAGGCTATTCGGCCCATTGAGTCTGCACCGATCCTCTGAAAGAGCACCCACCCCATGTCCATAACCCAATAACCCCTACCTAACCTTTTGGATACTAGGGGAAATTTAGCATGGCCAATCCACCTAACCCTCACATCTTCGGACTGTGGGAGGAAACCGGAGCACCCGGAGGAAACCCACACAGACACGGAGAGAATGTAAAAACTCCACACAGTCACCCGAGGCTGGAATTGAACGGGGGTCCCTGGCGTTGTTAGGTAAGAATGCCGTCCTTTCCTGTAGAGTGTAATCGAGGCAGAGAATTGCAGGATTGTCAAGTGAGGAGAGATCAAGTCCACTAAGCCTACATTTTCTGTAATTTTGAAGAATAACAGATGACCTCATTGAAACATAAAACAGGTTAGATGCTAGGAAGATGTTTCCCCATGCTGGGGAGTCTAGAACTAGGGGGCCATGGTCTCCCGGTTTGGCCAATAAGGACTGAGATGAGAATTTTCTTCAGTCATGGTATCTTTGGAATTCTCTACCTCCAGAGAGCTGTGGGCGCTCAATTATTGTGTTTATCCAAGACGTAGGTCAATTGATTTTAGGATGCTAATGGAATGCAGGAATAGGGGGGTAGAGCAGCTAGGTGGATTGAAGTAGAAGATCAGCCATGACCTTACTGAATGGTGGAGCAGACCTAAGAGGCCAAATGGCCAAGTGTTGCTCCTGTTTCTTAAGTATCTTCTAAGGGAAGACTGGATAAACATTTGAAGCAGAGAAATGTGCAGTGGGAGCAAGACCACGGGTTTATATTAGTTTTGCATTGCTCTACCAAACAGCCGATACAGCATGGATGAGTCTGTGACTTCTGTGGTTTTGTACATCTGAAGAGACTTGATTAAAATCCCAGGAGGCTCCAGTTCATCTTTTAGAAGCTTACTTCTGGCAGCATTAAAATACCCTCCAAGTAGAGCGACAGCTACTTGGGTGAACATACATTATGTGGGTTTGCAGGACGTGAGTAGAACAGCTGCATAACATTTTTGAAATTCACTAGATTGTCGGGAAAGCTCTGCAGATTTTTAGGGATGTTTGCATGTCACCCTCGATATCTGGGAATTGCGTGTTCCAGTCTCCCACTAAATACTGTTGCGGTACCATTGATGTCATCCAAGATCATGTAGCAGCTGGCCTGGTGTTAAAAGTAAGCAACACTAGCAAGTGTGCAGGGTGGATGCAAGAAGGATGCAAGACGGTGGGGGTTTCCAGAACCAGGGGTCACAGCCTGAGGATACGGCGTAGATCGTTTAGGATTTGGATTTGTTTATTGTCACGTGTACTGAAACAGATAATTTAGTACATGGGAGAAAAAAGAAAATACATAATATGGCAACACAAGGTACACAATGTAAATACATGGACACCGGCATCGGGTGAAGCATACAGGACTGTAGTATTAATCAGGTCAGTCCATAAGAGGGTTGTTTAGGAGTCTGGTAACAGCGGGGAAGGAGCTGTTTTTGAATCTGTTTGTGCGTGTTCTCAGATTTTTGCATCTCCTGCCCAATGGAAGAAGTTGGAAGAGTGAGTGAGCCGGGTGGGAGGGGTCTTTGATTATGCTGCTCGCTTTCCCAAGGCAGCGAGACGTGTAGATGGAGTCAATGGATGGGACGTGGTTTTGTGTGATGGACTGGGCAGTGTTCACGACTCTCTGAAGTTTCTTGCGGTCTTGGGCCGAGCAGTTGTGTATCAGGCTGTGATGCAGCCAGATAGGATGCTTTCTATGTTGCATCTGTAAAAGTTGGTCAGAGTCGTTGTGGAGAAGGAAACATTTCTTCACCCAGAGAGTGGTGAGTCTGTGGAGTTCGCTACCACAAAGTAGTTGAGGCCAAAATATTGCATGTTTTCAAGAAGCAGTTTGATATAACACTTGGAGTGAGGGGGATCAAAGAATATGGGGGGGGGGGGGGAGAGGGAGGGATCAGGCTATTGAGTTGGATGATCAGCCATGATCATAATGAATGGTGGAGCAGTCTCAAAGGGCCGAATAGCCTCCTTCTGCTCCTATTTTCTACGTTTTACCAAACTTCAGTGAGAATGCTTGTGGTTCAGTAAATTTCCATGAGACAGCAACACTTGCATATATGTCTGTCACAGATTTGCTTGAAGATCAATCGAGC
This sequence comes from Scyliorhinus canicula, assembly GCF_902713615.1. Lineage (NCBI taxonomy): Eukaryota > Metazoa > Chordata > Chondrichthyes > Carcharhiniformes > Scyliorhinidae > Scyliorhinus > Scyliorhinus canicula. The sequence continues at coordinate 132,529,056 of NC_052151.1, read as the reverse complement.
GTGGTGCATGGCTACCAAAGAGATGTAGGGAGCAATTGGTCTGTTATGAGCCCTGCTGACTTGGAACAGTTTGATTTGTGCTAGAAATGTTCTTTGCAATTTCATTGCAAACCATTCATTCAGTTGAGACAACTCCTGCACAAGCTGTACAGAACTGTCAACAGTAGAACATTGTTTTTCTTATTATTACAGTTGTCTCTTTTAATTAAAATCATTTAACGAATCCAGTCCAGCAACAGATGACACGTTCTAATGACGTAAATGTATACGTTTGGAGATTAGGTTTCAATACCAGTCGAGGGTAGATGTGCAACTGGGACAATAGACTGATGTTTTTAATGCTCCATTAAAATTCTATGACATTTGCTTTACCAAGTGTACATAGAGGGTGATTATATTGTACAGTTTTCTGCTACAAACCTTTGTTGAAACAAATTTCTTAAAGTGTTGCTTTAATAAGAGGAATATTAATGAGTACAGGGAATAAGCAAGTAAGTAGGATTAGAATAAGCGGTTCGCGGAGAAAAAAGGACCAAATGGCCTGTTTCACGTGCCCAGACTTTCTGAGATTCTCTGAAAAAGATGTTCGAGAAATACACAGAGTAGACAAGGAGAGAAAGGACTAATTTTTGTATTTAAATGATACACCAAGCAGGGAGCAGGATGGGGCGGAGGGATGGATCAGTGACCTCTGAGCAGGTATCTGAGTCCTTGGTGTGTTTGAGAAGAATTTAGAAAATCTCCGAAAACCTTGCTGATTTTTGTGTTTCGGTAAGTCTCTGGTCAGTGCATTGTGATTTCTCTTTGGCCCTTTCTTCTGTCTTTTATTTTTTCTGTTGGGTTTCCTCTTGGAGAATTAAAAGATAGATCTGTGAACCCATACTTGTGCAGAATGGCAGGTTGAAAACCAGGCAATACATTTTCGATTGATTTTGAATCATTGGTGCTGACCAGCTCACTGTTGGCCCATTCAAAGCATTGAATAAATTAGTTAATTTGTACATTTTTTCTCATGGATTGTGGGCATCGCTGGCTAGGCCAGCATTTGTTAACTATGCCTAATTACCCTTGAACTGAGTGGCTTACTAGGTTAATTTAGAGGGCAGCTAAGAATCAACCACATTGTCGTAGATCTTGAGTCACATGGCCAGACCAGGTAAGGATGGCAGTTTTCCTCTCTAAAGGACATTCTTGAACCAGATGGGCATTCACATGATAGTTCACCATTACTGAGGCTAGCCTCAGTAAAATTCTAGATTTTATTAGTTGAATTAAAATCCCGCCAGCTGCCGTGGTGGGATTTGAGCCTGTTTCCCTAGAGCATTAGCCTGGGCCTCTAGGTTACAAGACCAGTGCCATTGTGCAACCATCTCTCTCAAATGTCGGTCAGTGAATTGAGCTATTTTACAGTATTTGCCTCAAGGTCAGGGGTAAGTTTCAAATCCTGACTGTCTGAGCCAGTGGCATCATGTCAAGCCCATTCTTCCGATGGACTGTGCATGATTTATTCCTTCAGACCATGAATCTGAAGAATTGTAGCCCCCTACAATCCAAGAAAGACTCTCGAATGTCTGTTCATTTTTACACATTTTTCGACCAGATAACTTGCTTGACGTGCCATTTCCATGAATTGCTCAGCTCAGCTATCACATAGTAAACAATGACCTCTATCCATTCTCATAATTCCTGAAGCAGCAGGTATTCTTGCAGCTGTTGTTTAAACGAGTTCTTCAATGTATTAACTGTCCAGCTGAGAACCTATTCTACTTTCTTGCAGAGCTTTCAATTGCCGTATTTATGTTCAATATTTTAATTATTTTAAATACTTATTATTAGATATGCAGCAGAGTCAAAAGTGGGAGTATGTTGAAGGGTGGAATGGCATGGTTTCAGACATTTCATTGTGAAAATTTACACAGTAGCTCCAGGAAGACAGCAGTGATAATTTACAGCATCTGCATTTTGATGGCTTGACAATGGGAAATTAGCATTAAGCTACTGTCTACTTTGTCATTTGGGGTCTGTACTTCAGCCAAATTCCAGATATAAAAGAGCCCAGAGACAACCTACTAGAAGTATGTCATAGTAATTTGCAGCCCATCTACCCTCATTAGTATCTGATCTTGATATGCAAATAACAGGCAGCAACAAGCACAAAGTTTAATTAAACAGCTTTTATAAAAATGTTTGCGTGCGTTTGTTTATGTTTGAAAAGCCTGGTTGGAATTTCGGCTGTGGTTCTGTTGTTGGGGCCGAAAGGTACTCCTGAGCCAGCAAGGGGGGAAGACATGATCCTCGGGGCAGGTGGAGGATTTTACCGGCTAGGCCAATTAAAAGGCGACTGCTGGTTATGGATGCAGTTACGGATGGTGGCCCTCTTCTCAGAGCTGCTGGTCCAATCAGAGGGTTGTCAACCCGGCAGCTTTAGCAGTGCTGCCATCAGAGGTGGCTGAGGCTGCAGGGAGAAACAGAGGGCAGCTCCATGCTCGGGCACCCTTTTAAAAATATATGCCAGCCAGGCAGGCAAGCGGAAGCTTAAAGCCATCTGTGTGGCCATCACCCACCCCCTCCTCAAAGCAATTGATCATGGAGTGACCATAACAGAAGCCCCTCTGCCCCCATTCTCCCCCCCCCCCCCGAGCCCACTGTAAGGCCACATCAATATGCCTGGCCGTCTCCCCATGTGATGGGGGCCTGTCCTGATGGTGGTAAAACACCAAGTGCAGGCAGGAAATGGCCATTAATTGGCCAGTTAACTGCATTAATCCGATGGGAGACCAGCAGCTGTTCTGCTGTCGTTCCCATCATTGACAATATTCTGTAGCAGCAGGAAAATGTCAGACTTCCCTCCCAATGTCTTTTTGCTGCCACTTTGCTAACCCTCCCGCCTCACAGCCGCTAAAATCTGGCCTCTGTGTTCTCCACGTCCTGTGGTAAAATAAAGCATTATAGACATCTGAGGCTCTGGTTCTTATTCTTTCATAGGCCAAGAAAAAAAAGCAACGATCAGATGAGAAATCAAAAGAACAAAGTGTTTCAGGAAGCAAAGAGAAAAATGATGAAGAAGCCGGTGAGTTTGAAAAGCACAAGTAAAAATGATTGTGAAATTGTAAATTTTCACTTAATAGTGGAACCCCTTCGGTGGCATGGATTAATTTCCTTTTCAACAACAAAATATTTTGCGCTAAATTGTGAGCAAAATACCGATAAGAAAGAGACCAAAAAACATTGTTTAGGTTTGAGGGACAGTATGTGATGATTTCCATCGTGCATGACGCCATCACCATAGAATCCCTACAGTGCAGATGGAGGCCATTCGGCCCATCAAGTCTGCACCAACCCTCTGAAAGAGCTTCCTACGTAGGCCCACTACCCCACTATGTTCCAGTAACCCCACCTCACCTGCACATCTTTGGACCAATGCAAGCTATGTTGCAAAGGTTGGTTGGATTCACCACCCTGCGAAGCCAGCAACTCAGATTGCGGTTGGGCGGAGAATTGGGCGATCCGCCAAAATCGATGTTCATGCTGGGCGCCGGACCGACCGCTTTGCTCTGGCCCCATGCTGGCAGTGTGATCAGGGTTCGTGCCCGCACACCAGCAGGAGGATGCTAATGGATGCAAATAGGTCCTAATGACCCATTTGAATCCACTTAGTGTGCCCGGCATCAGATTCTCCAGGTTCACGTGACCCTCCAGGTCGGGAGCCACGTGGGTGGGGATTGCTACAGGTATCACTAAACATGAACCTGAGGTGTTGCCCTCGTGGTGGGCAAAGCTCCTGAGGGGAGTTGCCCACAAATCCATCTGAGGGCCAACCGCAACCACCCCCCCACAACAATGCACAACCTGCCCATCCTTCCCCGACCAGAGACCCCCCCAGAGACCTCCTAAATAGGCCCCCCCCCCAGAAAAGAGGCCTCTGTCATTAAGCCAGACATGTTTCATTCCTGGAGTGGCCCTTTAAGAAAGGTTGTTGTCTTCCATCGGGCAGGAGATACAAAAGTCTGAGAACACGCACGAACAGACTCAAAAACTGCTTCTTCCCCGCTGTTACCAGACTCCTAAGCGACCCTCTTATGGACTGACCTCATTAACACTACACCCCTGTATGCTTCACCCGATACCGGTGCTTATGTAGTTACATTGTGTACCTTGTGTTGCTCTATTATGTATTTTCTTTTATTTCCTTTTCATGTACTTAATGATCTGTTGAGCTGCTCGCAGAAAAATATTTTTCACTGTACCTCTGTACACGTGACAATAAACAAAATCTAATCCAGTCCAGTTCAATTATCTCATGGCTTCAGTGATGTAATTCTGTGGGTGGAGCTATGCTGTGGCTCTGAGAGCTGGTTTTGGTTGTTTCACTTTCACTTTTGACTTCTGTGGTCTCAGGGAGAAAGAAGTGTTTTGTTCCTGTCTTTCTATTTTCATTTTAAATATCCGTTCCAGTAACAAAAACATTGATTATAGCTACCTGCTGTTTTGGTAACTTATAAGATCTTGTTTGCTTTCCGGAAGGGTTTAAACTTGCTGGTGAGATGGGGTCAGAATCTCAGGAAAAGCCAGTCGTATTCAAGTGAGAATGCAGAGTGCTGGGCCACGTGCTTGAAAAGGGGTTTTTGGTTTATGGGATTTTGTTTTTGAATTGGAACAGTTAAGGGGGAATTCATGAAGTGTTATACATAGTCTACTGTAGTTGTGTGGGATCTTTATGTTTGTAATTGATGCAAATTCTTGCTGTTTGCTTATAAATAAATGTTGACTATGTTCTTAGAATATAGCTTATTTTGATTAAAGTGTCTAGGACGACTGGGCAGCATGGTAGCACAGTGGGTAACACTGTCGCTTCATAGTTCCAGGGTCCCTGGATTGATTCCCGGATTGGGAACTGTCTGCGGAGTCTACACGTTCTCCCCGTGTCTGCGTGGTTTTCCTCTGGGTGCTCCGGTTTCCTCCCACAGTCCAACGATGTGCAGGTTAGGTGGATTGGCCATGTTAAATTGCCCTTAGTGCTCAAAGGGATTGGGTAGGGTTGCTGGGTTACAGGTGTTGGCTTAAGTGGGGTGCTCTTTCTAAGGGCTAGTGCAGACTCGATGGGGCGAATGGCATCCTTCTGCACTGTAAATTTTATGTCTATGACTGTTGAATAACACCTGAAGGTTCGGCTCTTGTGCTCACCAAGCCAAATTCAACATAAAAAAATTATAGGTCAGGTGGACTCCATAATACACTTTGGAGTTGGGACTTCCGGTTGCGATGATGCGGAGCTAAGCCGCATGTTCGGTAGCTCCCGCTATTTGCGGTCTTTTGGGCTCTTTTAAGGGCCCGTTGTGATGCTGGTTGGACTTTTCCCGGTGTGGGAACACGTCCACTGCGCTCTTCTGCCGGTGGATGGACTGGACCAGGAGCGGAGTGGTTAAAAAATCGGCTTTGGAGCAGAGAAAGGTGCGAGGCAGGAGAAACAAGATGGCGGCGGGCGGGGAGCCGACAGCGTGGCAGCAGTGGGCGCAGGAGCAGCAGGAGCTGCTTCAGCGCTGCTTCAGAGAGCTGAAGGCTGAGCTTTTGGAACCGCTTAAGGCCTCGCTTGACAAGCTCATGGCGACTCAGACGGCCCAGGGTGTCGAGATCCGGAGCTACGGCAAAAGGCCTCGACAAAATCCTAGGCCTGGCAGTGAAGGTGGAGTCGCATGAGGCGCTCCAGAAGAAATGGCAAGCGAGGCTGGAGGAGATAGGGAATCGCTCCCGTCGGAAGAACTTGCGGATCCTGGGCCTCCCGGAGGGGCTGGAAGGTTCGGACTTGGGGGCCTATGTGGCGGTGATGTTGAACCCGTTCATGGGCGCGGGGTCATTCCAGGGGCCCTTGGAACTGGAGGGTGCCCATCGAGTGCTGATGAGGAAGCCCAAGCCGAATGAGCCGCCCAGGGCGGTGCTGGTCCGTTTTCACCGCTTCGTTGACCGTGAGTACGTGCTGAGACGGGCGAAGAAGGAGAGGAGCAGCAAGTGGGAGAATGCAGAGATTCGGATTTATCAGGACTGGAAAACGGAGGTGGGAAAGAGAAGGGCTGGTTTTAATCGGACGAAGACAGTGCTTCACAAGAAGGGGGTGAAGTTTGGCTTGTTACAGCCGGCACGCCTCTGGGTCACTTACAAAGACCGGCAGCTCGACTTCGATTCCCCGGAGGATGCCTGGGCCTTCGTCCAGGCAGAGAGGTTGGACTCGAACTGAGAACTGGGGGAGGCTGGTGACTGATGTACATAGTCCGGAGGCTTTGTTATCCGTGGTATCCTTTTGTTTTTCTGGTTGTGGTTGTTAATGTCTTTTTGCCTTTTCGCGTTTTTGGGGCTCTTATTTATTAATTTTGGTGCTTTCTTGTTTTTTCACTGGTGGAGGGCTGGGGAGCTGTTCGCGGGCCTGCTGGGTCACGCGCCCTTCTTTTTCCCGCGTGTCGGGTCGGGGGGGCGGGGTCTGAGATGGAAGCGCGGGCTTTCTTCCCGCGCTGGAGGAGCAGTGGGCGGGACCGGCACTGGGTGAGGGGAGTGGTGGCTGTGTTGCACTGGGGAGTGTCATTGGGGTGGCGGGAGCAGCCGGGGTCAGCAGGAGTCGGCAGACTTACAGAAGTACGATGGAAGGGATTACGCAGCTAGGCGGGGCCCTAGCTGGGGGGGGGGGGGGATACCGGGTTGCTGCTGGAGGGGCTGAAGGGAAACTGCTGGCGATGGGGGGAGATGGGAGGAGGGTCTGCCATCGTGGGGAGCGGGCCTGGGGGGTTTTGTGGGCACGTGGTGAGCCGAGGGAGGGTCATGGCTGACTGGCGCATAATGCGGGGTAGGAAACCCCCGATTCGGCTGGTCACATGGAACGTGAGGGGGCTTAATGGGCCGGTGAAGCGGTCTCGGGTCTTGGCGCACTTGAAGGGGCTGGGTGCGGACGTAGCCATGCTCCAGGAGATGCACCTTAAGGTGGCGGACCAGGTGAGGCTGAGAAGAGGCTGTGTTGGGCAGGTGTTCCACTCGGGGCTAGATGCGAAGAATCGAGGGGTGGCGATTTTAGTTGGTAAGAGCTTGCCGTTTGTGGCATTGAGTGTGGTGGCAGATAGCTGTGGCAGATACGTAATGGTGAGTGGTAGGCTTCAAGGGGAGCGTGTGGTTCTGGTTAATGTGTACGCCCCCAACTGGGACGATGAGGGCTTCATGCGGCGAATGTTGAGCCGGATTCCGGACCTGGAGTCGGTGGGGGCTTGATTTTGGGAGGGGATTTTAATATGGTGCTGGACCCAGCTCTGGATCGTTCGAGGTCTAAGATGGGCAAGAGGCCTGCGGCGGCCACAGTGCTGAGGGGGTTTATGGATCAGATGGGAGGTGTAGATCCTTGGAGGTTTTTGAGGCCGGGAGGTAGGGAGTTCTCCTTTTTCTCCCATGTCCACAAGGCTTATTCCCGGATTGGTTTTTTTGTACTCAGCAGGGCGCTTATCCCGAAAGTGGTGGGGGCGGAGTATTCAGCGATAGTCATATCGGACCACGCTCCGCATTCGGTGGACCTGGAGCTGGGGGAGGGGAAGGATCAACGCCTGCTGTGGAGGCTAGATGTGGGACTTCTATCAGAGGAGGAAGTATGTGGGCAGATCCATAGGTGCATAGAGGGGTATTTGGAAGCTAATGATAATGGGGAGGTGCAAGTTGGGGTGGTCTGGGAAGCGCTGAAGGCGGTGGTTAGAGGGGAGCTGATATCTATTCGGGTGCACAGGGAAAGGGGGGAGAGGGCTGAGAGGGAGAGGTTGGTGGAAGAAATGGTAAGGGTGGACAGGAGGTATGCGGAGGTCCCGGACGAGGGGCTTTTGAGGAAGTGTCGTAGTCTCCAAGCGGAGTTCGATATACTGACCACCCGGAAGGCGGAGGCGCAGTGGAGGAGGGCACAGGGAGCGGTATACGAGTACGGGGAGAAGGCAAGTCGGATGCTGGCCCACCAGCTCCGGAAGCGGGAGGCAGCGAGAGAGATAGGGGGAGTTAGGATGTAGGAAGGAACCTGGTGCGGGGTGCTAGGGACATTAATGGAGTGTTCAGGTCCTTCTACGAAGAGCTGTACCGGTCGGTACCCCCTAGGGAGGGGGGAGGGATGGACCGCTTTCTGGACAAGCTGGAGTTCCCAAGAGTGGAGGAGGAGCCGGTTGAGGGGCTGGGGGCCCCAATCGAGTTGGAGGAGCTGATTGAGGTGCTGGGGAGCATACAGACAGGGAAAGCACCAGGACCTGATGGGTTTCCAGTGGAGTTTTATAAGAAGTTCTCAGACCTGCTGGGCCCGCTGTTAGTGAGGACCCTGAATGAGGCGAGGGAGCGGGGGCTTTGCCCCCGACGATGTCTAGGCCAATAATTTCACTGATTCTGAAGTGGGATAAGGACCCCCTCCAGTGTGGGTCTTACAGGCCGATCTCGCTCCTCAACGTGGACGGAAAGTTGTTGGCTAAGATACTGTCCAGGAGGGTGGAAGATGTGGTCCCGCTGGTTATCCATGAGGACCAGACGGGGTTTGTGAAGGGGTGGCAGCTAAATGTCAATGTGCGGCGGCTACTTAATGTTATGATGATGTTGGCGGCGGATGGGGTGGCGGAAATAGTAGCATCGATGGATGGGGAGAAGGCCTTCGATAGGGAGGAGTGGAGCTACCTGTGGGAGGTGCTGAGGAGATTTGGGTTTGGTGAGGGATTCATTAGGTGGGTGAGGCTGCTGTATAGTGCTCCGGTAGCGAGCGTGGTGACAAACGGGAGGAGGTCGGAGGATTTTCGGTTGTTCCAGGGGACGCGGCATGGGTGCCCCTTCTCTCCCCTGCACTTCGCGTTAGCGATTGAGCCCCTGCCATGGCGCTGAGGGATTCGAAGACCTGGAGGGGGATTGTGCGTGGGGGGGGGGGGGGGGGGGGGGGGGTTGGGGGGGCACCGGCTGTCGTTGTACGCGGATGATTTACTGCTGTATATTGCGGGGGGGGGGGGGTTTGAGGATGGGGATATTTGTGGAGCTTCCTCCCCCAATGAGTTGTTTAATTGTCCACCACCATCCACGGCTGGATGTGGCAAGACTACAGAGCTTAGAACAAATGCGTTTGTTGTGGAATCGCTTAGCTCTGTCTATTACTGCTTATGCTGTTTGGCGCACGAGTATCCTGTGTTGTAACTTCACCAGATTGACATCTTATTTTTAGTGTTGCTCCTGATGTGCTCTCCTGCTCTCTTCATTGAACCAAGGTTAATATGCCAGGCCATGAGGTTGAAGATTGTGGTTGAGTACAATTCTGCTGCAGCAGCTCATGGCCCACAGCGTCTCATGGATGCCCAGTCTTGAGTTGCTAGATCTGTTCGATGCCGATCGCATTCAGCACGGTGGTAGTATCCCCAATGAGAAGATGGGACTTTGTCTCCACAAGGACTGTGCAGTGGTCACCTCTACCTGTACCGTCTTGGAAAGATGCACCTGCAGCAGGCAGATTGGTGAGAATGAGGTCAAGTATATTTTTCCCGCGTGTTGGTTCACCTGCTGCAGTCCCAGTTTAGCAGCTATGTCCTTTAGGACCTGGCTAGCTCGGTCTGTGGCGGTACTATCGAGCCACTCTTGGTGATGGACATTTAAGTCCCCCACCTAGAGTATATTCTGTGCCCTTGCCACCCGCAGTGCTTCCTCCAAGTGATGTTCAACATGATTCATTGGCTGATGGTGGATGGTATGTGCCCATGTTTAACCCGAAGCCATGAGACTTCGATGTTGAAGACTCCCAAGGCAACTCCTTTCCAACTGTATACCACTGTGCCAGTGAGACAGGACATGCCCAGGAATGGTGTTGGATTGTCTGGGATATTGTCTGTAAGGTATGATTCTGTGAGTATGACTATGTCACGTTGTGCTTGACTAGTCTGTGAGACAGCTTTCCAATTTGGCACAAGCCCCCAGATATTAGTAAGGAAAACCTTGCAGGGTCGACCGGGCTGGGTTTACCGTTGCCGCTTCTGGTGCCTGGGTTAATGCCAAGCGGTCCGTCCGGCTTCATCCCTTTTTCCTGTCTTTGTAGCTAGGACATTTTAGAGGGCATTTAACAGTCAACCATGTTACTGTAGGTCTGGAGTCACATGTAGCTAGATCAGGTAAGGCTGGCAGATTTCCTGGCCTAAAGGACATTAGTAAACCTCATGGGTTTTTACGACGAATGAAAATGATTTCATGGTCATCATTAGCCTTTTTATTCCAGATATTTTATTGAGTTTAAATTCCACCATCTGCGAAGGCATACGTTGGGGCGTTGATATCGAAAATGCCACACAAGAAACATATCAGCCTTCTGCACTGACAGACGTCACAATCTGCTTACTGTGCATTGTTTTGGCAAATGCTCCCAGCGCCGATGCAAACAACGATTAAAGACAGCACTGGAAATGTGGGCATGTGGCATGGATGCGATTTTGGGTGCGAAAAGGCACCAGTAGTATTGACAATTGAATTTTGAGGTGAAAAAGTCTAAATGCAGCACAGCCATGATTAAAAGTGGTCTTTGCTGGGTCTGCACATGCATGTTGAGGGCTAATTGATGGCTATGCGTCCTCAAAGAAGGTAAGTGAAGTTTGGGGAGCTGGGGCCAGTCAGGTAGTCCCTAGCAGGGGTGATGAGATTAGGCATCACCAAAGGCAGGCAGTGCAGGTGGTGTGAGTTTGGCCAATGCCACCGCGGGGGCTCCCTCATGATGCTCACTGATCTTTCTACAGGGCAGATGACCCCTACAATTGCTGGTAAGGGGGTAAATACCCGGCTAAACATGCACGACATGGGAATCTGTTTCATTTCTGTTAAATCGTGCCCTCAATCTCTTGACATGGCAAATTTATATACATCAAATTCGGCATATCCAAGTTGGTTTATATGTTTGTAGGCTTTTTAACCATCTTTTTTTTAAATCCAACATTGCAATATTCACTGCACATCAATATTTGCTGTGGTGAATCATTGAGCTGTTTCAACGTTATAAAGTGCTATATTAATGTACTTTTTTTTATTTTCCAGGGGACTGGGTTATGAAAATCAGCAATCGGGAAAAACGTCAGTTGAGAAAAGAGCGCCAAAAGAAGAAGTGTGACATGCCAGGATTCCTTGATCCTAGTTTTCCCCTTTATTCTGATGGAAGCAAGACTACTTCAAGAACAGCTAAGGACAACAGGGGCTCAGATGATCAAGAAGGTATCACAAAATGCACTGACCTTTTTATGCTGGGTATGTAGGTTGAAGTTTAAAGACAGGGCAAAAAAACTATTGGAGCACACCTCCAAGTAGGATGCCATGAGACATTTTCCCCCAGTTATTTTCCAGTTAATGGCAGTAAAGTGTTCATTTGGTTGCTGATTAACATCTCAATCCAATTTGCATTTAAACAGCCACAAAATCATTATGCTGCCACTGCTTGTGAAGGAGCGTAATGTCCTGAAAACATTCTGAAAATTCCCCAAATTGTTCTTAAAACCAGTTCAATTTTTATGTTTAAATCTGCAGAGCTGGTTAACATATGGACAGTGATCTGTGCAGGTGTGCGAGACATTTAACTGTTAACAGATTGTTCACAGAAAGCTTCCTTTTGCAAGTCTGTTAATTGTTAATCTAACTATTGAATATATGTTGTTGCACGTTTTACTTGAGTGTATTACGCGTTTTATTGGAGTGTATTAACACGCCTCCGTTTAAAGGCCGTGTGCTTAACACTACTACAGCTCTGTGTATGTAATTCTGCTCGGAGTCGCCAGGTGCCGTATTTAGACACCTCACAAGTATATCAAGGTCAGGTTCAAAGTAATAAATCTGTACACCGATTAGTAAGTTCAAACGATTGATATTTATTATAACCAATATAATAAATACACATATGCATACGCTAAAGAGACTAAGTTACTTCTAAACTAAACGACTAAAATACTTATCTAAAACAGGAACAGGCAAGGTCAGGGAGCGAGGCCTTCGTCCCGTTCTTGGACTGCAACTCTCAGATATTAAAGGTCGTCAGGGTCTAGCGAGTCTGGATCACGTAGCGATCGTCGTGGTGAAACTTACAGTTCGATGGCTGGTGGCTCAACGGCTGGTGATGGAACTGGAGTCAGGATGCGATGTATCAGCAAAGCGATGAAAACAGCAGAGAGCCGGAGCCAAGACAACAGCAGAGCCGGAGCCAAACAACAGAACGGACCATGTGCGGGGTCTACTTTTATAGGTCCCCCCAAAGTCCGTGCCTCTTCGGGGCGGTCTCTACCTGCTGTATATCGATTGGGTCTTCTCGCAATCGATATTTTCCAAACCCCCCAATCTGAGGGTCGCTTCTCGATGGGTGGGGCGGTTTCTATGGTGCTTTGTGATGGATACTTATGGTGCCGTTTCGTCTGGGCGTCCACTCAAAGTATCCATTCAAACCTAAATGTTTCTATTGTGTGGGCCTAGATCTGGATCACCTCATTACTATGCAAATCGTTGTTGCCATTTACACCTTTAGCTGAGATTCTGCACCTGGCCATAAACTGGTTTCTGTACGTGCAGAATGCTAATTAGCCTTCTGCAAACTGCTTGTCCTTGCTAAGACTGTTTTCTCCCTGCAGCCTTAGCAGTTCTCCATTTTGTAGCCCAGTGTCCATCTTAGGTGGCTACATTCCCTCCTTGTGATCCTCACAATAAAATTGTGAAGGATCACCTATGCATGTTGCTTCGAGTGCTTCTGGGTGCCCTCTTTGGGTTCCCTGACCTCAGCAAGTTCCTGGGCGTCTACTCTGTCTTTGACTATGGGAAGAAAATTTTTTTATCTGACATTTCTACTTGGCGCTATGTCAAAGGGGACATGCATTACCAAAACCGGGAACCTCTACCTATCACAACTATTATCCTTATCCTTAAACATTTTATTACAGTCTAAAAACCTTATCCATTCACACCACATTACAGATCACTTCCTGACTCGGCAGTCGAGTTCAGGACAATATAATACATGGGTATCCTTTATTAACATAGTGCTTTATTCATTGAGGGGCTGGGGGGATTGGTGGAAACCGAAAATAGGGGATTGAACTCCGTAGATGGTTGAGGGGCAGGAACGGGAGGCTCTCCTTCTCCATTTCCTCAACCTGAGGGTCTGTACAATTATGCAGAGGATTGCAATCACTAGCAGTGATTCAATCACGTATGACATGGAGTACCATGTCATAAATTTTGTGCACCAGGTCTGAACTTCGCTGATCAGAGCTGAGCACGGGGAAGTTGGTGTGAGGGAAACATTGACGGCGGGGGTTGTGGGGGAAACGTGACTCGCTTCCACATATACAAATATAACATTTAACAGTAATAGGTAGCCTTCCATCATGGTCTTCTCTTCGTTCTCTTTCTCTTCCTCCTGTATGGTCGATCCTTGCTGTGAACCCTCTTTCGTCCTTCGAAAGCTATGGGATCAAGCACAGTATCTGTCAATACACAGTTTAATATCCGTACTTGTTAGTGTATCTGTCCTCTAATTCCAATTGACCCATTAAAATGACTGGCCAAGTCACACCCTGTGACTCCCCTCATTTTTTTTTTTTCAAAAGCGAATTTTACGAACAGAATACACCTAACAACTTTCCTCCTGCGAGCCGTCTCGCAGGCTTTGCTAATTTACCATCCGAATGTTCCTGGATGTAAATAGCATGTGGGATGGCGGCCTAAGGGCTACCTAACGAAAAATGAAAACAAATTTGAAACAAAAGGTCGAATGGGTTGCGTATGGGCCACTACGGGTAAGATTTGAATGGGATCCCCGGGTAAGGCGTGCTGTGCCGTACCCGAGCTTGGCTGACCAAAGTGGGTTCTCAGACAGGGCGGGTCCTCAGTGCCGTTTGTCCACTGCCTGAGTAACCTGGAATAAACGGGCAAGAATGTGTTTACCGTGGGTTTGCAGCCTCTATTCACCGAATAGAGGGGCACCTAAAAAACAAGGGAGGAGCCAAGATGCTCCAACATCTGAAAACAGTGAACTGAAGTTCTCAGAGATTTCAGCAGAGAAACTTAGTGTGCGTGTAAGGTGGTCACAAGCCTTACAGCTGAAAAAATCTCCAATCAAACCATTGGGTTGGGAACCGAATTTCTCAAAGGTTTCTGCGGACAAGCTAAAGTGCGTGCGAGGTGGTCACAATCTTTTCAGCTGAAAAGAAGGTGTCCAACCTCCAACTGAACCAATAACGTTAAATACAAACAAACATAAACTCACAAACAAAACATACGTGCAGGTTCCATCAGAAAGGATATCGCTTCCCTCAAGCGGTTCCTATTTTACATCATCTGGACACCTCACTTTTTCTCTGCCTCTGTGAACAGGGTCACAAAGGGGTTGCCGTATCGGGATTCAGACACCGTGTCGTCCTGCTCTCCCGGATCCCACACCCTTGTGTGGATCAGGCATGCAATTTTGTAATTATGTGACCGGGGGTCACTTTCATCGTTGCGGACAAGTCTGTATGAATTGTCCCTGTGCCAAAGTGTTGGGTCTAAACTTGAATGGGTATTGTCGGGGTATTCGGGGTCGGGTGGTGGGTCTGGATATTTGATATAGGTGACTTCCATGGGGTCACTGGAGTCGGGGTCGTAGTCGCTGCAGTGTGGGCTGTAGGGTTGTGTGCTGTGGCTGTCCTCAGAGTCAGTGTCAGTATCGCTGTCTCTGCTGCGGCAGTTTGTGGGCGTTTCGGGGCGTGGTCTGTTGTGGTCAGTGGGCGGAGTCGTGGGCGAGTCCGATGAAGAACTGGTCTGTGAGGGGGATGGTGGAAACGTGTCTCTAGTGGGCGGGGCGAGGTGTTCTGCTGCGTCTAGCAGGACATGGTGTGCATGGTTAGACTGTGTTCCATATGCCTTTAGCTGGTTAATATGGAACCACGCGGTTTTTCCATTGGGGTATTTTATCCTGTAAACTGAGGGGCTAATTTTGTCCGAAATTGAATACGGGCCGGAATATTTTGGTGCCAAAAAACTGCTGGGGTTATATACAGATAGCATTACCTGTTGCCCAACCTGGAATTCTGTGGGGTGTACGGTCTTATTAAAGCAGGCTGTGCGTTGTCTGCGTTGTTTCCCTAGTTGAACTGCGGCTGCGACCTGTGCAGACCTCACAGTCTCAACTAGGTCTTTAACAGCTTTCTCATGGGTGAGGGCCGTCACTTCGGGGCTAGTCATGTCCAGTCCTGAAAGGAATTCAGTACCTTTCATAGGGCGTCCGATCATGAGTGTGTGTGGGGTGAAACCTGTAGATGTGGAAACCGTATTTCGGATAAACATGAGTGGCAATGGGAGTACTGAATCCCATGTAGAATTGTTCTCTTGAACCATTTTCCTAAGGGTCGATTTTTGTGTCCGATTCATGCGCTCTACAATCCCGCTGGGTTGTGGGTGATACGCAATATGAAAATTTTGTTTGATGCCGAATATGGTCAGGACGTTCTTCATGACACGTCCTGTGAAGTGAGATCCCTGGTCCGAATCAATACTTCTAGGTAAACCCCATCTCGTGAAGATGTGGTGGGTCAGGATCTTTGCAGCTGTCTTAGCTGTATTTGTTCCTGAGGGGAATGCCTCTACCCATTTGGTAAAGGTATCAATTACCACCAGCACGTATTTATAGCCATTCCGACAAGGGGGCAATGGTCCTATAAAGTCGATCTGGAGGTTTGTCCAGGGGCCATTAACTGGTCGAGTATGCCGAAGCTGTGCCTTTTTGGAATACCTCTCCGGGTTATTCTGGGCGCAAATAAGGCAATTCTCAATGTAATGGGTTACATCGGTCCTTAGGTTAGGCCACCAACAGAGCTGCCTGAGGTGCCTCGTGGTCGTGTCGATTCCTTGATGTCCGTGTCCGCCATGGAACAAGGCAATCATTTGGTTTCTGTCCTGCTGCGGGACCACATAAAGCTGGTCCTTGATGATCACACCCTCATGTGTGGTCAGAGCGTGTCTAAACTTATCATACTGAGGCACAAAGTTGCCTTTAAAAATCTCCCTGAGATCATCATCCTGTTTCTGTGCTTCTGCTAAATCCTTAATGTCAGTCTGTGAGACTTGAACTGCGCTCACAGGGGCGCTAGCTGGTGCGCTAGCTGGGGGTGTCCAAAGGTGTCCTCGCCTGGAACCTGCCTTAGCCAGTGCGTCGGCTTTTACATTCCCAGGGGGGGATGACCTATGGTGGCTTCTAACTTTTATAATGCCGAAGGTCCTATCCTTCGCTTTGTCTAGAATGTGGCGGAGTAAAGGGGCTGATGGAAGGGGTTTCCCGTTTGCGGAGACAAAACCTCGTGTCCTCCACAGGGGTAGAAAATCTGTTAGACTGTTGCAGACATATAGACTGTCCGAATATATGTCCGCCGGGCTGGGGAAAGAATCGGGGTGGTCCACTATATAAGCTATGGCCGCGAGCTCTGCTGCCTGCGCGCCTAAGTGACCTGGTAATTTTAATGCTATTTCTTCGAGTGCGCGGCCCTGCGCGTCCTCGACATAGATGCCGCATCCAGTGATACGCTCACCATCTAAAACCGTGGATGAACCGTCCACGTATATCCGTAGTGGGCCACACGTGTCTGTGTGTTGGGGGCTTTGTCTTGGGTTCCCTATCTTCCTGGGGGGTGTCTTCGCTATGAAGGGTCCTGTGTTGTGTAGGGGTGCTACAATTTCACATTCATGGGGCTGTCCTGGATATTGGAGGTTGTCGGCTAAAATGTGTGTGTCCGGGTCCGTTTAACCGTAATGTCGCGTCCTTGTACAAGTAGTGTCCACCTAGCTGCCCTAATCTGGCTAACTGAACCGTCCTTCAGTCGACCGTCTAGGAGTAACTGTGTGGGGGTGTGCTCGGTCAAAATGGTGATGGGGTTGAGTCCGGTGATGTAGGAGAAGTATTGCACTGCCCAGAAAACTGCAAGGAGGTGCCTCTCGCAGGCTGAAAATCCTTGTTCCACTGGGTCTAAAAGTCGGGAGGCATAAGCCACTGGTCTTAGCTGCTCGTGCCGTTCCTGAAGCAACACGGCCGAGAGGGTCAGATCTGTGCTCGCTACCTCTATTGCATAGGGGGAAAGTTGGTCTGGGACTTGCAGCGCGGGTGCTGCGCTAAGGGCTTTCTTTAACTCCTCCACAGCCTCTGAATGCTGCGGAAGCCATTCCCAGGGGGCTCCTTTCTTAAGGAGGTCTGAGAGTGGGGCTGCCTTTGTCGCGAATCCGTCGATGTGGTTCCGACAATAACCAACCAGTCCTCAGAACGACCGGAGGGCTGAAACATTATGGGGAAGGGGCAATTTGACAATCGAATCAATTCTTTTGAATTCGATCTCGGGTTTGCCGTGCGTGATGACTGTACCCAAATACATCACTTTATTTTCCAAAATCTGGGCCTTTCGTGGGTTAACTTTACATCCAATCTCGGTTAAAAGTTCCAGGAGCTCGGCCAGAAGCGTAATGTGCTCTGCCTTTGTGTCTGTCTGCAGTAGTAGGTCGTCCACATACTGTACCAGACATTCGGGGCGGGAAAATTTTTCTAAACCATTCGCCAGCTGTCGGTGGAAAATGGAGGGGGAATTGTGGAATCCTTGTGGGAGGCATGTCCACGTATACTGTTGTGCTTTGAACATGAAGGCAAATTTGTACTGGCATGCCTTTGCCAATGGGATTGACCAGAAGCCATTGCTAATGTCCAATACCGTGAAGAATTTGGAGTTGAGTCCCTGTTTGAGCATGGTCTCGGGACTTGTTGCTACCGTGGGGGCTACTGCTGGGGTTACTTTGTTGAGCTCCCGATAATCAATGGTCAGACGCCATGATCCGTCGGGCTTTCTCACTGGCCAAATAGGGGCATTATTGGTGGAGGCTACTGTTCTAAGCACCCCTTGCTCCAATAAGCTACCTATTACCGTCTCTATTTCTCCCTCTGCTTCTAGGGGAAATCTGTATTGTTTCTGTGGTCGGGGGTCAGGTCCGGTAACGTGAATTTGTCCAGTCATTCTGCCGCAGTCGTGCCGGTGACTGGCAAATGCTGTCCTGTGTTTGTTTAATACTGCCTTAACTTGTCTGTCCGTGTTTAGTGTAGTCAGGTCAAATGAATAGTCGCCTACTGCGCTAATCCGATTAGCGTACTCTCCTACTGTGAGAGTAGCGGGTGCTCTGTCTGATCTTGCCATTCGCCAGACACACTAGTTAACTGGGTCGAACGACAGGCTATGGGCATTCATAAAATCTATCCCCAGTATGTGTTCTGCTGTCCGGGGAAGATTTACTAGAACAACTGGGTGTCTGGTGGAAATGTTCCCTAGCTGGATTGCTACTGGTGCTGTAATGTGTCCCTGCTGCGAGTGTCCTGTGAAACCGCTAAGTGTGATGGTGGAGGTGGTCGGCCACGTGTCTGCTTGTGCCGTGGTGGTGGAATTAATCGTGGTGCGGGACCCTCCTGTGTCCCAAAGTAACTCTATGGGCTTCCCTCTAACCTTAGCTGTGACTACCGGTCTTCCGGATTGATCCCAAAGAGTGTCACAGACCCAAGTGGGGGAGCCCGAACACCGTCAGTCCGTCCCGTCCACATTGGTCTGTCCTGACTGTATCCCTATACTATGAATCGGCTTTGCTTTGTTTCTATCTAGCAGGGGGCAGCAGAGCAGAGCTTCTGATTGGCTGTTCTGGGGAGATTTGCATACGTGCAGTGCGGTCAGCGTAAGTTGAAGGTGCACCTGCATCAGTGACCCAAGGAGTTCGACGGAAGTCAAGCATCTAGCAGGGGGCAGCAGAGCAGAGCTTCTGATTGGCTGTTCCGGGGAGATTTGCATACGTGCAGTGCGGTCAGCGTAAGTTGAAGGTGCACCTGCATCAGTGACCCAAGGAGTTCGACGGAAGTCAAGCATCTAGCAGGGGGCAGCAGAGCAGAGCTTCTGATTGGCTGTTCCGGGGAGATTTGCATACGTGCAGTGCGGTCAGCGTAAGTTGAAGGTGCACCTGCATCAGTGACCCAAGGAGTTCGACGGAAGTCAAGCATCTAGCAGGGGGCAGCAGAGCAGAGCTTCTGATTGGCTGTTCTGGGGAGATTTGCATACGTGCAGTGCGGTCAGCGTAAGTTGAAGGTGCACCTGCATCAGTGACCCAAGGAGTTCGACGGAAGTCAAGCATCTAGCAGGGGGCAGCAGAGCAGAGCTTCTGATTGGCTGTTCTGGGGAGATTTGCATACGTGCAGTGCGGTCAGCGTAAGTTGAAGGTGCACCTGCATCAGTGACCCAAGGAGTTCGACGGAAGTCAAGCATCTAGCAGGGGGCAGCAGAGCAGAGCTTCTGATTGGCTGTTCCGGGGAGATTTGCATACGTGCAGTGCGGTCAGCGTAAGTTGAAGGTGCACCTGCATCAGTGACCCAAGGAGTTCGACGGAAGTCAAGCATCTAGCAGGGGGCAGCAGAGCAGAGCTTCTGATTGGCTGTTCCGGGGAGATTTGCATACGTGCAGTGCGGTCAGCGTAAGTTGAAGGTGCACCTGCATCAGTGACCCAAGGAGTTCGACGGAAGTCAAGCATCCAGCAGGGGGCAGCAGAGCAGAGCTTCTGATTGGCTGTTCTGGGGAGATTTGCATACGTGCAGTGCGGTCAGCGTAAGTTGAAGGTGCACCTGCATCAGTGACCCAAGGAGTTCGACGGAAGTCAAGCATCTAGCAGGGGGCAGCAGAGCAGAGCTTCTGATTGGCTGTTCCGGGGAGATTTGCATACGTGCAGTGCGGTCAGCGTAAGTTGAAGGTGCACCTGCATCAGTGACCCAAGGAGTTCGACGGAAGTCAAGCATCTAGCAGGGGGCAGCAGAGCAGAGCTTCTGATTGGCTGTTCTGGGGAGATTTGCATACGTGCAGTGCGGTCAGCGTAAGTTGAAGGTGCACCTGCATCAGTGACCCAAGGAGTTCGACGGAAGTCAAGCATCTAGCAGGGGGCAGCAGAGCAGACCTTCTGATTGGCTGTTCTGGGGAGATTTGCATACGTGCAGTGCGGTCAGCGTAAGTTGAAGGTGCACCTGCATCAGTGACCCAAGGAGTTCGACGGAAGTCAAGCATCTAGCAGGGGGCAGCAGAGCAGAGCTTCTGATTGGCTGTTCCGGGGAGATTTGCATACGTGCAGTGCGGTCAGCGTAAGTTGAAGGTGCACCTGCATCAGTGACCCAAGGAGTTCGACGGAAGTCAAGCATCCAGCAGGGGGCAGCAGAGCAGAGCTTCTGATTGGCTGTTCCGGGGAGATTTGCATACGTGCAGTGCGGTCAGCGTAAGTTGAAGGTGCACCTGCATCAGTGACCCAAGGAGTTCGACGGAAGTCAAACATCCAGCAGGGGGCAGCAGAGTAGAGCTTCTGATTGGCTGTTCCGGGCAGATTTGCATACGTGCAGTGCGGTCAGCGTAAGTTGAAGGTGCACCTGCATCAGTGACCCAAGGAGTTCGACGGAAGTCAAGCATCAAGCAGGGGGCAGCAGAGCAGAGCTTCTGATTGGCTGTTCCGGGGAGATTTACATACGTGCAGTGCGGTCAGCGTAAGTTGAAGGTGCACCTGCATCAGTGACCCAAGGAGTTCGACGGAAGTCAAGCATCTAGCAGGGGGCAGCAGAGCAGAGCTTCTGATTGGCTGTTCCGGGGAGATTTGCATACGTGCAGTGCGGTCAGCGTAAGTTGAAGGTGCACCTGCATCAGTGACCCAAGGAGTTCGACGGAAGTCAAACATCTAGCAGGGGGCAGCAGAGTAGAGCTTCTGATTGGCTGTTCCGGGGAGATTTGCATACGTGCAGTGCGGTCAGCGTAAGTTGAAGGTGCACCTGCATCAGTGACCCAAGGAGTTCGACGGAAGTCAAGCATCAAGCAGGGGGCAGCAGAGCAGAGCTTCTGATTGGCTGTTCCGGGGAGATTTACATACGTGCAGTGCGGTCAGCGTAAGTTGAAGGTGCACCTGCATCAGTGACCCAAGGAGTTCGACGGAAGTCAAGCATCTAGCAGGGGACAACAGAGCAGAGCTTCTGATTGGCTGTTCTGGGGAGATTTGCATACGTGCAGTGCAGTCAGCGTAAGTTGAAGGTGCACCTGCATCAGTGACCCAAGGAGTTCGACGGAAGTCAAGCATCCAGCAGGGGGCAGCAGAGCAGAGCTTCTGATTGGCTGTTCCGGGGAGATTTGCATACGTGCAGTGCGGTCAGCGTAAGTTGAAGGTGCACCTGCATCAGTGACCCAAGGAGTTCGACGGAAGTCAAGCATCTAGCAGGGGGCAGCAGAGCAGAGCTTCTGATTGGCTGTTCTGGGGAGATTTGCATACGTGCAGTGCGGTCAGCGTAAGTTGAAGGTGCACCTGCATCAGTGACCCAAGGAGTTCGACGGAAGTCAAGCACCCGAGACACTACACGTGTAGTGTCTCCCACCCGCCCTCCTCCTCTAACCTAATAATAAGACCCATTTGGGTGAGCAGGTAAGTGCCTTATTACATTGTTATTTTTCTTTTTCGTATTTGTTAACCAGAACTAGGTTGAAAAAGATTATAGCAGAGGTATCGAAGTTTGGTTTTTTTTAAACTGAAATTTATACAAAGTAATTAATTAATTAACTAATCAGAGATGGTTGGGCAGGTGATGTGCTGTAGCTGTATGATGTGGGAGCTGGCTGTTCCCCTTGTGAATGGCAATGACCACATCTGCAGCAAGTGTTGGTTGCTGGAAGAACTCCGGCTCAGAGTTGATGATCTGGAATCTGAGCTTCAAACACTGCGGCACATCCGGGAGGGGGAGAGTTACCTGGACACTTTGTTTCAGGAGGCAGTCACACCTGGGAGATTAAGTAATTCACATTCAGTAAGTGATCAGGGACTTCAGAGTGTGACTGTAAGTGAGGCAGGCAGGGGGAACCTGAGTTCAGGAGTGCAGGAGCCTCAGCCCTTGACCTTGTCCAACAGGTATGAGACTCTTGCTCCCTGTATGGATGAGGAAAAGGGCTCTGGACAGGATGAGCCAGCTGACCATGGTACCATGGTGCAGAAGGCCATTCAAGAGGGGGGAGTAAAAAGACAAGTAGTTGTTATAGGGGATTCTATAATTAGGGGGACAGATAGTATCCTATGCAAGCCGGATCGGGAGTCTCGCATGGTGTGTTGCCTGCCCGGTGCCAGGGTGCGGGACATCTCTGACCGGCTTGAAAGGATATTGGAGCGGGAGGGGGAGGATCCAGTTGTTGTGGTCCACGTTGGGACTAACAACATAGGTAAAGCTAGGGTGGAGGACCTGTTCGGGGACTATCAAGCACTAGGAAGAAAATTGAAATACAGGTCCTCAAGGGTCATAATCTCCGGATTACTGCCCGAGCCACGTGCCAATTGGCATAGGGACAAGAAAATTAGGGAAGTAAACACGTGGCTAAGGGATTGGTGTGGGAAAGAGGGATTCCACTTCATGGGACATTGGCATCAGTTTTGGAACCGGGGGGATCTGTACCGTTGGGACGGTCTCCACCTGAACCGATCTGGAACCAGTGTTCTAGCGAAGAGGATAAATAGGGTGGTCAGTAGGACTTTAAACTTCTGAGTTGGGGGGAAGGGAATGTGAAAGCGACAGGGAGCATGGAGTTAAATGGCAAGATACGCAGGAGGATAACATGTAGGCAGGTGGATTTAAGCTTGAGGCAGACTAGGAATTCAACAAAAAGGAAGGATAACTTTGGACATCTTAGGACTTCCAATATCTGTAATGATAAGAAAGTTAGCATTAAGGCACTTTACCTGAATGCTCGTAGCATTTGTAACAAAGTAGACGAACTAATGGCACAGATCATCGTGAATGATTATGATGTGGTAGGCATCACAGAGACATGGCTGCAGGGGGTTCAGGACTGGCAGTTAAACATCCAAGGATAGACAACCTATCGAAAAGACAGAGAGGTGGGCCGAGGGGGTGGGGTTGCCTTGTTAGTTAAGAACAAAATTAAATCTATGGCACTAAACGACATAGGGTCGGATGATGTGGAGTCTGTGTGGGTAGAATTGAGGAACCACAAAGGCAAAAAAACCATAATGGGAGTTATGTACAGACCTCCTAACAGTGGTCAGGACCAGGGGCGCAACATGTACCGGGAAATAGAAAAGGCATGTCAGAAAGGCAAGATCACGGTGATCATGGGGGACTTCAATATGCAGGTGGATTGGGTAAATAACGTAGCCAGTGGATCCAAAGAAAAGGAATTCATGGAATGCTTACAAGATGGCTTTTTGGAACAGCTTGTCATGGAGCCCACAAGGGAGCAGGCTATTCTGGACCTAGTGCTATGTAATGAACCAGACTTTATAAAAGATCTTAAAGTAAGGGAACACTTAGGAAGCAGCGATCATAATATGGTTGAGTTCAGTCTGCAGTTTGAAAGAGAGAAGGCAAAATCGGATGTAATGGTGTTACAGTTAAATAAAGGTAATTACGAGGGCATGAGAGAGGAACTGGCGAAAATCGACTGGAAGCAGACCCTAGTGGGGAAGACAGTAGAGCAAAAATGGCAGGAGTTTGTATGCATAATTGAGGACACTGTACAGAGGTTCATCCCCAAGAAAAGAAAGATTATCCGGGGAGGGATTAGACAGCCATGGCTGACAAAGGAGGTCAGGAAATGTATCAAAGAAAAAGAGAGATCCTATAAAGTGGCCAAAAGCACTGGGAAATCAGAAGATTGGGAAGGCTACAAAAACAAATAGAGGTTAACAAAGAGACAAATAAGGAAGGAGAGGATCAAATATGAAGGCAGGCTAGCCAGTAATATAAGAAATGATAGTAAAAGTTTCTTTCAATACATAAGAAACAAACGACAGGCCAAAGTAGACATTGGGCCAATTCAAACTGATTCCGGAAGGCTAGTGATGGGAGATGAGGAAATGGCTGGAGAACTTAATAAGTACTTTGCATCTGTCTTCACAGTGGAAGACATGAGTAATATCCCAAAAATTATAGAGGGTCAGGGGGCTGAGATGAGTATGGTTACCATTACAAAAGAGATGGTGCTAAAAAAGCTAAAAGGTCTTAAAATTGACAAATCTCGTGGCCCCGATGGGCTACACCCTAGAGTTCTGAGAGAGGTGGCTGAAGAAATAGCGGAAGCGTTGGTTGAGATCTTTCAAAAATCACTGGAGTCAGGGAAAGTCCCGGACGATTGGAAGATCGCTGTTGTAACCCCCTTGTTCAAGAAAGGATCAAGACAAAAGATGGAAAATTATAGGCCAATTAGCCTAACCTCGGTCGTTGGTAAAATTCTAGAATCGATCGTTAAGGATGAGATTTCTAAATTCTTGGAAGAGCAGGGTCGGATTAGAACAAGTCAACATGGATTTAGTAAGGGGAGGTCGTGCCTGAAGAACCTGTTAGAATTCTTTGAGGAGGTGACAAGTAGGTTAGACCAGGGAAACCCAGTGGATGTGGTCTATCTGGATTTCCAAAAGGCCTTTGATAAGGTGCCACACAGGAGGCTGCTGAGTAAGGTGAGGGCCCATGGTGTTCGAGGTGAGCTACTGGCATGGGTTGAGGATTGGCTGTCTGACAGAAGGCAGAGAGTTGGGATAAAAGGTTCTTTTTCGGAATGGCAGCCGGTGACCAGCGGTGTCCCACAGGGTTCAGTATTGGGGCCGCAGCTGTTCACCATATATATTAATGATCTGGATGAAGGGACTCGGGGCATTCTAGCGAAGTTTGCCGATGATACGAAGTTAGGTGGTCAGGCAGGTAGTGCTGAGGAAGTGGGGAGGCTGCAGAAGGATCTAGACAGTTTGGTAGAGTGGTGCAGGAAATGGCTGATGCAATTCAACGTGAGAAAATGTGAGGTCTTGCACTTTGGAAAAAAGAATCCAAGCATAGACTACTTTCTAAACGGTGAGAAAATTCATAATGCCAAAGTACAAAGGGATCTGGGAGTGCTAGTCGAGGATTCCCTAAAGGTAAACATGCAGGTTGAATCTGTGATTAAGAAAGCGAATGCAATGTTGTCATTTATCTCAAGAGGGTTGGAATATAAAAGCAGCGATGTGCTACTGAGCCTTTATAAGGCTCTGGTTAGGCCCCATTTGGAGTACTGTGTCCAGTTTTGGGCCCCACATCTCAGGAAGGACATACTGGCACTGGAGCGTGTCCAGCGGAGATTCACACGGATGATCCCTGGAATGGCGGGTCTAACATATGATGAACGGCTGAGGATCCTGGGATTGTATTCATTGGAGTTTAGAAGGTTAAGGGGAGATCTAATAGAAACTTACAAGATAATACATGGCTTAGAAAGGGTGGACGCAAAGAAACTGTTTCCGTTAGGCGAGGAGACGAGGACCCGTGGGCACAGCCTTAGAATTAGAGGGGGTAAATTCAGAACAGAAATGCGGAGACATTTCTTCAGCCAGAGAGTGGTGGGCCTGTGGAATTCATTGCCGCGGAGTGCAGTGGAGGCCGGGACGCTAAATGGCTTCAAGGCAGAGATAGATAAATTCTTGATGTCGCGAGGAATTAAGGGCTACGGGGAGAATGCTGGTAGGTGGAGTTGAAATGCCCATCAGCCATGATTGAATGGCGGAGTGGACTCGATGGGCCGAATGGCCTTACTTCCACTCCTATGTCTTATGGTCTTATGGTCTTATTCAGAGTGCCTGTCTGCTGGCCTCTCTGTGATCTCTGGGGTGCATTGCATTCCTTAGCCCAATGTCCTAAATGGCCAAAGTTGTAGCATTCCTGCGACTTCTGTGGAGGGCTGTTCTTTCCTTCATTTACCCATGCGGGGTTTTGGTGCGCTCTCACTGCCTGAATGTCCGCTGCAGCCTGAGCTTCTTCTGGGGTCTTCACTTTGCCTCTGCCCTGAACTGATTGCTCCCAAGCGCGGGACAATCTTTTCAGGACCCATTTCTCATTGTGGGCCTCTTCTGAGGGGTCATAACTGTTGCAAGCACTCTGTCCTGCATCTGTGGCATGGGAAATTATGGTGCGCGTCCATTTAACCATGTTTTCACGGTTCAAATGGGCTCTATTTAAATCGCCGAAAACTGCGTTAAAATGGATCCACAGCCTTCCTGCAAATGCTGTGGGGTGCTCGATTTTCTTTTGTCGGCACTTGTTAAGTCCTTCGACTGGGTCACCTCGGTTATACCCTATGGCATCTAAAATGGAGGTGTGCATTTCCTCTAGGGTGCCTCCGCCAACGTTCTGTGGGTCGGGGAGGGCTGCTACTACCGATTGGTCTAAGCTCAGAACCGTGAGGTTAACCTGCTCTCTCTCGTCCAGGCCGTACATGGTTGCCTGCTGTTTCACTTTGGCGAAAAATTGGTGGGGGTCTGCGGTGGGGAGAAACGGAGTGATCTTCTCACACGCGTCCCTGAGTTGGGTTACAGTTAAGGGGGTGGTGTAGGTGATATCGGGTGCGCCTTCTGTGGTCGCTTTCCTTTGGGTGGTGACTGGATTCATTGGTGCGGTAACTATCTGATCTGTGGGGGGTTGGGGTGCTTGTCTTTTCTGCTGCGCTGCTGGCGCACATGTTCCTTGAACATAACGCTGCGCTGTCTCACTTAATTCCTGCCAGTCTGGGGCATTCTCCTCATCTAGCTTTGTTCCAAAGGTACTTTGAAACCCATTCTGCACTGAAAGCAGAGATTGCAGTTCTGCAATCTGCTTTCTACACTTCGCATGATCGATTGTACTCTGTCTTTGTTCTGTGGTGGCAGCATGGAGTGCTCTTAAAGCTGCCTTTAGGTCAGAGCATTGCCTCTGCAAAGCCTCTACCTGCTTCTCTGATTCTTCTCTTATCAGGACGGCACGTTGCACGTCCTGATAGGCCTTTTCGTACTGGATCTGGGAACTGCTGAGATGGGCTAGACAAGACTGATGTGCCCTCTTGGCATCATCCACCTCTCTACCTTTCTCTGCCAGCTTCCCTCTAAGTTCCATATTCTCTTTCTCGATGCCCCTGACATCCACTTTGCTCATCCGATTTCTCTCTTCTAATTCTGCCCGGAGCGTCTGAACGACCTCCTCTGTGCCTCGCAACTGTGCCAAACAGGACACGATTGCCATCGGCTTGCGTGATTTACTAAGGTTTTTCTTACGAATTTGAGAGAGGTTCTCCCACCAAGTATGTCCTATACTTCCGGGACCTGTCTCCTCATTCATACAGAACTCTTTCCAAAGGGGCCATCCCTTTCCTTGCAGATACTTGCAGAGTTCCAGCTCCCACACGGGACACTGACCTACTCGGCTACTGCTGGTCGCTGCGACCACAAACCGTTCTGGGTTCATGAGGCGTTCCATTGCCTGCATGGCCATTTTCTCTGACTCACTTTAATTTGGAACAGGGGGTGTTGAGGTTATGTCTCACGAAACGGGTAAGGCTTACGCTATGTTCCGTTCACAAAACTCCCGAAAGTTTGTCGCAGCAAAAATGCTTTCAGGTTTTCCTTACAACCCTGTTAGTATGCATGCACAAAACACACTTCCGAATTACGTTTATTCGTTTGAACACCTTGATTACTTGTGATTTCTTTTCTTTTTCTTTACTCAGATTTCTAATTCAAATTTCAGGGTCCTCGACGGAGTGGGGGTGCCACTTGTAACCACGTCCCGGCGGAGTGCCACTAAATGTTGCACGTTTTACTTGAGTGTATTACGCGTTTTATTGGAGTGTATTAACACGCCTCCGTTTAAAGGCTGTGTGCTTAACACTACTACAGCTCTGTGTATGTAATTCTGCTTGGAGTCGCCAGGTGCCGTATTTAGACACCTCACAAGTATATCAAGGTCAGGTTCAAAGTAATAAATCTGTACACCGATTAGTAAGTTCAAACGATTGATATTTATTATAGCCAATATAATAAATACACATGCATACGCTAAAGAGACTAAGTTACTTCTAAACTAAACGACTAAAATACTTATCTAAAACAGGAACAGGCAAGGTCAGGGAGCGAGGCCTTCGTCCCGTTCTTGGTCTGCAACTCTCAGATATTAAAGGTCGTCAGGGTCTAGCGAGTCTGGATCATGTAGCGATCGTCGTGGTGAAACTTACAGTTCGATGGCTGGTGGCTCAACGGCTGGTGATGGAACTGGAGTCAGGATGCGATGTATCAGCAAAGCGATGAAAACAGCAGAGAGCCGGAGCCAAGACAACAGCAGAGCCGGAGCCAAACAACAGAACGGACCATGTGCGGGGTCTACTTTTATAGGTCCCCCCCAAAGTCCGTGCCTCTTCGGGGCGGTCTCTACCTGCTGTATATCGATTGGGTCTTCTTGCAATCGATATTTTCCAAACCCCCAATCTGAGGGTCGCTTCTCGATGGGTGGGGCGGTTTCTATGGTGCTTTGTGATGGATACTTATGGTGCCGTTTCGTCTGGGCGTCCACTCAAAGTATCCATTCAAACCTAAATGTTTCTATTGTGTGGGCCTAGATCTGGATCACCTCATTACTATGCAAATCGTTGTTGCCATTTACACCTTTAGCTGAGATTCTGCACCTGGCCATAAACTGGTTTCTGTACGTGCAGAATGCTAATTAGCCTTCTGCAAACTGCTTGTCCTTGCTAAGACTGTTTTCTCCCTGCAGCCTTAGCAGTTCTCCATTTTGTAGCCCAGTGTCCATCTTCGGTGGCTACAATGGGCCAGCACAGTGGGGGCGACACAGTAGCACAGTGGGAGAGACACAGTAGCATGTGGTAGGCTATATTAGGGGTATTGCGGTACCTAGGTGGAATGTACCTTATACTGTAGTGGTAGAACCTGCCTGATGGTTCCGTCCAACAGGCGGAGCATAAGAGTCTGTGTTTCACTCACAGCAGTCATTCTGTACCGGAGCTGCTGGGGTAACGACTTGTTTGTTAAAGCCTTCAATTGGACTACCATCTCGCTTCACTAGTGATTGATCGTGCATCAATTTAATGAACAAGAATTGAAGAATGGCTGCTCTCTGCATCAAAGAAAAAGAGAGATCCTATAAAGTGGCCAAAAGCACTGGGAAATCAGAAGATTGGGAAGGCTACAAAAACAAACAGAGGTTAACAAAGAGACAAATAAGGAAGGAGAGGATAAAATATGAAGGCAGGCTAGCCAGTAATATAAGAAATGATAGTAAAAGTTTCTTTCAATACATAAGAAACAAACGACAGGCCAAAGTAGACATTGGGCCAATTCAAACTGATTCTGGAAGGCTAGTGATGGGAGACGAGGAAATGGCTAGAGAACTTAATAAGTACTTTGCGTCTGTCTTCACAGTGGAAGACATGAGTAATATCCCAAAAATTATAAAGGGTCGGGGGCTGAGTTGAGTATTGTTGCCATTACAAAAGAGATGGTGCTAAAAAAGCTAAAAGGTCTTAAAATTGACAAATCTCCTGGCCCCGATGGGCTACATCCTAGAGTTCTGAGGGAGGTGGCTGAAGAAATAGCGGAAGCGTTGGTTGAGATCTTTCAAAAATCACTGGAATCAGGGAAAGTCCCGGACGATTGGAAGATCGCTGTTGTAACCCCCTTGTTCAAGAAAGGATCAAGACAAAAGATGGAAAATTATAGGCCAATTAGCCTAACCTCGGTTGTTGGTAAAATTCTAGAATCGATCGTTAAGGATGAGATTTCTAAATTCTTGGAAGAGCAGGGTCGGATTAGAACAAGTCAACATGGATTTAGTAAGGGGAGGTCGTGCCTGAAGAACCTGTTAGAATTCTTTGAGGAGGTGACAAGTAGGTTAGACCAGGGAAACCCAGTGGATGTGGTCTATCTGGATTTCCAAAAGGCCTTTGATAAGGTGCCACACAGGAGGCTGCTGAGTAAGGTGAGGGCCCATGGTGTTCGAGGTGAGCTACTGGCATGGGTTGAGGATTGGCTGTCTGACAGAAGGCAGAGAGTTGGGATAAAAGGTTCTTTTTCGGAATGGCAGCCGGTGACCAGCGGTGTCCCACAGGGTCAGTGTTGGGGCCGCAGCTGTTCACCATATATATTAATGATCTGGATGAAGGGACTGGGGGCATTCTAGCGAAGTTTGCCGATGATACGAAGTTAGGTGGTCAGGCAGGTAGTGCTGAGGAAGTGGGGAGGCTGCAGAAGGATCTAGACAGTTTGGGAGAGTGGTGCAGGAAATGGCTGATGCAATTCAACGTGAGAAAATGTGAGGTCTTGCACTTTGGAAAAAAGAATCCAAGCATAGACTACTTTCTAAACGGTGAGAAAATTCATAATGCCAAAGTACAAAGGGATCTGGGAGTGCTAGTCGAGGATTCCCTAAAGGTAAACATGCAGGTTGAATCCGTGATTAAGAAAGCGAATGCAATGTTGTCATTTATCTCAAGAGGGTTGGAATATAAAAGCAGCGATGTGCTACTGAGCCTTTATAAGGCTCTGGTTAGGCCCCATTTGGAGTACTGTGTCCAGTTTTGGGCCCCACATCTCAGGAAGGACATACTGGCAATGGAGCGTGTCCAGCGGAGATTCACACGGATGATCCCTGGAATGGCGGGTCTTACATATGAGGAACGGCTGAGGATCCTGGGATTGTATTCATTGGAGTTTAGAAGGTTAAGGGGAGATCTAATAGAAACTTACAAGATAATACATGGCTTAGAAAGGGTGGACGCAAAGAAACTGTTTCCGTTAAGCGAGGAGACGAGGACCCGTGGGCACAGCCTTAGAATTAGAGGGGGTAAATTCAGAACAGAAATGCGGAGACATTTCTTCAGCCAGAGAGTGGTGGGCCTGTGGAATTCATTGCCGCGGAGTGCAGTGGAGACCGGGACGCTAAATGGCTTCAAGGCAGAGATAGATAAATTCTTGATGTCGCGAGGAATTAAGGGCTACGGGGAGAATGCTGGTAGGTGGAGATGAAATGCCCATCAGCCATGATTGAATGGCGGAGTGGACTCGATGGGCCGAATGGCCTTACTTCCACTCCTATATCTTATGGTCTTATGGTCTAAGCCAGAGTGTCTACAAATCAAACCCCACGCGGCAAATGCAGCAGCAACTTTTAAACATTGGCTGCCATGTTTCAACGGGTACATCAGGACGGCACCGATTACCCCCACGGAGGAACAGAAAATGCAAGTCCTCCACTCAAGGGTGAGCCCAGAAATCTACACGCTTAGCGAAGACGCGGACGATTTCGAGGACACAATGACTTTGTTAAAAGAGCACTACGTCCGCACTGTGAATCAGGTATACGATCGGCATCTTTTAGCTACCAGACGGCAGATCCCAGGGGAATCACTGGACGATTTTTACCGCGCATTGTTAGTGTTAGGTAGAAACTGTAACCGTCCACAAGTCTCAGCCAATGACCACACCGAACTCTTAATATGAGATGCTTTTGTTGTGGGCATGCTGTCCTCTAAAATCCACCAACGACTGCTGGAAAACAACACGCTCGGGCTTAAAGAGGCATGGAAACTTGCGCACTCCCTAGATGTAGCCTCCTCAACGCCCAGGCCTACGTTCCCGACCGCGCAGTACCCGCATGGACAGGGTGGACCCCACCCGCGGCCGATTCCACAGCACCCCTAAATTCCCCACAAGCTTGTGTGCAGTGCGGCAGCCAGGAAACCCCGATGGGGGGGGGGGGGGGCCCGATGTTATTTTTTCGGGAAAAACAAACACCCCCGGCAACGCTGCCCAGCCCGATCTGCATTCTGCAACGGCTGCGGGAAGAAGGGGCACCTCGTGGCAGTATGTCAGGCCCAGTCGGCCGCTGCTGTCTCCACAGGCGAACCAGGTCCGCTCCCATTCCTCTCCTCACAAGCCATGTGTGATTCATGGGGGCAGCCATCTTGGATGACGTCTCAGGACCCCGACTCGGATGGCCGTGTATCGCCCGACTGATCTCTCAGGTTCTGCCACAACTTGCGTCAGTGACACTGGACCAGTCTCGGCCCCGAACGCTTTCAACCGCTACGACGTCGATACTCATCAACGGGCACAAGACATCCTGCTTGATCGACTTTGGGAGCACGGAGAGCTTCATCCATCCCAATACGGTAAGACACTGCTCCCTCGCTGTATACCCGATTAAACAAAAGATCTCCCTGGCCTCCGGGTCCCACTCTGTGGAGATCCGGGGGTACTGCATAGCCAATCTCACGGTCCAGAGCGTGGAGTTCAATAACTTCCGACTCTATGTCCTCCCCCATCTCTGCGCTGCCATACTCCAGGGACTGGACTTTCAGTGTAACCTGCAAAGTTTAATGTTCAAATTCGGCGGCCCCACCCCCCCTCACTGTCTGCGGCCTCGCGACCCTCAAGGTCGACCCGCCTTCCCTGTTTGCAAACCTTACCCCCATTACAAACCCGTCGCCACCAGGAGCAGACGGTACAGTGCCCAGAACCGGACCTTCATTCGGTCAGAAGTCCAATGGTTCCCAAAAGAAGGCATTATCGAGGCCAGGAACAGCCCCAGGAGAGCTCACGTGGTGGCTGTAAAGACCGGGGAGAAGCATAGGATGGTCATAGACTACAGTCAGACCATCAACAGGTATACGCAGCTCGGCACGTACCCTCTCCCCCGCATATCTGAAATGGTCAACCAGACAGCGCAATACAAGGTTTTCTCCACAGTAGACCGTAACTCTGCCTACCACCAGCTCCCCATTCGCCCGGACGACCGCAAGTACACTGCATTCGAAGCAGATGGGCGGCTCTATCACTTTCTAAGGGTTCCCTTTGGTGTCACAAATGGGGTCTCAGTCTTCCAACGGGAGATGTACCAAATGGTTGACCGGTACGGTCTGAGGCCACGTTCCCGTACCTCGACACTGTCACCATCTGTGGCCACGACCAGCAGGACCACGACACCAACCTCAGCAAATTCTTCCATACCGCAATAATCCTTAACTTAACCTATTACAAGGACAATGCATGTTTAGCACCGACCGCCTAGCCATCCTCAGCTACGTAGTGCATGATGGAGTCATAAGCCCAAATCCTGAACGCATGCGCCTCCTGATGGAGTTTCCCCTCCCCCACTGCCCCAATGCTCTGAAACGTTGCCTGGGCTTCTTTTCTTATTATGCCCAGTGGGTCCCCAATTATTCAGACAAGGCCCGGCCACTAATCCAGTCCATGGTTTTTCCCCTATCGGCAGAGGCCCGCCAGGCTTTCAGTCGCATCAAAGCAGACATCGCCAGGGCGACGATGCATGCAATCGATTAGTTCCTCCCCTTCCAGTTCGAGAGCTACGCATCAGACATAGCTCTGGCTGCCACCCTCAATCAGGCGGGCAGATCCATGGCCTTCTTTTAACGCACCCTCCACGCCTCAGAAATCTGCCATTCCTCCGTCGAGAAGGCCGTCCTACTGGCCCTAGGGTCCAAGAATCTCCCAGTGTCCCGATGACAGGTGGTCCTCCCCGATGCACTTCACTCCATCCGATCATTACTGTGCACTACTACCAACGAAACACCTCATGAACGTCTCCTTGCCTTTCCTAGGAAGTCCTCCTCGGGGACCTCGCTCCCAACATGGCTGGCAGCCCCCGGAGCCGTCCTACTCCGCAAACACGTACGGGCCCACAAGTCGGACCCACTGGTTGAGAGGGTACATCTCCTCCATGCTGTCCCCCACTGGATCCCCACCCTCACCTCCCCCACGAACCCCAACCATTTTTTCACCGGCGCACACCACTGCAGCCTCCTTCCCACTGGCCCCATCCGGATGCGATGAAGCTGAAGATGACACGCACCTAGAGCCACGGATGCCCGAGCCTATGCCAGCATCACTGCTGGGACTGCGACGATTGCAGAGGACGACCAGGTCCCCCGACCGGCTAATAGTTTCATTGTAAAATTAACTTGTAAATAATTGTCTGTAAATATGTGTATTGCATGTAAAGGCACCGAAGGTACCGCTCTCACCTCTACCACTGTAAAAGCAAGGCCACCACCCCCGCCGGACTTTTTTTTAAACAGGGGGTGAATGTGGTAGGCTTTTTAGTGATATCGCGGTACCTAGGTGGGATGTACCTTCTTCTGTGGTATGAGTGATAGAACCTGCCTACTGGTTCCGCCCAGCAGGCGGAGCATAAGAGTGTGTGTTTCACCCACAGCAGTCATTCTGTACCGGAGCTGCTGGGGTAACTACTTGTTCCTTAAAGCCTTCAATTGGACTACAATCTCACTTCAGTAGTGATTGATCGTGCATCATAGCATAGTGGTTAGCATTGTTGCTTCACAGTGTCAGGGACTCGGGTTTGATTCCCGGCACACTGTCACCGTGTCTGCGTGGGTTTCCTCCTGGTACTCCGGTTTCCTCCTACAAGTCCCAAAAGATGTGCTTGTTAGGTGAATTGGACATTGCGAATTCTCCCACAGTGAACCGGAACAGGCGCTGGAGTTTGGCGACTCGGGGATTTTCACAGTAACTTCATTGCAGTGTAATGTAAGCCTACGTGTGCCACTAATTAAGATTATTATTCTAAAATTTCAGCGGTAATCTCCCGGTTAGGCTGCACCTCTGCACCTTTGCTGGATCTTCTGCCAAAGTTATCGCCCATGATTGGGAGAACCCACGCAGAAACCCAACCCCTTAATAGTATTTTAGTTTTCAAGCTGCCCATGTCGCCTTTCCTTTATAAATTATTTTTACTCCTTCTGCAGCTTCCAAAGTGGGAAGATGACCTGCTCATGGAGTGCCAGATGTGCTGATTTATCTTGTTCACTAGGCGCCTCCTAGGTTGACTGCATTTCCTTTCCCTTTGTAGAAGACCATTGACTTCCGTTTTACTTATCTTTTTACCTGTAATAACATTCTTAAGTCCAGGGTTCTTCCCTCACCACACAAACCACAATCAATTTGTCTAGTGAATTGAAAAAGGCCTTGGGGATGTAGATCGGGATTGATCTAAAAAAGAAGAGGAACCTGGGCAGTACATTACTTTGATCGTCTGCACTCTCGCAGGGAGAGTGGAGAGTTCCATCTTTGCAGGTCCTTTTTAATTTTCTCCATCAGGTTGGTCAGGTTCCACTTGTGGATCCCTGTCCAGTCGTGAGCGATTTGGATCTCCAGGTAGCGGAATTTATGATGGGCCATTTTAAATGGCAACCCCTCCAACTCAGCCCCTCCCCCTTGCGGGTCCACCGGGAAGATCACGCTTTTGCTCAGGTAACATTTGTAGCCCGAGCAGGCTCCAAACTCTCTCAGGGGTGCTGTGAGTCCTTCCATGCTGCTTCGCAGGTCCGAGATGTTGAGGAGCAGGTCACCACATAGAGCGAGACTTTATGCTCTCTGTCTCCTTCCAGTTTTTTGCCATCTTAAGCGCGATTGCCAGTGGTTCGATCACCAGGACAAACAACAGCGGGAAAAATGGGCATCCCTGCCTTATGCCTCTGTGCAACTGGACATATTTAGAGCTGGTGGTATTTGTTTGTACGCTCGCTGTGGGTGCTATAGGAGTTTCACCCAGGAGGCGAACCCTGTTCCAAGCCCAAACCGCTCCAGTAACTTGAGGAGGTATTTCCATTCAACTCTGTCAAAGGCCTTTTCTACATCCAGGGAGACGATCACCTCAGGTGTTTTCTTCCCAAATGGGATCATGATCACATTCAGCAGGCGTTTGATGTTCGAAGTTAGCTGTCTACCCTTTACAAAGCTCAACGCAAACTGGAGGAACAACATCTCATCTTCCGGTTAGGCCGCTACAGCCTTCCGGTCTCATCATCAAATTCAACAACTTCAGATGATTAGCTCTACCCCACCTCGACCCATTTGATTTCATTTCAACTGTCTCTTAAAATGTATTTCTTTCTTGTCTTTCTTAATATATATTAACCCTGTTTTGTTACCTGTAGAGATGGTAACTCAGTTACAGTAGACACTCTGGAAAGAAGGCTAGAAGTCGTCCAGAAGTTTGATGGAAGGTTTATTGAGCAACACAACTTAACTTCATTCATTACCAGCCTCCCCGGACAGGCGCCGGAATGTGGCGACTAGGGGCTTTTCACAGTAACTTCATTGAAGCCTACTCGTGACAATAAGCGATTTTCATTTTTTTCATTTTTCAAATAACTGCGTGAGCTCTTACTTAAAGAAATGCACTTGTAAATGAGGTTACAACTTTTCTATGCTCTGCAACTAGGCCTGACCACACTAGCAGCCCTGAGCTAAATTTCCGTTCCTGTTCCCCTCACAGTCACATCAGCCAAAGTGAGGGGGAGGGCCGTCGGCGTCACTTTTATACATGCTCATGCTGGTCGTCTTTCCATTATCCATCAGCCCCTTCTGTACACACTCAAGTAAGGATCACTACATCCCCCTTTTTCACTTTTGTTTTCATAGTTGCAGAGTTGTAACTAAAAACAAAATTCAAACACAGTTAGTTTCATGCACAAAAACAGAGCAGAGCAATGATTGTATCAGTCCATGCTCACAAGTTCAGACGGTTGGGTGCACGTCTGATCCGGGTAAACCTCCTGAGTGGGCATGGAGATCCAGAGTCTTTTATGTTCATTCGGGCACCCACTACTGGAGTCCCAGGATGTCGCATGATAAGAGTCCTGCAGATCTAATGTTGAAATGCAGGTTGACGAGGAATAACCTTTAGCAGGATCTCGGCGATTGCGTCGAAACAGTATTCCATCATCAGACTTCACAACGTAACATCGTGGCGATACTTGGCGGAGAACCATCGCCATGTTAGACCAACCCCCAGCCGGGTGTCGCAACCTCACTGTGTCGTTGATTGCTAACGGATGCAGTACTTTTGCCTGCCGGTCATAGTGCTGCTTTTGTACCTGACGTTGGTGACGCATCTTGTCCAGGACTGGCGAGTGATCGGGATTAGTGAAGTGTAATGCCGATAGTGTTGTCCGCACATCTCGATTGAAGAGCATTTGAGCCGGTGACAGCCCAGAGCTCAAAGGCGACGAACGGTATGACAATAGGGCCAAGTGTATGTCGGACTTTGAGTCAGCAGCCTTGCTGATTAGTTGCTTAAGAATGTGACACCTTTCTCCACCCTGCCATTCGATGGAGGAAAGTGTGAACTCGACGTAACATGCTTGAAGTTGTACTGTTTTGCGAATTCCAACCATTCCCAGCTGGCAAAGCAAGGACCATTGTCGGACATGACCGTCTGTGGGATGCCATGCCTGGAGAAGGTTTCCTTGCAGGCTTTGATAACTGACGCCGATGTTAGGTCCGGGAGTTTCAGTACTTCCGGAAAGTTGGAGTAATAATCGATGAGAAGAACATAGTTACGACCCATGGAGTGAAACAAGTCTATGCTAACTTTGCCCCACGGTGACGTAGCCATCTCATGCTGCTGCAGTGGCTCCTTGCATTGTGCCGGTCGATGTCTTTGACACGTGTCACATGTGAGCACCATGTTTGTTATGTCCTCATTTATCCCAGGCCAATACACGGATTGCCGAGCTCTCCTTTTGCACTTTTCGGCATGTCCGCCCGGAGCGCCAGTGGAATGACGATTCTGTCATTCCGCAGTATGGTGCCATCCACCATGGACAGTTCAGTTTGGACGTTTTGGAACTGTGGACACCGCCCTCTTGGCCAGCCATGCTGAAGGTTGTGCATGACTTGAAGCAGGGTGGCATCTTCTCGTGTCGCCTGACGACTTTGCTGCAGCCTCTTCATCTTGCTGTGATTCATCTTGGTGACGTGTGTCCAGTCAAACTCCGTGTCCTTCCTTAATACTTGCCTTAACGCCGTCGTCCGTGCTGCTAGGTTTGATATGAACTTTCCTAGGCAGTTGATGAATCCCAGGAACCTGAGCACTGCTTTCTTGTCACGTGGTCGCTGCATGCTCTGAATTGCTGCGATCTTCTCAGCGTCCGGCTTCACCCCATGCTCTGATATTGTGTCACCCAGGAAGGTCAGAGAGGAACGTGCAAAGGTGCACTTGGCTTGGTTGAGCTTTAGCCCAAAATGGTGGATTCTTTGGGAGACTTGTTTTAACCTCGCAATGTGGTCTTCCTCTGTCGTTGACCATATTATGATGTCATCAACATATACATGGACTCCTTCAATGCCTTCTGTCGTCTGCTCCATTATTCGGTGAAATATTTCGGATGCAGATATAATCCCGAAGGGCATCCGATTATAACAGTACCGTCCAAACAGTGTGTTGAAGGTGCACAGCAGTTGGCTGGAATCATCGAACTGCATTTGCCAGAAGCCCTGTGAGGCATCAAGTTTGGTGAATATGCGAGCTTGTGCCATTTCGCTCATTATCTCCTCTCGCTTGGGGATAGGGTAGTGTTCCCTGCAAATGTTTTTGTTCAAATCCTTGGGATCTAAACAGATTCTGAGTTCACCAGACGGCTTCTTAACACACACCAACGAGCTGACCCAGTCAGTCGGCTGTGTGACTTGTGATATGATGCCTTGAGATTGGAGGCATTAGAGTTCTGTTTTTAGCTTGTCCCGCAACAGAGCTGGTACCCTTCCTGGTGGATGAATGACCGGTATTGCATCCTCTTTGAGCAGGCTTCTTTCTTTGTAAGGCAACGTACCCATGCCAGAGAAGATGTCGGGATACTCACTGAGAAGCAGCTGTATGTCATCGGCCAGTCGTGATGAGTCGGCCGTGTGCACGAAAATCCTTTGTATCAGCCGCAAATCCTTGCAGGCTTGAGCACCTAATAGTGAAGTTCTTTTGTCGTCCACGATCTCGAAACGTAGTTGTTTTGTGACTGTCTTGTTGACTACTTGTAGGTGGCAGGATCCCCTCGAGGTGATCTGGTTCCCATTGTAATCTGTTAACTTGCATGCAGCAGGTAACATTTCGTGTGTCCCTGGGATGGATGCGAGATCTTTGCTTGTCATCAAGTTTGTGGATGCTTCTGTGTCCAGCTTGAACGTAATTGGGGAGTTGTTCACTTGCACCGTGGCACTCCATCTGCTTGTGGATTTAACGGTATACACGTATCGAGGCTGTGTGGTCAGCTCATGTGCTTCCGCTGTGGCATTTATGATTCCAACGCCGTATGTGTTCTCCCAGGAGTGGAACTCTTCGTGGTCGGAAAAATTTTCTTCGGGTGTCCGAGTGTCCATTGCATCTACTGTGCGTACCTTAAAGTTTCCATGCCTTTGCATCGGAGAGTAGTATTTGGCTGTGGACTGACACTGGGAGGCAAAATGATTCACTTAGAGCATTTTAGACACCTTTTCCCTTGTGCAGGACATTTCCCTTTTAAATGGGCGGCGCCACAGCTGTAACACATCATGATGTCCGTGACGTCACGAGCTGGCAGCATTCACGCATGCGCAGCGCGCTCTTCTGACTGGGGCTGGTATTGTGCGTACTGCGCATGCGCGTACTGGGTCCTTCCCGGATCGCGTCTGTCCTGATTGCGCGCATGCGCAGACGTGCCATTATGGGCGCCAGCCACCGGAAAAGAAGGCCTGTGAGGAGAGGCCACCATTCTTATGTCTGCCTCGTGGCGGATCTTCTCCATGTACTTTTTTTCAACAAACTCCAGGTACTGCTGCTCTTGCAGTAAGCATTTTGCTATTGTGGTTTTTAGTGTTAAATCATTTTGCTGCATTAATGATTCCCTTAAGTTTTCATCGGAAAGACCATAGATTAATTGATCCCTGATGATTGAGTCTGTTACATCAGCATAGTTGCAGCCTTGTGCTAGCAAGCGGAGATCTGTGACAAAATTGGAGATAGTCTCCCCGTTTGTTTGGAATCTGTTACACAGGTGAAATCGTTCCATGATTTAATTTGATTGTGATTTACAGTGGTCATCAAATTTTGCCATTATCACTTGATATACGTAAACGAGTTATAAATGTCTACCACCTGCCGGCCTGCCGTTGAGAGTAATAGTCCAATCTTTCTCTCGTCGGTGGCTGCATTTAGGTCCATAGCTGCCATGTATATCTGAAGCTGCTGTTTATACATTTTCCAATTACTATTTAAATTACCGGTAGTTTTCAGCATCTCTGGAAGTAGCGTGTGATCCATTGCTTCAGTAGGTTGTTTGGAATCAAATGCTGCAAAGTCTTCCACAGTCGAGCAACCGGCCCGTTGCTTTTGCTGGTTGCTTTGGTTCTTTCTGGTCTCTAACCTAATCAATCTAGTGCTGTTCAAATAAAGCCACTCCTGTACCATGTTTTGTTACCTGTGGAGATGGTAACTCAGTTACAGTAGATGCTCTTGAAAGAAGGCTAGAAGTCATCCAGAAGTTTGATGGTAGGTTTATTGAGCAACACAACTTAAATAACTGCGTGAGCTCTTACTTAAAGAACTGCACTTGTAAATGAGGTTACAACTTTTCTATGCCACATCAGCCCCTTCTGTACACACTCAAGTAAGGATCACTACAAACCTCACCCCCAATCTTATCCACCTTTCCTTACCCCTTCTCCCCTTTGCTTCCCCTTCCCCTCCCCCACATCTCCATCTGTGACAGTTTAGCCTCTGATGTTAGTTTCTCTGCTGTTTGGTCTCTCACATCTTTTGTTCTCTCTGGGGACTGCAATTGGCACTTTTTTCCCTTGGTTTCTGTATCTATTGGCACCCCGTTTCATAGTACATAGAGTGCAGAAGGAGGCCATTCGGTCCATCGAGTCTGCACCGATCCACTTAAGCCCTCGCTTCCACTCTATCCCCGTAACCCAATAACCCCTCCTAACCTTTTTGGTCACTAAGGGCAATTTATCACGGCCAATCCACCCAACCTGCACGTCTTTGGACTGTGGGAGGAAACCGCAGCACCCGGAGGGAACCCATGCAGACACGGGGAGAACGTGCAGACTCCGCACAGACAGTGACCCAGTGGGGAATTGTACCTGGGACCCTGGCGCTGTGAAGCTACAGTGCTATCCACTTGTGCTACCGTGCTGCCCTGGTTTCTGTGGCTATGACTCATCTTTCATTCTCACTCCATAGTATAACCCTAATTCCCCACTTTCTCTGTCTGTTTGCTTTGACAGAGTCATTGGACTCAAAACGTTAGCTCTTTTCTCTCCCTACAGATGCTGCCAGACATGCTGAGATTTTCCAGCATTTTCTCTTTCGTTTCAGATTCCAGCATCCGCAGTAATTTGCTTTTACCCTTGTCAAAGTCCGTCTGGTCTTCTGCTATCACCTCTGATATGCAGTCCTCCAGCCTCTTGGCTAGGATCTTGGCCAGTATTTTCGTATCTGCGTTTAGCAGCGAGATGGGTCTGTAGGAACTGCATTCTGTTGGGTGTTTGTCTTTTTTTGAGATATCAGCGAGATTGAGGCTTGTGCTAGTCCCTCGCCACTGAATCTGAACGTCTCCCATAGGTGCGGCGGAGCCAGTGCTATCGCAAATGTTTTGTAGACGTCCACCGGGAAACCATCCGGTCCCGGCGCCTTCCCCACCTCCATGGTGATGATACTCTCCACGGTTTCTTCCAGTTCTAACGGTGCTTTCAGGCTCCGTCTCCTATCCTCCCCCATGACTGACATGTCCAATTCATCGAGGAACTGCTTCATCCTCAAGTCCCCTGCTGTTGGCTCGGAGGTACAGCTTCCGCTAGAAGGTCTCGAATTCCTCATTGACCTTATCCGACTCCTCTACTAAGTAGCCTTTGCTGTCCCTAATCTGGGCTAATTCCTCTGTGGCTGCCTTTGTCTTCATGTTCGTACAGGGTCCTCCGTGCCTGGCAGAGTTGGTGCACTGCCTTCCTTGTGGAGAGCATGTCAAGGTTCATCTGTAGCTTTTTCCTCTCTGCCAGGGGAGGGGCCTCGGAGTATTGCCGGTCTACCTCCGGTATGGGGTTGACTAGCTGTTGCCTAGCACCCTCTCTTCCCTGTCTCTTCGTGCTTTGTAAGTACTAATCTCACCCCTGATCACAGCCTTCAGTGCCTCCCAGAATGTGGAGGGCGAGACTTCCCCATTCTGGTTTTTAGTCGTCTAAGGGCAGCAAGGTGGCACAGTGGTTAGCACTGCTGCCTACAGCGCAAAGGACCCAGGTTCGATCCCAGCCCGGGTCACTGTCTCTGTGGAGTTTTCACATTCTCCCCGTGCCTGCACGGGTCTTGCCCGCACAACCCAAAGGTGTGCAGGTTAGGTGCATAGGCCACACTAAATTGCCCCTTAATTGGGGAAAAAAATAATTGGGTATTCTTTTTTTAAAAAATTTATACTTGTCTATGGCCAGTGGTATTTTCTCGCAGAAAGTCTTGAGGGCCAGGAGGGCTGAATCCAAGCTCCATGGGGGGATGTTGCGCATGGCCCATCTCCAGTCTCACATCCATATAATGTGGAGCAGTAGTCAGAGATTACAATTGTGGAATATTCCGTTCTTAATAGCCCTGGAAGCACCTATTTCCCCACTACAAAG
Organism: Scyliorhinus canicula; assembly: GCF_902713615.1. NCBI lineage: Eukaryota > Metazoa > Chordata > Chondrichthyes > Carcharhiniformes > Scyliorhinidae > Scyliorhinus > Scyliorhinus canicula. The sequence continues at coordinate 132,486,762 of NC_052151.1, read as the reverse complement.
AAGTTGATCAGTGAATAGATATGTGTACTGGGGAGAAGAAGGAGCTCCTTTTCCCCTGGGTGGGCGAACTGCCATGGGTCCACTGGCCCCATCTGCTCCATGAATGTGCCAAGTTCGTTTGCCATGTTGGAGGTCTTTCCCATTTTGAGGTTCAACCTGACCGTTCCTGGGTCCTGTAGACAGTTAAAGTCTCCCCTCATGATCAGTCAGTGTGTGCCTATGTCTGGGATTTCCGCTATGGTCTTCTTTATAAACTCCGTGTTGTCCCAGTTAGGAGCGTGCACTTCAACTACCGGTGCCCCGTCCAGGACACCGCTGACCATGAAGTACCGTCCACCATAACCATTCTCGTCGCCATGAATGCCATCCTCTTATTTAATAGGAATGGTAGGTCTGTCCCACCCAGCCCTTCCTTACCTGCAGTCGATCCTTCTCACTCAGGTGTGTCTCTTAGAGGAAAACTCTGTCGCCTTTCATACTTTTCAGATGAGCGATGACTCACTGGGTCTTTACGTCCCCTGACGTTCCAGGTGACTAATCTGATGGGGGTTTTTTGTCTCCGTGCTCCTGCGGGATCAACCATACTCCCTGCACTCTGGGATTTCCCTTTGTTAGGGGCCGTCCAAGATGACCGTGGGCACTGTTCTCCTCATGAGACCGGGCCCCTGCACTCTGGGGTTTCCCTTAGTCCAGGGGACACCCAACATCGCCGCCAACTGTGAGGAAGCCATGTGGGTGAACCATTGCACTCTGGGGTTTCCCTTTGTTCAGGGAGCTTCCAAAGTGGTTGCTTGCAGTGCCATTTTATTCCAAGTCGCCATGTATGGTCTGTTGTAGCCAGCCTAATGTCCTCAATCCTTCTTTATCCGTATTTCCCTTGTGATGTTTTCTTCTCCCTCCCCTGGCGTCTTGCTCCCTGCCAGGCCCTTTCCCCCTTGCGGGAGATGCACTGCGGTCTCTCTCTTCTGCACGCTTCCCGGTGCTAGCTACGCCACTAGTGAGGTGGCCCCCTCCTGGGGCTAGTTTGCATCCTCCCGTCACCTGTTCCCTAAGCTTCTTGTCCGCCATTCTCCTTACTTTCGTCTACGCTTTGCTGCACTCGTTCCTACCTTCCTCTCTTTCCTCTTTCGTTCCTCGAACGAGGCAGTACAATCTCTCGCAAAGTGGTTGATGTGGTGGTGGTGGTTCACAGTTGGCAGTTCAGAAAGTAGAAAGTAAACATTTAAGAGTCTCTTCCTGTGGACTCCTCATCGCTGCCCCTGCTGCCGCTTCTCTAGTCCGTTCTCCGAGACAAACCTGTCCGCATCAGCAGGGGCCATGAAGAAATGCACCCTGCTATGGAATGTGACCTAGAGTGTGGCTGGGTGCAGCATCCCAAACTTTACACCGTTTTTGTACAGCGCGGCCTTCGCCCTATTAAATTCTGCCTGGTGATTGGCCAGGCCAGCTCCAGTGTCCTGGTAAATCTGAATCCGGCGGCTTTCCCAGTTGCAGTTTGTGGTTTGTCTCGCCCAGCGCAGGGTTCGTTCCCGGTCCTGGGACAGGTGCATTTTGGCGATTATCGCCCTCAGCTGTTCCCTGGCTTTGGGAAAAACAACCTGTGTGCTTTGTCAATTTCTGGTGGCCTGAGGAAGCTGTCATTACCCATCAGGTTTCCCAGCATTTGCGCCTCATAGTCAGCGGGGTTCCTACCTTCGATCTGCTCCGGCAGGCCCACAATTCGTAATTTTTGACGCCTTGACCGGTTCTCCTGGTCTTCAATTTCCCCCTTCAAATTCCCCTGTGTCACGACCAGCATTGCCACCTCCTTCTCCTGGGTAACGATCCGGTCGTCCTGGTCTTGCAGCTTTTTCCAGCTATTTGATCATTTTCTCCTGGGCTTCCAGTCGCCTCTCTGCCTTGTCTCGGCCCACCTGCATGGTCACCAGAGCTTCAGCAACCGCACCCTTCACCACAGCTTGGATGCCCGACTTTGTCTCTTCCCGATGTTCTCTCAATTCTCTTGAGGGAAACATCCTCCACCCATCCCCTGGTTGGGGGGGGGGGGGGGGGGGGGGGCTCCTTGCGTGGCGGGCCAGTCCTTCTCGCTCTGACAAGGCCTGAGTTTCGCCACCTCGTGAGTCGGTCGGCTCGGTCATTTGTTTGTCCAGGCTTTTTCCACTCTTGGTTTCCACACGTCCGCTGGAATAGCTGCTATTTGGCATTTGTTCCTTTTGTTGCGTTGTGGTGGTGATGTGGGAATGTATTTTTGGTGTCCGGGCTTTTTCGGGTGAAAAGAGCCTGGGCTGGATTCTCTGCTGTCGAGATTCTCGGTTACATTGGCTGCGCAGCCATGCCCGGGGATTTAGCAACGGCGTGGGGCCGCCCAAATGGGAAATCCCATTGGCCGTCTGACGGGAGGGGAATCCCGCGGCTGGCAGTGGCGCGACGCACCAGAAAACCGCTGCGGCGGGACGGAGAATCCTGCCCATATTTTTCAGGTTCGTGGGAGGAGAGCCACCTGATATGCGACTTCACAGCACATCCCCATCACCTGAAGTCCTCAAAAGCAAATAATAATAATAATGGAGATTTTACTTAATTGCCAGTGTACTAATATTTCACATTCTGAAATTAAAACTGAGCCACATCTTTTTTTTAAATAATCTTTATTGTCACAAGTCGGCTTACATTAACACTGCAATGAAATTACTGTGAAAAGCCCCGAGTCGCCACACTCAGACGCCTGTTCGGGTACACGGAGGGAGAATTCAGAATGTGCAAATTACCAAACAGCATGGGCGCGATTCTCCGCTCCCCACGCCAGGTGGGAGAATCGTGGGAGGGCCGGGCGAATCACGACACGCTGCCCTGGCACCCCCCGCGATTCTCCCACCACCCCCAAAACGCGACACGCCGCTCAGAGAATCGCCGAGCGGCGTGACGAACCCGACCGGTTCACACCGGCGCCAACCACACCTGGTCGCTGCCGGCGTGAACATCGTGCGACCGGTAAGTGTGGGGCCTGTGGGGGGGGGGGCGGAGGGAGGATCGAGGACCACGGGCGTGCTCATGAGGTGACTGGCCCACGATCGGTGCCCACCGATCGTCGGGCCGGCGTCTCTAAGAGACGCACTCTTTTCCCTCCGCTGCCCAGCAAGATCAAGCCACCATGTCTTGCGGGGCAGCGGAGGGGATGACGGCAACCGCGCATGCACGGGTTGGAGCCGGCCAACCTGCGCATGTGCGGCTGACATCACATTGGCACCGCTGGCCGCGTCATTCTCGGCGCGCCCCTTTGACGCAAGCGTCAAGACCGGCGCCCAAGATTCGCGCACCGCCGCTCCTAGCCCTCCCCCCCTCGGGGGGGGGGGGGGAGATAGGGGGCGAGGAGCGGCCTCCGACGCCAGAGTGAAACACTCCGGGTTTCACTCCGCCGTCGGCTGTTTCTCTCCGTTTATCGCGCCCCATGTCTTTTGGGACCTGTGGGAGGAAACCGGAGCAACGGAGGAAACCCACGCAGACACGGGGAGGACGTGCAGACTCTGCACAGACAGTGACCCAGCCGGGAATCGAACCTGGGACCCTGGCGCTGTGAAGCAACAGTGATAACCATTGTGCTACCGTGCCGCCCTGACATGTGTTGGTTCAGCCTCAAGGCAGCAATCTCATCTTTATTTTTCCCCTATATCTTTTAATAATATACAAAATTTACGAGGTGCATGTTCATTTAAAATTTTCACAGCTACAACTTATTTCCAGCTAAACAGTGGAAACACTGAAACCAAATTGTCTTCATTTCTACCTCAAGTTCTGTACCTAGGAGAACATGTGAATGTTCCATTGTAGAGTGTTTTCAAGGTTTTGATAGATGGAATGTTGGTCTCTCAGGAAATTGAAGGCTATGGGAAACGGATGGAAAAGTAGAGTTGAGGCTAAAGGTGAGCCATGATCATATTGAATGATAGAGCAGGCTCGAGGGGCCAGATGGTCTTCTCCTACTCCTATTTCTTACGTTCTGTACCCTTGCCAAAATTGACAGTGATTCTATCTCCCCTCCTAAAGTCACCATCTCAGGTTGAACCTATTTAACCCCAAGATGAGCTTCCAATCCCTTGACCTCCTTTTTCACAAAGGCTATCTACTTCAGCTTCAAACATAATCTTTAATGTCACATGGCTTACATTAACACTGCAATGATGTTACTGTGAAAGTTCCCTAGTCGCCACTCTCTGGCACCTGTTCGGGTACACATAGGGAGAATTCAGAATGTCCAATTCACCTAACAGCACGTCTTTCAGGACATGTGGGAGGAAATCAGCCCCTGGAGGAAACCCACGCAGGCAAGGGGAGAACATACAGACTCCGCGTAGACAGTGACCCAAGCCGGGAATCGAACCTAGGACCCTGCCGCTGTGAAGCAATAGTGTTAACCTCTGTGCTACCATGAGTCCTCCTAGCTCACCACTAATGTCCTTGCCGACCTGCATTGGCTGCTACACCCCCAGTGCCTTAAATTTTAAATGAACGTGCATGTTTTAAAATCCCTTTCTGGTGATGCTCCTCTCTATCTCTGTAACATCCTCCAGCGCTACAATCCCTAATCCCTGCCCACCACTGAACTCTGCATCCCCGGTTTCCGTGCAGTTTACCAGTGTACGCCCCACTGTGTGGCCTTTCATCTGTCCCTCCTGCATGCTTTGGAGTTTGCCACCATCCCTTTCTGCCTCTCCACCTACTTATGAATCGTTAAGGCCTTTCTTAAAACTCATCTTCCTGACTTTCCATTAAGTGCATCTGTGCTGGTCTCATCCTACATCCGTCATGACTCTGAGAACACTTTTGAGATGTTCTTCTGTATTGAAGGTATGATATAAATGTGAGTCTGGTAAATGAAGGACACTGATTTTGCTCTAAGCTATGTTTCTGATGGCAAGACAGGCATACTAGCAGAACCAGATTTCAACCCTGTAGCTTCATAAACATCTGTTTGCCTGAAATAACCTTGTAGGAACCAGCTACTATCATTACTACAGTGCAACCGGAAGCAAAATGAAACATTCCTTCCTCATAATCAAAAATGTGTTTTTTGGTGACCGAAATATAACCTGAATACACTTTTGGAATGAGAGTCCCTAGCTAGAAAGCAATAGGTTGGAATTCGATGCAGTGGGCACACATTTTAGTGTGAGATTCAATTAAGTTACTAAATCGTTAGAAATGTCAAACATCTTTAGAAAGTTTTTTGGATTAAAAACAAAAGCCATGCTTGAGAAATAAATTGTTTTGGATATTTTTCAGATTGAGTCGGGTATTTTGGAGTCTGTCGTGTTAGACTAGATGTGGAGATGAAATCCTATAACTGAGACTGAGTTGGCTGATGATATTGTAATAAATAGCTACGGTTGTCATGTCCTGTATTCTGATCTGGATTGCGACTGATTGAAATAGAATCTTCTAATACAGGGGTGGGCAAACTTTTCCGTGCAAGGGCCGCATTCAGAAATTCACAATTCACAAAGGGCCGCATAGTATATTAAGTAAAATAATTACTTCACCCGGTTATGATTGTGGGCACCTCATATAGAACATAGAACAGTACAGCACAGAACAGGCCCTTCGGCCCTCGACGTTGTGCCAAGCAATGATCACCCTACTCAAGTCAACGTATCCACCCTATACCAGTAAGTAACCCAACAGCCCCCCCCACCCATTAACCTTTAAAAAAAAATTTAAAAAAAAAAAAAAAAAAAATTTTTAAAAAAAAATTTTTTTTTTTTTTTTTTAATGACTTGGTGGGCCGCAGAAATACTTTTGGCGGGCCGCATGCGGCCCGCGGGCCGTAGTTTGCCCACCCCTGTTCTAATACATGCAGTGTTTGCACTGTTCCACAAACAGTTACATCTAGAGGTCAACAGTTTGATATAAACAAAAGCAAAGGAAAGTGCCAGAGCTGGGAGTGAGCATGTTTTCTCTTTTTTTTATTTTTCAAATTAAGGGGCAATTTAGTGTGGCCAATCCACCTACCCTGCACATCTTTGGATTGTGGGGGTGAGGCCCATGCAGACACGGGAAGAATGTGCAAACTCCACATGGACAGTGACCCAGTGTCGGAACCCAGGTCCTCAGCGGCGTGAGGCTGCAGTGCTAACCACTGTGCCACCGTTCCATCCATGAGCATATTTTCTTTGAGTGCTGGATTAGTATAAAATGGCCACAAAAGAATCGATCAATAGATAGCAGAAAGTCAAACATTACTGTCAGGGTAAATACTTTTATTTAAAATTGGATAGCAGGAATCTGAAATAACGGAAATATAAGAGAGGTACAGCAAGTCTGTCAGTACCTGAAAGAAAAAGACCTTTTGACTGAGATTATTCATCAGAACAAAGAACAAAGAAATATTACAGTACAGGAACAGGCCCTTTGGCCCTCCAAGCCTACGCCGATCCAGACCCTCTATCTAAAACTGTTGCCTATTTTCTAAGGATCTGTATCCCTCTTCTCCCTGCCCATTCATGGATCTGTCTAGATACATCTTAAATGACGCTATCGTGCCCACCTCTACCACCTCCGCCGGCAATGCATTCCAGGCATCCACCACCCTCTGCGTAAAGAACTTTCCACGCATATATCCCCTAAACCTTTCCCCTCTCTCCTTGAACTCGTTACCGCGAGTAATTGAGTCCCCCACTCTGGGAAAAAGCTTCTTGCTATCCACCCTGTATATACCTCTCATGATTTTTAGACCTCAATGAGGTCCCCCCTGCAGCCTCCGTCTTTCTAACGAAAATAATCCTAATTTACTCAACCTCTCTTCATAGCTGGTGCCCTCCATACCAGGCAACATCCTGGTGAACCTCCTCTGCATCTTCTCCAAAGCATCCACATCCTTTTGGTAATGTGGCAACCAGAACTAGTATGCAGTATTCCAAATGTGGTCGAAACAAAGTCTTATACAACTGTAACATGACCTGCCAACTCTTGTACTCAATACCCCTTCCGATGAAGGAAAGCATGCCGTATGCCTTCTTGACCACTCTTATTGATCTGCGGAGCCACCTTCAGGGTACAATGGACCTGAACACCCAGATCTCTCTGTACATCAATTTTCCCCAGGACTCTTCCATTGACCACATAGTCCGCTCTTGAATTAGATCTTCCAAAATGCATCACCTCGCATTTGCCCGGATTGAACTCCATCTGCCCTTTCTCCGCCCAACTCTCCAATCTATCTATATTCTGCTGTATTCTCTGACAGTCCCCTTCACTATCTGCTTCTCCACCAATCTTAGTGTCATCTGCAAACCTGCTAATCAGACCATCTATACCTTCATCCAGATCATTTATGTATATCACAAACAGCAGTGGTCCCAGCATGGATCCCTGTGGAACACCACTGGTCACAGTTCTCCATTTTGCGAAACTCCCTTCCACTACTACTTTCTGTCTCCTGTTGCCCAGCCAGTTCTTTATCCATCTAGCTAGTACACCCTGGACCCCATGAGACTTCACTTTCTCTATCAGCCTACCATGGGGAACCTTATCAAATGCCTTACTGAAGTCCATGTATATGACATCTACAGCCCTTCCCTCATCAATCAACTTTGTCACTTCCTCAAAGAATTCTATTAAGTTGGTAAAACATGACCTTCCCTGCACAAAACCATGTTGCCTATCACTGATAAGTCCATTTCCTTCCAAATGGGAATAGATCCTATCCCTCAGTATCTTCTCCAGCAGCATCCCTACCACTGACGTCAGGCTCACCGGTCTATAATTACCTGGATTATCCGTGCTACCCTTCTTAAACAAAGGGACAACATTAGCAATTCTCCAGTCCTCCGGTATCTCACCCGTGTTCAAGGATGCTGCAAAATTATCTGTTAAGGCCCCAGTTATTTCCTCTCTCACTTCCCTCAGTAACCTGGGATAGATCCCATCCGGACCTTGGGACATGTCCACCTTAATGCCTTTTAGAATACCCAACACTTCCTCCCTCCTTATGCCGACTTGACCTAGAGCAATCAAACATCTATCCCTAACCTCAATATCCGTCATGTCCCTCTCCTCGGTGAATACCGATGCAAAGTACTCGTTAAGAACCTCACCCATTGTCTCTGACTCCACGCATAACTTTCCTCCTTTGTCCTTGAGTGGGCCAACCCTTTCTCTAGTTACCCTCTTGCTCCTTATATATGAATAAAAGGCTTTGGGATTTTCCCTTACCCTGTTTGCTAAAGATATTTCATGACCCCTTTTAGCCCTCTTGATTCCTCGTTTCAGATTAATCCTACATTCCCGATATTCTTCCAAAGCTTCGTCTGTCTTCAGTCGCCTAGACCTTATGTATGCTTCCTTTTTCCTCTTAGCTAGTCTCACATCAGCTATGATGTATACTTATCAGTTCAGATTGAATGGGTGAACCTTTGTAATCCAAAGCGTAGTCTGCCTTCCTCTTTCATACGTTGTTGACCATACTGCCATACTGTCTAAGAAGAAATGATCTAAGTGTGATACCAGTAACCACAACCCCAATTCCACATTCACCAACTATTCCTTCTGTCACTGACCATCACAACATCTGCTTGGTCAGAGTGTAAATATAAAAAAAACTTCAAAGTAAACATTCCAAACCATATTTAGAAATAAAATCATGCCATATTGCATACAAAGATAAGTCATGTACGTTGCCTAAGTGCCTCTCTTCCAAGTGCTGTTGCCTGACCTTGTGCTTCAATACAGCCTGTGGCCATTAAATTTCAGTCTGAAGGTGGCCTTATAGAATTACCTTCAGCTGTTCTGGACCAGAGAACTGCACCATCTCAGCATGGGTAACAGCGGTTTGGGCAAACAGGCAACAGCAAGGGCACGAGCAGAATGGTTGGGTAGGAGTATGAATGCTGTCTTCCTGAGAGGAGAGTGGGTTCATATTCCATGTAACCTCCCTGGCGAACTGTCTCGGCAATCCTTGTATTCTGTTGGAGGACAGAATGCTGGTCAGCTGTGACATCCTGCAGGTCATTTTACACAAAGCTATGATGGCATCAATCATCACAGCTGTCAGAAAGCTGACCTTTTATGACCCAAGCCTGATTTTCCATTGCAGTACATTGATGTTGGGCTGCTGCTGTCTGTGCTGTAATGGAAGCTGTGACATAGGATTAGACACTTTATGTTTGCGTCCACAAGTGTGCAAAAGGAGTTGGCCAGTGCTTCCATGCTGGAAAACATGGGCTCCAAAGCATTCCCAAAGCTCTCCGTCAGGCTGGTGCTGAACACTGCCATGCTCATTGAAAAAGACCAGAGGTTTTATTGCAGGTCTTTCAATGCACCAAGCTTATAATTGTGCATATTCTCAGCCTTCTTCCTCCAGTGAGCTGTCAGCTCCTCTCTCCTTATGACCTGCTACAGGTTACTCATGCCAGATGTCTTACCACATGCTGGACTAGTAATCCAGAGACCCAGGTTAATGCCTTGGCAAATAGTGAAATTTTTATTCAATTAAAGTCTGTAATTAAAAGTCTAATGATGACCATGAAACCATTATTGATTGTGGTTATAAACTCATCTGGTTCATCAATGTCTGCCCTACATGACCCAAGATCTACAGCAATGGGGTTGGTTGTTAAGTGCCCTCTGAAATGGAGTAGCAATAAAATTTAACATGCATTTGCAGTAGCCATAAAAAAATTGAAAGAGATTTAGAGACCAGACTTCAGTACTTCTTACAAAGCACCATTGTGACAGCTACAAAGATGGATGATGCAATTACAGTGGGGCAACGTATGGAGCAATAGGTAAAGTATAACAACTTCACATCTTTCCTCACTATGATATCAGAAATATGAAAGTAATGAATTTCATGTCCACACTAATATGTCACGGCTGTCAGCAAGGAATAAGAAATATTTGTGCTTGTGAAGCTGCTAATAATGCATTTGTAGAAATATTCATTTTATGCCATTGCAGCCTAGGGATGTCCTCTTTATACTTTAGTCTTACTATGAAATCTGCTTATTATTTGCTAAAGTGGTATGTAATGCAAGTCATTATTATGACCAACCAAAATACCTACCAACCAAAATACCTACAAAATACCTGCAAAAGAAAGAAACCCAACTGATAATGAATGGTCCCAACGGGGAACATCATGACAAAAGGCAAGCAACAATCCAACTTTTTTTCATAATCTTAATACCAAATGAATTTCCTCAAGTACTCACTTTTTTGAAAAGGAAACAAGTCCAACTTCCTTATCTTTCCTTAATGTTTAAATATTTTGATCCCCTCCTTTCCTCCCAAGAGCAATAATATTTCTACCATTATCAGGAAACTATCCAGTACTGTAGCCTCTGTTCTTTCCCTTTCAATCAAGTATTTTGTTTCTTTATCTGTAAAATGGTAGGACGAAAAGTAGAAAAGCAAAATCCTGGATATGCAAGAAAAATGAAATAAAATCAGAAAATGCTGGAAACACTCAACATGTTTTGCAGTATGTGTAAAAACAGAGACGGAGGCCTAGGTTTTCACCATGCCAGAGAGCCGCTTCATCGTAGCAAAATTGGCCGAAAGACTGATCCAGAAGTCCCTGCTTCAAACATAGTACCTACCTTTTGTGTGTGTGTGTGTGTGTGTGTGTGTGTGTGTGTGTTGGTGACTGGGGGGGGGGGGGCTGATAAAAATCAGCAGTTGCTCCCGTTCATGTGATCTTGATGTGAGAGGTACCTGAAATCTAATGTGTACATGTTAGACCTGGTAGAAGTAGCTTTGAACTTTGTGGATTAATTTGGATAGCCAGGGTAGACCTTTGGAGAGGTACAGTGATATTTTACAGATATTTGACTGAAGTCAAAATAAAAGGAAACAAAATATTTGATTGAAAGGAAAAGAACAGAGTGGTCCTGGGACACCTTTGGGGGGAGGTCGGGTGCCATTTGGGGATATCTAAATGTTGGTATGAATTTGCGTAGAAAGTGCACAAACTTATTGGAGCTATGAATCTCATTGGAATTGTGAAAAACAACTGTCAGCAATGTCAAGATGAACTGTCAAAGGGAGTTGCCAAAACATTTAAAGCTCGTGCCCTTTAACTCTTTGAAATAAAATGTCTGGAGTGTTAAAAATAATTGCTTGCTATTTCACTTTCTGTTGACATAAACCATGGTGATGGGGAGAAGATAATTGTTTGGCATGGAGCTATAAAATGTTTTGGAAGTGTGAAGAGGGACATAGGTTAGCATTGAAGGTATGAGAAACCGTGTCGGGGTTGGCAGAGGACATTAGGTGGCATGGATGGGGCATAGGGAGCGTGTGGGGAGGGTGAGGACTGGAGGGCTGTTTAATAGTTTTCGGTTTTTAAAAGTTAAACTCAAACACAGAGCTGGAGCACAAAGGTAAACCTCTGCACCCGGCATCCTCCTCACCCAACATCCTCCGCACTTATTCCAGGGTAGCCTGGCTTGGCTCCCAGTGTACCCTACCACCTTGGAACAACAATCTAAAGTTTGGTGAAACACTTTCTTGAAGTCAGATTTGGGGAGCTGCACATTCTCCCCACTCTGTACGCGACTGTGGGAGGATATCTTCATGCAGATATTGGGATTCACCTGAATAATGCCTGAGCTTGCCTCCGGAGTTCAGGATGGTGGCCACCCGCAGCCCTGGACCCTGGAACACCACAGCACCTGCAGGTGGACCTTCCAAATTAGGTGTCCTGGTGGGGGTCCATCGTCCAGCCTCAGACTGTACCACGAGATCCATCTTCGTTCTCAGGTGTTCATCTTACGATCTCAGAGTGCTCTCGGAGATCTATCTTCACTTTAAGGAGGTCCACCTTCTTACTTCAATAGTAGGTCAGTGATATTGAGCGCCTTTTCAATATGGCACCGGACATGATTGTGGACTATGTGCCAACCGGGCCTACCCTGCCACTGAATACGGTGTGAAACACATGGGGCATTATTAATTATGCTGGGGGCGAAGGATTTAGTGTGTTTTCCCGCTGACTGCTGCAGCCACATTCCTACACCTGCCACGGCACTTATCTCAAAATGGGAGAATTCCGCCCAATGTTGTCAGGGAAGTAGAGAATACACCCATTGAAGTATTTAACTCCTTCCCTAAAGTGCAAGTAGAAAAGAATTAGGAATAGCACACCCATTAAGGTAATGTCATGTGTTTAGAGGGTTAACATGTAAGTATAATGCTGCTGTTTGCAGTAATCTCAATATCCTGCTGTTATTTCAAAGTGACTACTTAGATGGGCTGAGATATTACATTTTAGGTCTTTTTCTCAAGACCTAGAATTCCCCAGGGAGGGTGGCCTCGCCAGCCATCATTAGTTCCTACAATTTTAATAGAAAATGTATTTCCTGATGTTATCGTGCATGAAGATCCAGTAATTCGGTTTATGTGAAGGGGGAAATGAGGTTTTGTTCAACAGCACCTTTTATGAGCTGTTATTAATTTGAAGACCTAGCGTGAAAGAATAGCTGCGGGGGAAGTTTATGGTTACTGTGGTTACAAAATTGATAATAGCAGTCAGAGGCATCATACCTTAGTTTGAACCTAAATGTGCCACTTGAAGTTTTAACAGAAGTTTATCTTTTGCTCCCTGTTTTTAATGTTCAGAATTGAGGCCATATCACCGCTGGCAAGTCTTGACTGGAGGCCAGGGGCTTTCCAGTGACGTATTAACTCTAACTGTTCACACGTATCTCTGATTCACTGGATTTGAGAGCAATTAATGAAGATAGGGCTCTCTCAGTCAATCTAAAGGCGCTAAATGTCTCAAAATAGGAGAGAGTGAAGTGAAATAAAGTACCTTGTGGAGAACTCTGGTGACAGGAAATGTGGTTGGATGCTGCAGCGATAAAATAAATGTAACAAAGTATTGACTGGTTTTCCATTGAGTAACAGCAATCGTATTTAGTCATACTCAGAGTTTCACACGAACGCAGGATCAAGAGTAGATCAGTCAACCCCTCTTGAGCCTGTTCTGCCATTCAGTTAAATCATGATTAATCCAGACCTCAATTCCATTTATCTGCCTTTATTCCACAGCTCAGAATATTTCTCCAAAATAAAGATCTGTCGGATCAGGAACATTTCAATTAAGGGATTATGCAATGAATGAAACCTTTTTTGTAAAGGATAATGTAGTTGAGGGATTGTAAATGTAGTAAATAAGTTTTTATGAATGAGAACATCTGTGCCCTTTTACAGCTGAGAATTCCACATTTTCATGAGTTGTGTGAAAAAGTGTTCATTGACTTCACTTCTTCTTAATTTTAACATTATGCCTGCTAGATTATGTCAACAAAAGAATGAGCTTCCTTGGTGTCGTGAGGCAGCAGTGCTAACCATTGCGTCACCGTGCTGCCCCTATGTTGATTAGTTTTTGTACCTGCACAATGGTTTTTAGTGATTTGTACCGTTGCTCCTTCATGATTCCCAGTCATTAAAAATGTATTAGATCTTGGATCCAAAATGGATGACCTCTCACTTCACCACATTTAATTCCACCTACCTTAGTTTTGCACGCTCATTTAGTCGGTCTGGGTTCATGCGTAACTTCCAGTTCTTCCTACAAATCTTTCTGTGACTTGTAGCTTCATGTCATCTACAAAATTAGAAATACAACTTTCTTCCTTTGACCAAGTCATTGATAACGGAGGCCCCAGTACATATTCTTGGAAACATCATTTTTTCCATCCTGCCAATCATAGTTATACGATTTTGATAATTCTACTAACTTTTAGAATCTGTAAAATCTATGCATTTTATTCTGTAACTGCAGTTTAAAATTAAATAGTTCAATTTGACTTCTGTTAGACAATGAACTGTCAGGATAATTGGAGAACGGGAACGATTTGTTTGTGAAGGAGCAAAATTGTTTTATGACACGTGTTCCTTTTGAGCCTTGAGCTGAAGCACGTGTCTTAATGGCCACAATACACTTAGGTTTTAAACCAGTCCAAAGGAATAGCTAAAATAGTCTGAATTTAAGATGACACCGATTCTGTGATCTCGCCACGGGTGCAAATCCTCTAATGGCTGCTCAATCTCGTGAGAGGCCCAAAACAGGATTAGCGCCTCCGAGATCTCAGTTCAGGATTTTCCCTGACACTCTTCCCCCCCCCTCCCCCACTCCGATATGATACGGTTCACACCCAAGTCAGGCGGTGGCCTGATTATCATATTTTAAAATAATTATGGGGCTTAACACCACTGCTTCCACCCACTCTGCATGGTCCCACCCAGGTGGTGTGAATCATGACTGTTTTCAAAAACAAAAACTAGTGATGGCCATGCCAGGGTCGGACAGGTAAGTGTACCCTTGGGTGGTGAGCGACGCGGTCGGGCTGTGTCCTGGCACTGTCCCCTGATACCCTGGCAGTGTAAACCAGGTTTTAAAAAAAAAATCCAATTAAGGGTCAATTTAGCGTGGTCAATCCACTTACCTTGCACACCTTTTGGTTTGTGGGGGGAGTGAGTTAATTTCAGAAGCAAAGGCAGAGTTGCGAGCATCAGGAAAGAATTACAGCATCTCTCCTCCGATTGCAGGGCTGACTGGAGGAGTCCCATTGCCTTCTGTCTAGTGCCGCACACTGAGGAGGGCTGCACTGCAATATCCGTGACGTCCGAAAGTAGTCCTGGACCCGTAAGGTCCCGGCCCCCGGGGGACACCCGTTAAGGCGTCAACTTGGGCAACAGAGCGTGAAAATCAGCAGGCTGCCTCAACCTCAGCTGTGGATCCTAGAGATACACACAAACATAGTGGGAGGGTGAGGAAGAGTCAGAAACTATAGGCGCCTAGTGGCATGGGTGAACCTAGGCACTAGTAGAGATATCTCTTGTATTAAAAATCAATTTGTTCAACCATACAGATTCTCCACGCTGTCATGTCGTGCACCATACTCCACAAACCCCCACGCACACTCGCCACTTCCTCCCTGTGAATGGGGGAATGGCAGCGCTTTGTCTTCCACATCCCATGACATAAAGCCTCGCCCTTGCTGGCACAGGCCCCCACTAAACCTCAACGCTCATGCCTCTCAAGTCAGACAGTATTCTCTACTGATGAGGATGCCAAGAGCTGAAAATGTGTTGGGAGCCTGTTTACCTGGTACATAGTTGGAGAAGAACACCGGACCCCTGTCCTCAAAGGAGGCAGCAGCAGCTTAGATTCCTCATCCAGCATATCTTGGCCCCCATCTTGGCCGTTCATTAGCAGGTCCTGTTCCGCTCTCTGTCAGGCAGTATGAGAGGAGCAGCGCTCTTTCCTCATTGCAAGTCATCATCATTCCCTTGCAGTGTCCAGCTAATCTCTTGAGCGTCCTGCCCATGAATGTAGACACCATCACGATGACCTCCCGCAGGCACCACCAAAGTGAGTGGATGTCAGACACCATCGTGGGAGAGGTCTTCACAACCTAGTCCTGGACATCCCCAAATCGAGAGTCAATCAAGATGCCCCTAGTCCTGTACCCCATGTGGGCCTTGCCATCACCTGTGGTCCTGCCTCCTCTGCTGCATGTTGCCCCTCGCTGCCCTCCTTGACATCCTCCCCACCCAAGGAGATGTACACTCCTGCATGTACTCCTGTTCTAGCTGCTCACCTGCTGCAGTGCCAGGTTGTGCAGAGTGCAGCAGACCACTATGATGCAGCCCCCTTTAGGGGTTGTATTGGACGGGCCCCCTGACTCATCAAGGCAGCAGAAATGCATCTTGAGCAGTCCAATCGAGGGTAGTGGGTGCCTGGAATGCGCTGCTGGAGGAGGTGATGGAAGCAGGGACGATAGTGACATTTAAAGGGCATCTTGACAAATACATGAATAGGATGGGAATAGAGGGATACGGACGCAGGAAGTGTAGAAGATTTAGTTTAGCCGGGCAGCATGGTCGTGCTTGGATGGCCGAAGGGCCTGTTCCTGTGCTGTACTTTTCTTTGTTCTCCTGAGTGGGTACCCTTTGTGCCCATGAGCCATCCCTCCAGCCGCTGCTCTCCCTCAAAAACAGCTGGATCTGCAAGTGCCCTAGGATGCAACTATCATGGACGCTACCCGGGAAACGGGCACACACCTGCATGATGCGAGTCATGTGATCACAGACGATCTGGACATTGAGGGAGCAGAATTCCTTGTGGTTCAAAAATAGCACCCCATGCCGCCATGGAGAGCGTGGAACCACATGGGTGCAGTGGATGGCACCTTTCAGCTGGGACATGCCTGCTATATGGGAGAAGCCCATGTCCCTTCCTCAGCTGGTCCCAGTCTAAGTTGATATACGCATGGGCCCTAGCAACTAGTGCATCTGTGATCTCCCTTATGCACTTTGCGCTGTTGACTGGGAAATGCCACACAGGTCACCTGTACAGCCCTGAAATGAGCCACTGGGATATACGTTCAGAGCAGCAGTAACTTTCAGAGCCACAGGCAATGGGTGACCTCTCAGTCCATATGGTGCCAACTCTTGCATCACCTGGCTCAGGTAGTCCATTATCTCCCAGGACAGACGCAGCTTTCTCCGACACTGGACCTCTGACATTTGGAGGAAGTTTTATGTTGGAATGCTGCGTGGCTAGTAGTGTCTCCTCTGAGGCTCCGCTATCTGTGGTACTATTAATGTGTTCCCCCCCTCTGCAGGGCACCGTTCCTGTTTACGCAGCACGTTGATGTCGCTGCTGCTGGTCGATTGCCAGTTTGATTTGGCACTATGATTCTCCAGAATCAAAAGCTGAAAGGAAGGAACATCCAAGTGAGTGATGAGGAATCCTGACAATGCCTTGACCCTCAACCCTCTCAGAATCTGAGGCATCTACTAATGTGCATTTTCCCGTGTGAGTGCTTTTCCACTAAGCCTCACTCCGTCCCTCCCCTGTCAAATAATAACCACTTCCTCACAGTTGTCCCTCACATAGCCACCTGAATGAATCGCCACAACCTCAATGGGCCGCACAGTCCCTCCAAAGGTGAGGAGTTGGGGCAGTTGAATGCGTTCAATGGCCTAACCTCAGCGGGGAACAAGACACTGCTCCCTGTTATTCCATTGAACGGGGTGAATGATGAGCCACGCATTAACAGTCAAATATGTGACACCTGGCTGTTTTATAGACATGAATATGAGCCTTGGCGTTCAATGCTTGTCAGCTGGTTTCCAGTCATTTTAATGTCCCGATGATGTTTCTGCACAGTTTTGAACCGAGGAATTTTGCATATAAACCAAACTTGATAAGCACTACATTACGGAGACAGAGCACTAAGCCATGCATTGACTAAAGAGTTAAAGCATACAAAAGCAGAATTTTAGATATATTGGATTATAAACAATTGACAATTTAAGGGTTCACAGCCTGGGCTAGTGTGTTTGACTGGAGCAGTCATGTTTTAAAATAATCTTGTTTTGCAAGATCAGAAAGCTTCCAGGAGCCAGAGATAAAATTGACCATCATAAAAGCCTGGCCTAATGCACTGTTGTTTGACTAGGGGGAGTCCCTGCGGAGTTAATATGTATTCAATCTGGGGAGTTAATTTGTTCTCATCTTGGGGAGATGATGTCATTGCTGGGTGGAGCTAAGGCATTCAGACATTTTGAGAAAGATTTTATAAGACCATAAGACATAGGAGCCAAATTAGGCCTTTCAGCCCATCGAACATGCTCCACCTTTTCGATCATGGTGGATATGAAATGAAATGAAATGAAAATCGCTTATTGTCATGAGTAGGCTTCAATGAAGTTACTGTGAAAAGCCCCTAGTCGCCACATTCCGGCGCCTGTCCGGGGAGGCTGGTACGGGAATCGAACCGTGCTGCTGGCCTGCTTGGTCTGCTTTAAAAGCCAGCGATTTAGCTGAGTGAGCTAAACCAGCCCCAGGATATGTTCCGCATCCCCATTTTCCTGCCTTCTCTGCATAACCCCATATCTCCATCCTAATCAAGAAATCCCCTTATTAATCAAGAACACCGGATTTGTGCTTGAGGTGCTGTTACTTACATAGCTACAGACCAAGAGTTGTAATGTGAAATTAGAGTAGCTCTTTCTCAGAACACAAGAACTTGGAGCAGGGGTAGGTAATTAGCCTCTTGTGCCTGCTCCACCGTTCAATACGATTATAGCTGATCGCATCATGACCTCAACTCCACTGTCCTGCCCATCCTCCGTAACCCTTCAACCCATTACTAATTAAAAATCTGTCTAACTCCTTAATTTTACCCACTGTCCCAGTATCCACCGCACTCTGGGGTAGCGAATTACATAGACCCTTTGGGAGGAGTCGTTTCTCCTCATCTTTGTTTTAAATTTGCTACTACTTATCCTGAGACTATAATAATAATCTCTATTGTCACAAGTAGGCTTACATTAACACTGCAATGAAGTTACTGTGAAAAGCATTCTGGAATGCCCCACAAGAGAAAGCACCCGCACCTCGTCTACTTTATCCATACCATTTAGCATCTTGGATACCTCAATTTGATCTCCCTCATTCTTCTAAACTCCAGAGAGTATAGGCCTAAACTGCTCAATCTCTCTTCATAAGGCAAACCCCTCATCTCTGGAATCAATCTAAATAATAATAATCGCTTATTGTCACAAGTAGGCTTCAATTAAGTTACTGTGAAAAGCCCCAGTCGCCACATTCCGGTGTCTGCTCGGGGAGGCCGGTACGGGAATTGAACCCGCACTGCTGGCATTGTTCTGCATTACAAGCCAGCTCTTTAGCCCACTGTACTAAACCAGCCCTAATCTAGTGAACTTCCTCTGAACTGCCTCCAATGCCACCACATCTTTCCTCAAATAAGGGGACCAAAAGTGCACAATTCTCCTGGTGTGACCTCACCAATGCCTTGTACAGTTGCAGCAACACTTCCTTACCTTTATAGTCTATTCCTTTAGTTGTAAATGTCAACATTCCATTCGCTGTCTTTATTACCTGCTGTATCTGCATGCTCGTTTTCTGTGACTCAGGTACGAGGACACCCAGATCCCTCTGTATCGGAGAACCCCAAAATCTCTCTCTATTTAGATAATAAGTTGCCTTTTTATTGGATGAGTCAGAAACGAAAATGGATGGCCTCACGCTTATCCACATTAAACTCCATCTGCCACATTTTGGCCTACGCACCTAACATATCTATATCCATTTGTACGGTTCTCATTTTTTCATTGCAACTTACTCTCCCACCTATTTTAGTGTTATCTGCAAATTTGGCTATAGAATTTTCTATCCCTCCATCCAAGTCATTAATGGAGCGAGTGAACTTTTGAGTTGAGTTCTGATTTGGCTACTCTTTAGACCACAAGTAAAGTCTTTTGCTCTCACAGCTGGATAGTTGAAAACTATTAATAGTATTTAATTCAATGCAGACATGCCAGAGGACTGGGGGGAATTTGAAACAAACAAGTTGAAACAGCTTTTTGAAGACATCCAGCCAGAATCTGCAGGGGTTCCAACAGGAGCCAAATGTGTTCTGGAAAGCAAGTATTACTCTGTGTCATTGGGATGTGGGATGGGTTGAGAGCTGTATGTTTTTTTCTTATTGTTTAATTGGGAATAGAGATAGTCATTAAGGATATTGCATTAATTGTATTTAGTAGTATTGTTTAAGGGGTAATTGCAACCTATTTTTGGGTGTGAGGTGAAAGAATGTAATACTGCGTTAATAATAAAATTTTGTTTTAAAATACCAAATCAATATTTCTTTATGCAATCACTCCTGGAATGAAGTATTCTTTCTGCACAGTATTCTTATAAGCTAAATTAAAATATTGGAGTTTCGGGTCCAGTATCCTAGCCACTGTTAGGGTCTGATCTGGAATCGTACTATATTTGGGGCTTGTCTGGGATCTTAAGTATAATTCCTTGTTTGACTTGAGGTTATTGAACTTAAAGCCAGTGAGTGTGTGTGGAATGACTGCAATCTTTCTTGTTTTGAAGTTACACATGCGCAGGGATGACGTCAGCACACGCTGGCGCTCCCGCGCATGCGCCAACTCGTGCCGGCTGACGGAAGCTCTTCGGTGCCAGTTGGCGCGGCGCCAAGCCCCTTTCCCGCCAGCCGGCGGGGCGCAAACCACTCCAGGGCGGGCCTAGCCCCTGAAGGTGCGGCCCAACGCCGGAGTGGTTCACGCCACTCCGTCCCGCCGGAGTTGCACTCCTGCCGATTACGGCAGAGTCCCGCCCAACATTTTCCCTGGGGTAATGAGCTTTTGGAACTCCCTTCCTCAAAAGGCAATGAAAGCAGAGTCTTTGAGTATTTTCAAGGCAGAGCTAGATTCTTGAAAAGCAATGGGGCGACAGGTTATCGGGGATGGGCGGGAAGTTGCAATCAGATCAGCCATGATCAAATTCAATGGTGGAGCAGGCTCGAAGAGCTGAGTGGCCTACTCCTTCTCTTAACTTGTATATTCAGAAGTATGGTGACATCCTCAAAAAATGAAACTAGGTTAGGTAGGTTTCACACACAGAGATACCCACACCCACTGCTCAGAACGTTTCCATTTTTCCTATGCAATACATCATACAATTTTAGAAACTGGTGAAAACTGCAAATTGGCTTGAAGGTTCAAATATTCTTCAGTACTCTGCCCTAGTTGTTCTAAAGAAGGTAAAGATGTAAAGATCCATAATTTGTGCACTCACATCTTGTGTGATTCAAATTACGAATCCAAGAAGTTTTTATTTAACGGCCATGAAGTCGTAAACGAGTTCTGTAAAACTGGGAATATCTGAGACTTTGGGTAAGCGGTAAGGCATGAAGGCTGAAGGTTTGGTCCTGATTTGCACCTTTCAAAAGCACATGCTCTGAGAATACTTATTTTACCATTCCTTTCCAGGAAAAGGATCTTATCGATAACAGCAGAATTAATGGTGAAAAATCTGTAGCTCTGCAATATTTCAGGTGAATCTGGAATATTTACATGCTGGGTTCAGTTGACACATTCCCGGGGCAGCACAATGGTGTAGTGGATAGCACTGCTGCCTCGCGGCGCCGAGGTCCCAGGTTCGATCCCAGCTCTGGGTCACTGTCCATGTGGAGTTTGCACATTCTCCCCGTGTTTGTGTGGGTTTTTCCCCCACAACCCAAAAATGTGCAGGGTCGGTGGATTGGCCACGCAAAATTGCCCCTTAATTGGAAAAAATGAATTGGGTACTCAAATAAATTTTTTAAAAGTTGACAAACTCCGACTTTAATAGGCTGCAAAAAGCGGTTTTTTTTTTGTAATCATAAACCTGTCCCTTAAACTGGGACATGAAGAACTTGTATTTCTTTTTTTATAAATAACTGCAGGATAGACTGTGAACTGTTGCAGGTTCTCTCGCAGATGGTATTTAACATGCTATTATTGTTTTGTTTTTCCAGAGACCATGGCATGGAATGCTCCACCTGATTCTCTAGGTGACACAGTGTGCAGCTGGAATGAGGCAACTGACAAAGC
This sequence comes from Scyliorhinus canicula, assembly GCF_902713615.1. Lineage (NCBI taxonomy): Eukaryota > Metazoa > Chordata > Chondrichthyes > Carcharhiniformes > Scyliorhinidae > Scyliorhinus > Scyliorhinus canicula. The sequence continues at coordinate 132,465,342 of NC_052151.1, read as the reverse complement.
CAGCACTTGGCAGTTCACAATGGGAGGAGATGCGAGCCCTGTATCCTGGGGACCCGCGGATAGACCAATGGCTACTACAGGTTGGGGAGTAACAGCCAAGGACTTGAGCAGCAGTGGAGTCGACTGGGATACTGCAGATTCTGCTGAGCAGGACATCTTCGCCAATATAGGTCAGTATCCTTCAAATTGTTTACAACTAAGAACAAAGGAATGGATGATGCAGTGGATTCAAATAACTGCCCAGACAGTTGGGATAAACTGATGTGACAAAAGCCTCCTTGTACTGAGAGTTAGGAGCTCACATGATTAAGTATGAGTAGTCTGAATACTGTTCCTAGTTAGTCCGATACCAGGCACAACATTATCCAGAATTAACTGTCCGTGGAAGGATTGAAATCTCACACTACGTCAGTGACATCTCTGAAGCTGGGTTAAAGCATATTGTTGGAGCATTGAGGTGGGGTTTACCTAACGGCCATTAAATGTGATACGAGGTTGCACCTGGCCAAACTGGGCATTCATAACTGGGAAGAGCAGAAGATGCCACAGTTGTGACCTGACTTCTCTCAAACACTTCTGAAACTTATTTATATTAAATTTGATCTTTGGTGGGGGCGGCACAGTGGCGCAGTGGTTAGCATTGCTGACTCACGCGCTGAGGACCTGGGTTCGATCCCAGCCCCAGGTCACTGTCAATTGATTGTTTGATTTATTGTCACATGTACCAAAGTACAATGAAAAGTATTTTTCAGTGACCAAGGGAACTTATACAGTATGTACACAGTAGACAAAAGGATAATCAACAAAGTACATTGACAAATGGTACATCGACAAACAGTGATTGGTTACAGTGCGGAACAAGGCAAACAAAGTAAATACGACATGAGCAAGAGCAGCATAGGCATGGTGAATAGTGAGGTGTTGAAGATGTCTGCGGATACACTCGCCAGCTGGTCTGTGCAGGATCTGAGTGCTCACCCAAGAACTCCGTCGGGGCCCGTTGCTTTCCGCGGATTCACTTTCAAGAAGGCAGCTCTTTCCTCTGAGGCTGTAATATTGGCATGTGTGTGTGTCCAGGGCTGTTGGGGCGGGTGGCACTGATGTCTTGGCTAGCTGTTCAAAGTGGGCATAGAACTCGTTCAGTTCATCGGAGAGGGATGCTCCAGCACCAGAGATTCTGCCTGGCCTTGCTTTGTAGCCCATAATCTCGTGTAAGCCCTGCCATAGACTTTGGGGGTTTGTGTTATTGACCTGGGCTTTACGTATGTCGTACCTGGATTTCTTATATAGGTCAGGGTCATCAGATTTGAAATCTCCTTCCGGGACTTCAGCAGGGAGTGGAACATCCGTATTGACTTCTTTGGCACACAGTCGTCGACACACTTACTGATTAAGTCTGTGATGGTGGTTGCGTACACGTCCAGGTTGGCTGCCGCGGTCTTGAACATTGACCAGTCCACACACTCCAAGGAGTCGCAGAGGATATCCTCTGATGCCTCAGGCCAGCACTGCACACTTTTCTTGACTGTCTCAGCACGCTTGAGTTCCTGTTTGTAAGCCGGAAGTAGGAGTCCCAACTTGTACTTGGTCGGGTCGGGGAATGGAGCAGTAGGCACCTTTGATGCTCGTGTAGCAGTGGTCCAGGGTGTTTGCACCTCTGGTGGGACAACAGTCAGTGTGGAGTTTGCACATTCCCCCCCTGTATTTACGTGGGTCTCACCCCCCCACATCCCAATGATGTGCAGGGTAGGTGAATTGATCACGCTAAATTGCCTCTTAATTGGAAAAAAAATAATTGGGTACTCTAAATTTATATATAAAAAAAGATTTGATCTTTGGTACTCAAAGTTACAGAGAACCTTGTACAGAGCATATGTATTTTATTACAGTTATAAAATAAATGACAGTACAAGAAGTAAAGGATTAAAATACAAAGACTGTGCGCGGAATTTTCCGGCCGTTCCCACCGGCGGGATCTTGCAGTCTTGCCAAAGGCGGGACCCCCACTGCAGGACCTCGACAGTGGAGTGGTAGGATCGGAATATCCCACTTCCGGCCAATGGCAGGCCGCCTACACCGCTACAAAACACGCCAAGGGTGGGTGGAAAATCCTGCCCTATATTTCGAGCATAACAAAATTTAAAAATGCAATTTGTCAACATCCATAAGGTTCTGAAGAGATAAATCTAGAATGGCCCTGTGGTAACATTTGAGCGTCTCACTTTGAGAATTTTCTGCTGTAATGTTGTTTATTAACTCATTACATTATTACATTTATCACATTAACTCACTTATATAATTTTTGTGCCCCTATGTCATTAGATTTCAGCAAGTCATTGCAGCCTTCCAACCATATTCTCACATTCCAAGGCTCCCAAACCTCATACTCCTTGAAGCCTATCATTCATCCATAAGGCACATGTTAGTAATGTGATGGAATTCTCTCCACTTGCCTGGGTGAGTGCAGCTTGACACCGTGTAGGCCAAAGCAGCCCACATGATTTACACCCATGTACACGCCAGCGCACATTAGCAACAGCAGTACGCACCATCTACAATGTGCACTGCGATCACTTGCCAAGCCTCCTTCAACAGCACCATCCAATCGTTACCACTTAGAACAAGGGCAGCAGAATGACAGGAACATCACCCTGACTTAGATCTCTGTTGCTGTTCCTTCATTGTTGCTGGGCCAAAACCTGTTTCCTAACTTTATGAACTCATTGTAACATTGTATTTGTAGGAGATTTGTATTGCACTCTGTTGTGATCTTTAAAAGAGTTTATCAAGAAGCTTGTTTGCAGAAGAATTCAATTGCAAGGTTGAGATTTATAATCACCAAACATTGGTGGTTTAAAGACCTGTTTTCACTGATGGGATGTTCTCTACAATAAGCAACACTCACAAAAAGAGCTGGTTGGGAAAATGCAGGTCTGATTTAATTAGGAGCTTGTGACATGGATTTCCTGATCAGCAAATTCGGTCAACATTGTTACACGGTGGAATTGCCTGATTTGGGGAATGAGCAGTGAGTTCATAAAGTATTAAACATTACAATGTTAATGTAGAAGCTTCCACATGAAATTACATAACGTTTTGACCCAAATCCACTTGTAAGACTCCTAATACTTGCCGATAAGCAGATATGCAAAGTCAAATTCTATAAATACTGTCTGTATCTTTTCAGTGCCCTTTCAAGTTTTATACAGTAATATTAAAGCAAATTACTGAATTTGCTGGAATCTGAAACAACAGAAAATACTGCACAATCACAGCAGGTCTGACAGCATTTTTGGCAAGAGTGGGGAGCTAACGGTTTGAGTCTGCATGCCACTTTGTCAAAACTCCCTGTGGAGTTAATTAGATTTCAGCATCGGAAGATGATATCATTACTGGGTGGAGCTGTGGGGCGCAATTCTCCCATCGGGAGACTAAGTCCCGACGCCGGAGTGAAAACCGGAGTGTTTCACTCCGGCGTCGGAGGCAGCTCCCAGCCCCCTATTCTCCCGCCTCTGGGGGGGCGAGGAGCGGCGCCGCGTCATTTACGCGTGCCGGGCCTTGGGGCGCCGCATAAATGACACGGCCAGCGCTGCGTCAATGACGCCACCCGCGCAAGCGCGGTTGCCGTGCTCCCCGCGGCCGCCCCGCAAGAAGATGTCGAATGGATCTTGCGGGGCGGCGGAGGACCGGAGGTCCACCTTCAGAGAGGCCTGCCCGCCGATCCCTTTTGAGGTGTCCCAGGGTGCAGGAACCCCCCCTCCCCCTCCCACAGGCCGTCCCACAGCGTTCCCGCGCTGTTCCCGCCGGCAGCGACCAGGTGTGTATGGCGCCGGCGCGAACCTGTCGTGTTGGGCAGGCCGTTCAGCCCATCCGGGCGGAGAATCTCCGCTCGCCCGTTACAAACAGCGAGCGGCGATTCTCCCAGCGGCCAGCCGTGAATCTTGTCGCGCCGGTTTGGGGGGGGGAGAATCGCGTGTGGGTGCCGGGGCGGCGTAGCAGGACTCACTCGGGGCCCCAGCGATTCTCCCACCCGGCGTGGGAGGGGAGAATTCCGCCCAAAGTGTCTGGGGCGTGATTCTCCGCACCCGCGAAAAATCGCGAGGCTGGCGTCAAAAACGGGCGGGTTTGACGCCAGCCTCCGACCCCCCGACCGGGAACCGATTCTGCTCCCCGGTCGGGGCTAGCATCGCGCGGCCGTGACCTCCGGCATAGCGGGCTTAACGAATTTCGTTAAGCCCACTAGCCAGAGTTAACGACGGCTGACGCGTCAGATGATGTCAGGCGCGCATGCGCGGATTGGACGACTCCAACCCGCGTATGCGCGGATGACGTCATCACGCATATGCATGAAACCCGCGCATGCGCGGGCCGGTATGCCCCTCAGCCGCCCCGCGAATGGATACAGCGGGGCGGCGGAGGGAGAAAGAGTGCGCGGGGTAAGTACCCGCTGCCCGCGATCGGTGGGCACCGATCGCGGGCCCATGGCACCCTTGGCACGGCCGTGGTACTGCTGTGCCAATCGGTGCCATGGTTCCCCAGATCGGGACTTTACGGCCATTTTTACGAACGGTCAGACCAGGTGTGTTTTACGTTCATAAAAACGGTCGTAAAGGCCTTGGAAATCGGCCCATCGGCCGGGGGGAATCGCTGCTCGCCGCAAAAAAACGGCGGGCAGCGATTCGTGTCGGGAGGCGGGCGGGGGGGGGGGGAGAATAGCGGGAGGGTGTCGGACCAGCGTCGCTGTAAAAATTTACGCCGCTCGCTATTCTCCGCCCCGTCGTGAGTGCGGAGAATTCCGCCCCTGATATTTCGTCGGAAAAGCAGGTCAGTTCTGTTCTGGATGAAGCTGTGACTATAAGTCAGGTTTTTCTCTCTGTAGTTCAGTTAAAAGAGATTAACAGTCTTTAAAGCAGTGCAGACTTGTCTGAGAACAAGCGGGAGCTGAAACAAGCTGTGAAAAGTCTTTGAAGACATACAGCCAGTTTCTGCATTGATCTGACAGGAGTTAGATCTTGTCTTTAAAAGCAGTGTTAAACAATCTCTCTTTCTCAAACAGTATCTCTGTAAAGCAAGTATTCCTAAGTCCCATTGGTAGTTAAGAGTGGATTGCTTAAGTAGGAATAAAGATAGCAATTAAGTAATTACTGGATTGAATAGAATTGTGTAATTGTAAGTTATTTTCTGTGTCAAAGATTTTAATTCTGTGTTAGTAATAGATTTTGTTTCAATATATCCTATCCCTATTTTTTTATGTACTCACTTCTGGAGCAAAGTATCCTTTTCTCACAGTTGGACAAAATTAAAATAAAATATTGGTGTTTCTGCCCAGTATTTTAGCCACTGCAGCGGTTTGCTCTGGGATCATAATAATTCTATTCCAATCCCTGCGTAATGAACAATCTCAAAGCGGTAGATTTGAGAAACAACTGTTTTGCTCCTTTGTCATGAATTGATCTTGCTGATTTGTGTTTAGGAACATGGGACAACAAGGCAGGTGTTAGAAACCCTCCTGTGACCTTTGGAGCATTTCCTGATCCGCCTGAATCAAGTAAGTGCGAAATAATTCTCCTGTTTTTAACACTCATTTCATTGCCAGCAATGAGTTATATTAAGCTGCATTATAAATAGAGGATTCTGAATGGTAACCAGTAAATCATAGGACACTAATAATAGAGTTGAGGAGTGTTTCTTTATTCTTTCATGGGTGCGAGCATTGCTGGCAAGGCCAGCGTTTCTTGCCCATCCCTAATTGCCCTTGAACTGAGTGGCTTGCTCGGCTATTTCAGAGGGCAATCAAGAGTTAACCACATTGCTGTGGATCTAGAGTCACATATAGGCCACACAGGGTAAGGCTGGCAGATTTCCTTCCCCAAAGGACATTAGTGAACCAGCTGGATTTTACAACAAACGATGATGAGTTTCTGGGGGCGGAATTCTCCACTCCCCACGTGGCGTGGGAGAATCGTGGGAGGGCCTCCCGACATTTTTTACGCCCCCCTGGCGCCCCCAGCGATTCGCCTCCCCGGGCTCGGAAAAATCGTCGCTCGCGTTTTTCACGGCGAACGACGATTCTCCGCGCCCTATGGGCCGAGCGGCCGGCCCTTCACGCCCGTTTCACCACGGCAGCAACCACACCTGGTCGCTGCCATCGTGAAACGGCGCCAGATGCCCGTTTGGGCAGGAGCCCGATTTGGACAGGAGCACCGTGACTATGCTCGGGAGGGGACAGGCCCGTGATCGGTGCCCACCGATCGTCAGGCCAGCGTCCAAAACAGACGCACTCTTTCCCCTCCGCCGCCCGGCAAGATCAAACCGGCAACCCGCGCATGCGCGGATGACATCAGAAAAGCGCCGTTTCCGCGTCATTTCCGGCGCGACGGGGGCCCGCTCCTAGCCCCCCGGATGGGGGTGAATTAGGTGCGGGGAGCGGGCCCCGAGGGCGTCGTGAAGCTTGGCCGATTTCACGACGGCCATCCCGATTTTATCAGGAGCGGAGAATACCACCCATGGTCATCATTACTGAATTGGCTTTCCATTCTATTTTTATTTAATTGAATTAAATTCTACCAGCTGCAATTATGACACTTGAACCTGTCCCCCCAGAGCATTAGCCTGGGCCTTTGGTTTACTACTCCAGTGACATTACCACTACATTACCATCTTCTCAAATTATGCCATTGTCTCAGAGGATAATGAAATGCAGTAATATTTTAATAAGTATTATAAACAAGAGCCTTACTCTTTGTTGTGACTGGTTCTGTTTTAAATAAGTGACATGTGATGCAGACACCACATAGGACTTTGCTGATGTAGCACCACACAGAATATCAGTTGTTTTTAATATCCTATCACTTATGAATTTACTACTAGGTTATACAGCTACAATTTGTAGCACAAAACTTTGCTGGTGGTAGGTTTGGGTTGAAAAATTGGACCCCAACTTTGTGGGCCGAATTTTGCAAATGCTGTTTTGAACAGAGCAAAGAATCAGTGCTGACACTTAGATATTCAAATAAAAAGCTTCTGCATTACCAATGTATTCTGCAAAGACCCCTCTCACCCGGCTTACTCACTCTTCCAACTTCTTCCATCGGACAGGAGATGCAAAAGTCTGAGAACATGTACGAACAGATTCAAAAATAGCTTCTTCCCCGCTGTTACCAGACTCCTGAACAACCCTCTTATGGACTGACCTGTGAAGGTGGGGAGGGGGTTGTTCAGCGATGATATCTCTTAAAACTGAATCGTTAGCATGAGTAGTTTTACATAAGTTGTTTTATTTATTTTTTAAAAATAATTTTTATTCAAATTTTTCAACAACAAATTTTCTCCCAATAATAAAATAAACAAGGTATAGAAATAAACAGAAAGAAGAACACCCTCCCCCCCCCAAATCAAAGCAATAAATTAATAACAACACACAAAAAAAAGGCAGCAAACATACAGTCGCAAAAGCAAGCCCCCTTAACAGACCCATAGCCCACCCCCGCTTGCCCCCCCTCCCAGGGTTGCTGCTGAGATTGACCACCCTCTAACCCTCCGCCAGAAAATCGAGAAAGGGCTGCCACCGCCGGAAGAGCCCTTGTACCGACCCCCTCAGGGCAAACTTGACACTCTCCAGCCTGGTGAACCCGGCCATGTCGTTAATCCCGGCCTCCGGGCTCAGGGACTTCGCGTCCCTCCACTGTAAAGGAATCCTACGCCGGGCTACTAGAGACGCAACGGTCAGGACACCGGCCTCTCTCGCCTCCTGCACTCCCGGCTCCGATGCTACCCCAAAGATCGCGAGCCCCCAGCCCGGTTCCACCCTGGAACCGACCACCTTGGACAAGGTCCCCGCCACCCCCTTCCAGAAACCTTCCAACGCCGGACACGCCCAGAACATGTGGGTGTAGTTCGCCGGGCCTCCCGAACACCTCCCACACCTGTCCTCTCCCCCAAAGAACCGGCTCATCGTGGCCCCAGTCATGTGCGGCCTATGCAGCACCTTCAGCTTAATTAAGCTGAGCCGTGCGCAAGAAGAGGACGAGTTTATAGCTTTAAATTGAGGGGTGAGAGATATAGGACAGATGTCAGAGGCAGTTTCTTTACTCAGAGAGTAGTAGGGGTGTGGAACGCCCTGCCTGCAACAGTAGTAGACTCGCCAACTTTAAGGGCATTTAAGTGGTCACTGGATAGACATATGGATGAAAATGGAATAGTGTAGGTCAGATAGGCTTCAGATGGTTTCACAGGTCGGCGCAACATCGAGGGCCGAAGGGCCCGTACTGCGCTGTAGTGTTCTATGTTCTATGAGTTCACCCTCCCCAGGGCGTCCGCCCACGTCCCCTCGTCGATCTCCTCCCCTAGCTCCTCCTCCCACTTCGCTTTCAGCTCTTCCACTGAGGCCTCCTCCTCCTCCTGCATCATCTGATAAGTTGCCGAGATCCTAACCTCACCGACCCACGTCCCCGAGAGCACCCTATCCAGTACCCCCCTAGGCGGCAGTAGCGGAAACTCCGCCACCTGCCGCTTAACAAACGCTCTAACCTGCATGTACCTGAAAGTATTCCCGGGGGGGAGACCCCACTTCCCCTCCAACTCCTCTAAAGTCGCAAACCTCCCGTCGAGGAAAAGGTCCCCCATCCGCCTGATGCCTGCCCTATGCCAACTCAAAAACCCACCATCTATTCTCCCTGGTGCAAACCGGTGATTGTCCCACACTCACTACCGGGGAATTATACAGCAGCCTCACCCAGCTAATGAATCCCTCACCAAACCCAAACCTCCTCAGCACTTCCCACAGGTAGCTCCACTCCACCCTATCAAAAGCTTTCTCCGCATCCATCGATGCTACTATTTCCGCCTCCCCATCCGCCGCCGACATCATCATGACATTAAGAAGCCGCCGCACATTGACATTCAGCTGCCTCCCCTTCACAAACCCCGTTTGGTCCTCATGGATAACCATCGGGACCACATCTTCCACCCTCCTGGACAGTACCTTAGCCAACAACTTTGCGTCCATGTTGAGGAGCGAGATCGGCCTGTATGACCCACACTGGAGGAGGTCCTTATCCTGCTTCAGGATTAGTGAGATTATTGCTCTAGACATCGTCGGGGCCAAAGCCTCCCTCGCCTCATTCAGGGCCCTCACAAGCAGCGGGCCCAGCAGATCTGAGAACTTCTTATAAAACTCTACCGGGAACCCATCAGGTCCCAGTGCTTTCCCTGTCCGCATGCTCCCCAGCGCCTCCATCAGCTCCTCCAACTCGATTGGGGCCCCCAGACCCTCCACCCGCTCATCCTCCACTCTTGGGAACTCCAGCTTATCCAGAAAGCGGTCCATCCCGCCCACCTCCCAAGGGGGCACCGACCGGTACAGCCCCTCGTAAAAGGATCTGAACACCCAATTAATGTCCCTACCACTCCGCACCAGACTCCCTCCTACATCCCTAACTCCCCCTATCTCTCTCGCTGCCTCCCGCTTCCGGAGCTGGTGGGCCAGCATCCGACTTGCCTTCTCCCCGTACTCATATACCGCCCCCTGCGCCCTCCTCCACTGCGCCTCCGCCTTCCGGGTGGTCAGTATATCGAACTCCACTTGGAGACTGTGACGCTTCCTCAAAAGCCCCTCTTCCGGGACATCCGCATACCTCCTGTCCACCCTTACCATTTCTTCCACCAACCTCTCCCTCTCGACCCTCTCCCCCCTCTCCCTGTGCGCCCGAATAGATATCAGCTCCCCTCTAACCACCGCCTTCAGCGCTTCCCAAACCACCCCAACTTGCACTCCCCGTTGTCATTAGCTTCCAAATACCCCTCTATACCCCTACGGACCCGCCCACATACTTCCTCCTCTGCCAGAAGCCCCACATCTAACCTCCAGAGCGGGCGCTGATCCTTCCCCTCCCCCAGCTCCAGGTCCGCCGAATGCGGAGCGTGGTCCGATATGACTATCGCCGAGTACTCCGCCCCCGCCACTCTCGGGATTAGAGCCCTGCTGAGGACAAAAAAGTCAATCCGGGAATAAGCCTTGTGGACATGGGAGAAAAAGGAAAACTCCCTACCTCCCGCCTCAAAAACCTCCAAGGGTCTACCCCTCCCATCTGATCCATGAACCCCCTCAGCACTGAGGCCGCCGCTGGCCTCTTACCCGTCCTTGACCTCGAACGATCCAGAGCTGGATCCAACACAGTATTAAAATCCCCACCCAAGATCAAGCCCCCTGTCTCCAGGTCCGGGATCCGGCTCAACATTCGCCGCATGAAGCCCGCATCGTCCCAGTTGGGGGCGTACACATTAACCAGAACCACACGCTCCCCTTGAAGCCTACCACTCACCATTACGTATCTGCCACAGCTATCTGCCACCACACTCAACGCCACAAACGACAAGCTCTTACCAACTAAAATCGTCACCCCTCGATTCTTCACATCTAGCCCCGAGTGAAACACCTGCCCAACCCAGCCTCTTCTCAGCCTCACCTGATCCGCCACCTTAAGGTGCGTCTCTTGGAGAATAGCCATGTCCGCTCCCAACCCCTTCAAATGCGGCAAGACCCGGGACCGTTTCACCGGTCTATTCAGCCCCCTCATGTTCCCCACGGTGGCAGACTCCCCTCCCAACCTCCCCCATCACCAGCAGTTCTCCTACGGCCCCTACAGCAGCAACCCGGTGGTACCCCCCCCCCCCCCCCCCCAGCTGCGTAACCCCTTCCATTGTACTTCCGTAAGTCAGCCGACTCCTGCTGACCCCGGCTCTCCCACCACCCCAACGACCCCCCCCGATGTAACACAACCACCCTTCCCCCCTCCCAGTGCCGGCCCCGCCCACTGCTCCTCCAGCGCGGGAAGAAAACCCGCGCTTCCATCCCAAACTCTGGCCCCCCCGACCCAACACGCGGGAAAAAGAAGGGCACATGACCCAGCGGGACCGCGAACAGCTCCCCAGCCCTCCACCAGTGAAAAAACGAGAAAGCACCCAAATAAATAAATAACAGCCCCAAAAAGCGAAAAAGCAGAAAAGCAAAAAGGCTTCATCAAACACAACCATAAAAAACGAAAAGGATACCAAGGAGGACAAAGCCTCCGGACTATGTACATCATTCCCCAGCCCCCCAGTCCTCAGTTCGAGTCCAACTTCTCTGCCTGGACAAAGGCCCAGGCCTCCTCCGAGGAATCGAAGTAGAGCTGGCGATCCTTGTAAGTGACCCAGAGGCGAGCCGGCTGTAGCAGGCCAAACTTCACCCCCTTCCTGTGAAGCACTGCCTTCGTCCGATTGAAACCAGCCCTTCTCTTCGCCACCTCAGCGTTCCAATCTTGATAAATCCTGATCTCTGCATTCTCCCACTTGCTGCTCCTCTCCTTCTTCGCCCATCTCGGCACACACTCACGGTCAACGAAGCGGTGAAAACGGACCAGCACCGCCCTAGGCGGCTCGTTCAGCCTGGGCTTCCTCAACAGCACTCGATGGGCACCCTCCAGCTCCAAAGGCCCCTGGAACGACCACGCGCACATTAGCGAGTTCAGCATCACGGCCACGTAGGCCCCCAAATCCGAACCTCCGGGAGGCCCAGAATCCGCAGGTTCTTCTGACGGGAGCGGTTCTCCATCTCCTCCATCCTCGCTAGCCATTTCTTGTGGAGCGCCTCGTGCGACTCCACCTTCACTGCCAGGCCCAGGAGTTCGTCCTTGCTCTCTGAGGCCTTTTGCCGTAGCTCTCGGATCTCTGCACCCTGAGCCGTCTGAGTCGCCATGAGCTTGTCCAGCGAGGCCTTAAATGGTTCCAGGATCTCAGCCTTCAGCTCTCTGAAGCTGCGCTGAAGCAGCTCCTGCTGCTCCTGCGCCCACTGCTGCCACGCTGCCGGTCCCCCGCCCGCCGCCATCTTGTTCTTCCTGCCTCGCACCTTTCTCTGCTCCAAAGCCAATTTTTTGACCGCGCCGCTCCTGGTCCAGTCCATCCACCGGCAGATGAGCACAGTGGATGTGTTCCCACCCGGGGAAAAGGCCAACCAGCACCGCTACGGGCCCTTAAAAGAGCCCAAAAGACCAAAAATAGCGGGAGCTACCGAACGTGCGACTTAGCTCCGCATCACCGCAACCGGAAGTCCCATAAATTGTTTTATTAAGGATTAAAATGAATTATAGGACTGAGTAATCATTATTAATCATTAAACATGTAATTTTAGGACATAGCAGTAATAAGTCCTCAAATGGGATTTAGGATAGCTCACTTGGCCAAAAGGACATTACTTCTGACATTTTGGGCGCGATTCTCCGACCCCCACGCCGGGTGGGAGAATCGCGTGAGTACCGGGCGATTCACGCCACGCCACCCTGGCACCTGCACGCGATTCCCCCCCCCCCCCCCCCCCCCAAAACGGCATGTCGCGTTTTGCGACAGGCCGCTCGGAGAATCGCCACTCCATTCGAGCAGCAATTCTCCAGCCCGGATGGGCCGAACGGCCTGCCTAATCCGACCGGTTCACGCCGGCGCCAACCACACCTGGTCGCTGCCGGCGTGAACAGCGTGTGACCGCTGCGTGTGGGGCCTGTGGGGGGCGGAGGGAGAATCGAGCACCCGGGGGGTGCTCAGGAGGGGCCGGCGTCTCTGAAAGACGCACTCTTTTCCCTCTGCCGCCCCGCAAGATCAATTCTCCATGACTTGCGAGTGACGTCATTTAGGCGTTGTCGGCCACATCATTCAGGCGGCGCCCCTGGGGGTGGGAGAATAGGGGGCGAGGAGCGGCCTCTGACTTCGGCGTCGGCACTTTGTCTCCCTTTGGGAGAATCGCGCCCCTTGTCTTTCTGTTGTTCTGTTTCTCCCAGCTCTGGACCTAGAAAACAAGAAGCTAGAAGGCTGCGTTAGACCAATGTTTGGTCATTGAGGAAATCAAGGGATATGGGCCATGGGTGGAAAATGAAGTTGAGGCACAAGATCAGCCGTGATCATATTGAATGGCAGGATTCAGGCTGCACCATCTTGGCAGCAATCTGGGCTGGCTGGCGGGCATCATCAACGACAGTGGCGGAGTGGCAGTGGTTGAGGGAATGAATGCTGTCTTCCTGAGAGACGACAGCAGATAAGTGTTTCACGGAGACACTGCTCCCGGGGTGGCATGTCAGCAATCCAAGTAATCTTGTAGAGGACGGGTTGCCAAACTGCTGTGATACCCTGCAACCCCCTTTGAACATGATCATGGCACCACTCTGACCTTCCATGGTAGAATACTGAGCTTGAATGAGAACAGACCTGAGTTCCCATTGTAGCAAGCTGGCCTTGCTTTACAGAAGTACGATCTTTCACTGCAGACCCAGAGATTGAGTGGATTCTGTTGGTTCTGCATTGGAAAGGATGGGCTTCAAGATCTACGAAAAGCCCTGTGCCAAATTGGTGCCATACCCCTCCTTGACATTGCAGATTCTTGCTGGCTGCCCTGCCAATGCACTAAACATTTGTTTCATTATCATTAGCCTTTTCCTGTACGCTGGCCCATTGAAGTGCTCATCCGAATCCTCCGCTGCAGAATCTGTGAGCAACCTTGCCCTCTGGCATGTTACAATTGTTCCTGGCTGCACACCATTGGTGCTCAGAATTTTCACAACGTGCAGATCCTGCCTTTGAGCTAGCCTCTAAAGTACGTATGCTGGTGATTGCAAGTGCGAGAGTAAGTGGCGGTGTTTTTTATTCAGCACTGTCTTCCTGCATTATTTATAAAGTCGGGGCATGATTACAGAAGAAATAAATAATTTGTACATGTGGTAGTATGACTTGGGGTATTACGGTACCTGGGAGTGCTAGCTGCCATTGGTGCAGAGGGCTCGCTGCCCATTGGCACAAGTATCGTGTTCTCCTTATTCCTATTGGCTAAGAGGAAGGTAGCTCCGCCTACGAGGCGGGGTATAAGAACCCGAACCCGTGTTCCACAGCAGCCAGGCCATTTCTGTACGTCTGCTGCCGGGCTCACTTCTTGCTGATTAAAGCCTTTCATTCGGACTTCACCTACGTTTCATGTCCATTGATTGTGCATCAGTACACACATTCTTTTTGGTCACTGTTGAAGTACTTTGTTCAGTTTTGGGTGATCCATCACAGCATGGACAATAAAATTATAAGGACTGTAAAGCTATATGGCTCTTGTTGCCTTTTTACCTACTGTAAATATGGCAGTCAGCGAGGTTGCCCTCCTTCCTTTGGATATCAATATTCTATTGCTCAGAGTCGGCAGGTATCGAATGATACCACCGCAAGGTTCAATCGGCTATCGATCAAAGAGCCAAACACCAGTTAATTAGTTCAAGGTTATTTACACACACAATTAATCATGCAACATAAGCACTACTTGTTAAACTACACCTATTAACTATGACAACCTGTACTTAACTTCAGGCACCTGGCTTGGGTCGGATGAACAGTGGCCTTTGAATCTGGGTCTATCGGGTCTGTAGAAGTAACTTCTGCTCAGCTGGGCTCATCCGTCTGGCAGCGGGCGTTGAACTTGAACTTGCTTCTGGTGGTGCTGCACTTGGAAGCAGACATTGCCGGACCGCCATGTCCAAGAGAGGCCGAGCACATGGTGGACTCTCCTTTGATCCTTGGGGGTTTTCGCACTCTTTTGGGCAGTCCTTCAGTTTGGACCCCACTAATTGGGTGATTCCTGATCGCTATGTTTGATTCGAACCAATAGATGGGTGGGTGCCTTGTTGGCTGGGCGTGTCCCAAGCGGTCATTGACCCTGTTGTTTACACTTCCCGAGTACAGGGAGTGGCGCCAAAATGTCTGGGACTGTATCAGTTGCTCAAGTATCAGTCCTTTGTCTGGCGGAGATGGGCCATTAAATGCTAATCGGTTGGGGGTTTCTATACCATCTGGATTCCTTACTCGCAAACATACATTCAGGCTCTAGCCTGCCTGAATCTCGCATTGTCCATTTTTCCCACTATGCTTTTCGACCTTCTCTGTTACTGGTTGTAAGTGGCCATCCCAGATGGCTACACTCTAATGTCAATTGCCAGAAAATTAGGCCTGATCAGCTTTGGAGGATCACATAATTCAAGGTTGCTGTAGTTTCATTGGAAAATGTCCAGGGATTTTTTATTTTTGCAGTACACATTTTTCTACATGTGCATTGAACATCTTGCACACTTTTACTTCCTCCTATGTTTTTAATTCATTGTGGAAGGTTTGAGTTTGGTAGGACGTGTTTCCCTGGAGAATTGCTAATTATTGCTGCATATGAAGCTAATGAAGTTGGGGAATGGAAATCTCTTTCATTGATGCGCAAGTGCTGCATGAATTGGATGAGGAGGACCAATTCAAAGGACACATTATCTTTAGACCTAACATTAATATCTTGGGATATGTTCCCTTCCACAACTACCCAAGTAGACAGGTTTACAGGTCAAGCCACCCATACCTAGGTAAGCCATAGGGCACCTGTTTTCAGTGCTTGAGCGTCGCTGAAAGGGCAAATGACAAACTCTGCCAGCTGCGGCAGGCTGACTTGTGGGCATTATGGACTAGGATGGATCTCTGTTCAGCTATGATGATCACTATGTTGCTAATCTTGGATTCTTCCAGACTATTGCAAGGGACATCTGCCAGATTAGCCAGTCTACAGTTCATTCTTGCATGCATCCAGCTTGACAAAGTAGGCATCCGTATCACTTTCCCACTGGAAAGAATACACTAATGGAGGGTACAAAATCTTTACCACATGCAGGCTGTCAAATAGTCCAGGCCATTATAGACAGGATCCGTGTGGCCATCAAGACTCTGCATGCCAACCCAAATGCACACAAAGGGTTGATTTTACTGGCCTCAAAAGGACAGACTGGGAGGCAGGTAGCCTTTAAAATGGTGAAGGAAGGTGGTGTAGTGCTGGAATGTCCTCCCACCCAAAGGCCAGTTGGTAAGTTGTGATTCATCCAGTGCTCCTGCTTCAAACGTACTGCATTTTGGAGTGTGCAGGAATCTGAACTGGTGGACAAACATGCTGCAAAGTATCTGGCACAACTTTGTATAACCCCTGCATCCTGGGAGGAATCCAAACGAAGCGAAAGGTAAAAAATTATAATGCATTCCCCTGACAATGACTTCCAAGACGTGTAACATTGGAAGACCTTTATGTGCTTCGTGCAGCAGTTTTGTAAAAGTAGTGGCCCTTGCTGGTAAGACTTAGAAAGGAAGCCAGTACAATTCATGCATTTATTAATGAGGCAGGAAACCAGAGGTCCTGGATCAACTCCTCAGCTAATATTGTGCTGTAATTTCAGTTTTAATATTCCAGCAATTTCTCACAGTACATGGTTCCACATGATGTACACCAATGATATCATGTTAGGTTAATAACTAAAATGACAAATGTCAATGAAACTGAAAGTTGTATCCACAAGAATATAGCGATGCTGGAATGCAAAACCATTTTCCTCACATTGCCATCTCTGAGCAAACTGTCACATTGTCTCTATGAAATATATAAATTAGCATGTGGATATGTCATAATTACCTGGTTCGATTACAAACTTATCACTTGACTTTTAAGGACATCATGGATTGATTAAGAAAAATGTTCTTTTTGTCTTCAGTTACCCAGGACAATATATCATCTCAAGATAGTCCATCGAGATGTTACTTGAGTGCCTCACCGTCGTCTCATACAATTGACGAAGCATGGCTTGGGCTAGGTAGGGAAGTCTCATTATTTAAATACATTTTTTTCTCAGTGTAAATTTATTGCATAGTTCAAGTCGAAATATAGTCAGTAAACGAGTTAACTACTTTTTTATTGACCTATTGGTAAGCACGATAGCTTACTTTTATGATGCATATTATAAACCAATCGAATAAACGCTTCCCTGTTGCTATGGACACTATTGAGAGCAAATATTTTAGTTGGTCTGAAAATATCCAAGCGTATAAATTATTTGTTACCGTTCACCTACCAACATTCAAATTTCAATTGATTGCTTTGGTTTTTGAACAGTTCCCCTCAGCAAATCTTGTGATTGGGTTATTGATTCGCAAGAAGGAGTGAAGTAATAGGGAAGGGGAAGGTGTCCGAGATCTACAAGGAGTTGAAGCCCTGTGGAGGGTGGATGCGTCCTCGTCTGTGTGAGGTTAAGCTTCATTCAGTTTAAAGTAGTCCTTCAGGCGCATATGATGATAGCAAGGATGAGTAGGTTCTTTGAGGGAGTTGAGGATAGGTGTGCGCAGTGCGCAGGGAGGCTCGTGAATCACATCCACATGTTTTGGTCATGTCCTGAAGTTCTGGCAGGGGTTCGCAGACGTAATGTCTGAGGTGCTGGGGGTGAAGGTGGTCCCAGGTCGAGGTGGCGATATTCGAGGTGTAGGAAGACACGGGAACCCAGGGGGCGAGAGAGGCCGATGTTTTGGTCTTTGTCTCCCTGATAGCGCAGAGACGGATCTTGCTCGGGTGAAGGGACTCGGAGCTGCCGAAAGCAGAGGAGTGGTTGAGCGACCTGCCGGAATTCCTGAGGCTGGAGAAGGTCAGGTTTCTCTTGGGAGTCGGCGGATGGATTCCAGGAGGTGGAAGCCTTTTATTGATTTCTTTAAGGAGATTTGAGGGGTCAGAAAAGGAAGTGGGAAAGGGAGGTAAGGGGGTTAAACTGGGGGGGGGGGGGGGCAAGATGGGAGAAGGGGGCAGTATTAGGGGAGCAGGGGGGAAGTGAGTGCTGGTTGTTTATAATGTAGTTTGGTTGTTCTTCTGCTATTGTTTGTATGAGAATGCCTTGAATAAAATATTTTTTAAAACAGAGTGAAGGAAAAATGGAAGAGGGAGGTGCCCGTCTTACAGTCATGAACCATCTGCATCTTTGTTAAAATATTGTCTTAATTTTATTATGGCTTGTGCTCCTCCAAACAGTTGTCTCTTAGTTCTGCCACCATTCAACCAGATTTGTCTTCCCTCCTCACTGCATCCTCACTTATTGAAATCAAGATGCAATTTCTCTCTCAACTCAGTCTTTCCCGAGGATCCTGAAACTGATCACCTCTTTTCAGCCTTCCCTTCCTGCTGCAATCCTCAGGCTCTTGATACACAAACTTCATGCCAAAAAAACCCATATTTCCCCCTGTAAGATAGATAGAAATAAAGCGATGCACTTTCAGTAACTGCAGAGTACATGGGAGATTGACAACATGTACCCCCACAAATCCCCAGAGAAACTGCAGGGGATGCCAAGACCTGACCTATCCCAGTTTCAGATCTAATATTTGGTCCCTCCATTAGATTCTCGGCGCGATTTACTGGCTTCGTCGTTCGCCCGAACCTCATGCGACATCGCCGTTAGGCTCATTTTAATATACATGCATTGGATTCTCTCGGCGTCCAGGCCCGTGCCTGGGAGACCTCGCCACAGTGCCATTTAGGACCGATCCACACAAACGTGATATCTGTGGGGGGTCTCCCATGCCATTGGAGACATCTGGGTGGTCAGGGAAGGGCAGGGGGCACCCTGACACTCCCCTGGGTGCCTTGCCACTGTCGGGGTGCCAGGGTGGCACTGCCATGGGTCAGGGCCTGAGCAGGGCGAAAGATGTGCAGGTTATGTGGATTTGCTATGCTAAATTGTCCCTAAGTGGGGTTATGGGGATAGGGTGGGGATTGGGCCTCGGTAGACTGCTCTTTCAGAGCGTCAGTGCAGACTCAATGGGTCAAATGGTCTCCTTCTGCACTGTAGGGATTCTGTTATTCTCTGAGGGAGGTATAAAGGGTGGTGGGTTGTTAAGGGCGGGTATGAAGGGGCTTCATAAAGGTTGGTGGGATGAAGGGTGGAGGTCCTGAAAGGGGGGATCGCCGGAAGGTGGGTAGGGAAGGCCTAAAAAGGGAGGGTGCTCAGTGACCACATAGCGGGGTGGCCTCACTTGGGGATTGAGGAGTCATGCCCTTGTGTGGTGTGGTGTGGGGGACCCCTCAAGCTCACTTAGCGATCAGAGCACTTTTTCAAAATTACGCCCCGATCTCTGAGGAGCGAGCCTTGCCGACAGGTTCAGTTCCCCACTGCTGAAAAGATTTCCAGGGCTAAACCAGGGAGAAACTCCCCAATGCCCAGAAAAATAGCTAAGGTCGTGATCGAAATGCCACGTTGTGCCTGAATAGAAGCCGGGAGACCCCATTCCCAGGATCTAACCGGCCCGCAAAGCCTTGCGATATCTAACGCAATCTCACGAGATGTTGCGATATGAATCCTGCCCATTGTGGGTGGGAGCATGTTTCGGCAAATCTACATACTGTATTAGATTGAGACAGTCTCACTCTAATGTGAAACTTCCCGAGTCACCAGAGGCATTGGGATCTATCCCCTTCGCCTCGGAGATCTCGGACAAGCACTGTTCAGTACTGGCTTCCACTAACGGGGACCAGAGGGAACAGCGTTCATGGGGGTCTCCCAGGGAATCGGAGGCCCCAGGTGCATGCCCTTTGGGCAGGGCGGTACCCCAGCACTGCTGGTGCCACTTGTGCACCCTGGCACTGCCAGCCTGGCACCCTGGTAGTGACACCTGGGTGCCAGCCTGCCACTACCAAGGTGCTCAAGTGTCACTGCCAGGGTACCAGGTTGGCATTGCCAAGGTGCCAAACTGGCACTTTTCATGTGGTGGCAATCGGGTTGTGGTACCCTGCACAACTTTTGGCAGAGAGTGGGGGGCCAGGGGACCCCCTCATAGTGAGTTGGGGAATTGGGGGGAGTCGGGGGTCGAGTCGGGGCTCGTGAGATCAGGACGCCACTTAAAGATGGAGTCCCGATCTCTCGTTAGACTGGGGAGTTCTGGCGAGCGGGAGATTCCTCAGTGCAGAAAACGGGACTATGTGCCGCCTTGGCGCGTATTCCCCGCCAAGGAATGACTCTAGTTCGAGTAACATTTGATCGCATTGTGTTTCTCGGCGCTCGCTATGGGACTTTTTTCCCATTTAGTTAAATCGCTCCCTAAGTGTGGGTCTATACCAATGTTAATCTCACCCAAAAACCCAGCGGGAAACACCCCACCAAACTTGCCCAAAATGACAATTTTTTGGTTGATTTCCGACCTCTTGCTTGGGAGTGCCCTGGAAGAACTGGAGTATTTGGCCCCTCACTGTTTAATTCAAAAACATAAATATGTTTTATTTGACATTTTTGGGGAATTTGATCAATGATATTCATCAGGATTTTGATGCCATTCAATATTAAATATTATTACAAACTTACATCAGCTGACATTTAAGAGTTAGTCGACACTGACTGTTATGGTAGACCATTAGAAATTCTTCTTTAATAAACTCAAGAATGGCATCAGATAGTGAACGTTTTTCACTATCTTTTTTGTAGCACAATGAGATTACCGGCCCGGCAAGGTAATAGTTTTGATTGTAGAACATTGCTATGCAGAATCTGGTTCGCATTGAGGGAGATAAGCTGAAAGGAAATCAATTCAGGTTATTCCCAACCAGTTACATGACATTTTACAAGTATTGTCTGCCTAATCTGCCATTGAGGACTTGTTTAGGCAAATGGCAGATGAAGGCTGCAGCTGCAGGAAGATCCCCAGTCATCGAGGTGTCCTTACCACTGGAACTGAACCTATCTTCTGTCAAGGACCGTTTGTCAGTTGATTGTCAACAGCACACCCATGTTAATAGATGTCCCGCACCAGGTGTCTAGCGTCGATCTAATGGAAACCAACACCCCCCCATACAAGCCCTGCGCTGATTAGCAAGAGGTGATGGGGACAGGATCGCGAGATCTGGAAGTCCCTAGCTTCGGACCGGCATATAGGCGGTGGAGTTTGATTCAGTCGTATCATTCTTGGAATAGGAACAGAAGAGCCTTTTGGCAACTTTCTCCATGACTGAGCAGCCCTCTTCAGGATCCACACTGCTCACCCCACATGGGGAAAGATGCCCTGTTCTGTTCTGACTTCAACCTTGCTGGCTCATCTACCTGTGGTCAGAAACTCAAAGTTAAACTCAATCTTGGTACCTGGATTGTACGAACTCTCATGGATAATGAGCAAATAATGGACTGGAATGGAGAACTGTCCTTGTTGTCTATGAACTCAGGCGCTTCAATATTGACATTACTGCCCTGCAAGAGACCTCACGAGCAGGCGAAGGGCAGCTGAGGGATGGCAGTGGTTACACAATATTTTGGAGAGGAAAACCCAAGGATCAGCCCAGGGTGCATGGAATTGGTTTCATCATCAAGACCAAACCCTTCATCCAACTCTCTGGGTTCCCTGTTGGCATCAACGAGCGCTTCATGACCCTCCTGCTACAACTTGCCAAGAACCAGCAGACAACGGTTGTGAGTACCTGCGCCCCAACCCTTGATGCCAATGATAAGTCCAAAGAGAGCTACTACTCCAGCTGCACACCGTAATCTCCAACATTCCTAAGGAAGATAAGACTATCTTCCTTGGAGATTTCAATACCAGGGTTGGAAGGAACTCCTCACTCTGGCAAGGAATCCATTGTAAAGGAAGGAGTTGGGAACTGCAACTCAAATGGGTTCTCCTGCTCACCAGATGTAGGGAACATCAGCTTGTCATCACTCACACCTTTCCGCCAAAAAGACAAGTTCAAGACTCAAAACTGAGGCATGATTAACTACATTATCGTCCGATCCTGAGGCAAAATGATGTCCTCATCACCAAAGCGACGACCAATGCAGGTGACTGCTGGAAAGGCCACCGGCTCATCTGCTCCTCTATGTCCATCAAACTCCACCAGAAGCAGCAGAAATGAAGAAACAGCTAAGCAAAAAGATCAATGTTGAGTGGCTTCAAGAGCCAAGCATGCTAATGAAATTTCAAGAATACCTTCACCAAAATCTCCAGTGTAGGGAAACTGGAAAGAGCGGAGGACAGCCATCATCTCAAGCTATGAAGAAACCATCAGCTCCAAGACTTGGTTAGACAAGAACAACCACATCTTCCAAGACCTAATTGACAAGAAGAGGAAAGCCTGGCAAACAACATACCCATCAAGACAAATAGGCAAACTCATCAAACAGCAAAGGTGGAGGTACAAATTAAAAACCCGGAAAGCCTACGGCCATACTTTTCTGCCAACGCCTGATTTTGGAAGCTAAGTCGACTCAGGCCTGCTTAGTACTTGGATGGGAGGCTGCATGGAAATATCAGCTGCCGTAAGCTTTTGAAAAATGAGCAACAAATAACCCAGGAAATCAAGAACCAATGGTGGACTGAGAAGCTCCTCTTTGACAAGCTCGACACCTGGGGATTCTTCAGTGCTGCCAAGGACATATATGGACCCAACATCCTATGCTTTAAACCACTGCGGAGTAAGGACAGAACGGTTTTGGGAGATAGAGAAAACATCTGCCTGGAGATAACGGTCCAAAGAACTCCTAAACCATAATAAAATCATACATGAGGACGTGTTTGAGGAAATCCCCCAACTCTCCATCAAAGATGATCCTGGACTCCTACCAGACATGGACAAAGAAAGCTGCCAATAAACACGTGAAGAATGGAAAAGCTGCAAAAGTGGTTGGGATTCTGGTGGAGATTTTCCAACTTTGAGAATAAGAGATTATCCGTCATCTCCGTCAGCTGTTCCTGGAAATCTGGGATAGAGAAGAAATCCCTTTTGACCTCAGGAATGCCGTCATCGCCACCATCATCAAGAAAGGAGGCAAAGCGGACTGTGGGAACTACCAAGGAATCTCCCTAGTCGCCATCACTGGGAAAATCATCGCCTAAATCCTCGCTTCTCCCAGGCTCTGAAGAAATCCTTCCGGAAAGCTGGTGTGGCGTCCAACAAAATTGAGGAAACATAATCATGATTTTTACTGCTCGGCAACTTCAAGAGACACGCCAGGCGTAACATTAACACCTCCCATCTAAGACCAACATCAATGCGGAGATCCAACAAGAGCACCAGCATCAAGGCCATTATCATCCAAAACCAACTCCGCTGGGCCGGCCATGTGCTTAGGATGTCGGAGTCCTGACCGCCAAACAAAACCTTCTTTGCCAAGCTCAATGAAGCTCCCGAACAAGAGGAGGATAAAGAAGGCACTTCAAAAACACCCTGAAGACTTAAATCAAGAAATGCAACTTAGATGCCAATTCCTGGGAGACACTTGCTCAGAAAAGACCTACTTGGAGAAACCTCTTGTTTGAAGGGACACAATTCTTCAAGAACACCCGACGGCAAGAGGAGGTACAGAAAAGGAGCCTGAGAAAGGATTACCAGCGTGTCTTGAGTCCAAGGACCAGTTCTACTTCCCAGAAACACCTGTCAAGTGTGCAATCAAAATGCAGCTCTAGGATCGGGCTCATCAGCCACACAAGGACCCATAGATTCGTGGCCAGTAACACGGAGTTTCCCAGGTGGACAATCATCCTCGTTAGCAAGTGATTGCCGAAGATATGATATTTACCTGTCCACGCAGGGTGCTATAAGCTGTCATACAGGTGAAATAAAAGCTGACGTTTTATTTTGAATCAAAACCAGTAAATAATGACTCTTCATTCACTCACCACTTAAATCACATTATCGGAGAGTATTTCTATTTACAGCCACTGTGTGGCGCAATAACTTTGAATCACTTGACTCACCTTTACACATGTAAACCCTTACCAATCAAAATGAAGAAGATATTTAGCAGGCATGGAAGTCACTGGAAAGGAAGATCAGTATCACAGGCGGCCAATCCATTGCAGACAATTGTTCAGCTCCATCCAAAATGAAAATTATCTCCAAATCCTTCACTCCAGGCTCCAGCCCAGCATTGACATTTCTGCCATTAGTGATTGCAGTTGTTATTGAGTTTCTAAAATAGGTAAGTTCACAGCACCAAATAGCTCACAATTTAGCACAAGCAACCAGCCTTGTTCAGAGAAACCAGGGGCGATTCTCCGAACCCCCGCAGGGTCGGAGAATCGCCCAGGGCCGGCGAAAATCCCGCCCCCGCCGTGGCCGGAATTCTCCGCAACCCGGGAATTGGCGGGGGCGGGAATCGCGCCGCGCCGATCGGCGTGCCCTCCGCGCCAATCGGCGAGCCCCCTGCGACGATTCTCCGGCCCACGATGGGCCGAAGTCCCGCCGCTGAGAGGCCAATCCCGCCCGTGGTTTCAACCACCTCTGGTGGCGGCGGGATTGGCGGCGCGCGCGGGCCTGGGGGGGCATGGGGCGATCGGACCCCGGGGGGTGCCCCCACGGTGGCCTGGCCCGCGATCAGGGCCCATCGATCGGCGGGTGGGCCAGTGCCGTGGGGGCTCTCTTTTTCTTCCGCCGTCGCCACGACCTCCACCATGGCAGAGGCGGAAGAGGACCCCCCTACCGCGCATGCGCCGGTGGTGATGTCAGCGGCAGCTGATGCACCGGCGCATGCGCGAACCGGCGAAGGCCTTTCGGCAAGCCCCGACGCCGGCCAGCGGGCGTCAAAGGCCGTTGGCGCTGGTTTTGGCGCCAGTCGGCATGGCGACAACCATTCCGGCGCGGGCCTAGACCCCAAAGGTGCGGAGAATTCCGGACCTTTGGGGAGGCCCGACGCCGGAGTGGTTGGCGCCCCTCCGCTACGCCGGGACCCCCAGCCCCGCCCGGTAGAGGAGAATCCCGGCTCAGGAGCGTGACTGAGCAGTGGAGAAGTTCTGGAGGAATGCTTTACCATTGCACGGGAAAAGGCTCATTGTTTGCAGTGAAGAAGAAGCTTAATTGTTCATGGAACTGTACTGTGTTGAACTCAGCACTTGATGCTTACATCAGTCATAAAAGGTAGAAAGATAATCCATCGCCTCCCTCCACTAAATGACACCCTGCACTTTGGGGAACAAACAATAAACTAGATTTCCTGATGAATTTGTAATCTCATAATCACAGGATGCTGTCTGACACTTCCTGATCTATACAATAGGCTACACTACGGAAAATGTAGGATTGTGTTTTGGCCATCAACCAAGTTTGGATTGTTGATTTAGGTCATTTATCTTTACTTCATTACCATCTTGTTTGCACTTAAAAATTGACTATTAATAGCCTGACAATACAGCATCTGCTTTAAATATGAATAGGTCTAAAACATTTCTATTCACATGCATAATGTTGATTCTTTATTTCAACCCACAACTACCTTAGGGGACAGTGTAGTGGTAATCTTGCTGGAATAGTAATCCAGAGTCCTAGTCTTGTACTTGAGGACACAAGGTCAAATCAGTAGCTGATGGAAGTTAAATCCAATTCATAAATCTAGAATTAAAAGCTCGTCTCAGAAATGCCAATTACAAATGACCATGAAAACGATTAGAATATTGTAAAAGCCCACCTACCTCGCTCATGTCCTTGATGGAAGGAAATGTGTTATCCTTGCCCAGCCTGGCCTACACATGTGACTTCATACCCACAACAGCATGGTTGGCTCTTAACTGGCCTCTGAAGTGGCCGAGCTACTGAGTTGTACCAAACTGTTACAGAAAATCAAAAATAAGTAAAATCAGATGGACCACCCAGCATCAAACCAGGCACTGGAACTTGCAACAGCACATCCTGCCCAGTTGACAATGCAATGTCCTCCTGACCAGCATCTGGGAGTTGTGCTAAAATTGGGTGAGCCGACCCACAGACTAGTCAAGCCACAACCTGGCATCGTCACTCCTGGAATCATACCTTTAAGACAATGTCCCAGACTCCACCATCTCTGGGTATGCCCTGTCCCACTAACAGAACAGACCCACCAGAGATGGCAGCGCAGTGATTTGCAGTTGGATGGACTTTACCTGGTAGTCCTCAACATCGATTGTGGACCCCATGAAGTCTCATGGTTTCAGGTACAACATGGGCACGGAATTATCCTGTTGATTACCACCTAGCTGAGATACCTAGAGTATAAAAGTAGGGAAGTCTTGCTGCCAGCGCCGGCCCTAGGGTTGCTGGCGCCCCGGGCAAGCTGAACTTCGGCGCCCTTCGGGGGGGGGGGGGGGGGTCGGATCGGGTTAGGGGGGGTCGGATCGGGTCGGGGGGGATCGGATCGGGGGGAGGGGGGTCGGATCGGGTCAGGGGGGTCGGGTCGGGGGGGATCGGATCGGGGGGAGGGGGGTCGGATCGGGTTGGGGGGGGTCGGATCGGGTCGGGGGGGATCGGATCGGGGGGGGGGGGTCGGGTCGGGGAAGTCGGGTCGGGGGGGGTCGGATCGGGGCGGGGGGGTCGGATCGGGGTCGGGTCGGGTCGGGGTCGGGTCGGGGTTGGATCGGGTCGGGGGGTCGGATCGGGTCGGGGAGGTGGGGGGTCGGATCGGGTCGGGGGGGTCGGGTCGGGGTCGGATCGGGTCGGGGGGGATCGGGTCGGGGAGGTGGGGGGTCGGATCGGGTCGGGGGGGTCGGATCGGGTCGGGGGGGTCGGGGTCGGGTCTGGGGGGGTCGGGTCGGTCGGGGGGGGGGATGGGGGGGGTCGGGTCGGGTCAGGGGTCGGGTCGGGGGGGACGGGTCGGGTCGGGAGTCGGGTCGGGTCGGGGGGGGGGGTCGGGTCGGATGGGGGGGGTCGGGGCGGGGAGTCGGGGCGGGGGGGGGGGGTCGGGTCGGGTCGGGGGGGGCCGGAGTGACCTGGTATATGATCGGGACTCACCGTCGGCGGGCCGGTCTCTCTGTCGGCAGGTCTCTGACGCCGGTCACGCACTCGTTGTAGCGACTCTGAGCTTTTCTCAGTAACTTCATTGCAGTGTTAATGTAAGCCGACTTGTGACAATAAAGATTATTATTAAAAACACTTTTTTGATTAGTAATGGGTTGAAGATTTTGGAGAATGGGCAAGAAAGTGGAGTTGAGGCCGGAATGAAATCAGCCATGATTATATTGGATGCCAGAGCAGGTTCGAGGGGCTGAATTGCCTGCTCCTGCTCCTAGTTCTAATCTTATGTACCACCCTCCCTCAACTGATAAATCAGTATTCCTCCCTCGTGATCACCACTTGAAAGAATTACTGAGGGTAGCATGGGTACAAAATGTATTCTGGGGGGGGGGGGGGGGGGGGGGGGGGGGGAAATTTCAGTGTCCATCAGCAAGAGTATCTTGCCAGCACAAATACAGACCCAAGCCCTGAAGGTTACATCTGCCAGACTGGGCTTACGGCAGGTGGTGAGGGAAACATCCAAAGGGAAAAACCTGTCTGATGTCGTGAAGCTGTTTAATTACAGCTACAACACTGGCATCTACCTAACAATGTAGAAAATTGTGCAGGTGTGCACTCTCCCCCAAAAGCATGAAAATCTAATATGGCTGCCTCATTAGTCTACTCTTGAATATCAGCAACATAATGGAAGGTGTGTCACTGACAGTTCTTTCGAGTGAGTCTTAGACAGCAATAACTTTCTCGCGAACGCTCAGTTTATGAACCGCCAGGGCCACTTGGCTCCTGACCTCATTACAGCCTTGGTCCAGACATGGACCAAAAGAGCTGAACTCCAGAGGGGAGGTGAGAGTGACTGCCCTTGACATCAAGGCAACACTTGACTATCAATGGCATCAAAGAGTCCCATTAAAATTAAAATAAATGGGAATCCACAGGTTGGGGCCATTCTTTTATGGTGGCCACGAAGCACATGGGGGGGTCAGCAATAGATTTCCCTGTGGGCTTTGTGAAGTATGAACCTCCATATGAATGGGCGGGAGCTTGCCCAATGGCAAACGTGCAGCGGGAGTTTAAAACCCGCTGCTTCATCCGATATTCTGTAAATCCCCGGGATTGAGTTTGTGCGCTGTAAGCCATGGCTACGGCCTTTTCCATTATATAAATAAAAGGGAATGGTGTTGGAAGACTGGCCTTAGCGAGATTATTACATATACTTAACCCCAAAAAATGGTTGTGGTTGTTGGAGGTCAGTCATCTCAGGCCCAGGACATCACTACAGGACTTCCTTAGGTTAGCTTCCTAACCACTGTTGCTTCAGCAGTGGCCTTCCCTCCATCATCCGGGCAGAGGTGGGGATATTTGCTGACAAATAGCATTCCATATCAATTGCAACCACTCAAATATTGAAACAGTCCTTTCCCAAATGCAGCAAGACCTAGATTTGAACATTCAGGCATGAGCTGATAATTGGCAGGTAACATTTGCACTGCACAAGTGCAATGCAGTTACCATTTATAATAAGAAAAAATCTAACTATCTCCCCTTGACATGCAACAGCATTGTCATAGCTCAATCCATATCTTTGTTTAGTATCACTCCAACAGGGGTAGAGGTTAGGTGGAATGACTTTATTTTTGATTATTTGACTAACACAGCAGGAATGTCAATTACCCATGATGTGGAGAATAATTGTCAGTCAATAATAACAAAAATTAAAGGACTACGGATGATGCTATGGGACATGAGAATGAGGGTCGGGATTCTCCGACTTCCTGCCGGATCGGAGAATCGGCGGGGGGCAGCGTGAATCCCGCCACGCCACTCCGAATTCTCCAGTGTCGGTTTTCGGGCGGGGATCACGCCGCGCAGGTCGGGGGCCGTCGGCAGTAGCCCCCTGGCAATTCTCCGGGCCCCGATGGGCCGAGCGGCCGCCCGTTTTCGGCCTGTCCCGCCGGCGTGAAATGGACATGGTCCATCCCGGCGAGACCTGGCTTGGCCGTCCAGTGGGGTCCTCGGAGGGGGGTGGGGGGGCTGCGGGGAATCCAGTCCTGGGGGGGGGGGGGGGGGGGGCCACAGTGGCCTGGCCCACGATCGAGGCCCGCCAATCTGCGGTCAGGCCGGTGCCGTGGGGGCACTCTTTCTGCGCCGACCTGTGTAAGGCTCCGCCATGGCCAGCACGGAAAAGAAACCCCCTGCGCATGCACAGGAAACACGCCGGTGGTTCTCGTATCGGCAACTCGTATCGGCCGACGGCAGCCCTTCGGCGCCGGTTGGCCCGGCGCCAACCCCTGCTGCGCCGGCCTAGCCCCTGGAAGTGCGGAGGATTCCGCAACTTACGGGTGGCCCGACGCCGGAGTGGTTCGCGCCGCTCTTGGAGCTGGCGTCGGGCCACCGCGCCGAGTGCCCAAGGTTTACGGTTTCTTAATCCGGTTTTACGGATCTACAAGGAGGCATTTATTCCTGGCACATTAAAGTCAAGGCAGGTCCACCTGAGCTTGGCTGGCCGTTGCCTCCTCTTGTCTGCTTCGCCCATGGCTATTTAATGATGTTGGGATTTTAACTGGCTTGAGGCAAGGCTGCCACCTCCATCTGAGGACCCCGCCTCCAGGAGCTGCCAGACAATAAAATGGTCGACAGCTCTCTTGGCCTAGCAGCTCCAGAAGAAGCAGCGATCATTGCTAAAGTGACCAAAGCGAGTCCTTTGAAGAAGATGATCCAGGAGACCAGAATAAAGTGAGTCTGGGGTGTCACTGGGCCACGCTGTCAGCGTGGGAGTGGCCTCAAATGGATACCGGCTGCCGAAATAGGAGGCACCCCCCCCTCCCCCCCCCTCCAGCATTGGCGATGGTCTCCCCCACCTCAGGAAAAGTCCCAGTGGCAGCAGGAGGAATCCTTGAAATTGTTGAGCCACTTAAGATCCTCAATTTTATTTTTAATGTTTTTATTAAGGCATTTATAATTTTAACAATTTTCAGCAGAAAAAAACCCAAAGTGAACAATACACACACAACCAAACAAACAAACAACACACCAACAACCAAACCTAGCCAACATAGTTTCAATACACAATTCCCCAATCTCAATTTCCCACTAACCATTTCCCACCTTATCCAACCCTGACATTCTTAATTTTCCCCAAAGAAGTCGATAAACGGCTGATACCTCCAGGCAAACCCTAGCATCGATCCTCTCAGGGCGAATTTGATCTTCTCAAGCCTGGGATACCTGACTATGTCACTAACTCATACCTCCAATTTTGGGGGCCCCGAATCCCTCCACGTCAAAACGACCCTCTCCGGGCTACTAGGGAGGCAAAGGCCAAAACATCTCTCACCCCCTAGACTCCCGGGTCTTCTGACACACCAAAAATCGCTACCTCTGGACCCGGAATCATCCTTACCTTCAATACCTTCGACATGATGTCAGCAAATCCTTGCCAAACTCCCCTAAGCCTCGGACATGCCGAAAACATGTGGACATGATTAATGGGGCCCTCCCACACACCGCCCACACCTATCTTCTGCCCTTTCAAAGAACCTGCTCACCCTGGCCACAGTCACGTGCCCCCTGTGGACCACCTTTAATTGTATCAGGCTGAGCCTGGCACACGACGAGGACGTGTTGACTCGCTTCCGGCCTCCTCCCATAATCTGACCTGCAACTCCCTGCCCAGTTCTTCCTCCTTCCCAGTTTGCTTCACTTGCCCTATCGGGGTTTTCTCCCAATCCATGAGCTCTTTATAAATTTCCGATACTTTCCCCTTCCCCACTCCCATTTCGATACTACCTTGTCCTGTACTCCCTCGGGCAGCAGGTGCGGAAAGGTCGAAACCTGCCTCCGCACAAAGTCCATCACCTGCAAGTAGCGGAACCGATTCCCACCCGGCAGCTCAAACTCCTCCTCCAACTCCTCCAAACACGGAAAGCCCCCATTTATAAACATATCCCCAAACCGCTCGGTCCCAGCCCGCTGCCACCCCCGAAATTCCTCATCTAGTACCCACCTGGCGCAAACCGGTGCTTGCCACAAATTGGTTCCCATTCCGACGCCCCCCCACCCTCATATGCTTCCGCCATTGTCCCTATACCCTCAAGGCAGCCACTATTACTGGGCTTGTGGACTACCGAGCCGGCGAGAATGACCGTTAACAGTGCCACTAAACTCGTGTCCCGACATGAGGCTGCCTCCACCCGCTCCCACACCGATCCCCCTCCCCCACGTCCTGACCATTTCTATGTTCGCTGCCCAATAATAATTTATAAAGTTTGCTTTACCCCACATTCAATTTATACCCTAAAAACCGGCTGAATTACTCTAGGATCCCCATAATCCCTCTAATCCCCCCCACAGTGGGTCCGAAATGTACAGAAACAGCGAAACCCTGTGCTCCATCCCCCCCCCCCCCCGCACTATCCCCTGCCAGTCCTTCGACGCTCTAGGCGCCATCACCAGTGGCTCTATAGCCGAGGCAAAAAGTAGTGGGAAGAGAGGACATCCCTGTCCCGTCCCCCGATACAGCCTAAACCGGTTCATCCGTACACCCACCACCAGTAACCGGAACCAGTCCACAAAACCCTACCCAAACCCAAATCACCCCAGGACCTCCCATAAATATTCCCACTGCACCCGATCAAAGGCCTTTTCCGCATCCATGGCAACCACCATCTCCACCTCTCATCCCTCGGAGGGCATCATTATCACGTTTAACAGCCTTCTGATATTCGCCGCCAAATGTCTCCCCTTCACAAACCTCGTCTGATCCTCCCCTATCACCCCGGCACGCAATTCCCCCCCGCTCCCTTGCCTCATGAAACGCCCTAACTAACAGGGGCCCCAGCAGTCTCGAGAACATTTTATAAAACTCCACTGGGTACCCGTCCGGCCCCGGGGCCTTGCCCGACTGCACCACCCCCAGCCCCCCCACCTCATCATCCAGCCCAATTGGGGCCCCAGGCCATTCAACAGTTCTTCTTCCACATTTGGGAACTCCACTGCCTCTAGAAACCCCCCTCATCCCCTCCACCCCGGTTGGGGGTTCCGACTCATATAGCCTACTGTAAAAGTCTCTAAACACCCCGTTCACCCCCACCGGATGCAGGACTGTATTTCCCCCCCTCCTTGTCCTTCACTTTCCCATTCTCTCTCGCCGCCTCCTGCTTCCTCAACTGATGCACCAGCATCCTGCTTGCCTTTTTCCCAAATTCGTACACCGCCTCCCTCGCCCTTCTCAGTTGCCCCACTGCCTTCCCCGTAGATAACAAGCCAAACTCCAACTGCAGCTTCTGCCGCTCCTTCAGCAGCCCCACCTCCGGGGCCTCCGAGTACCTCCTGTCCAGCTGAAGGATCCTTCCACTAACTTATTCATCTCCACCCGCTCCACCTTCTCCCTGTGTGCCCGTATCGAGATGAATTCCCCTCTTACCACTGCCTTCAACGCCTCCCATAACCGTGGCTGCCGAAACCTCCCCCGTATCGTTTATGTTCACATACCTCTGCATGGCCTCCCTCACCCGCTCACACACGTCTTCCTCCACCAACAGCCCCACATCGAACCTCCATTGTGGGCTCTGCCTCCCCCCCACCCCCCTTACTCACCCGCAAGTACACCCAGTGCGGGGCGTGACCAGACACCACTATCGGCGAGTACTCAACGTCCACCACCTCCGCCAGCAATGTCTTATCTAAAATAAAGAAGTCAATTTGGGAGTACACTTTGTGCGCATGGGAGAAGAATTAATATTCTTTCGCTTTCGGCCTCCCAAACTTCCACGGATCCACACCCCTTCCAACCCCCACATTTTCCATAAACCCCCTTAGCTCCTTCGCTGCCGCCGACACGCCCCCTGACCTCGAGCTCAACCGGTTCAGCCTTGGATCTATAACCGTATTAAAATTCCCCCCCCCCCCCCCATAATCAGCCGAGGCGAGTCCAGATCAGGGATCTTCCCTAAAACCCGCCTCATGAACTCTGCATCATCCCAGTTCGGAGCATACATGTGCACCAGCACCACTGGTATCCCCTGCAATTTCCCACTCATCATAACATACCTCCCCCCCAGAGTCCACCACTATACTTCCCACTTCAAAAGCCACCCGCTTGTTAATCAAAAACGCCACACCCTTTGTTTTGGAATTTAGCCCCGAATGGAATATCTGCCCTTCCCACCCTTTCCTCAGCCTAGTCTGATCTACTACCCTCAGGTGTGTCTCCTGTATCATCGCCACGTCCGCCTTCAAGCTTTTCAAATGCGCGAATACACTGGTCCTCTTTACTGGCCCATTCAACCCTCTCACGTTCCATGTGACCAGCCATGTCTCCCTCCCCCACTGCCCACCCCCCACCTGCTGATCAACCATAACCCCTCTTGGGAAAGCATCCAGGCACGTCCCGCACCTCCTCAAGCCCGCCCTCGGACACTCACCATCTAAGATCCTCAATTGACCCTATGGGCAAACATCCCCTGCCACAGGAAAAAACCCACATACTGCCAGATACTTCCCAATTCTACCCCCCAGCCCTCATAACACATTCTGCCCAGAAGGTCATAAAATTCAGTCAGCTTGCATTTTTTTAAGATTGCCTGGTATTAGCTGTTTTCTATCTTCACCTTATCTGTGTGTTTGGTATTGCTGTTGAATGGTATGTTTTGTGATGTATTTGTTTGCAGGAACATTGGTTTTGTAGCTGAGGAGCTCCATGGCTGCTGGAAAATATTAGGGGATGGGTCTGACTGATTCAAAGCTTTTCCCACAAAATGGAAGTTGATAGAGAGGTCTGAAAGAATGAATTCTGTAAGCCTTTTGATGCAAGCATAGCAACCTAGAGAAGAATGACTAACACCAGGGGAGAGAGGTTAAAGCAAACCACGGCTGGAAATCCCTGTTGATTCATCTTCGCAATGTACATGTTGCCATCGGCATATTATTTTCATGCAGGTAAAACCACTGGATTTGGAAGCCTATTTTCAGCTCTACTCCTTCATTGGTGCATTTAGTATTCTGAACAGACCTAACAAACCTTGAAGAATTACTGACAATATAGGGTAAGAAATTGGAATGGAACATAGGCGCAGGATCACATTTGACCCTTGCCAGCCACAACTAAGAAAGAAAATGGACATCAAGAAGTCACCTGTCTCACTGTGGAAAATCCTCAGCAACTTAGGATGTAACTTTGGAACATTGAGGGAACTTCCTAAAGTTGAAACTTATGCAGGGTGTCTAATATTGTCAGATCATTTTATGTTTGATTATAGAAAAAAATGATGAACATCTTAAAATGATATTTGTTTTACAGATGACCCCTTTGCCATTGACCTTAACTCAGACTGGAGCCCGCCAACAGAGGAATGGGGCAACTGGACAGGAGATGAAACTTTAACAACCCAGGAAGTAGGAAAAGAGAGACTGAAGGTAAAAATGAGACGGTACTACCTAATCAGTACAGCAATGAACTGATTTTGGACTCCTTATGCCCTACAGTAAAGCCCATAAATAACTCTTTTGATTTGTGTTCCAACTCCGTTTCAACTCTGGAAGTAAGTTGTTGTTGCTCGTTCTGGGTGAATGTGCTTAACACTCAATTTGGCTCTGTTTCGTTCGTTAGCTTTGAAGTCGCCAGGTACCGTTAAGATACCGTCACAAGTTTCAAGGTCAAGTTCAAAGCAATAAAACCATACACCAATTAGTAAGTTCAAACAAATTAGTTTATTATAATACAATTATAAACTACTCATGCACACACTAAGATGACTAAACTATTCCTACCATTAAATAGACCAATACTTATCTGAATAAGGAACTGCCGGATCAGGGGACAATAGCCTCTAGCTCTGCACTGGGTCCGCAGACTTCAGGTTGGTACGGGTTAAAAGGGGTCAGGAGTGTCTGTCTCTGGTAGCGATCGTTGTGAGACACTTACTTGCTGGCGGCTGCTGTCCGAACCTCTCCTCTCTCTCGGTCAAGGTCTTCTTCGGTAAAGGCTGGTCAAGAGAGGAAGGCTGGTCAAGAAGAACAAACTAAGTTTGGGACCTGTCTTTTATAGGTCCCAGGGCTTCGCGCCCTTTTGGACGGACCTTCTATCTGCTGGGGATTGGGTCTCTTCCCAATCGATTTGTTTGAATCCCCCCAATACTGAGGCTGTCCCTCGGCTACTGGGCGGGCCTTCAGGTGCTTTGTCTTCGAACCCCGCTGGTGCCGGGGTGTCTGGCTTCCCATACAATGTTGCAATCACTTCCCTATTTGTATCCTTTGTCCCTGGGATCGTTCCATTACTATGTTAACTGTCCCGGAGATTGCCTCATTAGTATGCGGAATGTTCGTTTTGGTGCTGTCTGCTCTCTTAGCAGACAGAATACACAGTGGCTTGTTGCAGCCTGCTTGTGCTTCAAACTTTGTCCATTTTACCCTGCAAGCTTTGCGTTCCTCCATTTTGTATTGAGGGAATGGCCAACTTCGGTGGCTACATTGTGGAATACTACACATCCGTCACAGGCAGCATATGACTGACCTATACATAGCCATCGATTGAGATTTGTTAGTGCTCTTTGGGGGGGTTTAAACTAATTCAGCGGGGGCATGGGAACCTGGATTGTAGTTTTGGGGTACGGGAGATTGAGAGTATAGAGGTCAGGAGCACAGATTTGACTTCGCAGGAGGGTGCCAGTGTTCAGGTAGGTGGTTTGAAGTGTGTCTACTTCAATGCCAGGAGTATACGAAATAAGGTAGGGGAACTGGCAGCATGGGTTGGTACCTGGGACTTCGATGTTGTGGCCATTTCAGAGACATGGATAGAGCAGGGACAGGAATGGTTGTTGCAGGTTCCGGGGTTTAGGTGTTTTAGTAAGCTCAGAGAAGGGGGCAAAAGAGGGGGAGGTGTGGCGCTGCTAGTCAAGGACAGTATTACGGTGGCGGAAAGGATGCTAGATGGGGACTCTTCTTCTGAGGTAGTATGGGCTGAGGTTAGAAACAGGAAAGGAGAGGTCACCCTGTTGGGAGTTTTCTATAGGCCACCTAATAGTTCTAGGGATGTAGAGGAAAGGATGGCGAAGATGATTCTGGAAAAGAGCGAAAGTAACAGGGTAGTTGTTATGGGAGACTTTAACTTTCCAAATATTGACTGGAAAAGATATAGTTCGAGTACATTAGATGGGTCATTCTTTGTACAATGTGTGCAGGAGGGTTTCCTGACACAATATGTTGACAGGCCAACAAGAGGCGAGGCCACATTGGATTTGGTTTTGGGTAATGAACCAGGCCAGGTGTTAGATCTGGAGGTAGGTGAGCACTTTGGAAACAGTGACCACAATTCGGTGACCTTTACGTTAGTGATGGAAAGGGATAAGTATACCCCGCAGGGCAAGAGTTATAGCTGGGGGAAGGGCAATTATGATGCCATTAGACATGACTTAGGATGTGTTGGTTGGAGAAGTAGGCTGCAAGGGTTGGGCACACTGGATATGT
This sequence comes from Scyliorhinus canicula, assembly GCF_902713615.1. Taxonomy (NCBI): domain Eukaryota; kingdom Metazoa; phylum Chordata; class Chondrichthyes; order Carcharhiniformes; family Scyliorhinidae; genus Scyliorhinus; species Scyliorhinus canicula. The sequence goes on along the minus strand of NC_052151.1, from coordinate 132,429,311 downwards.
GGAGCTTGTTCAAGGAACAGCTATTGCATGTTCTTGATAAGTACGTACCAGTCAGGCAGGGAGGAAGGGGTCGAGCGAGGGAACCGTGGTTTACCAAAGAAGTGGAATCTCTTGTTAAGAGGAAGAAGGAGGCCTATGTGAAGATGAGGCATGAAGTTTCAGTTGGGGCGTCTGATAGTTACAAGGAAGCGAGGAAGGATCTAAAGAGAGAGCTGAGACGAGCAAGGAGGGGACATGAGAAGTCTTTGGCAGGTAGGATCAAGGAAAACCCAAAAGCTTTCTATAGGTATGTCAGGAATAAAAGAATGACTAGGGTAAGAGTAGGGCCAGTCAAGGACAGTGGTGGGAAGTTGTGTGTGGAGGCTGAGGAGATAAGCGAGATACTAAATCAATACTTTTCGTCAGTATTCACTCAAGAAAAAGATAATATTGTGGAGGAGAATGCTGAGACCCAGGCTATTAGAATAGATGGCATTGAGGTGCGTAGGGAAGAAGTGTTGGCAATTCTGGACAAAGTGAAAATAGATAAGTCCCCGGGGCCGGATGGGATTTATCCTAGGATTCTCTGGGAAGCCAGGGAAGAGATTGCTGAGCCTTTGGCTTTGATTTTTAGGTCATCATTGGCTACAGGAATAGTGCCAGAGGACTGGAGGATAGCAAATGTGGTCCCTTTGTTCAAGAAGGGGAGTAGAGATAACCCCGGTAACTATAGGCCGGTGAGCCTAACGTCTGTGGTGGGTAAGGTCTTGGAGAGGATTATAAAAGATACGATTTATAATCATCTAGATAGGAATAATATGATTAGGGATAGTCAGCATGGTTTTGTGAAGGGTAGGTCATGCCTCACAAACCTTATCGAGTTCTTTGAGAAGGTGACTGAACAGGTAGACGAGGGTAGAGCAGTTGATGTGGTGTATATGGATTTCAGTAAAGCGTTTGATAAGGTTCCCCACGGTCGGCTATTGCAGAAAATACGGAGGCTGGGGATTGAGGGTGATTTAGAGATGTGGATCAGAAATTGGCTAGTTGAAAGAAGACAGAGAGTGGTAGTTGATGGGAAATGTTCAGAATGGAGTTCAGTTACGAGTGGCGTACCACAAGGATCTGTTCTGGGGCCGTTGCTGTTTGTCATTTTTATAAATGACCTAGAGGAGGGCGCAGAAGGATGGGTGAGTAAATTTGCAGACGACACTAAAGTCGGTGGAGTTGTAGACAGTGTGGAAGGATGTTGCAGGTTACAGAGTGACATAGATAAGCTGCAGAGCTGGGCTGAGAGGTGGCAAATGGAGTTTAATGTGGAGAAGTGTGAGGTGATTCACTTTGGAAAGAATAACAGGAATGCGGAATATTTGGCTAATGGTAAAATTCTTGGTAGTGTGGATGAGCAGAGGGATCTCGGTGTCCATGTACATAGATCCCTGAAAGTTGCCACCCAGGTTGATAGGGTTGTGAAGAAGGCCTATGGTGTGTTGGCCTTTATTGGTAGAGGGATTGAGTTCCGGAGCCATGAGGTCATGTTGCAGTTGTACAAAACTCTAGTACGGCCGCATTTGGAGTATTGCGTACAGTTCTGGTCGCCTCATTATAGGAAGGACGTGGAAGCCTTGGAACGGGTGTAGAGGAGATTTACCAGGATGTTGCCTGGTATGGAGGGAAAATCTTATGAGGAAAGGCTGATGGACTTGAGGTTGTTTTCGTTAGAGAGAAGAAGGTTAAGAGGTGACTTAATAGAGGCATACAAAATGATCAGAGGGTTAGATAGGGTGGACAGCGAGAGCCTTCTCCCGCGGATGGAGGTGGCTAGCACAAGGGGACATAGCCTTAAATTGAGGGGTAATAGATATAGGACAGAGGTCAGAGGTGGGTTTTTTACGCAAAGAGTGGTGAGGCCGTGGAATGCCCTACCTGCAACAGTAGTGAACTCGCCAACATTGAGGGCATTTAAAAGTTTATTGGATAAGCATATGGATGATAAGGGCATAGTGTAGGTTAGATGGCCTTTAGTTTTTTTCCATGTCGGTGCAACATCGAGGGCCGAAGGGCCTGTACTGCGCTGTATCGTTCTATGTTCTATGTTCTATTCCACTTGTGTTGCTTAGTGTAAGATTTATGAACAAAATTTATAAAACCATATTTCATATCGGCTACTATCCATAGGATCCCTACAGTTTAGAAGGAGGTAATTCGGCCCATCAAGTCTGCACCGAACCTCTGAAAGGGTACTCTACTCCCACCCTATCCCCATAGCCTCACTCATTAATCATGGCCAATCCATCTAAACTGCACATCTTTGGGCTGTGGGAGGAAACCGGAGCACCTAGAGGAAACCCACACAGACACAAGGAGAACATGCAAATGGCACACAGTCATCCAAGGCTGGAATTGAACCTGGATCCTGGTGGTGTGAGGCAGCAGTGCTAACCACTGTGCCACAAATCCAGCTTGCTCTTCAGAGTACAGCTCTGGAATTTGCATTGACCACATTACCACAGGTTTGGAATTGCATACTTGCGTTTGTGACCACAGGAATCCCAAAGCTCTTTGGAACCAATCAAGTATCTTTGATGCTTCATAACTGTTTTAATGAAGAGGAACATGACTGCCAATTTATGCATAGGTTTAAGGATTATAACTCCACCCTTTCCATTCTCCACGCCCCAGCCAGCGCCGGCCCTAGGGTTGCTGGCGCCCCGGGCAAGCTGAACTTCGGCGCCCTTGGGGGGGTGCGGGGGGGGGGCCGAGAGGGGGCGGGGGTGGGGCCGAGTGGGGGGGGGGGGGCGGGACCGAGAGAGGGGGGGCGGGACCGAGAGAGGGGGGGCGGGACCGAGAGAGGGGGGGGGGGTCGAGAGAGGGGGGGCCGAGAGAGGGGGGGGGGCCGAGAGGTGGAGGACCGGGGGGGGGACCCGAGGGGGGGGGCGGACCTGAGGGGGGGCGGGGGAACGGACCCGAGGGGGGGGCGGGGGGGAGCGGACCGACCGGGGGGGCGGACCGGGGGCGGGGCGGACCGGGGGCGGGGCGGACCGAGGGGGGGGCCGCCCTGGGGAAGGGCGGCCACCGCGCATGCGCTGGTTGGCACCGGCCCAACTGCGCATGCGCGGGACCCGAGTCTCTGGCGCCCCCTAGCACATGGCGCCCCGGGCGACTGCCTGAGTTGCCGGTGCCTTGAGCCGGCCCTGGCCCCAGCACTCCCGCTGCAGGTGATTTGCTTGCACTCGTGACCTGTTCAAGAGTACTCGAGTGGAAACCTTTCTGTACATCAAAACAAAACAACAAATACAACAGGAAGCACAAACTCCCAAGTTATCTGACAGAAACTACCCAAACCACCATCCCAACTGCCTTTGCAGCCCACACCGGTCAAGATTACACTCTCTATTTTATTAGTGTTATTTGAGGTATATACATTGAAATAGGCAGAATTTGCTTGCTCTACTTCAAAATAGTGCCATGATATATTTTGAAACCAACTAAGATGGCAGACATGCATAGAATGTCTATAGTGCAGAAGGAAGCCATTTGGTCCATCGAGTCGGCATCGGGCCACTGAAAGAGCCCCTACCTAGACTCATTCCCCTGCCAAATCCCACGTAACCTACACAACTTTGGACACTTAAGGGGCAATTTGAGCACGACCAGTCCATCTAACGTGCACATCTTTGGGCTGTGGGAGGAAACTGGAGCACCCGGAGGAAACCCACGCAAACACCACACTCACCCAAGGCCAGAATTGAGCTTGGGTCCCTAACGCTGTGAGGCAGCAGTACTAACCACTGTGCTACTGTGCCGTCCTAGGACAGTTTATCTGGAGATGTTTAACATCTTATCAGAAGGTGGTACCTCCGACAGTGCAGCACTCCCTCAGTATTGTGCTAGCCTATAACCTTTAGCACCTTTAATGTTAAAATAGGCTAATTTTCACCCCTTTTTAAAAATAAATTTAGAGTACCCAATTTTTTTTTCCCAATTAAGGGGCAATTTAGCGTGGCCAATCCACCTAACCTGCACATCTTTGGGTTGTGGGGGTGAAACCCACGCAGACATGCAGAGAATGTGCAAACTCCACACGGATAGTAACCCAGGACCGGGATTCGAACCCGGGTCCTCAGCGCCGTAATCCCAGTGCTAACCACTGCATCACCGTGCCGCCCCCTGATTTTCACTCCTGAGGTGGGTGCGCAGAGTTGGAACATTTCCCAGCTTGCCACACCTGCCTTGCTGGAAACAGTCAAATTGGGCTGTTAAAAGGCCCACATCTGTGTTCTGGTTCTTTGTCCTGGTGTGTGGTTAAATATTGAACCCTCTAAAACATACTCTCCAGCCACTCCCTGTTCTCAATGCATTTCAACTCATGCCAACCCATGCCTCCACTCATTCCAAATGACCCTTCATACCCTCTAACGCTAAGTCAATCCCCCTACCCACCTTCCATTGCCCCATATAACCCATGGCAATTTAAGCTCCCCCACACATTTCCATGGCGCATTCTAGCTCGTATGCTAAGCTACTGCTAACTCATGCCAACCTAAGCCCCCCCCACCCATCACCCTTTGCCAGCTCACCCAGTGTCCACCGAGGGCAGACTGCAGGAGTAATTCTGAGATTAAATCAAATAAAGTTCTAAGCATCTTATTCGCTATCTATAAAAAGCAGTCATTAATAAAAACCTTTTCAATACTTTTAAATCAATTCCTTGTAGAAACAAACATTCATAGTCACAGCCACACATCAAAGATAGCATAGCCTTCAGAATCCCTTAGAGCTGTCAATCAACTGTGAAATAACAGCTGCCCACTATAATAATGATAGGACAGTGTTATTTCAGCAAACAGCTATTAGGCGTGATTTAACGGCCTCATTGCGCCCAACTTGGTGTTGGGATGAGGCCATTGAATCACACGAGAGGCATCTCGCAAGATTTACGACGCTCAAAACACCTCGACAGATTTAATGGAGTCTCGCAAGACGTCATGATCTGGATCTCGCCCTCACTGGGCGTGATGCAGTTCAGCTTATTTAAATGAGTCATTAGGCTAATCTAAATATGTACTTGCGGGATTCTCCCGGCGCTCGGGTCCTAATGGTTGCGCCAGGGCGCCATTTATTATTGGTTTCCACAAGCATGGATTAAACGTAATAGCACCTGGAGGAGGGGGGGAGGGGTCTTCCAGGCCATTAGGGACCCCAGGTATTCTAGGACAGGGTGGCATCCTGACACTCTATCTGGCACACAGGCGCTTTGGCACTGCCAGCCTGGCACCCTGGCAATGCCACCCAATCACTCTGGTAGTGCTAGCCTGGCACTACCAGGGTGCCCAGATAGTACTGTCAGGTTGGATAGGGCACTGCATTGCCAGGTTGGCATTACCAGGGATCGGGCCCTGGGTGTTTTATTAGGTGGAGGGGAATGAGGGGGTGTTCCTGGGGGCCTCCCTGAGAATGGGAAGGGGAGAGGGAGGGGGAGAGATATCGGGGCAGCCGACATAATGGCTCCCCGATCTGCGAGGAGCCTTTCATTCTGGGCCCGCCAAGGAGAAACTCCCCAAGGCCAAAAAAAACCAAAGTGCCGTCGAATAGCCGGGTGTTTCTGCAGCTGCCGAGAAACACCACGCCCAAAGCCGGACATAAATTTTTTTCCAGTTAAATCGCACCATTGAAACTGAAAGTGCTGATTTCTTTTCAACTCAGATGCACAGGGTGGCTCTTTCCCAATGGAATTTAACGGGCAACAACTTGACAGCTGGACCGTTCCAGAGACCTTGGGCGGGATTTAGCGGGCCTGTTCGTTCCAGGCGCAAATCTGCTATGGCCACTAAATCTTACGAGACGGCTGTAACAGGATTTGCGCTGGCGAGACCTCAGTTTAGTATCGCCCCCGCTCCTAACCGGTGGTGTTATGAGGTTCGTGCCCTTTATAATTTTTTAAAAATTAAATATACTTACCGGGCTTGGCGCCATATCACCCATCCACGTCCACCCAATTGGCGTGAAACCATGCCGGCGTGAATCACTACTGGTTTCCGAAAACAAAAACCGTTCGTAATGACCATACCAGGGGTGCAGAGGTGAGCATAGGCCCCATGTAGTGAGGGACATGGTCTGCCCCTTGACAACGCCAACCTCGCACTCAAATCAGGCTGGCAGTGCAGGGTGCCAGGGGCTTGCCCTCAGGGGGGTCTATTGAGGGGCTCTCCTTATGTGTGGTGGCGGTGGAGGGGTGAGGGGTTTGGACTATGGTGTTGTGCATGCATTTGGGTGGGAGGGGACCAGAGACTCTGGAGGGGGCACGGGGGTGGTGTCAGTGATGGAGAGGGGAGGGGTTTCAGGTCAGCCCGATACTTGCGTGGTGTGGGAATGAGGGTCGGAGGGGGGGGCGTGGTGTTACCCTTCTGCATGTGGTGGTTGGGAGGTGTTCCTCTTGTCCACTAGGGGGGAGGGGGCAAACTTGATATCCTTAAGGGAGGGGATCCTGATATGCTTGGCGGTAGGGAGGGGATCCGGATATCCTTGGGTGGGGGCCATTAATGTAACTTCGAGGTCAGGGCACCCTTTAAAAATGGCACCCCGATCTCTGGATCCTGGCTTTGCTGGCATGTTAAGGCCCCACCCTCCCCTGTTTAATCCCTGCCAGTACTTTCAAATTGCAGGGTGCTGTTAAATCAGGCGAGAAAAGCCATCTTTGAAGCCAGCGAGTTTTGCACAACTTTTCTCAACACTCTGCAATTCTGGGGAAATTCTGCCACTTATCTGTCTTTAACAAGTATTCACGACTGCTCGGAAAAATATTAAGTCACACACCGCAGGAAACTGACCTCGCTCCAGCAAAAATAGGATCTCTTTGAACTGAGTTCAACTGGGCCAATTGGGTTTGGGTTCTTCCATATGTAAACTACATCCCTAACAGTGAAAATAGGAACTGTCCAAAATGGGGGTAGGGCTTCCAGATCTGAGATATGGGTGCCTTTTGGGACAAGACAAATCCGGGCCATATACTGACGTGAGTTAGAGACCAGCGATGTTTAAAACAAAAATTCAGTGACTTCCCTGGGTTGATATTTTTTTCATTGTCTAGGTATCCGATGAGGAGGAAGAAAAATCTCAGGCAAACTCTGCAGGCAGTGGAAAGTCAAAGCGAAAGAAGAAAAAGAAGAAGGGCAAGCAAACTGAGGACTCAGTTGGAAGCGAAGAGGTGCGTACCTTTCGCAAAACCCTCAAGAGCACAATAGGTTTACTTTGATAGGCCTTTAAGAAATTAAGCACATTTTTTGAGAAACATCCTGTGGAATTTACCGGCTGTTCGCACCGACTGGATATTCCGGTCCCACCGACGGCACACGGGTTTCCTAGCGACAAGGGGTGCGGTCAATAGGAAATCCCGTTGACAATGGCAGGTACAGAAAATCCCGTTGGCAGGCCGCAACCGATGCCGAAAAGCATGCGGCGGGTTGGTCAATAAATCCCGCCCACCATGTTCTTTGTGATTATAATCGCAATGCACTTATTTAGCATCTTTAACACAGCAAAATGCTTAAAGCACCAAGTACGGTTTGAGAAGAAGCAGACACTAAGCAAGACTTTATATTTTTAATATTTTTGGATGCAATTTCATCTCATTCAAATGACAAAGAATAGTGCTGAGCAATGTACTAATTTTCTTCTTTTTATTCTGAGTTGATATCTTCTGTTTGGCAATGGGGAAACAGGAGAATAATTTGGAAAATTAACCATATAAATAATTTCTTATGCAATTGTCTAAAGATATTTTAATGTGGTAATGTGTTACGTAAATGTTATTATAAAACATTCGACATATGCACTGGGTGCGATTCTCTGCTCCCGGCAAAAATCGGGAGGGGCATCGTGAACACGGCCGAGTTTCACGACTGCCTCGGAGGCCGCTCCTCGCCCCCTATTCTCCCCTCCCGGCGGGGCTAGGAGCGGCGCTCCGTAACTCTCGGCCGCCGGGCGGCGCGCCGAGAGTGACGCGACTGCGGCGCCTATATGACGTCAGCCGCGCATGCGCAGGTTGGCTGGCTCCAACCCGCGCATGCGCGGCTGACGTCACGACGGCTGACAGCTCGAACCCCGCATGCGCGGTGGTCGTCTTTCCCCTCAGCCGCCCCGCAAGACGTGGCAGCTTGATCTTGCGGGGCGGCGGAGGGGAATTAGTGCGTCCGATTGAGACGCCGGTCCCGACAATCGGTGGGCACCGATCGCGGGCCTGTCCCCTCCCGAGCACAGTCGTGGTGCTCATTCCCCACCAGGCCCCCTACAAGCCCCAAACGGGCATCTCACGGAGTTTTCACAACGGCAGCGACCAAGTGTGGTTGCCGCCGTCGCGAACGGCAGGCCGCTCGGCCCATCCGGGTGGGAGAATCGCCGGTCGGCATGAAAACGGGGAGCGGCGATTCTTCCGAGCGGGGGGTGGGAGAATCGTGGGGGGGGGGGGGGCCCAAAAAGTCATGAAATTAGTCGGGGGGGCCCTCCCGCGATTCTCCCACGCAGCGTGGGGAGCGGAGAATCGCGCCCACTAGCTTTCAAATGGATTAAGAACTGTTCGGACTTTAAATATAACCCAAAATAATAATCCAACTTGAGTGGCCATGGCTTAACTTTAGAAATGTATTGAACATAAAAAAAATTATTGCATACAAGTAAGGCATCTGAATACTCATAAGTAAAATGCCCATCGGAGAAAAAGAGCTCCTCCGAGCCAAGGTGGCTTTTAGCCTTGGGTAACAAAGAATGCATGACTTCATCCAAGGTTTATTTCTTCCTCTAAAGTCACTTTGGTCACAGAAACTGATCTATCCCTACAATCGTAGAATTAGAATTCAATAGAATCCCTACAGTGCAGAAAGAGGCCAATTGGCCCATTGCGTCTGCACCAACCCTTGGAAAGCACCCCACCTCATTCCTGTAACCTCGTGACCCCATCTAATCTACATATCTCTGGACACTCCGGGGCAATTGATCTTAGCCAATCCACCTAACCTGCACATCTTTGGACTGTGGAAGGAAACTGGAGCACCCGGAGGAAACACAGGGGAGAGAATGTGTAAACTCCACACAGTCACCCAAGAATTGAACTCAGGTTCCTGGCGATGTGAGCAGCAGTGCTAACCACTGTGCCACCGTGTCGCCCCTGTGCTTCCTCTTCATCTAAATCAGGCTTATAACAGTTTTGTCGAATATCACATGCCCCTCGAGCTGCTGTATCAGGCTCCAGTGTTTTGAAGTTCATTTAGCCTCTTTTTCATCATGTGCTCTGCATGCAAACAGTTCATGTACTCTTTAGGGTAGCACGGTAGCGCAAGTGGATAGCACTATGGCTTCACAACGCCAGGGACCCAGGTTCGATTCCCCACTGGGTCACTGTCTGTGCAGAGTCTGCACGTTCTCCTCGTGTGTGCATGGGTTTCCTCCGGGTGCTCCGGTTTCCTCCCACAGTCCAAAGACGTGCAGGTTAGGTGGATTGGCCATGCTAAATTGCCCTTAGTGACCAAAAAGGTTAGGAGGGATTATTGGGTTATGGGGATAGGGTGGAAGTGAAGGCTTAAGTGGGCCGGTGCAGACCTGATGGACCAAATGGCCTCCTTCTGCACTGTATGTTCTATTTTCCTATGTTCCTTATACCAACCACATTCAATGACAGTGTTAATTGGTTGGGTCATAAACACTCAGTAGACACCAACAAATCAAATACAGCATTTAGGTGGAGCATCTTTACAGCGAGAATTGTGAGAATTCTTTAACCCAGAATGTCCCTCCTTCATTAAGAGCGAGCCTTACTTGTCTCCAGTGTTTCTTAGGCCTTCAACAGTCTATTCTTCAATGGGGACTTTAACTCCCATTATTTTACAAGAATACTACTGAAATATTCAAATGAGATCATCTCAAGGTCAGCTTGGTTTTGCAGAAATGCACAGAAGGCCAGGATTGTTGGTCACATAGGAGGAAACTACTGGATGTGGGAAGGGCATGTATTTAGGCTGGTGATGGTGTACCGGAGCCTGGTTACCATCCGCTGTTGAAATTAAGTTTTGGGTTGGAAGGCCCATGGTCAGCTTACCCACCCTGCCGCTTATTGAGGCCCTTAAGTAGCCAAATAATGACCACTTAAGGGCCTCATCCCACCGCCGCTGATATTAGCCCCGCTGCGGGTCAGCCTGTAGCCCTGCAATATACATGGCAGCTAGCTTGTTATCGTGGGTGGGGTGCCCCTCAATGAAAGCTACTTGATGCCTGATTGAGGGACTGGACATGAGAAGGGGGAGGGACCTGTTGTGAGCTGCCCCTCCACAATATCTGTGGCCTGGGTCACTTTGCGCTCCTGGGGCTCCGGTCAGTGCCTGTCATTCCAGCAGCAGCTAAGGCCTGCTAATTGACGCCAATAAGCACAAGAGCTGCCGGTCTCTAATTGGTTTGTAGCTCTGGGTAGGCAAGTCTTCTGCCTCATTGGCTTGTTGTTTTGCGGGCCTTCCTGAAAAGAGGCTCCCAGCTCGTAGGCGAAACCCACATCCACCAACACTTGAATAGTGTCCAAACGTCCAGCTTTCTCCTTCGATCCTATTATGTCATTGCTTTTTACGTTTAAAAGCCAATCTCATCCCAGCTTCTGCATCTTCCATGCAAGCCTCAGATGTAAAGCGGTCCACATAGAATCATATAGCTGAGAAGTAGGCCATTCAGCCCACGTGCTTGTGCTGGCTCTTTGAAAGATCTATCTAATTAGCTCCGAGTCCCTTTTCCCCATAGCCCTTAAAGTTGTTCTTCATCAAATATATATCCAATTCAATTTTGAAAGTAACTATTGACATTCTATCCGTCACCCTTTCAAGCAGTGCATTATGGTCATGACTATTTGCTGCATAAAACAATTCTTATTTGCCCTCTGATTTACCATTCAATGCTTAAAGAGTTCATAAAAGCATGAAACCACCATGATTACCTACAATTTATTATTATTATTAAATTATTAGTGAGGTTATTATTGACATTATTTCACAGAAATAGGTAATAAAAAAATGATAACAAACAAAATGGAATATGTGATTAAAATGTACTAAAGGCTCTCCTTAGTTTGACAAGTGTTATCAAATAAAGATTAAATAAAACAAAAAGGAACCTCTATCCACCTTTTAATTCCAGGTAACACTGGAAAAACACAGTTCGAAATCACAAACAGAACTTGGAAAAACACATTCGGTTATAACCAGTTCTTCGGAGGTCCATTTCATTTTAATGGGTCCAGCACTAAATAAGGTATGATATAATGTTTATGTCTGGGGATTTCTCACATGTTGGCCGAGGAAGTGCGGTACTTTTTATTGTCTTTGCAGTGACAGTGGGCGTGATTTAACGGAAATGAGACAAAGTCCCGTGTCGAGCGCGTTTAGCCGGGTGTTTCCCGGCGCTTGCAGTGCCGAGAGCGACCCCACTATTGAACAGGGCTCTGCTTTAGTTTGGGGCATCGCCGAGGAACACTCAGCCGAAGTCATAGTTAGTCCTATTTCCTGCACTAACAAGCTCCACGCACCACTGCACGAGGAGATCGGAATGACACCCTGATCTCTAGCCTGCCCACCGTGGCCTCGGGACCAACCCAGCACCCCTATAATGGGGTCATTCAACCCCTTGCACCCCTTCTCATAAGGGCAGGGCACAATTCCTGGCATGGGCAAAATATCACCTTGGCACTGCCAGCCTGGCACTCTCAGGGTTCCCAGGTGACACTGTCAGGGTGCTAGACTGGCAGTGCCCAGTGGCATCGGGATGCCAGAGCACCACCCTGCCAAGAGCCCAACTACCAGGCGTCCCCAATCGCCGGGGAGACAACCCCCCCCCCCCCACAAGCGGCTGTACCAGTACTAAAGAGCGCCCGCTTGGGGTCTCCAGCGCGTGGCAGTTAGAACCCACGCCTTGGGTAAACTTGAGTGATTGCACACTTGAATATGCAAATTTAGGCCCCACCCATTGTGAGCGGGATCCAGATGAGACCGATAAATCTCCCAAGAGGCTTTGTCGTGTCCCGAGTTGGGCACGGCGCGGCCGGTATATAGCGGCCAGTAATTATTTTAGTTTTCTGCCCTGTTAATAGGAAGCAATATAATGTTGAAACTTTTGGTTTCAAAATCTCCTGGGATTAGGACACAACTTCAAAACGATTTATTTTGCTGGACAGGGGAGAAGTGGTTACTCAAATTAGTTTTGTGTAGCACTGGATGTAAGGAGGATGGATACTATAGACTCAGTGACAGTATCTACTTAAAATTTCCTTAGTAATAATCCTGGGTACTAAATTTACCCTTGCAGACATAAAGGCACTTTAGCCAGTAACTGGCATTAGCTCCATTCTAGAGCTCCATTCTGTTATCTCTATACCCAGCTCTACTGAGCCTTACTTTCCACTGCTGAAGCTGCTCATGACTTTGGGATCGTCCGGGAGAGAAATCCCAACCCGGAAACCTATTAATATTTCCTAACAAGCGACTGCTTTAATTCCACTCCCCGCGCATTCAACCCTCATCTCTAGTAACAAGTGCGAGGACCTCATCTCTTCCTTCATCGCCAAGATAGAAACCTTTGGAGTAATTTTCACCTGGCTAGTTCTCTGCTCACACTGAAAGAAATGTTGATCCATTGGGGAGAAATTTCTTCCTGCTCTCCTGGCTCCCAAATACATTTTAGCTTGCTGCCGGCCCTCTGTGCATTCCCGCTGGGATTTCCTTCACTCTGCTTCATGGAGGAGCTGCTCTATTTCACCAATCACATTCAAATGGGGCCAAAACATAAAAAATGGAGTCAGCGAGACCCTTGGTATAAGTTAGCTGAGATGGCAAAAGGCGGAAGGTAAATCCTGGATATGACAAACCCTAGGCACCAAGTTTCCGTCAGTGCTACCTTGGGGTAGCACCTGAATGTCCCTCAAACATGGTCCATGATGTCGGAAGGCAGGTAAATAGCATTCTCATGCTACGAGTCACTAAGTGTAAGTAAAGTCTTAATTTTCAAATCAAAATCCGGGAATGGGCACTCCTAAATGGTGTCAGAAATATATTTTTTACTCCCTTTGGTGGAGCACAGGTATCAAAGGTAGCACGGGCGGCATGGTAGCTCAGTGGATAGCACTGTTGCTTTACAGCGCCAGAGTCCCAGGTTTGATTTCCAGCTTGGGCCACTGTGTGTACGGAGTCTGCACGTTCTCCCCGTGTCTGCGTGGGTTTCCTCCTGGTGCTCTGGTTCCTCCCACAAATCTCAAAAGACATGCTGTTAGGTGAATTAGACATTCTGAATTCGCCCTCTCTGTACCCGAACAGGCGCCGGAATGTGGTGACGAGTGAATTTTCACAGTCACTTTATTGCAGTGTTAATGTAAGCCTACTTGTGACACCAATAAAGATTTTTTAAAAACCATAGTGAAATGGGTGCCTACTACTTTCACGGAAACTGTCAATGCAATCTGAGGAGTTCTGGTCCATATTTACTTCAAGATAAATTATAATATGATCTCTCACCTTGAAGACATTCGTTAAAGCAAGATTTTGGCAACCAGCCTCAATGTATGCCTTGGTGTCAAGCTTTGCTGGATAATAATACTGTGAAGTGTCTTGCACCTCTTATTATGCAAGTTGTTATTTTACAATGTATCACACTGTTTTCTTTTTTACATGGAAGCTCAGAGATGATTCTCAAAAGAAAGTTAAGATGGGTGAGGATCCAAAAGGGAAGCTGTTGGAAAGACCAGGGGTGGAACCGTGTTTGACAGAGATTGCTTTTACTGAACCATGGAATACAGAGGCCAGCACATCATCCAGTAAAAGTAAGTTATGTGATTTTAAAGTAGGAACAAACTTTCTTCTGGGATCTCAGAGAAACGTGCAATATTCTGAAGGGGCATGACATGGTAGACACTAAGAGATTGTCCCCCCTCACTGAGGAATCTAGAACACCAGGGTGCAATCTCGTAACAAGGGGCCAATCATTTGGGAATGAGAGGAGAACAAATTTCTTTTTTTTTTAAATAATTTTTATTGAAAATTTTTTACAAAATATATAACAACAAACGGTCACAAGCAACAATAAAACAACATAATAAGCATAACACCCCCAAGACCGTAGCAACGCATATATCGAAAACCCCCACCCCCCCAAACCCGGTAAACAACAAGAGAACTTGAAAATAAATTTAAATTAAATAAACATAGTCAACCTCCCCCCGGGTTGCTGCTGCTGCTGACCTAGTTCCCTATCGCTGAGCCAGAAGGTCAAGGAAAGGCTTCCACCGCCTAAAGAACCCTTGTACCGATCCTCTCAGGGCGAATTTGACCTTCTCCAGCTTGATAAAACCCGCCATGTCATTGATCCAGGTCTCCACGCTTGGGGGTCTCGCATCCTTCCACTGTAGCAAGATCCTCCGCCGGGCTACTAGGGACGCAAAGGCCAAAACACCGGCCTCTCTCGCCTCCTGCACTCCCAGCTCCACCGCAACCCCAAAAATCACGAGTCCCCAGCCTGCCTTGACCCTGGATCCTACCACCCTCGACACCGTCCTCGCCACCCCCTTCCAGAACTCTTCCAGTGCCGGACATGCCCAGAACATATGGGCATGGTTCGCTGGACTCCCCGAACACCTGACACACCTGTCTTCGCCCCCAAAGAACCTACTCATCCTAATCCCGGACATATGGGCCCGGTGCAGCACCTTGAATTGGATGAGGCTAAGCCGCACACATGAGGAGGAAGAGTTAACCCTCTCCAGGGCATCCGCCCATGTCCCATCCTCGATCTGCTCCCCCAGCTCCCCCTCCCACCTAGCCTTTAGTTCCTCTACTGACGCCTCCTCCACCTCCTGCATTACCTTGTAGATATCAGATACCTTCCCATCCCCGACCCAGACACCCGAAAGCACCCTATCCCTCACCCCCCTCACGGGCAGCAAAGGGAATCCCTCCACCTGCAGCCTAGCAAACGCCTTTACCTGCAGGTACCTGAACATGTTCCCCGAGGGGAGCTCAAATTTCTCCTCCAACTCTCCCAGGCTCGCAAACCTCCCATCAATGAACAGGTTCCTCAACTTTCTGATGCCCGCTCTGTGCCAACCCTGGAACCCCCCATCAATGTCCCCCGGGACGAACCGATGGTTCCCCCTTAGCGGGGCTTCCATCGAGCCCCCCAATTCCCCTCTATGTCGCCTCCACTGCCCCCAGATCTTGAGGGTAGCCGCCACCACCGGACTTGTGGTATACCTCGTAGGAGGGAGCGGCAACGGCACCGTTACCAGGGCTCCAAGGCTTGTGCCTCCACAGGACGCCATCTCGAACCTTTTCCATGCTGCCCCCTCCCCCTCCATCACCCACTTGCGCACCATTGACACATTGGCCGCCCAATAATACCCCGAGAGGTTGGGTAACGCCAGCCCCCCACCATCTCTGCCCCGCTCCAAGAAGACCCTCTTCACCCTCGGGGTCCCATGCGCCCAAACAAAGCTCATGATGCTGCTAGTCATCCAGCTAAAAAAGGCCCTAGGGACAAAGATGGGCAGGCACTGAAAAAGGAACAAGAACCTCGGGAGCACCGTCAATTTGACGGACTGCACTCTACCTGCCAGCGATAGCGGCACCATGTCCCACCTTTTAAATTCCTCCTCCATCTGCTCCACAAGCCTGGCAAAATTAAGCTTGTGGAGAGTCCCCCAACTCCTGGCCACCTGCACCGCCAGGTACCTAAAACTCTTCACTGCCCTCTTAAATGGGAGCCTACCAATTCCCTTCTCCTGATCACCCGGGTGCACTACAAATAGCTCGCTCTTACCCAGATTCAGCTTATAGCCCGAGAAGCCCCCAAACTCAGCCAACAGCTCCATCACACCCGGCATTCCCCCCTATGGGTCCGCCACATATAACAGCAGGTCGTCCGCATACAGCGATACCCGATGTTCCTCCCCACCCCGCACCAGACCCCTCCACCTCCCCGACTCCCTCAACGCCATAGCCAGAGGTTCAATTGCCAGTGCAAAAAGCAAGGGGGGCAGGGGGCACCCCTGCCTGGTCCCACGGTAGAGCCTGAAGTACTCTGACCTCCTTCCATTAGTAGCTAGGAGAACAAATTTCTTCACTTTAGAGGGCAGTGAATCTTTGGAATTGTCTGCTCCAGAAGGCTGTGGATGCTCCATTGTTGACTATATTTAGAGCTGGGATAGACAGATCTTTGGTCGCATGGAAAGTCGGGGGATATGGGGAGTGGCAACAAAATTGAGTTGAAGCCCAAGATCAGCCTTCATCGTATTGAATGGCGGAGCAGGCTGTAGGTGCTGTATGTTCTGATTTAGCTCACTGAGCTAAATTGCTGGCTTTTAAAGCAGACCAAGCAGGCCAGCAGCACGGTTCGATTCCCGTACCAGCCTCCCCGGACAGGCGACGGAATGTGGCGACTAGGGGCTTTTCACAGTAACTTCATTGAAGCCTACTCGTGACAATAAGCGGTTTTCATTTCATTTCATTTTTATTTCTTACATTCTCTTGTAGAACTAAATACCTTTCTTTTCCAGTTTTTCATTTTAAAAAAGTAAACAATAAAACGTATAAATACCCACAGGATGTGAATTAAACTATTTTTATAAATATATTTAACATCCTTTCATCTCATTTGAATTTTATTGCTTTGTAGAATATGAGCTTTTATTATTTGGCCTCAAGGTAAGATAGCAGATATGTTAATAGCAGAACAAAGGTCATTGCTCTGTGAAAACAAAACTTAAGACAGGAATAGGTTTTGCTTTCACAGAACGCTGACCCTTGTTCTGCTATTAATAGTCTGCACGTTCTCCCCGTGTCTGCGTGGGTTTCCTCTGGGTGCACCCGTTTCCTCCCACAAGTCACAAAAGACGTGCTGTTAGGTGATTTGGATATTCTGAATTCTTCCTCGGTGTACGCGAACAGGCGCCGCAGTGTGACAACTAGGGGATTTTCACTGTAACTTCATTGCAGTATTAATGTAAGCCTACTTGTGACAATAATAAAGAATATTATTTTTTTTAAAAATACATTCAGCTATTTAATTTTATGCTGCTATCACCACCTTCTTTAGTTTCTGACACTACCATTTAACGGCCCTTTGTCTTGTGTTCCATAACATCTTGTCAAATCTCTCCTGAGCTCCCACCTATCCCTCAGAACTCAAAGAACTCTAATAAATTTCCCTTTCATAAATCCTGGTGACTGCTTGATCGTATTATGATTTTCTAAGGCTGGGTTTTCCCTCGCCAGATGCAGCTGGCCATTGGTCATCGGCAGGTTCTTCCTGTCTCACCAAAGTCTACCGACTTTTGAGTGTCTTGCCACCACGCCGCCAGGGAAACTGCCGCCAGGGGCCGAGTTCGGCAGGACCAGAAGATCCTGCCGGTGGCGGGGGCTGGAAAATCCTGCCCCGTTTTCCTGCTATTACTTCCTTAATGGATTCCAGCATGTTTCCAGTGACAGGTGTTGGGCTAACTGGCCGATAGTTTCTTTCTATCTGTCTCCTTTCTTTCTTGAATAGAGGTGTAATATTTGTGGCTTTCCAATTCGCTGGTGCCTTTGGAAGATTGCAGTCAATGCAGCCACTTCTGAGACCCTAGGATGCAGGCCATCAGGTCCAGAGAACTTTAGTCCCAATAGTTTTTCTAATACTTTTTCTGTATTGATAATTGTTTTAAGTTTCTCCCCCCCCCCCCTCCCTTTTGCTCCTTTATTTTCTACTATTAGTGAGATGCTTTCAGTATCCTCTACAGTGTAGACAGATACAAAATATTTGTTCAAAGGGTCTGCCTTTTTTTTGCTTCCCATTATTAATTCCCCAGTCTCATCCTTTGTAATTGTCTTTATTTAAGTGTAAAACATTAGTTTCAGACCCTTATGTTATGATTACTTTTTCTTTGAGGATATTTTACTATGAGATGATTAATTAATCCTGTCTCATTATATATTATCGGGTTTAAAATGACCTTTTGCTTGTTTGGTTCCACAATGTATGATACGCTCTACGAACTCATCCTCAAGGCTGCCTTTGTCGGTTTAATCTGTCAAATCTATATGAAAATTACAGTAGTTCACATTATTACTGGTACTTTCTTACAAGACTCCATTAAATCTTGATTTATATTCTGCCCTAAAGTATAGCTACTGTTAGGGGTTCGATAACCTACTCCCACTTTTGACTTCTTTCCTTTACTATTTCTTAACTCCACTCAAATTGATTATACATCTTGGTCTGCTGAGTCAAGATCATTTCTCACTGCTATATAATATCATCCTTGATGGAACCCCCCCCCTTCCCCCCCACACACACCTCCTTTTCCTTTCTTCCTATCCTTCTGAAATGTCAGATACCTTTGACTATTCAGTTCCCAGCCTTGGTCACCATGCAACCATATCTCTTTAAGGCCATCACAGCATTCCAAGGTTCAACTAGTTCACTTCCTACCATCCTGATAGTCACATGATGCAATGATAATGGAGTTGCTGGCTAATCAAAACGATCAACCTTCATCAATTAGTGTGCAACAGACACAGAAAGGATATGAGAAAACCCCATCATCAGAAAGCTTTGAGCACCATAGATTCAATATCACCTGTTCCTTTCAAGCATGCTGTGCATACCACTTCTCAGGGCTCAAACTATTGTCAGGACATTCCTTTTTGCTGTGTGATCAATGTCAGGAAGAAAACAACACAGCGAACCCAGCACTTGCACATATACAAAAAACAGAGAGGACAAGTAATAGGGTGGCGGAGGAGAGTGGGGGGAAGGATAAAGCCATGAAACATGTGTTGCACGTTTTACTATGGGCGTAAAACGCGTTTATTGGGGTGTATTAACTTCCAAGTGCTTAACACCACTAGGCTCTGTCTTATGTATTTGTTCAGCTTTAGGAGTCGCCAGTTGCCGTATAGACAACGTCACTAGTATTCCAAGGTCAAGTTCAAAGTAATAAAGACGATACACCGATTAGTAAGGTCCAAACGATAATATTTATTATACAGTAATAATAAATATTCATGCACACACTAAGAGACTAAGCTATGACTAAACTAAAGTAATCAGAATACTTATCTAACAGGAACAGGCAAGGTCAGGGAGCGAGGCCTTCGTCCTGGTCTTGGGCTGCAACCTTCAGCAAGCGTTCTGGTCACTGGGGGTTCTAGCGGGCTTAGTTCGCGTAGCGAGCGTCGTACTGGCACTTACGGTTCGGCGGCTGGTGCTCAACGGCTGGAGTCAGTAGATCTTCTAAGTCGTGGTCAGAGCCGGAGCACGGAAAAACAGACCGGACAACACGAGGTCCCTATCTTTTATAGGGGTTCCATTGTCCTTCCCTCTTCTCGGGCGGGCTCTACCTATTGGATCAATTTCTTATCGATACTGGATTAATTCCCCAATGCGAGGGGGTCTCCGTGATGGAGGGGGCGTTTCTTATGCCCTTTTGTTTGGAGGTTTCTGGTGCCTCGATGTCTGGGCCTTGATTAGAATGTGTCCATTCAGAACCAAATGTATCTATTGTGTGGGTGTTCAAGTCTGATGGCCTCATTAGCATGCAAAGCGTTTTGCCATTTGCACCTAGCTAAGGTCTTCTCACCTGAGCCCAAACTGGTTTCTGCTGCTGCAGAATGCAAAATGCTCTTTGCAGACTGCTGTTCTGGCTAAACTGTCTGTTTCCCAGCAGTCTTAGCGCTTGGTCTAATTTTGTAGCTCAGCATCCATTTTAGGTGGCTACACATGGCAAAGTGGTGCACACTCTCACATCAAGTACATTAGAGGCAGTACTATATAACATATGGAAAACCTTGTAGGAGTAAGTCAGAAGCTATGGAGCCTGAGTATTTGGATAGGGGCATTTTTTCCATACTTTTTGGAATGCATCTGATTTGGATCGGAGTATACAGGTTGGAAATTCCATTGGATGCAATCCATTAGGTTGTATCAAATATCTTTTCCCTCATAGAGCAACGCCCCAGTACGTCTAGCTGCCGCCAATACTCGTTGGCGACCCTTGAAGTTATGAAAACAGATCATTACGGGCCAGTGCCGTTGGTTGTCCCTAGGTCTCAGAGACAGGACATAAAATGCCCTTTATAATTCAATTGGCCCACTGTTAGTTGCTAAATTACGAAAATGTGGTAGCCATCCCTCAAAGAATTTATCTTGGAGCTTACCATCAACTCCTTCTGGCAAACTGACAATCCAGACATCTTCCGGCCATAGCTTTCCAGGTCATCAAGGAATTTCCAAGGATTGTAAGCAGGCCTCTACCAAGGCAGTTGCACTTTCACCAGTACTAATTCTTTCCTCCACTTCATCAAACCTTTTACCATCATTTCGCAGTTCTATAGTATGAACGCTGGTATTTTGTGCTAACAGACCAAGTTTCTCGACAATCACCTTAATAGTATTAGAAGCCATCGGTTGTAATGTCTTTGAGAGTGCCTGATTGAGAAGCTGTTCGCTCACTAATTTGCCATGTTGAGGGGTCTGCTCCACCCCAGTCACTTCTGACTCCGCTTCTATGCCGATGGTTTTCTTAATATTTCTAGGCATTTTGTCTCCAATGTTTGGCCATAAATATTACATAATATGGAATTCTCACTCCTGGATCAGTTACACACCAACTGTGTGAACATGATAAATGAAAGGATTGTAACCTGAGTAGCACCAGAGCTCACGGGAAAACAGCTATTCCCACCCTTGCATCACCCCTCCCCTGGATGCATTCGAATCTCTCCAGTCATCGCCAGGGGACCCACGCCTTTTCTACCTCCGGATTTGCCTATTCCAATTCACTCCTGGATGGCTCCCATGTTCTACCATCCATAAACTTGAATCGTTCAAAACTCTGCTGCCCATGGCCTCAGTTCTGGAATTCCCTCTTCAAACTTGTCCACCTCCCTGTCACTTTCTTCCTTTAAGACACTCATTAAAACCAACCACTTTGATTAAGCTTTTGGCTATTTGCTCCAATATCTCCTTATGTGATCCAATGTCAAATTGTGTTTAACAGTAAAGTGGATGGGGACGTTTAACTACATTACAGGCTTTGTATAAATATATTTTGTTGTGCAATATATGCTTGCTTCGCAATTGTTTGCAATTATTGCACAATTGAAGATTATCAATTTGATGGTGGGAGGCTAGATCAATGAGATCACCTCTGATTCTTCTAACTTCGTCCAGTCTCCTCAATTTCACCTCATGCGACAATCCTGCCATCCTAGGAAACAGTCTGGTGAACTTTTGTTTCACTCCCTCCATGACAAATATGTTCTTCCTTGGATAAGGGAGCCAGTACGTACGCAACAAGGCTCTATACAAATGCAGCAAGACATCTTTACTCGTTGTCATGTTCTGGTCCTGGCTTTAACGGCCAGGTACACGCCCCGCTCCTGTGGCACCAAGCAAAACTGCACTTTACATGGATTTACATGTGGTTAACGGGATGGAAAACAGATGCTTCACCCCTCTGCAACGTTCCAGCCCTCTCAGGCAGGTGTCATGTGAATTGGTACAAGTATTTATGACCTTATGTCAAGTGCCTGGACTCAGAGTGACCCTCTCAGGATCGGGATGATCCTGCAAGACAAAAGACATGGGACACCATCTTCCGGCACGCTGTGCCAGAAAGAAGCTCGCCGGAAAAGCAGCTCGCCAAGGCCTTGCAAGATTCAACACAATCGCGTGAGACATTACAAGAGGAATCCCGCCCACAACGCCTAGGATCTGTTTTTGGCAAATCTGCGCATTAGAGTGAGGCAGGAAGCATTACTCAAATGTGCAGATTCCCAAGGTACCTGAGGATTTGGGATTCAATCCCAACGCCTCGGGGACCTCAGGCAAGTGCCTTTTGGTACTGGTCCCCACAAATGGAGACCAGACAGAATGGCACTCATGGTGGTCTCCAAGGGGTTTGGAGGCCTCCAGCTTCATGCCCTTTGGGCAGGGTGGTTTCCTGGCACTGCGAGTGCTGGGAAACATGCGGCTAAACGCGCTCGCTCTGGAACTTTGTTCCCTTTTGGGAAGAACGCGC
Organism: Scyliorhinus canicula; assembly: GCF_902713615.1. NCBI lineage: Eukaryota > Metazoa > Chordata > Chondrichthyes > Carcharhiniformes > Scyliorhinidae > Scyliorhinus > Scyliorhinus canicula. The sequence continues at coordinate 132,407,260 of NC_052151.1, read as the reverse complement.
CCATGGAGTGAGATCTTGGGAAGGACTGTTCTGTGGGAGAGGGGTGACTCGCTTACTATGGGGACATCTGCATTGCATTGGGTTCTCACTTATTTTTCGCATGCCACTGCACTCTGCTCTGCCTCCCCCGTGAGTTGCAGGGCCCCCTTCTCTGAGAGGGGTGTAGACCCGAATGTCTGTGATGCCCCCTCCTGTCTTCTGGTGCAATGGCGATTATGGGCCGCGTTATCCTTGGGGACACAGAAGTTAGTTCTACGGGGGGGGGGGGGGGGGGGGGGGGGGGGGGGGGGGGGGGGTCTGTAACCAGTGGCATGTGAGTGCAAGGCACGTTGCCAAAAAAGGCAATACATGTGTTGAGGTTTGGTGGAGGATGGGTTGTAAAGGAGATGCAGGCAGTATTGTTGGCCTCTAGCGTATTGGGGGATGATGTAAGGAGTGAGGAATGGGAGTGATGTCAGGATCACAGAGGTGGTGACTCACCCGAGCTGCCCTAAGTGGGTCATTCATCTTCTTTCTGCATTGCGTGCTGGTCCTCTTGGTGAGGCTGCCAGTCCCACCCTGGGAAAGAGGGTAGCCCTCCTCTCCTCAGTGCCATCCAGCATTCAGTCAATCGCTGACTCCCGGAATCTGGGAGCTGGTCTGCGTGCAGCCATCCTCTTGACTGGAATAACAGTCTGTGGTGAGTGGAACGCTTATGAGCTGCTCCACCTTGTCAGTCTTTTCACGTAAATTCCAATATCAGCGAATCAGATTCCAATTAAGCCAGGAATCTCTCGGGCTGCACTTGGGCAGCGTGCTGGCCCATTTGCATCATCTGAATTTCACCTGACTGGCCCTCCTAGTGGGAGCACGAATTACTTGCAATTCAAATCTGGTGGAAGAGCTTAGTCTCCCAAACGGAGAATCCTGTCCCTCGGGGCAGCACGTTAGCACAAGTGGATAGCACAGTGGCTTCACAGCGCCAGGGTCCCAGGTTCGATTCTCGCTGGATCACTGTCTGTGCGGAGTCTGCACGTTCTCCCCCTGTCTGCATGGGTTTCCTCCGGCTGCTCCAGTTTCCTCCCACAACCCAAAGTCGTGCAGGTTAGGTGGATTGGCCATGGTAACATTGCCCTTAGTGACCAAAAGGGTTAGATTGGGTTACGGGGATAGGGTGGAAGTGAGGGCTTAAGTGGGTCAGTGCAGACCCGATGGGCCGAATGGCCTCCTTCTGCATTCTATGTTCTAGTGTCCCTTTGGACATCAGCACTTCCCAATCTCTCACCATTTAAGAAATACTCCGCATTTCTGTTTTTCTTGCCAAAGTGGATAACTTTATTTTTACATACTATATTCCACCTATCATGTTCTTGCATGCTCTCTTGGTCTATCTTCATCCTTTTGAAGCCTCTCTGAGTTATAAGAACATTAGACATAGGAACAGAATTAGGCCATCCGGCCCATCGAGTCTGCACTGCCATTCAACATGGCTGATATGTTTCTCATTTTCATTCTCCTGCTTTCTCCCCATAACCCTGATCCCCTCCTGATTCTTCTCACAACTCCCATTACTTGTGTGCCATCAGCAAACTTAGAAATATTACTTTTGAGACCCCACATCCAAATCATTTATGTAGATTGTGAATAGCTAGAGCCCACGCACTGAACCTTGCGATACTCCACTAGTCACAGCTTGCCAATCTGACAATGACCCATTTATTCCTCCTGTTTGTTTTCTGTTCATTAACCAATGCTCAATCCATGCCAGTATATTACCCCAATTTTCACGTGCTGTAATTCTGTTTACTCACCTTTTTTTGGGACCTCATTGGAAACCTTCTGGAAATCCAAACACACCGCAGTCACTGATCCCCCCCCCCCCCCCACGCCACGCCACCCTCATCTATTCTGCTACATCCTTTCAGAACTCCCAACAGGTTTGTCAAATGTGATTTCCTCTTCATAAATCTGTGTTGACTGTGGCTAATCCTGCTATTATTTTCCAAGTGTCCAGTTATCACATCCTTTTTCATAGATTCAAACATGTTAGGAGGGCACTAGTCAGTTCAATTTAATATACCTTGAAAAATAGAAATTGTATTAACCTAACTTACATCACAGCAAACTGAGAAATGGAATTTGATCCTCTGACACTTATTCTTGCCTTTGCCTGAACCAGTTTGTGTGCCAGTTATTGTCAAATCCCTTTTGTTTGAAGGAAAAAAACAGAATTCCATCTGTTAATATCAGTGTTGTTTGAATGCATTTGGTTCAAGAAATTTTAAGCACCCTTGGGACATGAACTCCCTTTTGTACAATGTCCAAGAAAATTTAATCTTTTAATCTAACCCTGTGTCTTGTTATATCACAGAGACAATCATTTATAAATAGAGTAATACTTAGCCCACTCCCAACCCTCATCAAGACGTATTTGAGGGCTGCTGTCAGCAAGGAAGACAATTGAAAGTAGTTTCCATATTGGACGAACTGGTTGTGTAGACACAACCAGTGCTCACAGCCTATTCAGTTAAAAGCTAAGGACCAATTTCCAACAATATCCTGATTTCTAGATACTGATACTGAATCTGGTCAGGGTTAGTTAGAATTAGTCCCAGATTAAATTCTATGATAAAATCCCCCAGATTTCGCACTGCAGGGACCCAGAGAGTTTGCTGTCCGCTACTACTACTGCCTGCCTAAGTCTCACCAGGAGCTAAAATTCAGGGCTAGGGGCCTGGAAACTCAGTAGTATTATGCCTGTTTTACAGTCATGAAAAATACCGCCACCCAAATTGAGAGGCTGAGTATGCTCATTAGCTGCTGGAAGTGCACCACCAGTTCTATTGTATCTGATTGCTCTTGGAGGCATCCAGGATCCATGCCAACCTATTTAAAATAAGGAATTAAATATTCAAATTAAGCCCCTACATTCATTATAGGACCCTTTTCTCAATAATGGTCGATTGCAGCACCTGAGCCATCACGGTGACAAATTCACTCAGCAACTCATGGGACTTCGGACATGAAGGGCCCTTTAGTGTTATTAAAATGCTCATTAGATAGGTTAGTTGGTTTGTTATTTTAGGCTGCTGGTTAAAGTCTGGGAGTTTTTTTTTCTGACTCTGAAAACTTAACTCACTCTTAATGCTGTGCAGAATTTTACTGTTGCTGCATTGTGTTTGGCAGCCTTCACAACAGTTGTACCAGAGTCAGTCAGGACCGTCTCTGGGCAATGAAATTCCTGGACCATAACCTTTTGATCTTAATGCTATGAAGTAAATCTATGAAATATTGAAATGAAATTAATTTTTTAAATGTTTTTCTTAACATTGTGGAAGAGGTTATGAAAATATTTAGCAGCATTTTTGTTCAAATGCACAGGTTACACTACTGTCTGGAGAGACTTTAAATTTCTGCTTTCGTATTTTGTCAGCAGAACCCCTTAAACATGTGTAGTTTGGGTTTCCTGGTTTATATATTATTTCTCTTTTGGTGGCTGTTTCGACCATTTTCGTTTGCAGCAAATTATGTGCTTAATCAGTGCTTTCATTTTGCATTGTTAACAAAATCACCAAACTTTTGGGTAAAAGCCAAAACCCTCACAGATCGACCTCACATCTGAGTAAGACAGCGTTGTGGTGGACTTCCTCCAACTAACCACAGGAGGCCCAGGAACCGGTTACAATAGTTTATTCATGATTCAAACATGGAAGGAACTACCCCGGAGAAACCTCTGGGGGAGCACCCTCCTCTAACACATTTCTCTAACACAGCAATCACAGGGAGAGCATTCTAAAACCATTTTCTCTCCCATGTCACAGGTACAGACTGATATACAGTTATTCAGTACACAGAACGTTGTTTTAAAATTCCGATCGTACCTATGTAGGTTTATTATTAAACCTTCACCCAAAAGCTTGTTAGTAGTCGAGCTAGAGAATTGTCTGTTTTTCGAAAAAGTAAACTACCTTGTTGGCGAGTTCTGCTGATCTCAGGTGCTTGACCAGCATTTGCTTTTACTCTAATGCAGGGGTGTTAGATCTATTCCCCCTCTATAAAATCCAATAATTTCCCCTTTCACAGGCATTAAGGAATTGGAACCTTGGGGCCCTACCTTGGCTGTCTCACAACTGGCCGGAGCTTCCCACAGGTCCCCAATTTTGGCCTCCGATTCTGCTCCACTGACCGAGCTGTCTGTGGGAATCACCATTATTTTATTTAAATGAGCCACAACCATTAAGATTAGCACGGCATCCACGTTCCTGGCTTTGACAATTATTTCCCACTCCCCCCTCCAATCTCCCTGTTCATATCAAGGTCATGGAGTCTGAGAGGGTCACTGGGCTTAATGGAGCCGGGAAACTGGGACCTAAATGTTCTGGTCCCGCCCGCCCTGCGAATTGTTGCGGGCAGGATGTTAAATATATCAGACAAAGCCAAAGGTGTGTTGACTGGGCGGGAATTTCTGGTCCTGGGTTTTGTGCTTGATTGAGTGTGTAAATTTTATTCCAGTGAATCAGTTCTTATGCTACAAATCTTTCTAACCGCAATTAACTTTTATGGTAAGAATTCATCCATAATATCACTTCCACCAATTGTCTTCTCCAGGACTGATGAGCAAAGATGAATTTCAAAAACTCAATAGAAGGGGAATTTTGTTAGGTCTTATTAGATGTCCCAAAATCTGGAAATCGTAATCTTTGAGTTTGCTGCAAAAAGAAAAGGTATTGAGGTGCCCACACTCTCGATTCTTACAAACACAATGAGAGGTTTTATTCAGGATGTTGCTCATACAATCTAAGATGGAGAACCGAAGCCCATGCGAACATTCACTGCTGACGTCACTGCAAATCACGTGAAACGTCACCGACAGGGATTTATTCTCTGATATATAACAATAAGCTTGCTGTAGGCAGATGACATATTGTTCAGTGAACAATATTTAATCCCGAGTGCTTTTTTTTTGTATTTATTACAGATAATGGCTTCACTTTAGATTGTGCCAAAACAGAGAAGAGGAAAATGAAAGCAAGAAGAGAAACTTGACGCTGCCTTTTTATTCATGTAAATGGTTCAAGTTTTTCATTCTGATATCGTCACCAGTTACTGCTAAATTAGCTTCAAGCGTTCTGCTGCAGGAAGCATTGCACTAAGTCCATAAAATGAACAAAGGGACAAAATAGTAGGAAGCTCTGGCCTAGTCATGGAAACCACAGAGCAAAGGAAACGGAGTAGTTGAAGCCAAGTGCTTATTGCTACTGAAGGGTGAAATTCAGCTACAAAAGGGATGCATTTCCTACGTTCCTTGTAGATTTTTCTATTTTAGCACAACATGGGATGCAAACCCGCTTTGCCAGTCCCAAGCAGCCTCGACTTATGGCAGTATAGAAACAGGCTAGATTACATTTTTTTTTTAAAGTTTCATTTTTAATTGCAATCCATGTAAAACTGTCCATGTTCATCTCATGTACACAGGAACAGATGTGTTGTGTCTTATTGTGAAGCTGTACTTAAAACTATGTCTGCATGTCTGTGTCTTAAGTCATACTGGTTACTTGCAGGTAGGATCATACTCGACAATGTTGAGGTGTACATGTGGAGTCATCTGTCATTTGTCCACTGATAGCTCATAGCAATATTATAGCACTTCAGGTATTACTTACAAAATCTGGACAAGCAAGGTTATTATTTGAATACTATAATTTTGCATCTTTTAGGGTGAACATGGCTGATTTTTTTTTTTGCAAACTGCAAGGGAGCCTTAGAAGTGCAGCCTATAAAACATGTTATGTATCTTTTGTCAGTGGTGCCAATGCTTTCACTTCGTTTATTGACAAATCCTTAGTTTCGAGTTTAAAAGTGCTCTATATCAGTCAGGCTGATTTATTTCTAAACCTTCTATCAAACAAAAGGGGACATAATCTCCAATGTTAAAATAGATACTAAAGGCTGAGATTATCTGATCAGTTGATAGAAGGATTCAATGAGCGCTTACTAATGAGAATATCTTATTCCAATCAGACGGAAATCCATGGATTGGCATTACAGTTATTGATCTAAACGACATTGAAGACCAATATTTCCAAGAAATGTGCTCATTTTGAAACATTTTGCTGTAAACCCAATCAGGGTTGCTGTACAAATGTAGAAGTGGGGGCCTTCTAGAAAGATCCACTTTTTTTGCTCAACCTAGTTGTTCTGCAATGTTACCATTTCAAGATGCAATAAGATAGTTTATACAAACTAAGCATCAGTCACAGGCACTCAAACTTATGATATGATGATCTGTCCATTGCCTTCTGAAATCTAAAGTCTTTTTCCATTAACTTTTCAAATTGATAATTTATTTTATTTTATAGTTTCATTCAATGTGCTTACACTAAATGAATCATTGAGCAGTAATATGACAAACAGTGTGAAATGTGACAACTAAAGATGTAATGATAATTGTTTGAACTAAAGGGATAGTGTTTAATTGCTGTGTTGGATTCTTGACAGCATCAAAACCTGAGTTGGCGCAAACAAAGGATAAAAATGTCTGAATGAAGGCTAGAACACATGCACTAAATTATCTTACAGAAAGTAAATCAGCACCTATGACTTCCCTAGGTATACACCTTGTGTATTATTTGTTTGAGTATTCAATATTAGATACAATCCTGTGTAATGTAGCAGTGAATTTTCAATTTTCTTTGGAAGAGAATTCAGTTAAAGAGTGATTTAAAATCAAAGCAACATCGTATTTTATGTAAATAGCCTACTAGTTAGCAACAACCGATACCTCCTGAACCAGTATCCTTAAATATAGCATTTACTATTTGCAAAGAGCTAAACTATCCAGATTTCTGAGGGTGTTTGCTACTGTCACTCACCCATTACATTTTCTTTCACAATCAGTGATAAACATGATGAACACATGCCAGTCTCTGAATAACTGCAGGAAAGATGTTTTTTCTCCAGCTATACAACTTTTTAACTGGTCATATGGCCAGATTAGCCTTAATGATGACTTAACAGTTTTATAGGAGAAGATTTAACAGTTCTCACGAGTGTTCTTATAAGAAAGTATTTCGGTCCTTTTTTTATAACTCTTGGAGTGCATTATTTCCTCCCCCAACAGCAACGATTTATATAGAATTACAATGTACTTCTGCGACACATTTCTTTCAAAATATGACCTGACTTCAAATCTGCTGTGAAGGTTATGCCTGTTTTGCTCTCGCTGAATATTTGACTTTTACTTCATAAACATCTTGATGCAATGATAATTTACGGCATCAATTAATAAATTAAATTTGAAATGCTTTTGTAGCAAATAATGATAATTGTTTAAGACTGTCAAGAAATGTTTTACTCAAACCTATATATAACTGTAAAGTCCATTTTATGCATCATTTCTCTGTTCTAGTGACTGATTTAGTTAACAGAACTGATGCAAAGTGAACCACTTTATAAGTCATTCCCTTACTGCGCGGGAAACTTTAAAATGTGCAGGAATTTGCAACTCATCAGATTGTATGGTCGGTTTACGCTGGACAAAAGTATTTAACAAGGGAATAACATTTTTTCAATATTTAAATTACTTTGGATTTTCAAATTTGAATTCTGGGCTTCTGAAGTTTACTGATTTCCTACTTGTAAAATATTGAACAGTCATTTGGTTAAAGGTAGTCTAGAAACAAGTTGGGTCTTTTGATAATGTGGACAATTTTTTCAGTATAAGTCTGCATTACTGTATAATATGTTTGCACTTTATATTATAGAGTTTGTGCGATTTTTTTTTTCGTTTCTGTTATATAATGAATGTTCTATGTTTCAACAATTGGTTTAAAAAAACAAGTATTTATCATGAGGTAAATATGCTACGCATTGGGAAATGATGGAACACGCAGTTTATCCTTTTCATAAGATTTCATTTCATGAAGGTCTTAAAAAGGATAATAAAAAATATCTTCCTGATAGTAAACCACGTGTGTGGTGTAATCATTGTGTTATGTTAATTTAAGTAGGATAATTGTTTTAACAAATCTTTTACAATCCTTTTGGAAGGTATTTCTCAAACTTTACAAATATAAAGCTGTGAAAGTGGAACTTGTACAGTAGCACTGTGATTTGCAATACAGTGACTATGGTGAAGGTGTTCTCAGCATATGCTGGTAAATGTTTGATCATTTTTTTAATGTGTAAGGAGAGTGATATTTTACTTGACAGCTGATATTAAAAGTCTCATCTATTTTGGTATTCATTTTATGAGACCTGCATAAACTGCTTTTCAGAACTACATTTGAAAAATGTTTCATTAAACATCAATTGCCTACTCAGGCTATGTTTAATAACCGTCTAAGCTATGATGCGTGCCTTTAAAAATATTTATCATCGTTGACCATTCCAGATACAATCTTTGAACTGTACTAATTAACAGATCGCAACCAAGATTATGGTAGAAGCACTATAGTTAATCTTGTTAATGCAAGGAGGGGGGTGATATAGCTCATGAAAGTCCAGTGATGAAAGGATCAGGCTCAACTGTGATTGCCCCTGTACTCAAATACCCAACCTACATTCATAGTCTAAGCTGACTTTTGAAAAATAGACACTGATGTAAAGTGTGGTGGGCTGCTTATGCTCCTGAAACTGTTGTTCCAAGTGAGCCTGTGCCTTTGGGAGAAGGGGAAAGAGAATTGGCAGGCAAGAATTTATTTACTCTTGCATATTTTTATTAATGAACTACCCCAACATGTTGTCAACTGTTTTAACAGTGCTCCTAATATTTTTTCATCACTACCACATACATCATTAGAATGTACAGATTTAGGAAATAATGTGATGTAGGTTAACAGAAGCCGTGCTGTATTATAAAAGTACCTTTGCCTCCTCAAACAGTACACATGGAGTGGGATTCACCAATAATGGGGCAATGTCCCCACGCCAGCATCAAAACGCGGGCGTTTCACTCTGGACTTTCCTTAAGAAAGTCCAGAGTGATTCTCCAACCTGCAGGGCCCCGGAGTGCTTCTTGCGGTCTGGCTGCGAATACGAGCATTACACTTCGGCCATGGCGGACTCGCACCGCGGACCCTGATGCAAGAAGTAGGTCCCCACGATATTGTGGGCGCCCACGGATCGGTGCCGCCTGTTCGCTTGCCTGGCCGTCCATGAGCCCCCCATGGAAGGATCACCCCCTCCCCGACCAGGGCGGCCGCGGACTGAGTCTGCAGCCGCCACCGGCCATTCCCGAGAGGCAAAACGTGGTTAGAACCACACTGTCGGGAACTCGGCCAGTTTTCCTCAGAGAATCGCTGGGGGGGCCTCTTGTCAATCGCCTCCTACCCGTGCTGCGTAGACCGCATGGGCGCGATTTGCGGTGATTCCCCGGGGACTGGAGAATCACGGGAGAGGTGTCGGACAGGATTTTGGCGTAAATGCCCATTCTCCGCCCCTGCGCCAATCGCGATTTCGGCGCGGAGGATCGGAAAATCCAGCCCATTTTCTTTAAAACTTCAGTTTAAATATTTTGAAGCCAAAAGGCAAACTTGGGAGATCTTGTTATTTTTAGCTTTCTTTTAACTGAAGGGAAATATGTAGAAACATGTTGGATTATGCAGCATTGGTTTGACTCTCCAGCGTATTAATTATAACTGAGGACGTGCCCTATTAATATGCATTTCTACATATAGGCGGCTATCATGCCATTCATTATAGTACCTCTGGCCAATAATCTGCATCTACCCTATTTTGAGTAAATTGCAAAACATGTTGTCAAAAAGAAAATTAAGTGTTTTGTTCTTTGTTAGATAGGTTGCATATCTGACATCCTGTACTAGGTGATCAGAAATTTACACCAGCGAAACATTGGAAAGACTGAAGCCATTGTCTTTAGTGCCTGCTATGAACTCTGTTTCCTAGATACTGACTTCAATTCTCTCCCTGGCAACTATCTGATGCTGAACCAGACGATTCACAACCGTGACATCATATTTGATCACAAGCATCCCTGTGTTATCTGACCTCAATGGCATCCAGTCAAGCAAGGTCCCGATTTTGAAATTCTTGATTGTTTTCAAGTCCGTCCATGGCCTCATATCCTTAGTATCTCTCTAATTTTCTCCAGCCCTATAACCCTCCCAAGATATCTGTGCTCATTTAATTCTGGCTTCTTGAGCACCTCCAAATTTTAATTTCACCATCATTGGTAGCTGTTCAGCTGCATAGACCTTGAGCTCTGAAATTTCCTCCCTAGCCCTTTCCTCCTTTCAGACACTCCTTAAGATTTATTTCTGACCAATCTTTTGGCCAGCTGTCCAAACATCGTCTTATGTGTTTTGATGTCTAATTTTGCTTTACAGTTCTCTTGTAAAGTGTCTTGGGATGTTTTATTATGCAAAAGATGCTGTATTAAATAGAAGCTGTTGTTGACAAGACACACATTGGTGCATGGCATGAACTGATTTTCTTTTTCAAGATCTATTTAGCAATTGGATGCAACCATCATCGAAAGTCTGACTCATATTTTAGTTCCGTCTCTGGTGCGGGGTGGGGAATTGGATGTCATTTTGCCGAAATTGGGCATAAAACGCTGGCAAAAATAACTCACTGTGCTCAAAAGGCACATAACCTCCTGTGCTCAAAAGGCACCATGAGTAGATTCATGCCATATTGGTTCAGATACTTCATAGGCCTCCCTAATGGAATCTTGAAATAATGCTAGCCTAATTTGGCATCACGGTAGCACAGTGGTTAGCACTATCGCTTCGCAGCTCCAGAGTCCCAGGTTCGTTTCCCGGCTTGGCGGAGTCTGCACCTTCTCCCCGTCTCTGTGTGCGTTTCCTCCGGGTGCTCTGGAGTTTCCTCCCACAGTCCAAAGATGTGCAGGTTGGGTGGATTGGCCATGCTAAATTACCCTTAGTGTCCAAAAAGGTTAGGTGGGGTTACTGGGTTATGGGCATAGGGTGGAGGTGTGTGCTGTTTCCAAGGGCCGGTGCAGATTCAATGGGCTGAATGGCCTCTCTGCACTGTAAATTCTATGATTTATAGGAATTAATCTTTACAGAATTGGCTTCAGTGCCGTGGTGGAAAACAGGTTTATAAGGTTGCCAAATGAAGAGGAAAGCAGTCCCACAGAACTGGAGAGGTTGTGGAAAAGAACGAAGGAGGGGATGGTGGGTATGAGGGGAAGAGATGGAGTGGACAGGATAAAATTGTTTCCCTTGGCGAAGAATTTTAGAACCGGGGACATAGATTCAAGATACGTGTCAGAAGGTGTAGAGGAGACATGAGGAAGAACATTTTTACGCAGAAGGTAGTGGGTGCCTGGAATTCGCTTCCTCAGTTGGCAGCAGAGGCAGAGCTAAATGCTTTTAAATGGTAAAAAGTGCTGTAAACTGCAGGGTTATGGGTCGGGTGCAGGAAGGTGGGATTAGAAAGGGCACTAGGTGTTCTCAGGCTGACATGACAAGAAGGACCAAATGGCCTCCACCCTGTAACTTTTCTGTGGTGCAGGGGTCATTATAATGTATATCTTCAGCAACACCAGGAATTCATCAGGGAATTCGACCCTTATAACTCAGTTTGTTGTGCATAGTTCCATTGACAGGTACCTAAGTGCAAAGTGACAAGAGTTCATCACCTCCCAATGGAAGTTGGCAACAGGAAAGAGCTTTGGGGTGTGGAAAAATTGGCTTTACTGTACATACACGCACTTATGTAGAGCTAAACCTGCATTGAACTCACCTGCAACTATAGGCTGGGAATAACACAGGCCTGTGCCTATTTTGCTGACAGTAATAATAATAACCTTTATTAGTGTCACAAGTAGGCTTACATTATCACTGCATGAAGTTACTGTGAAAATCCCCTAGTTGCCACACTAGGGAATGTGCTCAGGTACACTGAGGGAGAATTCAGAATGTCCAATTCACCTAACAGTACATCTGTTGTGACTGGTGGGAGGAAACTGGAGCACCTGGAGGAAACCCACGCAGAAATGGGGAGAACGTGCAGATTCCAGACAAACAACGACCCAAGTCAGGAATTGAACCCAGATCCCTGACGCTGTGAAGCAACAGTGCTAACCACTGTCCTGCCGTGTCGCCCAGTAATGATGATGTTTCATTTTGTACCGACCTCCCATTGGATTCAGAAGTTAGAAATGCAACAGGTTTTAATATTGCATCAATCTGAAATGTTAAGGGTTTCTCTCTTCACAGAAACTGCCTCACAGGCTGAGTATTTCCATGATTTTCTGTTTTTGTTTCAGGGTTACAGCATGTGTGGTATTTTGCTTATTAATTAGTAGTCATGGGGCTATTTAGCTCACTGGGCTAAATCTCTGGCTTTGAAAGTTTGAAAGGCAAGCCAGCAGCACAGTTCGATTCCCGTATCAGCCTCCCCGAACAGGCGCTGGAATGTGGCGACTAGGGGCTTTTCACAGTAACTTCATTTGAAGCCTACTTGTGACAATAAGCGGTTTTCATTTCATCAGTCATTCAACCAATTTTTGTTTTAAAATGACATCGGTTGGTACAATGGGTAGACAAGCAGATGAAATTCAATGGAGAAAAGTATGAAGTGATTGATTTTGGTAGGAAGAGTGCAGACCGGCAATATAAAATAAAGGATATAGTCTAAAGAGAGTGCAGGAGCAGAGAGATGTAGGTGCATATATGCATAAATCATTGAAGGTGGCAGAAGTTATCAAAGGCATTATGGTATCTTCATCAATAGGGGTACAAAAACAAGGAAATTATATTGAACTTGTATAAAATAGTGATTTAGCCTCAACTGGTGTGTTGTGTCCATTTTGGGGCAGCATACTTTGGAACATATGTTCAGGAACAGTACAAAAAATATTCCAAGAATGGTTCCAGGGAGGAGGAGCTTCAAATGCATGGAAAAATTTTGAGAATGGGAAAATGGCGTTTTAGTAGACACATCACCCATGATTCAGTTGAATGGCGGAGAAGGCTGAAAGGGGCTGAACAGCACACTCCTGCTCCTTTATTCCTATATTAAAAACATTCTTGGAAAAGCAGTGGGTGAGAGGATATTTGGTAGAGATATTCAAAGTCATGAGGAGTCTGGGCAGAGCAAACAGGGGAAAAACCGCTCCCATTGGAAGCTGAAAAACAGGGGGCGCGATTCTCCGCACTCACGATGGGGCCGAGAATAGAGGGCGGCGCAAATTTTTACGGCGACGCTGGTCTGACGCCCTCCCGCTATTCTCCCCCCCACCCCCACGCCCGCCCCCCGACACGAATCGCTGCTCGCCGTTTTTTTACAGCGAGCAGCGATTCTCCCCTGGCCGATGGGCCGATTTCCAAGGCCTTTACGGCCGTTTTCACGAATTTGAATACACCTGCTATATAAGTTCGTGAAAACGGTACCAAAGTGCCGTTCTGCACAACCATGCCACCGATTGGCACGGCCGTGCCAAGGATGGCATGGGCCTGCGATCAGTGGGCACCGATCGCGGGCAGCAGGTACTTACCCCGCGCACTCTTTGTTACTCCGCCGCCCCGCTGGATCAGTCCGTGGGCGGCTGAGGGGCATTACGGACCGCGGGTCTGACGCATATGCGCGGATGACGTCATCCGCGCATGCACGGGTTGGAGTCGTCCAATGCGTGGCTGACGTCATCATATGCATCAGCCGTCACTAACATTGGCGCGCGGGCTTAGCGAAATTCGCTAAGCCTGCGATGCCGTAGTTCACGGGGCCGCGATGCTAGCCCTGACCGGGGAGCTGAATCGGGTCCCGGGCGGGGGCGCGGAGGCTGCCGTGAAACACGGCCGTTTTCATGGCAGCCTTCACGACTCTCCGCATTTGCGGAGAATCGCGCCCAGGGTGCAGATCATAGAATTTACAATGCAGAAGGAGGCCCATTGAGTCTGCACTGGCCCTTACAAAGAGCACCCTACTGAAGCCCACATATCTACCCTATCCCAGTAACCCCCACTTAACATTTGTTTGGACACCAAGGGCAATTTAGCATGGCCAATCCACCCAACCCACACATCTTTGGACTGTGGGAGGAAACCGGAGCACCCGGAGGAAACCCACGCAGATGCGGGGAGAACGTGCAGACTCTGCACAGACAGTGACCTAGCTGGGAATCGAACCTGGGACCCTGAAGCTTTGAAGCAACTTTGCTAACCACTATGGTACCCTACTACCCACTGGCAGATTGAAGGTAATTGACAAAAGAATCAATGGCAATCGTTTTCTCACAGCAAGTGGTTTGGATCTGGAATGTATTGGCTGAGTGTGTGGTGATGGCAGGTTCAATTAATGCTTTCCATAGGAATTTTGTCATTAGCTGAACAGGGGGGGGGGGGGGGAAACTTGCAGCGACGAGAAAAGGCAGGGTAGTGGCATCTGGTGCAGCAGAGAAACGATGGGTACAATGACTTCCTTCTCAGCTATTGCCAGGTATGAAACTGCAGATATGGGGAACTCAGTAGACCAGCCCCGTGCCACAAAGAGACGATGTGGATTTGTAGGCACTAGGCGTTGCCAGTCTGCCCACTCGATGACGAAATGAAAGTGGAACTCTGTGACGCAGCCGCTGCCACCTTCCCATTGGCCTGTTTGTGCGGCTGCCTCTCTCGGCGCTGTGATTGGATGGGGCCCGCTGTCAATCAGTTGGTGGGTGTGGTTTGTCAGATTGGGTTGAGGCGCTGCGAGGTGAAAGCCCAGGCCGCTGAGCGGACATTATTGCCGTCCCTCGACCCCCATCCCCAGAAAACAATGACTTTCAAATCTGTCGGCAGCCGCCTGTACAGTACCTGGTGCTGCGTTTTCTGCCATGTCCGCACCGGCACCATTATCCTCGGAACCTGGTACATGGTGAGTCCGGAATTGAAATGCGCGCAGCCGGAGGCGGGCGGAGCGATAAACAAACGGCCGCCCACCCGGGGCTGAGCCCAGGGGGGACAGCGAGGCGTCTGAGGGATAGTGAGAGTCCGCCGGCCTCTGACCCCTTTCCCCGGCCTGGCCCCTGACCACCTTCCGGGCTCCTGGCCCCCCGGACCCGTTTCCTGATCCCCAAACCCCGAGCCGGGTTCCCGACCCCCCCCCCCCCCCCTTTCCGGGCTCCCGACCCCCCCCCCCCCCCCTTTCCGGGCTCCCGACCCCCCCCCCCCCTTTCCGGGCTCCCGACCCCCCCCCCCCCTTTCCGGGCTCCCGACCCCCCCCCCCCCTTTCCGGGCTCCCGACCCCCCCCCCCCCCCCTTTCCGGGCTCCCGACCCCCCCCCCCCCCCCTTTCCGGGCTCCCGACCCCCCCCCTTTCCGGGCTCCCGACCCCCCCCCCTTTCCGGGCTCCCGACCCCCCCCCCCCCCTTTCCGGGCTCCCGACCCCCCCCCCCCCCCTTTCCGGGCTCCCGACCCCCCCCCCCCTTTCCGGGCTCCCGACCCCCCCCCCCCCCTTTTCCGGGCTCCCGACCCCCCCCCCCCCTTTCCGGGCTCCCGACCCCCCCCCCCCCTTTCCGGGCTCCCGACCCCCCCCCCCCCCCCCTTTCCGGCTCCCGACCCCCCCCCCCCTTTCCGGGCTCCCGACCCCCCCCCCCTTTCCGGGTTCCCGACCCCCCCCCCCCCCTTTCCGGCTCCCGACCCCCCCCCCTTTCCGGGCTCCCGACCCCCCCCCCCCTTTCCGGGCTCCCGACCCCCCCCCCCTTTCCGGGCTCCCGACCCCCCCCCCCCTTTCCGGGCTCCCGACCCCCCCCCCCCTTTCCGGGCTCCCGAACCCCCCCCCCCCCCTTTCCGGGCTCCCGACCCCCCCCCCCCCCTTTCCGGGCTCCCGAACCCCCCCCCCCCCCCTTTCCGGGCTCCCGACCCCCCCCCCCCCCTTTCCGGGCTCCCGACCCCCCCCCCCCCCTTTCCGGCTCCCGACCCCCCCCCCCCCCCTTTCCGGGCTCCCGACCCCCCCCCCCCCTTTCCGGGCTCCCGACCCCCCCCCCCCCCCCCTTTCCGGGCTCCCGACCCCCCCCCCCCCCCCTTTCCGGGCTCCCGACCCCCCCCCCCCCCTTTCCGGGCTCCCGACCCCCCCCCCCCCCCTTTCCGGGCTCCCGACCCCCCCCCCCCCCCCTTTCCGGGCTCCCGACCCCCCCCCCCCCCTTTCCGGCTCCCGACCCCCCCCCCCCCCTTTCCGGGCTCCCGACCCCCCCCCCCCCCCCCTTTCCGGGCTCCCGACCCCACCCCCCCTTTCCGGGCTCCCGACCCCCCCCCCCCCTTTCCGGGCTCCCGACCCCCCCCCCCCTTTCCGGGCTCCCGACCCCCCCCCCCCCCTTTCCGGGCTCCCGACCCCCCCCCCCCCCCCCCTTTCCGGGCTCCCGACCCCACCCCCCCTTTCCGGGCTCCCGACCCCCCCCCCCCCTTTCCGGGCTCCCGACCCCCCCCCCCCTTTCCGGGCTCCCGACCCCCCCCCCCCCCCCCCCCTTTCCGGGCTCCCGACCCCCCCCCCCCCCCCTTTCCGGGCTCCCGACCCCCCCCCCCCCCTTTCCGGGCTCCCGACCCCCCCCCCCCCCCTTTCCGGGCTCCCGACCCCCCCCCCCCCCCCTTTCCGGGCTCCCGACCCCCCCCCCCTTTCCGGGCTCCCGACCCCCCCCCCCCCCTTTCCGGCTCCCGACCCTCCCCCCCCCCCCCCCTTTCCGGGCTCCGACCCCCCCCCCCCCCCCTTTCCGGGCTCCCGACCCCCCCCCCCCCCCCCCTTTCCGGCTCCCGACCCCCCCCCCCCCCCTTTTCCGGGCTCCCGGCTCCCGACCCCCCCCCCCCTTCCGGGCTCCCGACCCCCCCCCCTTCCGGCTCCCGACCCCCCCCCCCCTTCCGGGCTCCCGACCCCCCCCCCCCCCCCCCCCCCAAAAAAAACCCTGGGCCCGGTTCCTGACCCTTCTCCCCCCCCCCCCATATGACCGGGTTATGTGACGTTTTTTGATGTCATTTCTGGGAAATGAAGTCTGTTCAAAAGTCAACAGGTTTACCCGGCCCCTAGTGTCCAAGTGATAGTTTTAGCTCGTGGCGAGACTTTTAAATAAAAACAAGCATTTACCAAATCAAAATATCTCTATACCTAGACACCCATAGGTCTGAATATATTGATTTGACTAATCTAAAGTCCGATTACAAAATTTACATTGATTGAAATGTCTTGAGATATATTTTTTCAAAAGGTTGACTGTCAAATTAATAATATTTAATGATATTTTGCTCACCTGCCTTCTCCCCATAACCGCTGATCCCATTATTAATCACGATTGCTGTCGAGTTAGAATTTCTTGTGTATGTAGAATCCTTACAATGCAGAAGGAGGCCATTCGGTGCATACTTGGTGGTATTCCAGAAAATCCACATTGCTTATTGCTACCTTAGATCCCCTGGTTATAATGCAATTCAGTTCATCCTTTGCCAGTACAATTTTCTCACGTCTTGTCATCTTCATGTTTGACTTTTCTAATTGGGTGCTAACCTGAGATGTTAACTGATTGCCTTCTCCACAAATGCTGACTGATATGCTGTACATTTCCAACTTTTTGTTTTTCACCTATTTGATCTTGTTAGTACCCAAGAAGTGCTCTGCAACACAATGACTACACTTCAAAAATACTTAATTGAGGATATAAATACTTTTTTTTTGTAATTGTACAAAAACTCTTGCCATGTGCTATCCCATGTTAAATACTGCTCATCTCTAACCAATTATCAAAACTTGGTGGTTCAGAGGGATCTGGGAGTCCCAATACATTAATTATAAAATATTAATGTGCAGGTGTAGCAACTAGTTAGGAAGGCAAATGGAATGTTGGCATATAATCTTTTGGTGTCACCAGTAGGCTTACATTAACACTGCAATGAAGGTACTGTGAAAATTCCCTAGTCGTCACACTCTGGGGCCTGTCCGGGTACACTGAGGGAGAATTCAGAAAACCAATTCACCTAACGTTTCGGGACTTGTGGAAGGAAACCGGAGTACCCGGAGGAAACCCACACAGATACAGGGAGCATGTGCAGACTCCATACAGACAGTGACCCAAGCCGCGAATCGAACCTGGGACCCTGGCACTGTGAAGCAACAGTGCTAACCACTCTGCTACCATGAAAGGGGAATGGAATACAAAAGTAGATAAGTTTTATTGCATCTTTACAACGCCTTGATCAGACACAATCTGGAGTACTGTGTCCAGTTCTGGTCTCTTTATTTGAAAATATATATAATTGCATTAGAAGCAATTCAGAGAAGGTTCACTCGAGTCATTCCTGGCATGAGGGGCTTATCTTTTATAAAGGAAGGTTGAATCGATTGGGTCGATATCCATTGGAGTTTAGAAGAATGAGAGGTGATCTTAACGAAACATATGAAATCCTGAGGTTACCTGTCAGGGTAGATACTGAGAGGATGTTTCTACTTGTAGGGGAGACTTGAACTAGGGAACACAGGTTTAAGAATAAGAGGTCTCTTGGCAGCACCATGGAGTAGTGATTTACACTGCTGCCTCATAGCGCTGAGGTCCCAGGTTCGATCCTGGCCCTGGGTCACTGTCTGTATGGAGTTTGCACGTTCTCCCCATGTTTGCGTGGGTTTTGCCCCACAACCCAAAGATGTGCTGAGTGGGTGGATTGGTCAGACTAAATTGCCCCTTAATTGGAAAAAATGTGGGTACTCTAAATTTAAAAAAAGGAATAAGAGGTCTCTATTTTAAGACAGAGATGGGAGAACTTATTTCTCTGGTCATTAGTGCGTGGAATTCTGTTCCCATAAAGCAGTGGAGACTAGGTCATTGAATTTATTCAAGACAGAGTTGATTAGATTTTTGATAGATAAAGGAGTCCAGGGTTATAATAGGAGCAGACAGGAAAGTGTAGTTCATTTTGTTCTGTTACCATTCGAGACCAATCGGTACACATATAGACATTGGAGTAATTAACATTTCAACTGTCCTTTATTGCTTCAGTAGTCGAACAAGAAAATATGGGGCCTACAATCCCATAATGCACTGGTTTGCAAAGTACAGCAAGCCAGACGAGACATATAATGAATAACGCATTCCTCCTCCTTATTGGAAATGTCAGTTTGAAAAACATTTTCTGAGCTAGGGAAAGGTAGTGGACTGCTTCAAAAAAAAAACACGAAGAATTATAACTATCTCCAGTTCCAATGTGTGACCATGCAGGTGGTGCTTACTTGCAGGGTATAAAGTTTTTATTTTTCAACAAAGGTATCAATTACACAGTATTCCAGCTTTAGTACTGCAGTGAGCTTGAAGCATAAATATGCTCTCATTTAGAAGGAGTGTTTAAAGACATTTCCTTTCGCTTTAGAGTGCTTTTAAAACAAAGGTTTCAGCATTTCACTCTAATTGTAATGAAGTAGATTTTATTGGGAGTGGTTGGGAGATCTGTAGCTTAAAGCTACAGATTTTTGATTGCTGGTTTTTTCTTTTAAATCTTTCAATCAGCTGCATTAATCTTTTATTTTTAAACAAGTCGAACAAGAAAATATGGGTCCTACAATCTCATAATGCACTGGGTTGCAAAGTACAGCAAGCCAGGCGAGACATATAATGAATAGCGCATTCCTCCCCCTTATTGGAAATGTCAGTTTGAAAAATATTTTCTGAGCTAGGAAAAGGTAGTGGACTGCTTCAAAAAAAACACGAAGAATCATAACTTTCTTTTGCTCTAACTCAGCAACTTCCTGTCAGCCTTTTTTCTGCTGTGCAGTTCAAAGCCAACGTGTGGTTTGCAGTTGAAAAATAAAGTTTCTTCACTTTAATTTTCGGATGGCCTTACTGTAAGGACCCGTCGCCTCATCACCAGTTTGTTGTGCTTTTCGTCATGGCAACTTTCAACGTCAATCAATACACAAGTAGATGCTGGAGGAGATTAACATTGCAACTGTGGGGCAGCACGTGGCACAGTGGTTAGCATTGCGATTCTCTCACCCCCCCCCCCCCCCCCCCCCCCAAAATGGCGTGCCCACCGATCATCGGGCCGGCGTCTCCAAGAGACGCCACTCTTTCCCCTCCGCCGCCCCGCAAGATCAAGCCGCCACGTCTTGCAGGGCAGCGGAGGGGAAGACGGCAACCGCGCATGCGCGGCTGACGTCATGTAGGCGCCGCCAGCCATGTCATTATCGGCTCACTGCCTTGACGCCGGTGGCGAGGAGCGGCCTCCGATGCCGTCGTGAAACACTCCGGGTTTCGCATCGGCCGTTGTGGAGAATCGCACCCATTGCAACTGTACATTTATTGCTTCAGCAGTCGAACTATAAGAAAACGTGAATTTTGAGATCCAGACAAGACATAAAATGCATAACACAGACCACATCCCAATGGGCTATGATCTTATTGAATGGCTGGGCAGTCTCAAAGGATTGAATGGCCAGCTCCTGTTCCTATTGCAAACAGCTTCATAGTTGCAGATTCCTCCCTGCTCTTTGATCTTATGTCTGCAACCACCTACACCGTTCAGACACTGGCCTACTGTTTTCTTTAAGCAATGTCAATAGCATCCCTGCTAGCTGGAATTTTGTGTTTATACCTGTTACTTTGCTACAGATCATCTTAAACCGCCTCAAAAACTGCTTTTAACTGTCTTTGATCAACTCCCCGTACTCATTCTTGTTGCGTTATGTTTTGACTCGAGTGGATAATACATGTCCAGTGATTGGTAGTGAGCAACAATCCAGTTTGAGTTGAAACCCTATTGTGGTGTTTTGTAAAATTAAATTGTCAGCCTTGTTATTTGTGGGATTGGCACCTGAAGAGTGACCATGAATGCTGTTTGGTTGTGACATCCAAGTAAGTAACTTGTCCTGTGTGACATTAATGCAACTCCGTCACCACACTGACTACATTTTGGGAAGGAACATCCATTAAGGTGAGCGTGAAAGCCTGGCCTTTACGGAGTCACGGAAGTATGTCCCAAAGCAATTGCTTAAATTAACCACAGTTTGTTTTTCTCCTCCTTTTCACCACCTTGCACAATAACTGTACTGGCTGGTTTGTGATGGCGCACTGTATAAGTGGTCATAAAAGCCTAAAGATTGCAGGGGTTGTGGAGAGGCTGTATGGACTACTAAGAACTTTAGGTTTTTATTTTTTTTTTATAAATGTTTTTTAATTGGGTTTTTGAACAAGGTATAATTACCGTTGTGTACACAGAATTATTTACACCACGTAAGTAGGCGACTGTTTGCGGGGGGCGGGGATTGGGGAGGCAAATATACATTTGGGTGCCGGGGAGATAATTACAGTGTGCGATACTTGGCTGTGTTTTGTGTTGTCGCCTGCTTCTCCCAGACGGGTCTCGCTGCCGTCCCGCGCTTGCCTCCGCTTCTGCTGCTCCTCCAGTCTTCCACCTTTATTTTCCTCGTTCCCCACTCCTGGAGAGATGTCATGCACATTTTGGCATCCCGTGCCTTCCTTCCGGCTCCTGTTTCCCTGCCCCACCCCGCTGGTTCTCCTCTCTCTTGTTTTCTCCCCCCCCTCCACGGTTCGCCTTTCTTTCCTCAGGTTTAGCTGTCTTCCCCCCCCCCCCCCCCCGTGGTTCACCTTTCTTTCCTCAGGTTTAGCTGTTCTCTTTCTCTCCCTTTCATGCCTTGGCTACCATCACCTGATTCTTGACTACTTTCCCCTGATTCTTGGCTACCTGGCTAGTCTTCCTCTTGTTCGTTGACCACAAACAGGTCACGGAACATTCGCGTGAATGGCTCCCACGTTCTGTGGAAGCTGTCGTCTGACCCTCGGATGGCGAATTTGGTTTTCTCCGTTTGGAGAGATTCCGAGAGGTCGGACAGCCAGTCTGCAGCTCTGGGTGGTGCTGCTGACCTCCAGCCAAACAGGATTCTCCGGCGGGCGATCAGGGAGGCAAAGGCAAGGGCGTCCGCCCTCCTCCCCAGGAATAGATCTGGCTGGTCCGAGACCCCGAAGACTGCCACTTTCGGACATGGCTCCACCCTCACCCCCACCACTTTGGACATTGCCTCAAAGAAGGCTGTCCAGTACTCCACAAGTCTGGGGCAAGACCAGAACATCTGGGCGTGGTTGGCCGGGCCTCCTTGGCATCGTTCACATCTATCCTCCACCTCCGGGAAGAACCTACTCATATGGGTTCTTGTTAAGTGGGCTCTATGTACCACTTTTAGCTGTGTCAGGCTGAGCCTTGCGCACGTGGCGGTGGAGTTGACCCTATGCAGTGCTTCGCTCCAGAGTCCCCACCCTATCTCAATCCCCAGGTCCTCCTCCCATTTCTTTCTTGTTGCGTCCAGTACGGTGTCGGCCCTTTCTGTCAGTCGGTCGTGTGTTGTTACTCGTGTCTTAATAAAGCTCGTAGTCTCAAATGTGGAGAAGATGCTTTATTGTGAGTTCGTTCTCTCTTCAGAGCTGTTTCCTAAGGTTACCTTCAGTACTCCTAGCTGGTGTGGGTGTATGTGTCCTGCTCCAAGTTCTGCCCTCTGTGAAGTGTGTCCTCACTTCCTGTCCCCGTCTATTTATATGTCTCTCCCGTGCCCCCTCTAGTGTTTGCTCAGTTGTATTGCATCTAGTTAACTTGTGATCACCACAGGTCGTACATGTCACTACAGTTTCCCTTGTCTAGTATGCTTGCGTCCAGTAGTTCTTCCAGTAGTGTCTGCCGTGGCGGTTGTGGGTACGTCCTTGTCTCCTTTCCTAGGAAGTTTTTAAGCTGCAGATACCTTGGCTCACTCCCCCTGGCTAGCTGAAATTTCTCTGTCAGTTCGTCCAGTGTTGCGACCCTGCCGTCCGTGTATAGGTCCCTGACTGACAGTGTCCCTCCGTCCTGCCTCACCTTTTGAAGGTGGCGTCAGTCAGTGCTGGTGTGAACCTATGGTTGTTGTAGATGGGAGCTTTGTCCGACATTTTGGTCAGGCCAAATTGCTGCCGCAGTTGGTTCCAGGATTGGAGGGTGGCTATCACCACCGGGCTGCTGGAGTGTTTTTTTGTTTTTAAATTTATATTACCCAATTATTTTTTCCAATTAAGGGGCAATTTAGCATGGCCAATTCACCTACTCTGCACATTTTTTTTTTGGGTGTGAGGGCAAAACCCACGCAGACACGGGGAGAATGTGCAAACTCCACACGGACAGTGCCCAGAGCCGGGATCAAACCTGGGACCTCAGCGCCGTGAGGCGGTTGTGCTAACCATTCGGCCACCGTGCTGCCCTTGCTGGAGTGTTTTTTGGGTAGGGATGGGAGTGCTGCCGTGGCGAGTGCCTGGAGGGAGTTCCCCACGCAGGAGGCCTCCTCCGCGTGCACCCGTTCGGCCTCTGGCTCCTTGATCCATCCCTTTATTCGCTCGGCTGTTGCTGCCCAGTGGTAGAATTGTTGGTTTGGGAGAGCTTTTTTGTTTTTTGTCGGACCTTCTTTGGGATCCTAGCATTTTTACCCCCCATACGAACGCCATGATTAGTTTGTCCAGCGCTTTGAAAAAGGCCTTGGGGATGTAGATCGGGATGGATCTAAACAAGAAGAGGAACCTGGGCAGTACGTTCATTTTGATCGTCTGGACCCCCCGCCCCCCGTGAGAGAGAGTGGGAGAGTGTTTCATCTTTGCCGGTCCTTTTTTACTTCCTCCGCCAGACTGGTGAGGTTCCATTTGTGGATCCCTTTCCAGTCATGGGTTATTTGGATCCCCAGGTAGCGGAATTTGTGTTGGGCTTGTTTAAATGGCAGCTCCTTTAGTGCTGCCCCCCCCCCCCCCCCCTCAGGAGCGCAATGATTCCGCCCATGCTGCTCTGGGTCCGAAATGTAGAGGAGCAGGTCATCTGCATAGAGTGATACTCTGTGCTCTCTGCCTCCCCTTCGGATCCCCCTCCAGCTTTTTGCTGCCCTGAGCGCAATTGCTAGCGGTTCGATCGCTAGGGCGAACAGCAGCGGGGACAGTGGGCATCCTTGTCTGGTGCCCCTGTGCAGTTGGGAGTTGGTATTGTTGGTCCGTACGCTCGCCATGGGAGTGTTGTATAGGAGCTTTACCCAGGAGGTGAACCCTGTTCCAAGCCCGAAACACTCCAGTACCTCTGAGGTATTTCCATTCGACTCTGTCAAAGGCCTTTTCTGCGTCCAGGGAGACAATCACCTCTTGTGTTCTCTCCCCGGAGGGGAGTCATTATCACGTTTAGGTTTTTAATTTAATATGTCACGCCACTAGTTACATGATTGACTTGCCTGATACTTGACCTCCCCTTTTAGCGTTTCTTTTCCTACTTACAATGACTTAGCTTACTCCTGTGGCTTTTGCTTTCCTGATTCTAATTTATGAAGTTTTTATTTTCAATATGTTAAACTGGAAATCAATACACAAGGGTTTTTTTAAGCAATTTTGAGTTGATTTGTGACCTAAAGTAGTATTAAACTTCAGGATTATGTTGGCTACTCCTGAAAACGATCATTGTCCCAAACAATCATTGTCTTTCTAGACGTAGTTGTAAAAACGCGCCCCTGACATCTGTTCAATTTGGCTTCATTTTCCTAGACCAAACTCGAAACTTGTGGGCCTGAAATTAACATTCCCCAGGCTTCCTAGATGTTACAATTATATAACCAAACCCTGCTTGGCGCTAAATGCATAAAATTGTAACCTTTTTGGAGTCATTTTTCTTTATGAAGAATAATGTTGAGAGGCTATTTGGAATATACTACTTTTCAACATTTCTGCATGTCCATCCTATTTGAGTGGTGCCACTGGACTCACTATCCCACCCCCTTTGCCACTCTGCTGTGCATTCAGAATGTATTATCTACAGTACGTACTACAGCAAGCTTACTTTGATTGTAATTTTGGACACTACCGCCAAGGACAAAAAAGCAGCAAGATCAAGGCAACACCATCACTTAAGCTCTGCTCACAATTCACGTAGTAAAAGTATTTACAGCACAGAATTGGGCCATTCGTCCTAGCAGGTTTATATTTAATGTGTATACTTCACAGGGGTCTCCTCCCACCCTCAGGGGCTGGTTTAGCTCACAGGGCTAATTGCTGGCTTTTAAAGCAGACCAAGCAGGCCAGCAGCACGGTTCGATTCCCGTACCAGCCTCCCCGGACAGGCGCCGGAATGTGGCGACTAGGGGCTTTTCACAGTAACTTCATTGAAGCCTACTCGTGACAATAAGCAATTTTCATTTTCATTTCATTTCATTTAATTCGCCTAATTCAATTGACATAGCCTGTTATTCCTCTTTCATTGTGCAACATACCATTTTTTTTTGCTCAAAGGCATGTGTGGGAACTTTTGAGTTGCTGAGCAGCTCAGAGGGCACATTGCCCTCATAATCACCCAACTTACAATTAAATACAGCAATGTTATTTGTCTCGACTACTTATTGTGATGGACCTCACCTTGGACATGTATTGCTGTTCCTTTATTGCAGTTGTGTTGAAATCCTTCAGTTCCCTGCTGCACACCCATTAGCACAAGGACTGCAGAGCAGGAAAACAAGAAGTGGGTGGTAGATGTGTTATGGCATCATCACAACTGCTTTGGAGAAATCTGCTGATTAGTTAGTTAACCTGAGGACTAAATTGACTAGTTCTATACTTTGGTGCCTGAGGGGCATGGGGTGATAGTGTACCTCAGAAAATGGTTTGACTGGGCAGGATGAGAAAGAAGAAAAGAGCCTATGCTTTGTTGCCCTCCATGAAAGTCTTGGAAGTAATTGGACGTTTTGAATCATGATTAATATGGTTAACCCTGAAGTAGATGTTTGATGAAGAGTTTACCCAAGTTATGTAGTCCTGAACATCTTGTATTGTATATGTTTTGTTGTGGTAATTGGAGGTGGGGTGGTTTACAAATCAGTGAACTGAATAATCAACGAAAGAATGTACAATTCCAAACCAGACCCCAACAGTGACTAGGATACTAGTCAGAAACCCCAATATTTTATTTGAATTTTGTAAGACTGAGAAAAGGATACTTCACTCCAGGAGTGATTTTGTGCAAAATAAGGATATGGTATATTAAATCAAACTTTATTCTTAATGCAGTATTAAAATATCTTTAATATCACGCAAGAAAATGACACAATAAACTTAACAGCTATCTTTTATTCCCACTCAAAATACTACAACGCAATCTTGGCGCATACACTTTTTAAATACAGTTAGCAGATCCAAGCATACCTGCTTCAGAGGTGTTCTTAGAGACTTTTAAGAGCTAGACCTGAACAATGCGTGATCTCTAGCTGAAGTCTTCAGAAACTGTAAGGTTTGACTTTCCGGCCAACTAACTCTCTCTGCTTTTCTAAAATGCCCGATGCTCTAGCACCTCCCATTAGTTACATCATCTTACTAAATTAACACAAAGGCCTCTAATTAAATGCTCCACATGGAACCCCCTTTAATACAAATAAAAACCATTAGCCCAAGCGTTTACGATGCTTTAATTGCACCTCTGACACCCAAAAACATAGTTGCCTTTCAAGCTAGGATTTAGAAAAACTCTACTGCAGCAGTCATGCACATAATAAACCTTTTTAACCATTGCTACACGAAATACAATATACTTGAAATTCCTACATTCAGAAATGTCACCGAAACATACCTTGCACCAACATCTGATCATTTTGGGAGCTGGCTATGTTTTCTGCATTACAACAGTGAATGCAATTTAGAAGTCTATCATTGGCTGTAAAGTAGTTTGAGACATTGTGGTTGTGAAAATCACTATATAAATCCAAGTCTTTAATTGAACTTTGTTTGCTAGTACCTTTGTTTCCCTATGTATGCTTGTCTGGCTTCCAGTAACGGAGGGCCTTGTATAACCAAAACCTACACCCTTGACTTCTCTTGGTATTACTCCTAAATACTGAAAGATGTGTAGATAGCCTATGTTCTATCATCACCTCCAAAAGACAGCACAGAGAGGGGCTATTATTAGTGTTATGCAGATCCATTCAGAAAAGCAGAAAGTTAGGTGTGTTATAATTGGGCAAAAGAATCAATCATGCACTCGCATTATCAGGATTGATGATTTTAAAAACAGACACCATTTATAGTTTCTGCAGCTCTTGATCCTTATAGAAGCTTCAGATTTAATTCCATACCTGCGGTCTCAAATTTGTAACAATGGACCCAAAACAAATCCCTCAATTATTACGGCCTTATTTTGCATTAAATTGAAAGTGTTGCACAAAAGGTCTTTTGAATATTGAGCGCATCCCTTTGTATCAACTTTGATTTGAATTAACCATCAAAACCTTAGTTTATTACTTAACAATTTTGCTGGCGTAGACAAAATATTCGATTTAAATCTGGATAGTAGGCCACTGGCATAAATGTATACATACCTGCCATTTTGCTTTGTATGTTATGCACTCCATATTTGGGCATCACCATTGCCTGTAACTTTAGACTTATACCACTAGCTGGAGCTCTACACGCTGCATTTCCTCATACCTACATCATCACTAATGCATTTGGAAATGTATTACGTCATAACTTTTGATGGGCATCTACTAGGGCCTTGGCAGTAGATTGAAAACCATATTTAGAAAGCTATTCTTAATGCAGTGGTCCAGGAATGTATGGGAACATCTCTACCCATTAGTCGGAGGAAGGCAATCAAAATGCTGCTATGGAGTACAAATAAGTCATGATGGGCTCCATAATCTACAAAACATTTTCCGTGCAACTAGAAGCATCTATAGACTTTCTTGTTTCTGTGAAATATAGGTGGTCTCTTCAGTACCAAGACCTATAGGCAAACTTGGCTTGCTTTACAAAAGCGAGTGTCATATTGATGACACTCATCAATTTAGGCTTTTTAAAAAGCCTAAAGACATACTAGAATTTGGGAATTCTGCAGACTGCACCTTGTGATTCATCCTAATTAATACAGTGTTGCTTTGCAGACTCACTAAGCCCTTGAGCTGTTTCCACCATTCATTAGATTGTGGATCAGCCATAATACAACTTCATATACCAGCTGTTGCCCCATATTCCTTACTAACTTTAATTAAGAAAAGTACATCAATTTTAAATTTTAACTGCTTATTATCTTGTTAATGTCATAGAATGGCTTTACAAGAGATGTAGGCAATGCCAAATATATTGACAGAACTTGCTTTGTGTTAGTTCTTTTCTACTTTATAATGTGTGTATGATAAAGGTATCAAATTGATGTTCTGAAGTCCAGTATTTTAGTTATTGTGTATAAATCTTTGTTGAGCAGGTGGTGAATTTACTGATGGGCATTTTATTGACTGTGGCAATAACTCACCCTGAAACAGTACCTCCACTGGACATACAATACGAAGTTATTGGAAACTACTATTCCTCAGACAGAGTAACAGGTAAGCAAAGTATTTTATATGCATGGCTTTTATTCCGTTCGTGAGCAGCTTCTTATCTCTCATAGTGCACATTGCAATGGCACCTTTTTCAGAAATAGTTCCTTGTGTTATAAATTTATATGCTGAAAAGCTGCGATTGTTTCTTCTGAAGATGTATAACATTAATGGTGAATCAAATGTTAGTCCAGTACCATGAGATACACAAGGTCCCACAATAGCAATGTAATGATGACCTGATGATCTTTTTTGGTGATGATGGTAAAAGGATTGCCCTGGATCACCAGACAGCACTTCCCTGAATAGTGCACAAATGTTGTGAAATTTATCCACCTGATGGGACAGCAGCAGAATCAGTTGGTTCATTCCTGTGTGGAATCATATGAACTAGAAACATTAACTCTGTTTCTCCACTGATGCTGCCAGAACTGCTGAGTTTGTCCAGCATTTTCTATATTTATGGTTTATTCCTGTAAATATTTAATGATAATGTGGCACACTTTACCTGATCTTGGCCATACAGTGAAGCTAGCTCAACTTTCTTGCGTAACTTGGATTGGAACAAAATCCAAACCAGCTGGAGGTATAATCCCTAATCCGATTGTATAACTGTTAATTTTGGAAGGTGCACATTGGAGCACTATGGAGATATTGAACAATTGACAACATTAGGGGTAGCACTGTGGCGCAATGGTTAGCACTGCAGCCTCACGGCACTGAGGACCCGGGTTTGATCTTGGACCCGGGTCACTGTCCATGTGGAGTGTGAACATTCTCCCTATGTTTGCGTGGGTCCCAGTCCCATAACCCAAACGATGTGCAGGCTGGTGGATTGGCCATGCTAAATTGCCCTTAATTGGGGGAAAAAAAAGAATTGGGTACTCTTGACAGCATTGATAATGGATGTAGATATTCCTCTGTGTTGTTAGTATTGGGAATGCCTTGAATTAACTTCTGTCCTGTATACAAAGAAGTACTTGTGCGCTCTGCGTTCTCCTTTGCTTATTCCTTCTTTTGTTGAGATGTAACTTATTAAGCAGAAAACTAAAATTTTGCACAATACAATACTTAGTTCTGGAGAAGCAACTTGTAAATGTAGGTAACTAATACACCCGTGTGCTGTTCATATGGAAATGTTATCCAAAGCTTAAGATAAATGTGCATAAATAGTTTATTTTTCTTAGGAGGAAACCTGAATTATATATTTTCCTTAATTATGAAGTGCTTTTGATCATTTTCTGGAAGAAATCCACAACCTAGCCTTAATATGTTTTAAATTGTTAAAGCCACTTAGCAGCTGTATCTGTGGTTTTTAGATTAGGACTCTAGCGTTCTAATGAAGACTCAATATTTGAGGTTTGAATGATAAACCTATAGATTTTTCAAAATCTCTGCTGCTGACCAGATATACTTAACCCATTGACTAAACTCCCTGTCATTAATATTATTTTATAAATTTCTTTTTTTCCCCTCCCCTTTCCCTCTGTATAGAGAATGCTTGTGTTGGCTTTACCATCTCACTTTTGATGTTTACTATCAGTGCCATGTTGGTGTATGGTGCTGTTACTGTAAGTACTTTCATTACTTTGCCTGAAAGGTTTATTTGTTCTTTGCTTATAATTGCTAAGTATGCAACTTTTTCTAATTGTTATTATTTGTTTTTTTCCTTTTATCCAGCATCGTGGAGGATGGCTGATTCCATTCTTCTGCTACCTGTTGTTTAATTTTGCCCTTTCTTGCCTTGTTGCTATCAGCTCTCTCACCTATGTCCCCAGAATCAAGGACTATCTGGACCAGCTGGTAAGTTTTAGTTAAAAGTCATATTTTGTAACAATTGGATCTTGGGGGTAGATCTTAGTGCTAATAATCCTAACCCCTGACATTTTTCAAATAATCCTGTGTTTACCTGTTGTCTTCAGTTTTGAATTTATAAGGACAAATATGTGGAGCAACTGAATTACAAGTACCATTTCCTCAGCCTTGTGCACTTATCTTAGGATGGTACTTCATTGCATTCTGTGGAAATGCTCCATTGTTGGTGGTGCTGTCTTTTGCATAAAATGTCAAACAATTTCAGATTGAAATAAATGGTCCAATGATGTGATCTACAGAACTGTAGTGTTCTCCTTGGTGACCTAGTCAGCAACCCCCAAAATAGAGTAGTTTATTATCCCAGTTTTTGCTGGATCTTGCAATGGACATCGTTTTCATGTTTGCTTACACTTCAAAACGTCACCTGGATGTAGACAGAATACAAATGTAAATTATTTCAACAATTGAATTGTTTGTATTCAACTTGACATACAGCATAAAAACAGGTGTTAAGTGAAGTGTATGATCTTTGGTTTATAAGTTTATCATGGTGGAACTGTATCTCTAAATGTAAACATAGAAAATAGGAGCAGGAGGCGGCCATTCAGCCCTTGGAGCCTGCTCCACCATTCATTGCGATCATTGGCCGATCATCCAACTCGATAGCCTGATCCTGCCTTTCCCCCCCATATCCTTTGATCCCCTTCGCCCAAAGTGCTATATCCAACTCCTTCTTGAAAACATATATACAGTTTTTTGGCCTCAATTGCTTTTTGTGGTCGCAAATTCCACAGGCCATTTCTTCTCGTCTCAGTCCTAAATGGCTTACCTCGTATCCTCAGACTGTGACCCCCTGGTTCTGGACACCCCAATCATTGGAAACACCCTCCTGCAAGTTCTATTAGAAATTTATAAGTTCCTTTTGAGATTGCGCTCGCACCCCCCACCCCAACTGACTTGATTTCTCCTCATCGTGTATAAGAACATAAGAACTAGGAGCAGGAGTAGGCCATCTGGCCCCTCGAGCCTGCTCCGCCATTCAATTAGATCATGGCTGATCTTTTGTGGACTCAGCTCCACTTTCCGGCCCGAACACCATAACCCTTAATCCCTTTATTCTTCAAAAAACTATCTATCTTTACCTTAAAAACATGTAATGAAGGAGCCTCAACTGCTTCACTGGGCAAGGAATTCCATAGATTCACAACCCTTTGGGTGAAGAAGTTCCTCCTAAACTCAGTTCTAAATCTACTTCCCCTTATTTTGAGGCTATGTCCCCTAGTTCTGCTGTCACCCGCCAGTGGAAACAACCTGCCCGCATCTATCCTATCTATTCCCTTCATAATTTTAAATGTTTCTATAAGATCCCCCCTCATTCTTCTAAATTCCAGCGAGTACAGTCCCAGTCTACTCAACCTCTCCTCATAATCCAACCTCTTCAGCTCTGGGATTAACCTAGTGAATCTCCTCTGCACACCCTCCAGCGCCAGTACGTCCTTTCTCAAGTAAGGAGACCAAAACTGAACACAATACTCCAGGTGTGGCCGCACTAACACCTTATACAATTGCAACATAACCTCCCTAGTCTTAAACTCCATCCCTCTAGCAATGAAGGACAAAATTCCATTTGCCTTCTTAATCACCTGTTGCACTTGTAAACCAATCTTCTGTGACTCATGCACTAGCACAACCCAAGTCTCTCTGAACAGCGGCATGCTTTAATATTTTATCGTTTAAATAATAATCCCGTTTGCTGTTATTCCTACCAAAATGGATAACCTCACATTTGTCAACATTGTATTCCATCTGCCAGACCCGAGCCCATTCACTTAACCTATCCAAATCCCTCTGCAGACTTCCAGTATCCTCTGCACTTTTCGCTTTACCACTCATCTTAGTGTCATCTGCAAACTTGGACACATTGCCCTTGGTCCCCAACTCCAAATCATCAATGTAAATTGTGAACAATTGTGGGCCCAACACGGATCCCTGAGGGACACCACTAGCTACTGATTGCCAACCAGAGAAACACCCATTTATCCCAACTCTTTGCTTTCTATTAATTAACCAATCCTCTATCCATGCTACTACTTTACCCTTAATGCCATGCATCTTTATCTTATGCAGCAACCTTTTGTGTGGCACCTTGTCAAAGGCTTTCTGGAAATCCAGATATACCACATCCATCGGCTCCCCGTTATCTACTGCACTGGTAATGTCCTCAAAAAATTCCACTAAATTAGTTAGGCACGACCTGCCTTTTACGAACCCATGCTGCGTCTGCCCAATGGGACAATTTCTATCCAGATGCCTCGCAATTTCTTCCTTGATGATAGATTCCAGCATCTTCCCTATTACCGAAGTTAAACTCAATGGCCTATAATTTCCTGCTTTCTGCCTACCTCCTTTTTTAAACAGTGGCGTCACGTTTGGTAATTTCCAATCCACCGGGACCACCCCAGAGTCTAGTGAATTTCGGTAAATTATCACTAGTGCATCTGCAATTTCCCTAGCCATCTCTTTTAGCACTCTGGGATGCATTCCATCAGGGCCAGGAGACTTGTCTACCTTTAGCTCCATTAGCTTGCCCATCACTCCCTCCTTAGTGATAACAATCCTCTCAAGGTCCTCACCTGTCATAGCCTCATTTCTATCAGTCGCTGGCATGTTATTTGTGTCTTCCACTGTGAAGACCGACCCAAAAAACCTGTTCAGTTCCTCAGCCATTTCCTCATTTCCCATTATTAAAACTCCCTTCTCATCCTCTAAAGGACCAATATTTACCTTAGCCACTCTTTTTTGTCTTATATATTTGTAAAAACTTTTACTGTCTGTTTTTATATTCTGAGCAAGTTTACTCTAATACTCTATCTTACTCTTCTTTATAGCTTTTTTA
Organism: Scyliorhinus canicula; assembly: GCF_902713615.1. Lineage (NCBI taxonomy): Eukaryota > Metazoa > Chordata > Chondrichthyes > Carcharhiniformes > Scyliorhinidae > Scyliorhinus > Scyliorhinus canicula. Next base: position 132,374,275 of record NC_052151.1, on the reverse strand, counting down.
GTAGCTTTCTGTTGCCCCCTAAAGATTTCCCAGTCCTCTAATCTCCCAGCAATCTTTGCCACTTTATATGATTTTTCCTTCAATTTGATACTCTCCCTTATTTCCTTAGATATCCACGGTCGATTTTCCCTCTTTCTTCCGTCCTTCCTTTTTGTTGGTATAAACATTTGCTGAGCACTGTGAAAAATCGCTTGGAAGGTTCTCCACTGTTCCTCAACTGTTCCACCATAAAGTCTTAGCTCCCAGTCTACCTTAGCTAGTTCTTCTCTCATCCCCTTGTAATCTCCTTTGTTTAAACACAAAACACTACTATTTGATTTTACTTTCTCACCCTCCATCTGTATTTTAAATTCCACCATATTGTGATCGCTCCTTCCGAGAGGATCCCTAACTATGAGATCATGAATCAATCCTGTCTCATTACACAGGACAAGATCTAGGACCGCTTGTTCCCTCGTAGGTTCCATTACATACTGTTCTAGGAAACTATCGCGGATACATTCTATAAACTCCTCCTCACGGTTGCCTTGACCGACCTGGTTAAACCAATCGACATGTAGATTAAAATCCCCCATGATAACTGCTGTACCATTTCTACATGCATCAGTTATTTCTTTGTTTATTGCCTGCCCCACCATCTCGTTACTATTTGGTGGCCGATAGACTACTCCTATCAGTGACTTTTTCGCCTTACTATTCCTGATTTCCACCCAAATGGATTCAACCTTATCCTCCATAGCACCGATGTCATCCCTTACTATTGCCCGGATGTCATCCTTAAATAACAGAGCAACACCACCTCCCTTACCATCCACTCTGTCCTTCCGAATAGTTTGATACCCTCGGATATTTAACTCCCAGTCGTGACCATCCTTTAACCATGTTTCAGTAATGGCCACTAAATCATAGTCATTTACGATGATTTGTGCCACCAACTCATTTACTTTATTCCGAATACTACGAGCATTCAGGTAAAGTACACTTATGTTGGTTTTTTTACCTCTGTTTTGAATCTTAACATCTCCAGTTTTATTCCTTTTGTTATTACTGGGCCTATTCACTGTGCTCCCCTCAGTCACTGTACCTTGTACTGTCGCCCTTATGGATTTCTGACTATGTCTTCTCTGCCTTGCACTTTTCCCCTTACTTCCTTTTGTTTCTGTCCCTGTTTTACTACCTTCCAACTTCCAGCATTGGTTCCCATCCCCCTGCCACATTAGTTTAAACCCTCCCCAACAGCTCTAGAAAACACCCCCCCCCCCAGGACATCGGTTCCAGTCCTGCCCAAATGCAGACCGTCCGGTTTGTACTGGTCCCACCTCCCCCAGAACCGGTCCCAATGCCCCAGGAATTTGAATCCCTCCCATCTCTCGAGCCACGCATTCATCCTATCTATCCTGACATTCCTACTCGTACTAGCTCATGGCATAAGGAGGCCATTTGGTACATTGAGTGCAGCGACCATCTGAAAGAGCACCCTACCTGATGCCAGCCCCTCACCCAATCCCTGTAACCTTTAGGACATTATGGGGCAATTTAAAAAACATTTTTATTCAAGGCATTTTCATATAAACAAACAGAAGCAGCAGAACAACCAAACATCTCGGAAAAACAACCAGCACCACTCTTTCTTCCCCACCCATTTCTCAGTCCCGCTGACCCTTCAAACCTCAAATCAATAAATGGCTTCCACCTTTGGGTGAACCCATCCACCGCCCCCGACAAGACAAACTTAACCTTCTCCCGCCTCAGGAATTCCGCCAGGTCGCTCACCCACACCCCTGCTTTTGGCGACTGAGTCCTGCCACCTGAGCAAAATCCGTCTCCGGGCTAGCAGGAGGCAAAGGCCAAAACATCGGCCTCTCTCACCCTCTGGACTCCCGAGTCATCCGACACCCACAATATTGCCATCTCTGGATTCGGGACCACTTCCACACACAGCACCTCGGACATCACATTTGCGAATCCCCTTAAACGTGGACATGCCCAGAACATGTGGACATGATTTGTGGGCCTCCCCCCACACCTGTCCTCTACTCATCCTTGCCACCGTATAAAGCGCCCTATGTATCACTTTGAACTGGATGAGGTTTAGCCTCACACAGGACGAGGACTCATTCACCCTCTTTGTAGATATCGGGCACATTCCCCTCTCTATTTCGTCCCTCGACAGCACCTCGTCTTGCAAACCCAGGAAAGGACGGCATCTCTCTCCTTGCAAAGCCTCGCACCTGGGCAACTCGTACTGTTCCTCCAGGTCCTCCAACTTCGGAAATTTTCCCCCTAAAAACCGAACATTAAATCGCTCAATCCCTGCCTGCTGCCACCCATGAAACCTTGCATCCAGCCTTGCCTATGGTTGTCGCAGATTGGTGCCTACACTGAGGCATCCTCCATAAAATCTGCATCGCCCCAATTCGCACCATAGACATTTACCGGAACCACTGGCATTCCCTCCAACTTTCCACTCATCATCACATATCTCTATCTCTCTTTTCTTCTTCCTCCTCCTCCCCCCCCCCCCCCCCCCCCCCCCCCCCCCCCCCCCCCCCCCCCCCCGGATCGGCTACAATACTCCACACCTCGAACACTACCTGGTTATTAACCAGCGCCACCACCCCACCTCATCTTCACATCCAGCCCACCCATCCATTCCTCAACCTTGTCGGACCCCTATCTTCAGGTGCAATTCATGCAAAAAAGGTCACGTGTGCCTTCAGACTCCTCGGGTGCGCAAAGACATGCAGCCGTTTGACTGGCCCGTTCAACCCCTCGCGTTCCAAGTGAACAGCCTGATCAGGGGTTCACTGCCCCTTTTCCATGTTGATCAGTCATACCCCATTTTGAGCCAGACAGGGTCACGCGACCCTCCAGGCCCGTCACCGATCTCCTTCCAACTGCACCACACCAACCTTGTCAGCAGCCCCCACCCCCAAATCTGTAGACGACATGAAAGTCAGTGGTAGAAAGGCAAGTTACGAGAGGGATATTGATAGGTTAAGCAATTGGGCAAATGTTGGCAAATGGAGTTTAATGTGAAGTTAATTTTGGAATGGAGAACAAAAGAACATTTAAATGGAGAAAAACTGCATTAAGCTGCCAACACAAGAGACTTGGATTTACTCGTGTACGAAACACACAGCCAGCACATGGGTATAGCAGGGAATCAGGAAGGCTAATGGAATGTTGGCGCCGATTTCAAGGGGACTGGAGTAGGGAAGTCTTGCTGCAATTGTCCAAGGTACTGGTGAAACCACATCTGGAGTACTGTGAACAGTTTTGGTCCACTTATTTAAGGAAAGATATTATTTCATTGGAGGTGATTAAAAGAAGGTTCCCTAGGATGATCCCCGGTTTGGAGGGGTGGCTTATGAGCAAAGGTTAAGCATCTTGGGACTCTACTCATTGAAATTTAAAAGATTGAGAGGTGATCTCATTGAAACATTTTGGATTCTTACGGGACTTGACAGGACAAATGCTGAGAGGATGTTTCCCCTCATGTGAGTGTCTAGGACCAGAGGGCACTGTCTCAGAATGGTTGTACCAATTTAAGACTGAGATGAGGAGGAATTTCTTCTGCGATTGAGTCTCTGGAACTCCTTGCCACAGACAGCTGTGGGAACAGAGTCGCTGTGTATATTTAAGGCTGAGATAGATTCTTGATCAGTAAGGAAGAGAATGAAGGGTTACGAGGAAAGGACAGGAAAGCGAGCGTGAGGTGAGGCATGTCAGAGCAGCCATTATCCTATTGAATGGCAGAGCAGGCTTGAGGGGCTGAATGGCCTTCTCCTGTTCCTATTTCTTATGGTCTTATAGTTGGTTCTGGGACGCTATCCTGAAAAGCTCCTGCAGCGATTTCATAGAATTTACAGTGCAGAAGGAGGCCATTCAGCCTATAGAGTCTTCACCGCCCTTGGAAAGAGCACCTCACTTAAGTCCAGCCCTCCGCCCTATCCCCGTAACCCGACCATACATTTTGGACACCAGGGACAATTTAGTATGGCCAATCCACCTAACCTGCACGTCTTTAGACGGTGGGAGCAAACTGGAGAACGGGGGGTGGGACGGGACCCATGCAGGCACTAGAAGAACTCCACACAGACAGTCACCCGAGGCTGCAATTGAACCCAGGACCCTGGAGCTGTGAGGCAGCAGTGCTAACCACTGTGCTGCCCTGGTAGCAAGTTCCATATTGTTACCATTCTTTGGGTAAAGTTTCTTTCTAAGTTCCCATTGGATTTTTTGGTGACTATCTTATTGATGGTCTATAGTTATAGATAGAGAAATACAGCACAGAACAGGCCCTTCGGCCCACAATGTTGTGCCGAACTTTTGTCCTAGTTTAATCATAGAATTTTGGACACTAAGGGCAATTTTTCATGGCCAATCCACCCAACCTGCACATCTTTGGATTGTGGGAGGAAACCGGAGTACCCGGAGGAAACCCACGCGCACACGGGGAGGATGTGCAGACTCCACACAGACAGTGACCCAAGTCGAAATCGAACTTGGGACCCTGGAGCTGTGAAGCAATTGTGCTATCCACAATGCTACCGTGCTGCCCTTATGCTCTTCCCCACAAGAGGAAACATTGTCTCTGAAAACTTTTCATTATTTTAAATACCTCTGTTCGGTGCGTGGCCTTTTTTTTTTTACAAGAGTGACTCACCCCATCAATTATTTCCTGATACACACCCGCATATTTTTGGCATCATCCTTGTCAACCATCTCTGCATCTGTCCAGTGCCTCATTTCAGAATATGGTGACCAAAGCTGCCGACAGTCTAATGGTGGTACAGTATGAGTTTACAATAACTTCCATGCTTTTCAATTTTATCTCTCTATCAATATCGCGCCTGGGTGGCTTTTTATATGGTCCTTCTAACCCACGGTGCAACTTTTAATGAACGATGTATTTGCATGTCAAGATCCGTTTTTGTTCCTGTACCCCATCTAGACTGCTTCTTCCAAGTAATAAGTGACTTCAACAAAAACTACTACTTCAGATATTTATATGTTGAACTTAATGTGCCAATTATTTGCTGATTAACATAAACGGATAGATATTCAAGCTATATTATTTATTATATGCATATTTTGAGATCATTTTTTTGTTTTTGTGATGTGCAACAAATATAAACTGGTTAATATTTCAAATGCACAACATAAATGTTGTATTCTTTTTACAGCCTGACTTCCCTTACAAGGATGACCTTCTTGCTTTGGACTCCAGCTGCCTTCTACTGATAGTTCTACTTTCTTTCACCATTATTATAACTGTTAAGGTAAGGCAGTAGAAGCAAAACCATAGCAAGATTTGCAGTTTGAACATGTATGACAATTTGAGTAAAAGATGGTTGTGTTTAAAATTCATCATAATTGCTATATTTAATTGTAGAACAAATAAAAAGCTAGAATCACAAACATAAATATAGAAAGATATCTGCAGAAACACTTCTATTAAAACACATTTTAAAAAGAATGACCTGTGTAAATCACCAAACAATCAATTTATAGACTGCATAGGTCAAGTGTCTCATTGTATAAATGTACTGTTCTGAGGGGCTGGTTTAGCTCAGTGGGCTAGACAGCTGCTTTGTGATGCAGAACAAGGCCAGCAGCGCGGGTTCAATTCCCGTACCAGCTGAGAATTTTGAATTCTCCCTCTGTGTACCCAAACAGGTGCTGGAATGTGGCAACTAGAGACTTTTCACTGTAACTTCATTGCAGTATTAATGTGAGCCTACTTGTGACAATAAAAAGATTATTATTATTAATCTGTAATATTCACTGAAGAAAATAACTCTTATAGAGGGCTATAAAATAACGAGGGGCATAGATGAGGGAGATAGTCAACATCTTTTCCTGAAAGTTAGGGGAGTCTAAAACTAGAGGGTTTAAGGTGAAGAGGGAGGGCAATATTTTCACACGAGTCTGTCTGGAATGAGCTGTATCGTTTTGTCTTTTAAAAAGCATTTAGATAGTTACGCGTATGGAGGGATATGGGCCAAATGCGGGCAATTGGGACTAGCTTAGTGGTTTTAAAAACTGGTCGGCATTGACAAGTTGGACTGAAAGGCCTGTTTTCATGCTGTAAACCTCTGACTCCTCACAGTGACTAATGGTACAATATTACACCCTTAAGTATGGCATGTCTTTTTCAATATAAGCATTTTAAATTGCATATCTTGTTAACAGTTAATGCAGACATATTTAAATATGACTGAGTTATGATCAGTTTTCTTCCTCATTGTGGTTAACACTTTTTTTCTCAGTTGAAATGTTTAACTTTTTGTTCATGTTACATAGCTTTTCTGTCCAATTCTCTTTCTCCCAATCATGTTTGGTTAGCTGACTATTTTCCACACACCTCCCCTCAACTTGAGTTAATGGCTAAGAGAGTTAGACGGGACACACAATCTGGAGTGAAGTCCCATAAAGGGATTGGAAGTTTGGGATTTCTTTCATGTTCACATCACCTGGCAACTCCTGCAACCGATTAGACCCCAAATCTGCAGACTTTAGCCTTTCCCTATGGGGATATCATCCTTTTGAAGTCAAGATGGGTGTACGATACAGATTCTGGACAAACCTGCACTGCCTCATGCAGCAAACAAAGGTAACCTTTCATCTTGGAAGTTGGAATGTGTGGGATATGTGGCCTTGCATTAGCATTACCCACGTTCCACAGGAGGTGTATGCAAGACTGCACTGATTGACCGTGAGCTACAGAAGCTTGGTATTGACATTGCTGCTCTGCAAGAAACCAGATTACTCGACACATGCAGTTTTGTGACTAATTATACTTCTACTGGCATGGAAAGCACGCTGAAGATCACTATCACCATGTTGTATGTTTTGCAGTGAGCAAGTTACTGACTATTGAGTTGCCAGTGACAACCTCAGAGCACCTCATGTCCTTGCAACTATCTTCTGGAGGTGCAATACTATCTCTATGTCAACATCTCAGACAAAGAGCATTTCACAACTCTGAGGGACATTCCAAATGTGGAGAACCTAAGCTGGGTGGCTTCAGTGTATGCATTGAGGCAGACTGATTTGTGACCTCTGTCACTGGCGAGTAAGCAAAACCGATTATAATGGACTATGCCTTCTTGAGCCTTGTGCCCTAAATGAACTTGGTCACCAACACCTTTTAGGGTAGACATCTCGACAAGGTATTGTGGTATCACCCAAGGTCTGGACATTTCATCAACCAAACTTGGTCATCATGAGATTATGCTATCTGCCCACTGTTCTCAGCACCTGCACTTATTACAGTGCAGATTGCGGCACTGACTACACACTCAGCAGCAGAGAGAAAGTACACTTCAAAAGTCTTAACAGATCAGAACACGATCGTCTGCCAGACATCAACACCCCTTGCACAAAGAATGACGCCAAATACCAGCACTTGCGGTTGCTACCTACAAAAGGTTGACCAGGAAGTGTCGATGCTGTTACCTATGAAACCTGACGGTCACTAAACTCGATGACCTATTAAGTAGCATAAACATAATTTGTTAAGGGTGGAACCTGCAACAAGCTCTGGGTTGAGATCTAATCTACTGTGGTGCAATCTGTTATTGACCCATAATCGGAATGTGCCTTTAGCAGAAAACTCAAGTTAAAACAGCCTGATATGATTTTTGTAAAGCAAACAAAAGTCCATTAAACTCCATTATTGTCTCTGTTAGTATTTTGATAAGTTCATAAATATTTTAGTGAATCTTTCTTTTTGTATTAATTAAAACAGCTAATCAAGTACATACATATTTTGCTGCTTTATTTCACAGGCTTACTTCATCAACTGTGTTTGGAACTGCTACAAGTACATCAATAATAGGAACACACCTGAGATAGCTGTGTACCCGGCATTTGAAACACCTATACAGGTATGCAAAAATACTGTAAATTGTAGACAACCAACGTAGAAGAATAGAATCCCTATAGTGCCAAAGGATGTCGTTCGGCCCATCAAGTCTGCACCGATCCTCTGAAAGAACACTACATTCAAGCTCTGCCCCCTGCCCAATCCCAATAACCACTTAACCTAACCTACACATGTATTTTGGACACTTAAGGGGCAATTTAGCATGGCCAATCCACCTAGCCTGCACATCTTTGGACTGTGGGAGGAAACAGGAGCACCCGGAGGAAACCCACAGTCACGGGGAGGAAGTGCAAAATCCACACAGCCACCCAAGGGTGGAATTGAACCCAGGTCCCTGGTGCTGTGAGGAAGCAGTGCTAACCACTGTGCCACCCAATATAGATGATGAGGCTGAGAGAGTAACTTCACTTTTCCCCTTTTTAATACTGTATTATGGTGCCTGACTTGCTCCTTATTAAATGTGTAGTATTCAAGAAGTAATACTTGATATTGCAGTGCCACTACTGAGACAATGCTGTGGTTGTACTCTTCAGCAGGGTTGTGTTACCGACGTCTGGTCAGCTCTCAACAGTGGCTAAGAGACTGGACCAAATACCATAAATTTTTAAAGTTTTAATGCGGACAGAAAGATTGATTTGTTCCAGAAGTAATTTAAGAAATATCACAGAATTTTGACAGTGCAGAAGGATAACATTCAGCCCATTGAGTCTGCACCAACCCTCAAAGAGCACTCTACTTTAGCCCATTCTCACACCCTATCTCTAACCCCACCTAACCTGTACAGCCTTGGACACAAAGGGGCAATTAATCACGGCCAATCCACCTAATCTGCACAACTTTGGGACTATGGGAGAAAACCGGAGAACCTGGAGGAAACCCACTCAGACACTGGGAGAAAGTGCAAACTCCACATAGACAGTCACCCAAGGCCAGTATTAAACCCGGGTCCTGTGTAGGGTTTGGTTATTTTATGAACAAACTTTATTAAAACAAAAGAGAATTCAATCACTGGTCACTGTCCGTGTGGAGTTTGCACATTCTCCCCGTGTCTGCGTAGGTCTCACCCCCACAACCCAAAGATGTGCAGCGTAGATGGATTGGTCACGCTAAATTGCCCCTTAATTGGGGGGGGGGGGATAAAAAGAATGGGTACTCTAAATTTATTGTTATTAAAAAAAGAGAATAAAACCATGTTTAACTTTTACTTCAGCTCTAACACTTAACACTCTAGTTCCCATTAAACAACACTGTGCATGAACATGCAGCTCTCATTCCACTTACACGACAGACAAAGGCAATACTCACATTTACAAAGCAATTTTTCAACTATTTTTCATTTTGGTCACAATCATTTTCCGAAGCCTGCCTCGGTGGCATCCCTGTAACTGTTCAGAACAACATTCTTTCTTTCTCTCTAAGCTCTGCCCATCCGCTCAAACAAAGGTTCACCCCTGAGGTTGCCAAACTTACATTATCGTTATCGTGACTACCTGATTTTCCACTCCCGTTTCTACAAAAAACAGAGCTATGCCATTCATATCTAACTAACCTTTCATTGACGGACTAATCGGTACTCGGACTCTGATGGGATAAGGGCTAGTCAAACAAGGTTGTCCCGAATGACAGTGGATAATCCTGGTTGAACTGGGGCATCCTGTGTATTCCAACCAACAAGGTTAAGTCTGAATGGGAGAAAGTAGCTCGGGCAGTGGGTGTATACCTCTGACTCTGCTGTTAGCAGTCTTTTCCCTCGGTCTGTTTAACCCCTAAATTGCCTGCTACATCTTAAACTCCGTTTTTTTAAAAAATAATCTTTATTGTCACAAGTAGGCTTGCATTAACACTGCAGTGAAATTACTATGCAAAGCCCCTAGTCACTACATTCTGGCACTTGTTCGGGTACACGGAGGGAGAATTCAGAATGTCCAAATTACCTCATTTTTGGACCCAAGTTCTGAACATCTCCCTATCATGACAGTTGGAACAGCAAACTATTTAAAAAGATAGCTCTGCCTAGGAAGTAGTCACATCCTTAGTCCAGGCTCCAGGTGCATGGGATAGGTTTGGCAGCTGGTTCCAAACTTGTTGGCAAAATGTCTTCACTTGGGTGGAGAGTATGGTTTTTGAATGAGTCTAGCATGATTTGTATGATATTCCTCCTTGCAGACTTTGTTTTCAGGCATTTGATCCAACACTGATCAAAAGTGATTATGAATTCAATGAAGTTTAACTGGGGTGTTGCAATTCTTAAAATGAAAGCAACTAGCTGGCATAATGGCAAATCCTTCTCAATAGTGATAGTGCATCATCTGCATAAACGATTGTGTACCACATGAGTTTTGTGATGTGTTGGACACTATAGCCCAATTTTAGGCATGCTTTTGACCTAAGTTTTGTTTTCAACCTTAACTAGCCTTGTCCCCAAATAGAGGAAACTTGTCCAATTGCTTGTCATATTTTTTGTAAAATGGTAGCTCTCTCGCTCTCCTCTCTCTCTCTCTCTCTCTCTGTGGAGGTTTTTTTTAACAAAAGTGAAGTTTGTCTTTGATAGTTTAGTGGTTATTCTAGACCTGGTTCAAGTTGGTTGTCTTAAGTCATATATTTGTTTACCTGCTGCTTCAGTTGTAGTGCACTGCACTGATGAGTTCTATTGCAAGTCTTCAGCCTGCTGTTCCACAGTTAAACCATTCCAGTTTAGACTGTGGATTGACTCCCTCTTCCTTCTCATTTCTTTCCACACATCCCCTCCCACGACAGTCAATGATTCCAATAACTGTATGCCTTTAGTGGCAGACAAAAGGGTAGTGAATTGTGCCCTTTTGAATGCTATTGCTATAGCATGTGCCGCTTGCAACACTTAATTTGCTCTCTGGCACGTGTGTATATTAATAAGCCGCATGTGACTGCCTCGGGGAACACTTTTTTAAAAAAAAAAAATAAAGCACAAGATTCTGCAACAGAAGGTACTATTTGAGTTAAATCAATGTCTGGGGAAAGAAACATACTGCATATTTGGACTTCTCACTTAATTTAAATTGTCTGGTTTAAGCAGAATTTGCTTTAATCGCCTGCTTTCTTCATTGTACCCAACTCAAACGTGAATAAAACAAGTTCCAAAAATGATCAAAGACGGATTTAAAAGGTTGTTTTCCAGCCAATTGAAAATCCCAAGTCTTGCAAGTGAAATGTCACACTCGGCTGAATCACAATATTGATCGGCAACTCCAGAAGTTATCTCACTTGTTCGAGTAAAGTTCTTTGCAACTTAACGGGCTATATTTTCTATCTGCTTCCTGTCTCAGTTAGTGTTAATTGCTGTTTTCCAAGACAGTAAAATGAAGAATGGTAGCTTTTTTATTAAACTGTTCTCAAAAACAAATAAAATGGCACTTTGGATGTTTACTGCAGTACTTCATCTTCACGATGCCAATTAGAATATCATACTTTTTCTTGGTGCACAACTTGTTTTGTCCAAAGTCAGTCATCAGGCTAAGTAACTACAGTAAGCAATTGTGAACATGCATTGAGCAACCTGTACTGGCTTCCATGATGAAATTATTAATTTGCATTTGTAGTAGATTTTTGGGATTTCACAGCTCTAATTAATTATGCTTGAATTTTTTTTTTTTTAGTATGTGCTGCCAACTTATGAAATGGCTGTAAAGATGCCAGAGAAGGAACCACCACCACCTTACATGCCTGCTTGAACTCAAATGTAAATCAATAACATGAGCATTTTTCTCAAATTTAAGTCCGACTACCTTGCATTTAAACTTTGAGACTTTGTAAGAGATATTCTGTATTTGTGTAAACTTCTAAAGTATCTAGAAAATTATATTTTGTATGTAAACTTGATTGAGATTGAAAGCCTTGAATATGCATTTTTCTATTTTCTCTACTTAACTGGGTGAATATCTTTAATCCTTCTGCACCAGGTTGAGATTTTTTTGTATTTCAATTCCCTTTCATTTAAAATTATCTGGGTATGTTTGTATTTTTATATTTTCCTCATAACATCAAATGGAGAGCCGAGTGGTTCTTGGAATAAGTACTGGACGGAGCTGGTCGTTAATTCAAAATTTGACCATTTGAAGTAGATGAGCAGTTAATAGCACTTGTTGGAATGCAGTGCAGAACTTGGAAATTGAAATAAACAATACATAGTTTCTACCACTAGAGGTTCCAGGTGATCTAACATTAAATGCTAATGCAACCTCCTGAGGCTGAAATGTACAACGCAGTAGTTTTGCACTGGTCCATCCAACTTTGCACTATTTTTTTTACTGCAAGACAGACTTCAAACTGTTGGAGTTTTCAATTCCGACTGGTGAATTGTGTCCATTAACAATATGGGAATATACTGTTGTATGTGTGGATGAAATGTATTTGTGCACTTTTCCTTGTGCTGTCAATTTGTTTTCAGATCCCTTTCGGTATAATATAGTATTTTTAGGTGAAGGAGAGGAAGTTGTAATGCTTAAAAAAGTGTTGCTGTTTTCTGCAGTGTATAACTGATACAAGTGTAAACAATCATTTTAAGGATTGGATGATTCCTTTATTTGTCACTTTAATCTAAAAAAAAAATTAAATGTTCCAATTTATAATGCATTTACATTTCTCTTTAAAGCGATAATCTGTTAGATTAAAAGAGCTGTCGTTGCCTTGCCATAATCCCCTGTATAATAAACTTGACTATACTTTAAAAATTGTATTTAGAATAAGCTGTAGCTTTAAACTGGTCTTTCCCCAGTAGAAAACCTTTGTGTCCGCAAGTAGGTATATTTACAAATGTTTATCTCTCTAGCTTTTCTGAAAACTAATATTTTATTAAATGGTTTGCAGCCCAAAACATCCATCTATAAATGGAATAATTTACCATCCTTGTGGAAGAAATATCCTTTGTTTTATTTTTGTTTGTTTCATGGTGTGCAGTTGATCTGCAACTTGCAAAGTGCCTTTGAGGTAGTGAAACGTCTCAAGATGCTTCATGACCATCCAGAACTAGGAGCAGGAGTAGGCCATCTGGCCCCTCGAGCCTGCTCCGCCATTCAATGAGATCATGGCAGAAATTGATGATCCTTGGTACAAATGGCCAAACACTTGGTCAAAGAGGAAGATTTTAAGCAGTGTTTTAAAGGGGCGAAAAAGAAGTGCAGACGAAAAGATTTATGAAGGGAATTCCAGAGCTTGGGATATGGACAGCTGAAGGGACAGTAACCAATCGTGGGGCAACAGAAGTGGGAAATACAGATTGAGAATTGGAAGAGCAGAGATTGCGAGACCTGTAAGCCTGGAGGATGTAACACATGGTCGGTATGAAGCCATGGGAGCATTTGAAAAGATATTTGAGGTGCTGATGGAGAGGTAGCCAGTGTAGGTAAGTGAGCACAAGTATGTTTGGTGAATAGGACTTGGTGTAAATTCGGACACAGGCAGCGGAACTTTGGATGAGCTAAGTTTTTGGAGGACGGTTGTCCTAACTGCATCCTTACTTTTTATTGCTACTGACAAAAATTGTAGCTGTTTTAGTACCCACCCTAGAAAAGATTCAGTATCTGTGAGTCTTAATGTTTCACATTTCATCATTCAAGCTTAAAGCTCTTTTTTTCTTCCTCCTTTGCCCAGCAAAGTCTCCTTTGGATGAAAGTCTCCTTGCTCTGAAAACTGCAGATGTATCTGGTTTAAATGAGATCTGTTTCCAACCCAGATTTGAATCATTGGATGAAACTTCAATGCAAAATTGCTGCAGTTTGCTCAAAGCCAGGAGGGCAGCAAGAGTGGAAATGAACATTTGTTTGGCTAGCTGGGAAATAATCCATCATACAGTTATAGAAGATGTTATGAAATGATAGGGCAAGAGGAGAGCTCAAAGAAAAAAAAAATCCAGATATAACTGGAGCTCAAAGGCAGAACACTGCAGAAAAATCTGGAAACACATGGTAAATCCAGCTACATCTGTAGAGAGCAAAAAGTGTTTTGAGTTTATTTTTTAGAATTGAAAGGTATGATTTAAACAGTGCCAGAGATCCGGGTTCAGTTCTGTCCTTGGGTGACTGATGTTTGCATGGGGTTCCTCCCACAGTACAAAGATGTGCAGGTTATGTGGATTCGTCAAAATAAATTTCCCTTTGGAGTCCAAAGGTTAAGTGGAGTTATGCCGATATGGTGGGGGAGTGAGCCTGGATTGGGATGCTCTTTCAGGGAGTCATTGCAGACTCAATAGGCAGAATGGCCGCCTTCTCCATTGTTGGGATTCGATGAATACAAAGGCAGAGAATGGGGAAGTCTAGGAAATATTGGTGGAATGAAGAAAGGGCTAATCGGCTTGGGCAGTCTCCAGGTCACGGGTGATTTGTTTCCACTCCGGGGAGGTGGGTTCTGCGATGGTTGAATAATCCAATCCTAGATCTGCAGACTCTGCCACAGGTTTGGCGGGTAGTGTTTGAGCAGTGGGTGGGAAGTTCTGGATTCTGCGCTCGCCAGCTCTTATGTTTGGCCACCACCCTGCGACGTTTGAGGTGATTGGCGCCTTTACGGATACCTCCAGCTTGTGCACTCTAAAGCAAGCAATTCCCACGTGTCTCTGTTTTCGAACACTTGTTCTGCAGGCATCCAAAAATTGCATTGGAGTCGATGCTGGATTTCATCGTCAATGTCTACTCGTGCCGAGAGGAGGCTCCTGAGGTATGGGAAATTTCCACATTGTCCTCGGCACACTGGATCTTTTTAAAAATATTTTTATTAAGGAGAATTTAATTTAGGGAAAGTCTAGGGCAGGGGTGGGCAAACTTTTCCGTGCAAGGGCCACATTCAGAAATTCACAATTTTAAAGGGCCGCATAGTATATTAAGTAAAATAATTACTTCACCCGGTTATGATTCTGGGCGCCTCATATAGAACAGTACAGCACAGAACAGGCCCTTCGGCCCTCGATGTTGTGTTGAGCAATGATCACCCTACTCAAGTCAACGTATCCACCCTATATCAGTAAGTAACCCAACAGCCCCCCCTATTAACCTTAAAAAAAAAATTTATTAAAAAAAAACTTTTAAAAAAAAAAAAAATTTTATTTTTTATTTTTAATGACTTGGTGGGCCGCATGCGGCCCGCGGGCCGTAGTTTGCCCACCCCTGGTCTAGGGTGTCTGCCCCTCTCCTCATGAACTCTGGCTGTTCCAATACCCTGAAGACTCCGATTAATACAGCTCCATCCTCACCCACACATTAGACATAGTTTCAAAAAAGATCATTCAGTGCCTGACGATCCTGGGGCAAGACCAGAACATGTGGGTGTAGTTGACTGAGCCTCCCTGGCATTCACATTTGTCCTCCAATTGCGGGAAGAACCGCTCATTCTTGTTCTGGTAAGGTGCGCCATATGCACCCCTACCTCATGCCTCTGCGGAAGTATCTAAAGCTGATGGTGTTTGTCCATTTGCTCGTGGTGGGAGTACTGCAGTAGTTCCATCCAAGAGGTGAACCCTGGCCCGAACCCAAACTATTCCTGTACCTCTTACAAACCTTATTCGACTCTGTCGAAGGCCTTCTCTGCATCGAGGCAGATGATCACCTCTGGTGTCTGTTCCCCAGGTGGGGTCATGATCATGTTCAGCAGGGGCCTGATTGCTGTTAGTTGTCTGCCCTTGACAAAGCCTTTCTGATCTCCCACGCCTACCTCTGGCACACAACTCTCCAGTTGCCTTGCCAGGACTTTGGCATCAGTGTTTAGGAATGAGATGGGTCTGTATGACCAACACTCTTGTTGGGTCTTTGTCTTTTTGTAGGGATCAGTGAGATAAAGATAGCGATAGAGGTAGCATGGTTGGTGGACGATTTGGAGTTAGGGACCAAGTGTAATGCGTCAAAGTTTGCAGAAGCCACTAAGATGAGTGGTAAAATGTGCAGAACATAGAACATACAGTGCAGAAGGAGGCCATTTCGCCCATTGTGTCTGCACCGACCCACTTAAGTCCTCACTTCCACCCTGTCCCCATAACTCAAACTCCTAACCTTTTTTTGGACACTAAGGGCAATTTAGAATGGTGCCATATGAGAGTACCTTTTAAGCAATGAATGTTTAAGCAATGTACCTTTAAGAAATGGAGCAGCTCATATTACTGAAGTGATGCCAGAGGGTGGGGGTAGCTGAGTTGAGCTCACTTCTGCTTTCAGTTTCAGTTTGAGAGAGCAGCTGAAAAGTGCCTGGCTGGTTTTGCCTAAAGCTGCATGGAGAGAAAGAGCTAAGGTGTGTCTGTGTTTTTGCAGTAAGCTGGATCTGCGGTGATCTCTGCCAGAAAAGATTATCTTTGAATCATTTGGGGGATTCAAACACATAATAGTAATGTCTTTAACCTGATGTGTTTCTGTTTAAAGGTGTTAAGTCTTTTGGAGGTTTGAAGAAACATTTTGAGGGATTATTTAGTGTTATATTATTTTCGGGGTTATCTTTTGAAGGGGCGTTGAGGGATCTGATGTTTATTTTAAAAGGTTAAGTTGAATTCATGGAATAAACAGTGTGTTGTGTTTAAAAACCCACGTGTCCATAATTGTAATACCACACCTGGAGACCAAGCCGTGTGCTTCAAAAGCAACAATACATTAAAGGGAGAGGTTGGTTGAACTCCATGATACATTTTGGGGTTCTGAAAACGGCGCTCCCATAACAATGGCCAATCAGAGACTTCCGGTTGCGGCTATGCGGAGCTAAGTCGCACGTTCGGCAGCTCCCGCTAGGAACGGACTTTTAGACTTTTTTTAGGGCCCCCAATGGAACTTTTTCGACGTCTCCTAGTGTGGGAAGGAGTTAGCAACATTTCCCCAGCGGTGTATGGCCTGGACCAGGAGTGGGGCGAGTAAAAAAAGTGGTAGCAAAGCCAAAGCAGAAGCGAGGGACAAAGCACAAGCTGGCGGCGGGCGGAGACCAGGCGGCATGGATGCAGTGGGTGCAGGAGCAGCAGGAGGCTCTTCAGCGCTGCTTCAGGAAGTTTAAAACTGAGCTGCTGGAGTCGATGAAGGCTTCAATTGGTAAGCTGCTGGAAACTCAGACGGCCCAGGGGGTGGCGATCCGAGCGGTCCGACATAAGGTTGCCGAAAATGAGGACAAGATCTTGGGCCTCGCGGCGAAGGTGGAGGTGCACGAGGAGCTCCATTTTAAAAAATGGCAGGAGCGGTTCGAGGAGATGGAGAACCGTTCGAGTCGGAAAAATCTGTGGATCCTGGGCCTCCCTGAGGGGCTGGAGGGGTCGGATGTGGGGGCCTATGTGGTCACTATGCTAAATTCGCTGGTGGGAGCAGGGGCCCCTGGAGCTGGAGGGGCCTCACAGAGTACTGGCGAGAAGGCCCAAGCCTAATGAGCTGGTGTGGTTCCACCGGTTTGCTGACCTGGAGTGTGTGCTCAGGTGGGCCAAGAAGGAGCGGAGCAGCAGGTGGGAGAACGCGGAGGTACAGATCTACCAGGAATGGAGTGCAGCGGTGGCAAAGAAGAGGGCCGGGTACAACCGGACGAAGGCGGTGCTACACAGGAAGGGAGTGAGATTCAGCATGCTGCAGCCGGCGCGTCTGTGGGTCACCTACAAGGACCGACACTTTTACTTTGAGTCCCCGGAGGAGGCGTGGGCCTAAAAATTGGACTCAAACTGAGGGTTGGGTACGGGGGTTTGCGTGTAGCTGTGTTACATTCTGAAGGGAGGGGGGGTTCCCTGTTTATTGTTGATTCTTTGTTGCTTTTCGGATGGGTGGGGCACTGTTTTTGCTTGGGTTTCGATGGCGGGAAGGGGGGATGGGTCCCCGCAATTGGACCGGGCCGGTAAAAGGAGTGGCGTCAGAGGAGGCGGGGCCGGGTAGGTGGGAAGCGCGTGCTTCTTCCTGCGCTGAGGGCTGAAGGGGGCAGGGCCGGAGCTGAGAAGCGCAGTCTTTTTCCTGCGCTGAGAGCGGTAGGGGGAGGAGGAGAACCTGCTGGTGGGCAATGGGGAGGAGGGGAAGCCCCACGCTGGGAGCGGTCGAAGGAGTGGTGGGCAATGGGGAGGAGGAGAAGCCCCATGCTGGGAGCGGTCGAAGGAGTGGTGGGCAATGGGGAGGAGGAGAAGCCCCACGCTGGGAGCGGTCGAGGGAGTGCCCGGGGTCAGCAGGAGTCAGCAGACTTACGGGAGTGCAATGGAGGGAGCAATGCAGCTAGGGGGGGTCCTAGCTGTGGGGGGGGGGGGGGTTACCGGGTTGCTGCTGTAATGGCCAAGAGGGAGCTGGAGCAGGTAGAGGAGGTCGGGATGGGGGTCTGCCGCCGTGGGGAACGGGCAGAGCGAGGGGCGCGGGCACGTGGCGGGCTGAGGAAGGGTAATGGCGGGGGAGGGGGGTAGGTAGCCCCCTGAGCCGGCTGATAACCTGGAATGTAAGGTGACTGAATGGGCCGGTCAACCGGCCCACGTGTTTGCGCACCTGAAGGGGCTGAAGGCGGATGTGGTCATGCTTCAGGAGACGCACCTGAAGGTGGCGGATCAGGTTAGATTGCGGAAAGGATGGGTAGGCCAGGTGTTTCATTCGGGGCTGGATGCAAAAAATCAGGGGGTGGCGATCCTGGTGGGAAAGAGGGTGTTGTTTGAGGCATCGAACTTTGTGGCAGACAGTGGCGGGAGGTATGTGATGGTAAGTGGCAAGCTGCAGGGGGAGCAGGTGGTGCTGGTTAATGTATACGCCCCAAATTGGGACGATGCGGGTTTCATGCGGCGCATGTTGGGCCGGATTCCAGATTCCGGATTCCTGATAATGGGGGGGGGGATTTCAACACGGTGCTGGACACGGCACTGGATCGATCCAGATCCAGGACAGGTAGGAGGCCAGCGACAGCTAAGGCGCTGAGGGGGTTTATGGGCCAGATGGGGGGGGGGGGGGTTTGACCCATGGAGGTTTGCGAGACCGAGGGCCAGGGAATTTTCATTCTTCTCCCATGTGCATAAGGCCTATTCCCGGATTGATTTTTTTTTTGTTATGAGTAGGGCGCTGATTGCGAGAGTGGAGGATACTGAGTACTCGGCGATAGCCATTTCTGATCATGCCCCGCACTGGGTGGACCTTGAGCTGGGGGAGGAGAGAGACCAGCACCGACTTTGGCGATTAGAGGTGGGGCTGCTGGCGGATGAGGATGTGGGCGGGCGGGTCCCAGATTGTATTGAGAGGTACCTGGAGGCCAATGACAATGGGGAGGTCTGAGTGGGGACGGTCTGGGAGGCGCTGAAGGCAGTGGTTAGGGGAGAGTTGATCTCCATCTGTGCCCACAGGGAGAGCGGAGAGCAGAGAGAGAGGGAGAGGTTGGTGGGGGAGATGGTGAGGCTGGACAGGAGGTACGCGGAGGCTCCGGAGGAGGGGTTGCTTGGGGAGCGGTGTATTCTCCAGGCCGAATTCGACCTATTGACCACCAGGAAGGCGGAAGTTCAGTGGAGGAAGGCACAGGGGGCGGTGTATGAATATGGGGAAAAGGCGAGCTGCATGCTGGCGCACCAGCTTCGGAAGCGAGATGCGGCTAGGAAGATCGGTGGAGTTAAGGATCGGGGAGGAAATGTGGTGCGAAGTGGGGTAGGCATCAATGGGGTCTTCAGGGACTTCTATGAGGAACTGTATTGGTCCGAACCCCCACTGGAGGAGGGGGGGTTGGGGCGTTTTCTGGACCGGCTGAGATTCCCGAGGGTGGGGGAGGGACAGGTGGAGGGACTGGGGGTGCCGGTTGGGCTGGTGGAGTTGGTCAAAGGGATAGGGAGCATGCAGTCGGGGAAGGCGCCGGGGCTGGATGGGTTCCCGGCCGAATTCTATAAGTCGTATACAGACCTGCTGGGCCCACTGTTGGTTAGGACATTCAACGAGGCAAGGGAAGGAGGGGCTTTGCCTCCAACGATGTCTCGGGCGCTGATTTCCTTGATCCTTAAGCGGGACAAGGATCCCCTGCAGTGTGGGTCATACAGGCCGATCTCACTCTTAAATGTAGACGGCAAGTTGTTGGCGAAGATTTTAGCCACGAGGTTAGAGGACTGTGTGCCGCAGGTTATTCACAAGAATCAAACTGGGTTCATGAAAGGGAGGCAGTTGAATACTAACATACGGAGGCTATTGAATGTTGTAATGATGCCGGCGGTGGAAGGGGAGGCGGAGATAGTGGTGGCGATGGACGCGGAGAACGCCTTTGATAGGGTAGAGTGGGAGTACTTGTGGGAAGTGCTGAAAAGGTTCGGGGATGGGGTTTGTCAGGTGGGTGAAGCTGCTATATGAGGCCCCGGTGGCGAGTGTGGCCACAAATAGGAGGAGGTCGGAGTATTTTCGGCTATACCGAAGGACGAGGCAGGGGTGTCCCCTGTCCCCCCTGCTTTTTGCGCTAGCAATTGAACCCCTGGCCATGGCGTTGAGGGAGTTGAGGAACTGGAGGGGCCTGGTGCGAGGTGGGGAGGAACACCGAGTGTTGCTCTATGCGGATGACCTGTTGCTGTATGTGGCAGACCCGGTGCGGGGGATGCCAGAGGTAATGAGGATTCTCAGGGTACAAGCTCAACATGGGGAAGAGCGAGCTGTTCGTTGTTCGCCCAGGGAACCAGGAGGGGGGGGGGATTGGTAAGCTCCCATTAAAAAGGGCGGAGAGGAGCTTTAGGTACTTAGGGGTCCAGGTGGCCAGGAGCTGGGGGGCCTTGCACAAGCTTAACCTCACGAGGCTGGTGGAGCAAATGGAGGAGGAGTTTAAGAGGTGGGACATGCTGCCGCTGTCTTTGGCAGGTAGGGTGCAGTCAATCAAGATGACGGTGCTCCCAAGATTTCTGTTCCTGTTCCAGCGCCTCCCCATCCTTATCCCGAAGGCCTTCTTCAGGTGGGTTAATAGGAGCATTACAGGGTTTGTCTGGGCGCAGGGGACCCCGAGGGTGAGAAGAGTGTTCCTGGAGCGGGGCAGGGATAGGGGGGGGGCTGGCGCTGCCCAACCTCTGTGGGTATTATTGGGCTGCCAATGCAGCGATGGTGCGCAAGTGGGTGATGGAGGGGGAAGGGGCAGCATGGAAGAGGATGGAAGTGGCGTCCTGTGTGGGCACGAGCCTGGAGGCGCTGGTGATGGCGCCGCTGCCGCTCCCTCCGACTAGGTATACCATGAACCCGGTGGTGGTGGCTACCCTCAAGATTTGGGAGCAATGGAGGCGGCACAGTGGGGAGGTGGGGGCTTCGGTGAGGTCCCTGATACGGGGGAACCACCGGTTTGTCCTGGGGAGAATTGACGGCAGGTTCCTGAGTTGGGACAGGGCAGGTATTAGGAAGATGGGGGACCTGTTTGTGGACGGGAAGTTCGCGAGCCTGGGTGAGTTGGAGGAGAAGTTCGGGCTCCCCCCAGGGAACGCCTTCAGATATATGCAGGTAAGGGCGTTTGTCAGGCGGCAAGTGGCGGAGTTCCCACTGTTGCCGCCGCGCAGGGTCCAGGACAGGGTGCTCTCGGGGGTGTGGATTGGAGAGGGGAGGATCTCGGCGGCGTACCAAGTGATGCAGGAGATGGACGAGGCCACGGTTGATGAGTTGATGGGTAAATGGGAGGAGGAGCTGGGGGAGGAGATCGAGGAGGGGACGTGGGCGGACGCCCTGGGGAGGGCGAACTCCTCTTCTTGCGCGAGGCTCAGCCTCATACAATTTAAGGTGCTGCATAGGGCTCACATGACCGGGACAAGGATGAGCTGGTTTTTTGGGAGTGAGGACAGGTGTGTTAGGTGCTCAGGGAGCCCAGCAAACCATGCCCATATGTTCTGGACATGCCCAGCGCTGGAGGAAGTTTGGAAGGGGGTAGCAAGGACGGTGTCGAGGGTGGTAGGATCCAGGGTCAAACAGGGCTGGGGACTCGCAATATTTGGGGTTGCAGAGGAGCCGGGAGTGCAGGAGGCGAAAGAGGCCGGTATTCTGGCCTTTGCGTCCCTGGTAGCCCGGCGGAGGATTCTTCTTCAGTGGAAAGATGCGTCTCTGAAGGGGTGTGTATATTTGTTCAGTGTTGATGATGGGTGTTAATTTATTTCTTTTGTTTTGTATATATGGGGGGGGGGGGGGGGGTTGTTTCCTCTTTTCTTTTTGTATCTTGTTATTGAAAATTTGAATAAAAATTATTTTAAATCAAAAAAAAACAACGGCCAATCCACCTATCCTGCACGTCTTTGGACTCTGGGAGGAAACCGGAGCACCCGGAGGAAACCCACGCAGACACTGGGAGAACGTGCAGACTCGGCACAGACAGTGACTCAGCAGGGAATCAAACCTGGGACCCTGGCACTGTGAAGACACAGTGCTAGACGTGTGCTACCATGCTGCCTGAGGACACACAGTCTACATAGAGGCATAGGTAGTTTGAGTGGGCAAGGGTCTGGCAGATGAAGTACAATGTTGATAAATGTGACGTCATCCAATTTGGTAGGAGCAACAGCAAAATGGACTATTATTGAAAGAGTTAAAAATTGCAGCATGCTGCTGTGCAGAGGGACCTGGGTGTCCTTGTGCATGCTGGTTTACAGGTGTAGCAGGTAATTAAGAAGGAAAATTGAATTTTGTCCTTCATTGCTAGAGGGATGGAGTTTAAAAACAGAGAGGTTATGTTGTAGTTCTGTAGGGTGCTGGAGAGGCCACATCTGAACAGTTTTGGTCTTTTTTTTTTAATAAACAATTTTATTGAGGTAGATTTTGGCTTTGTAAACAGTTACAGACATCAACAGAAAGAAAGCAAAAAAGACAAAAATGTGCAAACATCCACGTACATTCAATACTTCAATCGTAACATACTGCACAAGCCCGCTCCTCTTCCACCGGTACTACCCGCCAGTTTATCCCTCCTACTCTACTCTACTCTACCCCCACCCCCTGCTGTCGCTCGCTCTCTCTCGCAAAGAAGTCAATAAATGGTTGCCACCTTCGGGCGAACCCCTGTACAGATCCCCTCAAGGCGAACTTAATTTTTTCCATACCCAGGAAACTCGACATGTCCGCAAGCCACAACTCAGTCTTCGGGGGCTTTGAGTCCCTCCACGCCAATAGTATTCGTCGCCGGGCTATCAGGGAAGCAAAGGCCAAAACATCGGCCTCTTTCTACCTCTGGACTCCCGGGTCTTCCGAAACCCCAAAAATTGCCACCCCTGGACTCATCGCCACCCTTGTTTTTAGCACCCGGGACATGACGCCTGCAAATCCCTCCCAGTACCCCCTAAGCTTAGGGCATGCCCAAAACATGTGAACGTGGTTTGCTGGTCCTCCTGCGCACCTAGCGCATTTGTCCTCTATCCCAAAGAATTTGCTCATCCGAGCCACCATCAGGTGGGCCCGGTGAACGACCTTAAATTGAATCAGGCCGAGCCTGGCACACGTTGCGGTCAAATTTACCCTACTCAGGGCCTCTGCCCACAGTCCGTCCTCCATTTCCCCGCCTAGCTCCTCCTCCCATTTAAGTTTCAGTTCATCCGTCTGGGACCCTTCCTCCCTCATGAGCACCCTATAAATATCAGAGACTCTACCCTCCCCTTCTTCCCCCCCTAGAGACTATTCTGTCTTGGATCCCCATTAGCGGGAGGCGTGGGAAGGATGGGACCTGTCTACGGACAAAGTCCTGCAACTGTAGGTACCTGAAATCATTTCCCCTTACCAGACCAAATTTCTCCTCCAAGCTCCTCAAACTCGCAAAGCTCCCTTCCAGGAACATATCGCCTACCCCTCCCACCCCCGCCCGCCGCCATACTCGAAACCCCCCATCCATACTCCCGGGGGCAAACTGATGGTTGTCGCAGATTGGCTCCTAAACCGACGCCCCCATCTCCCCTACATGCCTCCTCCACTGGTCCCATATCTGCAGGGTCGCCACCACTATCAGGCTGGTGGAGTACCTGGTCGGCGGCAACGGTAGAGGAGTTGTGACCAGAGCTGCCAGGCTGGAGCCCCTGCACGAAGCCGCCTCCACCCGCTCCCAGATAGACCCCGTACCCACCATCCACTTCCTTATCATAGCGATGTTAGTTTTGGTCTCTTTACTTGAGAAAGGATGTACTGGCACTGAAGGGGGTGCAGAGGAGATTCACTAGGTTGATTTTGGAGTTGAGAGGATTAGACTATGAGAGGCTGAGTAGACAGGGACTATACTCATTGGAATTTAGAAAAATGAGGGGGGATCTGATAGAAACATATAAAATTTTGAAGGAAATAGTTAAGATTGAAGCAGAGAGGTTGTTTCCACTGGTGGATGAAGCTAGAACTAAAGGGTATAGACTCAAAATAAGGGGGAGCAGATTTAGGCCTGAGTTGAGGAAGGACTGCCCAGTGAAGCAGTTGAGGCTACCTCTTTGGCTGTTTTTAAGGCAAAGATAGTTCGATTTTTGAACAGCCCAACTCATCGAGGAACTGCTTCATCTTCGAGTGTGGGGGTTCTGAGGTGTACAGCTCTCAGAAGAAAGTTGCAAAGGCCCCATTGATCTCATCTGCGACTAGTTTGTTGTTTCTTTCACCTGCTCGAACTCCCTCGTGGATGCCTGCTTTCTCAACTGGTGTGCGAGTAGGCAGCTGGCCTTGCTTCCATGCTCATACTAGGTCCCTGTGCCTGACGGAACTGGTTCATTGTTTTCCTGGTGGGAATGATGTGAAGATGCCAGCACTGAACTGGGGTTTACCTGTGATTATCCCTCACTCCACTCACATTATTTGTACCTGTAAAGACTTGTTTACCTGTAAATACTCGCATTCCAACCATTCTTCATATTCTAATCTGTAATTATCTGGCAATTGTGTCTTTGCCTATATATGAGGTGTTTATGAACTGCCTCCACTTCACCTGATGAAAGAGCAGTGCCACGAAAGCTTTGTGATTTCAAATAAACCTGTTGGACCTAATGATGTGAGACTTCTTACTGTTCCTGGTGGAGAGCAAGCCAAATTCCATTTGTAATTTGTTTCCACTACACCAGTAGTTCCACGGTCGTGGTCATGGAGTACCGCCGATCCACATTCAATCAGCTGCTGCCTAGCTGCCTTCTCCTTCCTGTCCCCGAAAGCCCTGTACCCTATTGTTTCCCCCATTATCAATGCCTCCCAGAATGTGGAGAGTAAGACCTTCCCATTCTGATTGCAGGTTACATGACTGTCGATGGTTCCTTGGCGAGGAGGCTGTCCTGCCTCAATGGGGGAGGGGTTGGGCCCAGCCCATCTCCAACTTCATATTGACATAGTATGGAGCACGGTCCGAAAATTACTATTGCGGAGTATTCTGCCCCATGACAGCTGAAAGCACTATTTTTCCCCACGACAAAAGTCGGTTTGATTCTGGTGTAGACCTTGTGGACCTGTGAGAAAGAGGAAAACTCCTTCTGCCTTGGGTGCATGAACCTCTTTGGGTCTGCCCCATCTGCTCCATAAAGATGCTCAGTTCTCTCACTGACCAATTGTTCCCCGATTCGAGGCTGTATCTGTCTGTCCACGTGCGCAGTTGAAGACCCCTCCCCCTCCATAATGAGTAGGTGGGAGTCTGTCGTGGATTTCTGCCATCGTCTTTTTCTCTAAGGTCTGCATTGTCCCAGTTGCGTGTGTACACATTCACAAGCACCACTGGTGCCCATTCCAAGATGCTGCTAACCATAACATACCATTCCCCCCTCCCCCCCCCCCCCCCCCCCCCCCCCCCCCCGCCCCCACCCCCACAGGTCCATTGTTCTTGTCAGTGTGAATGGCATCCTCTTACTGAACAGAATGCCCATCCATCTAGCCCTCATCCCATAGCATTCTTGGTAGGTCTGTCCTATCTCGCTTTTTCTTACCCGCAGTCTGTTCTTCTCCCTCAGGAATGTCTCTTGGGCTGCCCTTGGGCTTTTCACATGGACAAAGACTGCATCTTTTCACTAGGGTGTTGAGTTCCCTGAAGTACCAGGTGACTATTCCGATCGGGTGGGGGGAGAAGGGGGGGTTGCTGTTTTTTCCGTTCCCCCAGCCTCCTGCAGGGTCCACCATACTTATCGCATGGATGTGTCCGTGCACTTCGGGGTATCCCTTTGTTTGGGGGCCATTCAAGATGGGCATTGTTGATTTCTATGGTCCAGCCGTTGCCATGCATGACCTGTCGCAACCAAGGTTTTACCCTCGTCCCCCATCCCCTCCCCTTTCTGCCATGCGCTCTTGGAACTGCACCTCACCCCCTTCTCCACTTACTGTTCCGTACCAGCATGTTCGCCAGTGTGGTGACTCCGCTTTTGGCAGCGATTACTCCATTCCCCACCGGGTCTGTCCTCTTTCCCTCCTCCTCCCCACCCCAGGCATGCATTGAGCGAGAGCAAGATATATCCATAATTGAGAATGGTCCATTTGTGTTCATTACTTTAGCTGCTTTTCCAGCCCGTTCTTGCAGATGAACTCCTCTGCTTCTCCCGGCGTGGTGAAGGAATGTGCCCTGTTTTGGTAGGTCACTCACAATTTGGCTAGATTTAGCATCCCGAACCATATCTAGCTCCATACCTGTTTTGGCCCCATTAAACTCGGTCCGGCGCTTGGTCAGGTCAGCCTTAATGTCTTGGTACACGTGGATCGTGTGCTCTTCCCACTTCCAGAGCCATGTGGTTTGTGTCCAGTTCGAGATCCACTCCTTGTCCTGGAATTGATGGAGCTTAGTGGTGATGCCCCACAGTGGTTCTTCTGCCTTGGCCCTCTGTCAGAGCGATCTGTGGGCCCTATCCACTTCTGGGGACTTGGGGAAGTTCATTGCTCTGACCAGCTTACCTAGCATCTGTGCCACATACTCTGTAGGGTTTGTGCCCTCTGGTAGTCCCACAATCCTGAGGTTCTGGCGGCGAGACCGGTTTTCTTGGTCTTCCACCTTCCCCTTGAGCACTTCCTGTGATGCCACGAGCCTTGCCATCTCTGCTTCCAGTGAGGTGGCCGGTCCCCCTGGTTGGTGGCTACCTCTTTGAGCTTGTGTACCATCGTGTCCTGCACCTCCAATCATCACTCTGTCCTCTCCATTATCCACCTGCTCCATGATGACGTGCAAGCAGAGATCCTCACCAACGGAACTGGCACATAAGAGGGGTAGGGCATCTATGACTGCCGGCTTTACCGTTGTCTAATTTATTTTTTATGGGGTCTGTCCTTTAGGAGCTCCATTCATTGTCCTACTGGTGGGTAGGCAGGCATTTGAATCGGTGGTTCCAGTCGCTCCGCCATATCTTTCTCTACATTGCTCCTAGTGTCTGAAGCCTCGTCCTTCCTTTGCTGGTCCCTGCTGCCCTTATTATCTTTTCGGCCCCTTTGCAGGTTCGCGGACATATCTTCGGGAATGAAGAGGTTTTTTTTGGGGGGGGGGGGGGGGTTTAGTTGGCTGAGCAGCCAAGGCTGGGTCAAAAACACTTAATTTGAAGTTACCAAGAGGAGAGCCACCTTTCCTGCGACTGTTCAACACATCCGCACCACCGGAGGTCAACAGACTTCAGTTCTGTTGGCACAGAGTGGATCCTGATGGTCAGGGGAAAGTTTTGTAGGAGAGGGCTTGTAGAGGATCTTTGTTTTCCGAGTGTTTAGTCTGAAGCCCGTTCTGTCATATGCTTCGGTGAATGTGTCACCAATGGTTTGTAGCTTGGCTTCTGTGTGCACACGGGAGACATCTGCGTACAGCAGCTCAATGGCAGAAGGTTGCGGTGGTCTTGGTTCTGGTCTGGAGGCATCTCACGCACCCTTATTTGACCACAGTTTTCTCACACATTGGATCTGTGATAGTTCCATTGGTGAGGATCTCTGCTTGCATTTCATAATGGGGTAGGCAGAGAATGGTGACGAATTTCTGCAGACAGCCGAATTTGAGGATGTTCCATGATCCTTCACGGTTGGCCGAGTTGAAGGCCTTTGTGAGGTCGAAGAAAGCTATGTACAGAGGTTGATGCTGCTCTCTGCAAATTTTCCTGGATTTGTCGCGTGCTAAAGATCATGTCCATTCAGCCTCTTGATGAGCGGAAGCCTCACTGCGATTCGGGGAGATCTTCAGCCACTGGGAGGAGGTGACTGAGGAGTATTCTCGCGATTACCTTTCCCATGTTGGAGAGTAGGGTAATCCCTCTGTAATTTCTGCAGTCAGATCTGTCTCCTTTCTTGAGGATGGTCACAATTAGCGCCACTGAGATCACCCGGCATGCTCTCTTCCTTCGAGACGAGGTTTGATGAGGTTGTGCAATTTGACAAGAGTGCCTCTCCGTCGCATTTTAATACTTCTGCAGGGATTCCATCTGTGCCTGGGGCCTTGTTCTTTTTCAGCTGTCAGGTGGCTTTTTTGACCTCACGGTAAGCTGGGGTTGTACCGAGATGATGGCAGGTAGCATGTTGAGGGCACTTGCGTTGAAGGCTGTGTCTTGGTTAAGGAGGTCCTGTAAGTGCTCTCCAGTGGATGGTGACTGTCTCTCTGTTTTTGGCTCTGAGTGGGGTAGGTCTGTAGGTAGTTGGCTACATAAATACATAAATTTAATTGCTCTGGAGACGCTGTGCACATCATGGTTGTTGGTTGCTGAATTTCCTGCGCTCTTTCCACCACCAGCTGTTTATTTGCGAGTTCTTTGTACTTCGGCCTTCAGTTGCTTGTTTTCTCACTCGAGTTTTGGTGGAGCTGCTAGTTCAGGAATGCCTTGCGTTTGTGGTCAAGGAGATCCTGGATCTCCTGATCGTTCTCGTCGCACCAGTCTTGGTGTCTCCATGTCAAGAGCCCGAGCATCTCCTCGCAGGTGCTGATATGGTGGCTTTTAAGGTGGACCAGGCACTGTGGGCATTCAGCGGCTCTGGCTCATTGGTCGGCTGAGTAGCTCTTTCTTCTCAGGATCTTTGAGTCACCTGCCTGTGCCGGTTTAGGGTCAGGGTGATGATGGTAGAGCAGATTAGCCAGTGGTTGGTCCAGCAGTTGTCGGCCCCAGTTGTGGCATGGGTAATTCGAACATCTTTGTGGTTCCTTGTTCGGACGATCACAGAATCATAGAATCTCTACAGCACAGAAGGAGGCCTTTTGGCCCATCGGGTCGGCACCGGCCCTTGCTCCGATAGAGCACCCTACCCAGGCCTAATCCTCGTAACTCCACCTAACTTTTTTGGGCAATATTAGAATAGCCAATACACCTAACCTGCACATCTTTGGACTGTGGGAGGAAACCGGAGCACCCGGAGGAAACCCACACAGACGTGGGGAGAAAGTGCAAACAGCACATAGTCACCCGATGTCGAAGTCAAACTCTGGTCCCTGGCGCTGTGAGACAGCAGTGCTAACCACTGTGCCACTGTGCCACCTTATACAAAGGCCAGGAAGCACCAAGACGAGAATAATCAGGAGATCCAGGATCTCCTTGACTGCCAACGCAAGGCATTCCTGATGTAGTCTATTAGGTGCCAGTGTTTGGAGTGGGGGGGCTTTGCCATGAGGTCTTCTGCTTGGCCCTCTGGCAGAACAGGGTGTTCATAATGCTGATACAGATGCTGCCAGACCTGCTGAGATTTTCCAGCATTTTCTCTTTCGAATTATTACGCACACTGACTGTCTTAAAATAATAATCCATTGTTAATGAGCTGTCTAGTTCAGAAGGCTACTGAACTGCCTAATTTTACATCCTTTAATCGGAGGTTCCTAATGTCAAATCAAAAGAACAGAATTACAGGTTTATTTCTGAACAGGGTAAGGGGAACTTGTAGAGCAGGCTTATCCTAGGTGTGAGCGGGTGTGACCCACCATGTTTTCCAAGCATAGGTAACAGTTCAACTTCAAAACTTCCTAGAAAGAATTTCAACAAATGCTCTGTATTCGCATAACCTTTCACAGACTGTTTTTCCATGTATTGGCTGCTGATCGGCCCACCGATTTGGTAAGCGGAATGTCATCAGTTTCTGGATACGTTTTGAATGGCTTTTTTGATTGGGGAGCAGAGTGGAAAGGTAGGTTTGATGGGAGTGGGTGGGTCAGGGGGAGAGAGGGCGGGGGAAGGGAGTCGTCGCCAACCCGGCTCAGGAAGTGATGCTGGCCCCAACTTCGACTTCAGGCAACCATTAATTTACTTTCACTAGTGGGCAGGGAAGGGAGTGAGTGCATTGGGGAGAGGTTGGCTGGCTGCTGGTGTGAAAGGGGGAGTGAGAGAGGGGAGGGGAGGGGAGGGGGTGAGGGGCAATTGTTCCTTCCTTAAAACTGAAACTTTTTTTTAAAAATTGAATTTATTGCCATGCCAGGCTTATCCAACCTTTTGCAGGGGGAGGAGGGGGCACATTTCCATATTTTTCTCACTCAAGGGGATGAGCAAATTCTGGAAATAAAGAAAATGTAAAAGTCATGTGGCGTCATACAATTTTATGCTTAAAAACTTGTAAATGGGAGGGAATTTACAAATAATATGCAAGGGAATTCTTAACTAAATTTAGTCCATGCAAGTAATTAGGGTAGCATCTATTAACATTAAGATTAATCACAGGGAATCAATACCAGTAAGTAAAAGTAAATTGTAAATCGTTTTAGAGGAGAGCTAGCTTGGTGGGTGAAACTGTCCTTTGGTATTCTGTATTTTATACTGTATTATGTTTTGTCAGCACAAAAGTATATTTCTTGTGATTTGTTAGCCGTCATTCTGGATTTAGTTCCCTGTTGAAAGCAATTATTGCTTTGTTACAATAAATCTCAAAAGTTGTCATTTATTAAATACTCTTCTCATTTTGCAGACAAACAAAGCCCATTCTTGTTGCCATGTGTGGTGGAATCTCCTGAGCAGTTTATACTTTCATTGGGCGTAGTTGAAGTGGTCTTGGATTTAGATCTTCAGAATTTTACCTCCAGTGTTTACATCTATTTCAGACGATTGAAGAGGAAGAATTTGTCAGATTCTATTCTCTCAAATTATTTCATCCTCAATCTCTCTTTCCAATCTGAGCAGACTGAGAGCAAAATCGTTCTTCATGGTTTAGATTTGAAATCTGGAACCACCTTTGGTTTTCTTTGTAATTCTGAGTGTGATTGGCTGGGGGGAGACAGCCAACTTCTGGATATCTGCTAGTTATAGGCATTCTGTGAGAGTAGCTTGGTGTAACTATCTTCTTCTCTTCTCCTCTACTGAGGAAATACTGACCTCTGCTCATTGATCACTCAGCACCCCTTAACATCAGAGATTTAGTGTCAAGAATCTAAGCTGCAATTTCTCCAACTTGGGAAGCCACCTCTCATCTAAGGCTGACATTGATGCAGATATCCAATATTGCACGCCTAAAGAAGAGTCTTCAACTGTGATATCAACTGCTGATGCCAAGATCCCCATGTACAAAGCAGTCGTCCTCCCAACTTTTCTATACAGCTGAGGAATTTGGACTAGATATAGATGCCACCTCACCGCCTTGGAAAGGTACCATTAACACTGAGACAGATTCTCCACATCGGCTGGGAGGGTGGGTGTACTAACATCAGGATCCTTGAAGGAGCAAAGAGCACCAGCATCAAGGCCTTGATCATCTGAAACCAACTCCGTTGTGCCGGCCTTGTGTTCAGGATGCCAGAGTCCCGACTGCCAAAGCAAATCTTCGCCACCTCATGGAAGGCTCCTGAACAAGAGGACAAAGTGAGCTCTTCAAAGACACCCTGAAGACTTACCTAAGGAAATGCAACATAGACATCAACACCTGGGAGATTCTTCCTCAGAAGTAACCTACTTGGAGGAACCTCCTGATTGAACGGACGCAATTCTTCAAGAACACCAGACGGCAAGAGGAGGTCCAGAAAAGGAGCCTGAGTAAGGAATATCAGCGGTCGTGAGTCCAAGGAATAATCCCACCTCCCGTAAACATCTGCCAAATGTGCAGTTGACAATGTGGCTCTAGGATCGGGCTAGCCAGCTATGCAAGGACCCACCTAACCCATAACCAGTGACACAGGTTTTTAGGTGGACAATCGTACTCGTTAGCGAGTGATTGCTGAATAAAACCCTCTTTCTCTCCTTTTTAGTGCAGTGGCCTTACTTCATAAAACCGCAATAGCTATCCTGGATTTTATTTTAACTTTCCAAATGTCCTCTTATAACTCCCTTAATTATGGATTCTAACAATTTCCCAATGACATAAATTAAACTAACTGGTCTATTGCTTCTTACATTCTGCCTCCCTCCCTATTTGAATAAGGGTGTTGTATTAGCATTTTTCCAATTTACTGGAACCTTTCCTGCATGCAGGGAATTTTACATTATAACCAATGGATCGACTATCTCCGCTGCTTCTAGGATTATAGGCCATCTGGCCCTGGGGACTTGTCTGCCTTCAATCCCAATAATTTGTTGAGTACTCTTTCCCTAATGATAATTGTTCAAAATTCCACCTTTTCTATTACCTCTACATTATCTGTTGCTTTTGGGATGGTACTAATGTCCTCCATCATGACAACTGACGCAAAATATTGATTTAGTGTCTGACCATTTTTGTGTTCCCCATTATTAACTCTCCGGTCCCATCTTCCAAGGGACCAACATTCACTTTAGCTATTCTCTTCCCTTTTATATAATTATAGAAGCTTTTGCTAACCTTTTTTAAATATTTTGTGCTAATTTATTTTTCAGTTTTCCTTTGCTTCTTTTATTGTTTTAGTAACCCATTGTTGATCTTTAAAAGTTTCCCAATCTTCCATCCTGTCACTGGCCTTTGCAATATGGTATGCCTTCGTTTTTGTCTTTGTTAGCTTTAACTTCCTTGCTTAGCCATGGATGTTTTTTTCCCCAATCTTACAATCTTTCTTCCTCTCTGGAATATATTTTAGTTGGGAGGAATTGAATCTCAAACAACTGCCACTGCTCATCAACTGTCCTGCCATTTAGTTTTCTTGCCTAGTCCACTAGGGTGCCCTCATGCTTACCTTAGTGTGGGACTCCAGTGATATTGCTCCAAGAAACGATCTCTAATACAATCAATGAACTCTCCCTCGAGGCTATCCTTGTCAATTTGATTAATCCAGCCTATATGCATATTAAAATCACCCATTATTATTGCTATACCTTTCTTACAAGCTCCCCGGTATTTCCCAGTTTATACTGTGCCCCCCTGCACAACTACTATTTGAGGACAGATTACTCCCACTAGGGACCTCTTTCCCTTGCTAGTTTTTATTTCTATCCAGACTGATTCAGGGTCTTGATTTCCAATGCCTATCTCATTTCTCATTACAGCACTGATCCGTTTCTATATTAGCAAAGATAAATCACCTCCTTTTCCTTTCTGTCTATCCTTTCTTCTAGTTCATATGCTGTGAAAAGTGCAGAACAAAGAATGTGCAATTATTATCACAATAGTCCCCTTTTCCATGTAAAATAAATCTAATTCTAAACGCAGAATTTATATTCATTTTTGAAAGTGAGGCTTAAGGTTCACCCAGAGCATCAAATACTCTACTGCCGACCCTGGGTGGGAGAAGGTTAATGTGGAGCATAAACCAATTGGGTTGAATAGCCTGTTTCTGTGCTGTAAATTATATTTGATTTAGCTAATATTAGAATAGTTGTGCATCAAATTTTGTATTTATCCTTTGCAAGTACTGTCCTATAGAATGGCCCACCCTATTAACCAAAATACATTTTATAAATCATGTTTGCTACTTTTACTTGCACCAATATAATCTGTTCTAATGTCTAAGTAATAGAATTCCCATCTTTCATGACTAGTAGATTTTGGTGGACAGGAAATTACCCGGGGACATTCCAATTTATTGGGCATCTTAAATTTGGGCACAGGGTGTCCGGCACAAATCATGAAAAAGTTTCATTTTCCTGCTGCTGCTTTTTCAGGGAGGAGTTTCCTCAAAATGAACTTTTCAAATCAATTGTTAAAAACATCTAAGTAGGAATGAAGTTCAGTTCTCCTCTATCCTTGGGTTTTGTTTTAAAAGGAAAGAATCTAGGCCTGCCCAGGAGGTTCACCTGTGGGGGAAATGGGCCCTGTCATTATCCATTTCATGCTTTGAGGCACAATATATTTTTCTCTAATGCAATCCCTTGTGCTGGAAGGAGAAGGAAGACTTTTGAAGGATGATTCCATGGAAATGGAAGAATTTTAAAGATGGCCTTCCTTCGTTAGGTTAGAAAGTAAATGCTCATAGTAGCGCTACTCTTGCACCATAGGATCATAGAGAAGACTATTGACTTTTTGAAACTTTCTTCAGGTGCCTAGACCGGTCAGATGCCACCAAGTAGTAGAGCTGTGCCAGGAACCAATTTAATGTAGATCGCAAATAGTCGAGGCCCAAGTATCAATCTTGCTATTTTCTGTAGTTACAGACTGCAAACACAAAAATGCCCTGTTTATTCCTACTGTCTGTCTGTTAATCAATCCATGTTGGTAAATTACCCCAAATCCCATGGGTTCTAATTTTGTGTAATAACCTCTCGCATGGCACCTTAACAAATGCTCTTAAATCCAAATGCACCCTTTCTACTGCTGCCAATTATCCATCCTGTTATTTGCATCCTCAAAAAACAGGATTCCTGTTTCATAAATCTGTGCTTAATTATAATTTTATAAGTGTTTTGTTACCACATCCTTAATAGATTTCAACTTTTTGACTTATATTGATGTTAGGCTAACTGGTCTATACTTCCCAGTTTTCCCTATTCCTCTTTTCTTAAATAGCACGTTGATCTTTTCTAACTTTCAATCTTTGGGAACTATTCTAGAATCTAAGAAATTCTGGAAGATCAAAATTAATAGATCCACTACCTCCAAAACTACCTCTTTAAAACACAGCCGATCTGTGGGCATCAAACTCTGGCCACCTGTTGACACTTGACTGTCTGGCAGTTGAAGCAATTAACATTTTGTTAGGGCAAGGTACTAACATCCAAGGAGCTATACCAAGTGCTGAACAGCTGAATGGAAGGAAGTATACAGTGACATTCCCTAGGGTTCAGCAATAGGAACTGATGTTTCTGTTGTATAGAAATGACTTGGAGTATAGGGCACAATTTAAAATTTGCCAAATGACATGAACTTGGCATTACAGTAAACAGTAAAGAAGATAGTAATAGTATTTAAAAGGAAATAACAGCCTGGTGGAATGAGTGAACACATGGCAAATGCAATTCAATGCAGAAAAGGAGTACAAGAAGGGTAAGGAGACACAATGAGAGAAAATGCTGGAAAACCTCAGCAGGTCGGGCAACATATGTAAGGAGAGGAAAGAGCTAATGTTTCAAGTTATACTGTAGGTTGAGGGAATGAAAGATGAGTCATAGCCACAAAAAAGCCTCACCATACAATATAAATATCTCCCACTTTCTATGCATTTTAGCTTTGACAAAGGGCCAACTGGACTCGAAACGATAGTTATTTTCTCCCTACTGATGCTGCCGGACCTGCTGAGATTTTCCAACATTTTCTCTTTTGGTTTCAGATTCCAGAATCCGCAGTAATTTGTTTTTATTAAGGAGACACAATACAAGCTAAACCTAAAGGGCATTCAAGAACAAAGTGTTCTGGGAGTGCTTGCTCACAAATCTTTGATGGTGGCAGGGCACGTTCAAGTAGATAAAGCATACGGCTTCATACTTATGTAGAAACATAGAGAATAGGAGCAAGAGTAGGCTATTCAACTCATTGAGCTTGCTCCAATATTCAATATGATCATCACTCAATGCCATGCTATTGTGCTCTTCCTATACCCACCCATTGATGCCTTTAGAGTCTAGAGTCTAGAGTCTTCCTAAATATATTCAGTAACTTGGCCTCCACAGCCTTCTATCGTAGAGAATTCCACAGCTTGACCAACTGCTGAATGAAGAGTTTTCTCCTCATCTCAGTCCTAAATGGCCTACCCTGTGTCCTGACATTGTGACCCTTTGTTCAAGAACCCCCCATCCCTAGCCAGAGGATATAAAATCTCTGCATCTAGTCTGTCCAATCCTGTCAGTATTTTATACGTTTCAATGAGATCCCCTCTCTTTCTTTTAAATTTTGGAAGGTGACAACCAATGCAGCCATTATTTCCATGGCCACTTCCTTTAATACCCCGAGATGTAGATTATCGTCCCATTAATTTATTCAGTACTTTTTTTGAGTAATACAAATTTATTTCAATTCCTCCTTCTCTATGAAGACATAAATTAAGTAGTTGTTTAATTGCTCTGCCATTTCCTTGTTCTCCGTTACAAATTATCTTGTTCCAGACTGTAAGGGACCTATTTTTGTCTTCACTACCCTTTTCTTTTTGCATACTTAACTTTTATAGTCCACTTTTATGTCACTAGCAAATTTACTTTCATATTCTATTTCCCCCCTCTTAATCAATCTCTTGGTCCTCATTTGTTGAATTCTGAATTGCTCCCAATGCTCAGGCTTGTTACTTTTTCCAGCAACTTTATATGACTCCTGTTTGGATCTAATACTATCCTTAATTTATTTTGATAGCCGTGGTTGTATTTTTTTCTTGCTGTATTTTTGGCCCAGAAAGGAATATTTAACTGTTGAAATACAGACATTCATTCTTTACATATTAGCCATTGCATATCCACAGTCATGCCTTTTAATGAAGTTCCTCAATTGAACTTAGCTAATTCATGCCTCATACCTCCATAGTTTCCTTTGTTTAGATTTAGGACCCTAGTTTCAGATCCGACTTCTTCACGTTCTAATTAAAGGTATCGAATATAAAAGCTAAGACGTTATGCTAAGCCTATACAAAATACCTTTTTGCTCAGTGGAATATTGTGTCCAATTCTGGGTACCATACTTTAGGAAGGACAGGGTATACAGAAGAAATTTACAAGAATGGTTTCAGACATGAAGGTTTACATTTATCTAGATCGAATAGACAAACTAGGGTTATTCTTCTTAGAGCATAGAAGGCTAAGAAGTGATTTGATTCGAGGTGTTTTAACCATGAAGATGGATTGAGTAAATAAGGAGGAACTTTCGAATTGCTGGAGGGTCAATAACGAGAAGACAGATTTCAGGTGATTCACAAAAGATCCAGAGGCAAAATTAAGAAACACATTTTTATTTGCAATGAAGTGTTATAATTTGGAATGCACCATCTGACAGACTGGTGAAAGGTTCAATAATAGCTTTCAGAAGGGATTATATAATTAGAAGGGAAGAACTTTCACAATCTGCAGGAAGGCCAGTGGAAAGGACTAATTGGATTACGTACAGCATCATATTACCCACCATCAATCATTTTTGTTACTTCATCACAAAAGTTCAATCAAGTTGCTTAAATACGATTTGCCTTTAACACATCTGTGCTAGTTTTCCCTAATGAATCCATATTATCGTCTCTTAAAGATTCCTCACCACTGAGGTCAAAGTGACCTGTCTGTAGTTGCTGGGTTTAACCCTAATCATTTTTTGTTGTACTTACCAACTGTGCATTTACAATGCACAGTTCCATCATGACTTTACTGTCCAGCAGTCCAGGCAAGTTTACTATAGAGCAAACTTATATTGGGTTGCATTTTTTAAAAAATCTTTAAATAAATGACATTCGTTGCTATAAATATTATGTTCCATAAAACTGCAAATACTTTATGAACATTTGACGATCTTCGGTGATGTCTAATTTTGATTGTCCTTTAAATCAGGCGGCGATCTCCCACCCTCCTTTGGAGAGATTCCGCCTTGGAGAGCTTCCGGCCAATCTCAGCTCTCCAGTCCCCTCAGACACAGTGCTGCAGTGAATGTCCTGGGTACCGGAGGACATGGTGTGGCAGGGGTCCCAGGGTAGGGCGGGTAAGGAACGCCTGGGGTGTAGACTGGGGTGGGGGAGGGGGAATGGGCTAGGGGTGGGGGAGGGGGGTCACCAGGCCTTAAATGGAGGGTGCCCCTAATCAGAAGGGCCGACTTCCAACTGCCGAGCCGCTAGCCGCCCGCCAGCCTAAAAATTCAGGTTGGACGCGAAACGGCCCTTAAGTGGTCATACAAGGGCCTTCATTGTGGCAAAAGTGGGCTTTCCATCCAACGATCTAGCCATCCCAGCATAAAATTGCTACCAGGCTGGGACGGGTGGGACAGCAGAGGGAATCCCATTCCTTCAATTTCAAATTCTCCCCCTGCCTCAGCATGGGGGCGGGCAGATGTAAGCCCTGGACAATGCTTCTATAATTTGTATATATCTCTCTCAAGTTATTGTACTTACCAATCTTAAGAGTTCTTGACTGCATGTTGGTCACCTCGCTCTAATTCTTTGTTTCGTTTTGAGTCTTGCTCCTATTCCATACGTTATGTTACTCCCACTTTCCTCTTTATGCTTTGCCCATTAATGATACCAATGTTGTCCTGCACTATATTCTGGTGTGAACACGGAATTTCCAAATATCTTTGCACAAATATGGATAATATAATGACAGCGTTTGGAGCTCCCCGCAGCCACCGAATATGAATTACAGATTTATTTTACTGTGCATGTGTTTCCTGCCCATTGAAAGCAAGTTGAAGGGACACAAACGCAGCAGGACACTGCACCTTCTACACCAGCACATGGAAAATCTGTATAACATTGGCCCAACTTAACAACAAC
Source organism: Scyliorhinus canicula (assembly GCF_902713615.1). NCBI lineage: Eukaryota > Metazoa > Chordata > Chondrichthyes > Carcharhiniformes > Scyliorhinidae > Scyliorhinus > Scyliorhinus canicula. The sequence continues at coordinate 132,335,892 of NC_052151.1, read as the reverse complement.
TTCGTTTCTGACACTATCTTCAAGAAAGCTGCTTGAGCAAACCAGTTTTGTTTGCAAACCCAAACAGAGATGCGGTAATCTCTGTGGAAATACATAGTGTGTCGCCCTGATGAAAGCGACACTTGTCTGTTTCCTTTCTCAAGCAAAAAAAACGGGTAACGTTTTTTGTGAAAGTGATGTTTTTACAGAACGTCTTTAATGCAGCCAGCTTGTGCTACCCATGGCATATTGCATAAGGAAAGCTTAATGGGGGGAAATCTGTACATCGGAATTTCAGAATGTATAAACTGTATATGAACTGACACGCTTGTTCTGAACACATTTCGATGCGGAAAAAATGTCGACAGCTCCATTGGTTGGTATGCTTCATCCCCAGATAATTATCACCCTGCTGCAACTAACTTGAGTAAAAAAGGGGTTATATATCCATATGTTTATATATATATTTTGTGTTGCAGCTTCTTTTAAAAGCTGGTCAGAACATTCAATTGAACACGTCGTTCAAAACGGCAACTCCTCAGCCGGAGAGTCGAGTTGGAAATCCATTTGTACCCAAGAATAGTGCGACGTCAATTGGAAGACATTTTCAAACCAAAATAAAATACTTCTGTATTTCTACCGACCATATTCTGCGTTGAAATGTCGACTTTGGAGTTAAATGCAGATGCAGTCACAAAAATCTGCAAATGCCTGCTGCCTCACATTATTTTCACACATAAACATTTACACCAGCACACAGTGTCGGCGCCACACATACATATAGTCACATCATTATTTCTATTGGGAAAAGTCACACATCTTCCTTACTTGAACATTGAAAGTTCCAAAACATGACGTAGGTTCGCCACTCCTTTATGGTTATTTTTGTACCAAAAGCTTTGTAAACGCCATATGAGCCCTGAACTAACCTCCAACCTCGGAAAAGGTTACATTAATACAGAATTGATACCTCTTATCAGTCCCACCCATGTTCTGAAAGTTATATTTATTTTGACACTTGGTATTGAAGCAATGAGAATAATTGAACTACTTTAAACGAAATGTTTACTCCGAATTCCAGTCCCCCACGTCTCCCCAGATACAAAGCACTTTTCCATATTCTCCTTTCCCTAAATAAGACACACGGCTCTCATTCTCACTCTCACACAGCGACCGCCATTCAACGACTTCCTCATCCATACACAGAGGTGACCATCTGCATCATTAATAGAGAGCTCCATCGCCACCCAGCGTCTCCCTCACTGACACACAGCAAGGCCATGCCCACTGTCTGCCCCAGCCATACATAGTAAAATCCTCACTCACTGTCTTCCAAACCACATGCAAGATCCTCACCCAATGTATCCGCCACTCACACGCATACGACCATCACTCACTGCCTCTCCCACCCACAAGACCCTCGCCCATTGTCTCCCCCACCCACCCACAAGACACTCACTCACTTACAGTTCCCCCATCCACACACACAGGCACTCACTTACTGTCTCCCCCACCCACAGGACCCTCACTCACTGTCTCCCCGTCCACAAGACCCTCACCCTTTGTCTCTCCCCCCCCACACACAGGACCCTCTCTCAATTCACCTGCACAGACACACACAAGACCCTCACACACTTTCTCCCCGCCTGTACACACAAGAACATCACTGTCAGTCTTCCCCACCCACACGTACAGGACCCTCACCACTGTCTCCCTCACACATAGTAAGACCCTCACCCACTGTCTCCCCCACCCACACACAGTCAGACTGTCACCCACTGTCTCCCCCACACACGCACAGCAAGACCCTCTCCCATAGTCACCTTCCTACCCACACAGGTCCCTCGCCCACAGTCTCCCCCCACACACAGTCAGACTGCCACCCACTGTCTCCCCCACCCACACACAAAAAGACCCTCACCCACTATCTCTCCCCTCTACACAGTGACCCTCACCCACTACCTCACCCCCCCCCCCCCCCCCACACACAGTAAGACCCTCACTCACTGTCTCCCTCACCCGCACCAGACCCTCGCCCACTGTCTCGCTCACTGAGGTACAAGAAGCCCTTATTTCTTGTCGAGTATTTGCCAATGCTTCGAGGGGCTGGGTCCTCCAGTTCACTTTCAACAACCGTAAACGCGATCGCGCTCAGAATGCTTAGCTTTCGTCCACATTAAAACATATTGGTGATTGGTTGAGTATTTCACACGTGACCCAGACGAGGGGCTTTAAAGTTTATTCAGAGGGCTGTAATTTCCAGATGCACAGCAAACCTCACGGATACTTGTCAGAAAGAGAAGGGCTGTGAGAAAAAGAGGAGACGTTCATCATGAAGCAGTTGTGGAGTGGCGTTCTCGGCTGTGTCCTTCTCCTCATCGTCCAAGTTCGTGGACTTAATTACCGCTTTTACAGGGTTCCGAGCCAGAGAATGCGGATCCCACCGCCGGTCACATACCTCAGACCAGCTCTTCCACAGCGCAGTAATATTGCACAAGGTACACCGAAAAATAATAGAAAGCTTGGCTCTTTCACCTATCTCTGTCTGCTAAAAACAATAGCAAAATCTTACGCGCCACCCCCTTGATTGTAAAAAAAAAATTATTTTGCACAAGCGGTTTCTTATTTCAGTTCAAATCGTTTGAACATGATTAGTTCCAACTGTTTACATTTGGCCCTTGTAAAATGCTATTCGACATTGTTCTGCAAAGAATGGTGATTGTCTGTCTGTTTGCCAGGTAGATCCCCGAAAAATAAACAGCCACCGCAAGGCAAGCTATTTGAGAAACAGGCTTAAATAAATGTTGATCCCACCAGAAAGATTTAACTTGCTTGATTTTCCCTACTTGGCCACGAACAAGGCATTTATCGATAAATGTCATTTCTGAAAAATAATTATGATTACAACTCGACACTGAAACGAATATATTATTATGAATTTCACTTTTTCCCAACTGCCCTCGTGGTTGGTCAATGGTATAACTGTAATTGTAATACATTTAGGTTCCGCTGTATATTCTTCAGCAATTTAATAATGTTTCAATCGTATTTACAGATGTGCATTAATTAGTCAAATTTGTAAAATGTGTTTCACATGTATAATTAACAGAATCCAGCAGATTACAATGGGCCAGACCGTGAAGAGTTTGTTGAATTGCAATCATTTGTTGTGAATTTGGGTTATTACTTAATCTGTCCAAGCAGAACATTGAGCACCGCGTCATTCTGGCAGTGTATCGTTCTGTTTCCCCCCATCACTTCTTCATCATTTGTATTTCAATCTGAGTGGTCCTACCCTCCAAGACTGAATGTTGCCTCCTGTAATTGATCACCTATATAAGTAACCGATTATTATCTGATTTCGGCGCCTCTGAGCATCCTGGAAGTTCTCGAGATTCTCCACATTCTTTCTTGATATCTTTAAACTTATCATATTCCTGAACAAATTGAATAAAGTAGCGGCAGTTTTTTAAAGGTTTATTCCAAAAGCAAATATATAGTCAATTCTTTCCAGCGTTGTTACATACAGGGCAGCACAGTGGCACAGTGGTTGGAACTGCTGCCTCACAGCGCCAGGGACCCGGGTTCAATTCCCACCTTGGGTGACTGTGTGAAGTTTGTACTTTCTCCCCGTGTCTGCGTGGGTTTCCTCCAGCTGTTCAAAAATGTGCAGATTAGGCGGGTTGGCCATGCTAAATTAGGTTAGTGGACTATTGAGATGGGGTGGAGGAGTGGGCTTGGGTGGGGTGCTCTTTCAGGGGTCGGTGCAGACAGATGGGCCGAATTGCTTCCTTCTGCACTGTAGGGATTCTATTGTAAAGTGGGGAGGACCAGGATAATATTTGCAACAGGAGTGCCCGTTTTCTGCATCACTTCTAAAATTAATTTCTGATGTCAAATCAGGGGAAAGGGCATCTTTCTTAAAATCCCCAGAACCTCGCCACAGCCTCGAGAGCGAGTGCGAGCTGACGAAGAGACCCGTGTATTTATGCCGAGTTCCAGTGCACATTTTGATGCCCGCGTCAAAATGCGGCAAACTACTTCCAACTTTAGGGAAACCTGGAAGCGGTCGTTTTTGGGAGAGGCAGCACACAGACTATCAGCTAGCGCACATTAGCGGCGCTGCATCTCCGCCCTTTATACTATCACCTCGTCAATTTTAACCAGAATTTACGGATAATTCAGCCTTTGTCTAAACTTTAAAATGGCAACCAGGGGCTGGAAACAGAAATAGAGACAGAACATGCTGGATAAACTCAACAGGTCACACAGCATCTGCGGAGAGAGAAGCAGTTAACGTTTCAGGTCAATAACCGTTCACCAGGACTAAATATAGAGATGTAATGATGAAGAAGTCGAAGAGACTATAATTGATATGGTAGAAATACAAAAATGGGACGTGAATGACAATATAGTAGCTATCTGGAGGCAATATGAAGATGCAAAGAGAGAAACAGGGCAGCAAAAAACCCTTTAAAACACCGCACAGAGAACAGGAGGTTATGGTCCAAAATTATAATCCGTATCTCAGCTCCCAGATTCCTCTGCCCAATTTAGATTTCTATTATCCAGACAGTGTATGGCCTCACTAATCCATGAAGTTTTTTTTAATTGCCAGTTATGTCCTGGCCATACTTGCAGACTCTCTGATGACTTTAATGCAGACCCGGGCAACACAAATGATAGAAGACTGAAAATGTGACCATCTTGTTCGTCGATGGGCCGAATGGCCTCCTGCACTGTAAATTCTATGATACTATGATGTCAGCTTAAATAGTGGAACCAAAAAATGGCGCACTTCAACACTTTCATACTTTCCCGTAGATTAAACATTTCCTTTAGATTTGCCTCTATTTCGTTGGTACACCCCCCCCCCCCCCCCCCCCCGCCCCCCAGTGCGAGAACCTCGAGAGAGAGAATTTGGAAACAATTCCCCCGTTGTCAGTTTGATGGAAGTTATTTGGGCAGGAAGCCGCCGAGGACCTGCAGGAATCAGCACCTTGTGGAACTTAATGTGCGTCGTGTCCATTCGCTTATCCCTGGCGGGACTTTCCATTCCCTCGGTTGCTTCGCATGTGTTTTATTTGTTTAACTGCCAATCGTTCCCTCCCTTTCTCTCTGTGGGACTGTTATTCTGTCTAACTCGCCACATTTTTACTATCCTGTCTGTCATTTGTCTCTCTCTCTCTCACCTTTCTGATTGGCGTTTATGCCTCTAACAATTCGACATGCTATCTATTCCTCGGTCTCCTTCCAGTCCACACCAGGGTGTCAGCACATGCAAGCAAGCGATTACTCCTCCAAGACGAATTCTGAAATTATTTTCTATTTCTTGCAAGTTTTAGAAACATAGGAAATGGCAAGATTGCAGCGATCACCCTGAGAATAGACACAGGGCAAATGTACGTTTGTTAAAGAAATACATCTCTGTAACTGTGGTCAGCTTGCTCAGCATTGACCAAACTCAGCAATGGCAAAGGAAGACTAGACACATCTCGCTAATGGTAGGAGCTATCGCATGGAGGGAAATTCACAAATGAGAAGATTATTCACCATTAACACAAAAATGAGCACCAGAGGCTGCACTGAAGTTTCTGACTTGTGGCGCCAACTCAGCGGAGCTTCCCCTCTGAATTTTCTCAGGGGTTCTCCAGCTTGTCCTCCCACAGAGCCTGTTAAAAAAACAAGTAAATATTTCTCGAACGAAAGAGAAAATGCTGGAAAATCTCAGCAAGTCTGGCAGCATCTGTAGGGTGAGAAAAGAGCCAGCGTTTCGAGTCCAATGACTCTTTGTCAAATCTAACAGAGAAAGTGGGAAATATTTATACTGTGGAGTGAAAGTAAATATTTCAGCTGCTCCGGGTTTTCCTATTACCCCAGAAAGAATCATTTTGCCAGGCTTTAGAATGGAGACATCCTGGCTAGGGGCTTCTGTTGCAGAACCCTGTCATCTCCAGGTGAACTGTGGACGGGGCATGATCTGCCAAGGCACCGAGCTGTGCAGAGTTCAAACCAGGAAGTATCAAGCAGTGCAGATTAGTCTAACGTCTACAGAAAGCAAATAAAGATTGTGGCAAAGTAGATTATTTCTGGAAAGCACTTCTGATTTTCCATTCTGCACACTAGAAGCTGCTGACAGATTTATCACATAATTACAGACCGCACTGGAAGTCTAGGCATTATGACAGTAAAATTCAGACCACAAATTAGACCCAAATTATACGTAAAAATCGAGATAAAGATTGGAAAATGTATAGATTAGAAGTTGGGGTGAAAAGTGGCATAAACAGAAAAAGTAAAAGGCTAATAACTTATTTTATTTTAAATCTGCAACATTAACTTGCCTCTGAGGGAATAAGATGCCACATTTGTAAAACATTGTTTCAGTGCCAGAGGTGTAGTTCAACCTATTATATTGTTGAAACTCACTATTAAACATTCAAGCTCGAAACGTTTTCAATGATCTTTAGTGAGGAACTGAAGGGTGAGTACTAAGGTTTATGTCATTTCAGTAGTAAAGACTTCAACAGTGTGGTCAGTGAAAGAACAAGGTATCTCACAATAACTTCTACATTTCTGTAATTAACTATACATGTACAGATGCCAGATTTGCTATCAGATTTATCCTGTAATAATGGTGAGTGAAGGTAGCCTGGTTGTTATTACAACAGGTTAGCACTGCTGCCTCACAGCACCAGGGACCCAGGTTCAATTCTGACCTCAGTTGACTGTGTGGAGTTTTCACTTTCTCCCCGTGTCTGTGTGGGTTTCCTCCAGGTGCTCTGGTTTCATCCCATAGTGCAAAGATGCGCAGGTTAGGTGGATTGAGCCTAGGTAGGTTGCTCTTTCAGAGAGTTGGTGCAGAATCAATGGGCCAAATGGCCTCCTTCTACACTGTCGACATTCTATGGGAACAGAAAAATCTGGGTCAGTATTGTTTTCATGTGGCTATATTGTCTATCCTTCCATGGTGCATACTGGAATTGAAATGAGACTAGGGTACATTTTCACTTTTTAAAGGAAAAGTCAGACTTATTTAATTGCTTTGGAAAAGGAAAGCGGCATTCTAATGTTTTCTTATTTGAGCACCCCAGTCCAACGCCAGCATCGTTCTCCCCGTGTATGCGTGGGTTTTCTCCAGGTGCTCCGGTTTCCTCCCACAGTCCAAAGATGTGCAGGTTAGGTGGATTGGCCATGCTAAATTGCCCTTAGTGTTCAAAATTGCCCTTAGTGTTGGGTGGGCTTACTGGGTTATGGGATATAGTGGAGGTGTGGGCTTGGGTAAGGTGCTCTTTCAAAGAGCCGTGGCAAACTTGATGGGCTGAATGGCCTTCTTCTGCACTGTAAAATCTATCTCCACATCATTTCTTATTTGGTACCAACAATTGGACATGCCATCAAAAGAGATCTGACAACTGCTATATAGAGGTGAGGAATGTTTTCCTGTAGTTTTGTACTTTCAGAACTCTACTTCACATCCTGTTCCACAATATGACCCCATCCATCATTCTGCCTTCACCAACCTCCATTGAGTTCTACTGAAGTGCCCCGATTCTGAAATCAAAATCTGCATTTACAAATCTCTTCACATTCTCTGCCTTGTTTTTATTGGCAATCTCTTCACAGACCATAAGGCCACAGACCATAAGGCACAGAAGCAGAAGCAGGCCATTCAGCCCATCGACTCTGCTCCGCCATTCAATGAGATCATAACCAATCTGATATGATCTGGAGGGATTTCTGAATAAATTCTGATGAAGCACAGTGTTTAAAGATTAAATGAGGTCACAGAGGATTAGAATCTCATTCACCAAGGTGAAAATTAGTGCGTTCATGTCCCAAACTATCCTTTTCTGCTTTCTATAATGGCAAGGGACAATGAGTAATTTGTTACCTCACTTCAGATGACTGGCATGCTATTCACTTGAGATGGCATCCTTGCTTACCCAGTGGAGGGTATTTCCAGAAAATGTATTATTTTGTTTGACAGGCCTCCGGCTGAACCCCTGAAAGAGGAAGACGTTAGAGAGACATTTTTCCGACTTCTAGCGAACATAGGAAGGAAAATGAAAAAGAGATACATACAAACCATTTGGGTTTAAATCGGGAACCCAGCTTATTGAGTCACCATAAGTTCAAAGCAAGTCAAAAACAGAAGTTAACCTGTTGATAAGAACATAAAAACATAGAAATAGGAACAGCAATCGCAGGAATTCACCCCCCCCCCCCCCCTCAAGCCCAGTCCACCATTCAAAGAGATCATTGCTGATCTTCCACATCAACACCACTTTCCTACTACCCTCGCATCTCTTGATTTTTTAAATATGTGGATATCTACCGATATCAGACTTGAACATATTCAATGACTGAACCTACAGCGGAGAATTCCAACGATTCACCATCCTGTGAGTGAAGAAATTCCTCCTCATCTCAGTCCTAAATGGCCTTCCCCATAAGCAGGTTAATAACCTCATGAACGTGTTTTCAGTCTTTCTACTGAAAGAATGGAGAAATGCACATGAACACACGTGAAAAAGACTTGAACATCCGTTTATATCACAAATGGTCATCTCCCCTGGTTTTTCTGTTGTATGATTAAATATCGGGCAGTATGGACAATTGCTGAGCCCCAGAAAATATCTAAGATGGAATCAAAAGCCTGGATTTTCACAGTATTGGATGGGGAACAGAAATAAGTCATCCACTTGTTCCCGCCCACGCCCTCTCAGCGGGGCGAATCAAGGACTTGTTGCGAACTAGCGCCCCCCGGCGAGCTGGCGGCCGGTGAACGAACGATCGAGTGGCGCCCAATCGAGTGTCGAGGCTCATACATCAGGTGGAGGAGAGGTAATACTGTGAACAGGAAGTCGGCCAGAGTAAGAAAATTGAGAGTGCGTTTCCTTATTTCCTCAAACAGTGAATAAATGAAGTAAACGAAACACTGCCACCTTCACCAATAGACTCTGCTACACGCAGAAAAAAGGAAGGCTTTTTAACAGCCCTCATGCCCCTCATACATAAATCGCTCCCAAACCTTTCCCCATCCAACGGCCACAAAATGGAGTGGGGAATAGAAAGTTGCATATAATTAGGTCTTTAATAAGCTTATTAATTTGTTCTTTCAAAATGACGGGCAGACTTTTGATTTATGTGCCTGCTCGCCTCCCATAATATTGGAGACCAGAAAAATGATGTTTTGCTAAAACACGGCGGTGCGGCAGCCACCCGATTTGCAGCCGTTAAATCTAGTCATGATGTGGATCTTAAATCTAGTGTAACACACCTCACCCCGCCCTATCACTTGGTAAAGCCATTCATCTAGCCTTCACTGAATGGCTCCGGCCTGATTTCCTTCATCTTTCTGATTCTGGGCTCCTTCACATTCCCTATCATTTCCTACATCAGTGATGATAATAAACCTTTTATAGCCATGTGGGCCCTACAGCCCATAAACCTCGGGGCCTGTCAAAACTCTTCAAGTAGTGCTCACCACCTGCTTCTACTGTGTGAAGAGTTCTGGACATTTTAAATGTTAAAGCTACTGTATAAATTTAATCTGCTGCTGTGATGCCTCACAACAATTGTTCCATAACCATTATTATTTATTAGGGAAGGTTGGTCACATAGGATATGATTAATTGTCTAGAGCTTCACTCTATTGCTTTACCATCACTGAGTCGAAATCCTGGGACTCCCTAGCTAAAAGTACCTTCACTATACCGTGTCCGGGTGCTCCGGTTTCCTCCCACAGTCCAAAGGCCTGCAGGTTAGGTGGACTGGCCCTTCGTGTCCAAAAAGGTTAGGAGGGGTTATTGGGTTACGAGGATAGGGTGGAAGTGAGGGCTTACGTCGGTCGGTGCAGACTCGATGGGCCGAATGGCCTCCTTCTGCACTGTATGTTCTCCGTTCTGTGTTCTATATTCAGTAGATGGCTACCCAGACCTTCTCAAGGGCAACTAGGGCTGAGCAATAAATGCTTATCTTGCTAGCAGAGCCCATATTCAATGAACATATAAAATAAAAAAAAACACTTTGAACAACTTCCCTCAGAAGATTAAATACGTAATTGTGATCAACGATAAAGCGAGTTCACTTCCGGTTGCGGCTATGCGGAGCTAAGCTGCACGTTCGGCAGCTCCCGCTACTTAAGGACTTTTGGGCCAATTTGAGGGCCCCAAACGGCGCTGTTTCGACGAATCCCGGTGGGGGAAGGTGTCTAGAGGAGCATTCCCCAGAATTTATGGTGCTCACCCGGAGTGGGGCAAAGGAAAAAGCTGCAGCAGCTCCCCAAGAAAAGCGGGGGAAGAAGGACAAAATGGTGGCCGGCGGAACACCCGAGGACTGGTGGAAGTGGGCGCAGGAGCAGCAAGCTTCTCTCCTGCGCTGTTTTGCGGAGCTGCTGGACTCCCTGAATGCGACTACCAACAAGCTGCTTGGGACCCAGGCGGCCCAGGAGGCGTCCATTTGGGAGTTGCAGCAGCAGGCCGCTGAGAGGGAGGAGGAGGCCGTGGTCCTCGTGGGGAAAGTGGAGTTGCACGAGGCTCTCCACAAAAAGTGGCAAGACCGCTTGGAGGAGCTGGACGTTCGCACGAGGCGAAAGAATTTGAGGATCCTGGGCCTGGCGGAGGGGCTGGAGGGGTCGGATCTCCCGTCGTACGTGACCACGATGTTGAGCTCGTTGATGGGGGCGGGGTCCTTCCATTTGCCCCTGGAGCTTGAGGGAGCTCACAGAGTGCTGGCCAGGAGGCCTAAGGCAAATGAGCCCCCGCGGGCGGTGCTGGTGCGGTTCCATCGATTCAGCGACCGGGAGTGTGTGCTGCGCTGGGCCAAGAAAGAGAGGAGCAGCAAGTGGGAGAATTTGGTAGTGAGAATCTACCAGGACTGGAGTGCGGAGGTGGCTAAGCGGCGGGCCGGGTTCAACCGGACGAAGGCGGTGCTTCATGCCAAGCAGGTCAGATTTGGAATGCTGCAGCCTGCGCCCCTGTGGGTGACATACAAGGACCGGCACCACTACTTTGAGTGCCCGGAGGAGGCGTGGGCCTTTGTACAGGCGGAGAAGCTGGACTCGAACTAGGGCCTGGGGACACACTATGGCCGTTGCTGTTTTCGCTGTTGCTGTTCTTTAACTTTGACATGTGTGTTTTTTATGCTAGTTTTCTTTTTGCTCTGTTTCTGGGTGGGTCTGTCTATTGGGTATGGGTGTGGGGTATGTGGGGAATGTTGGGGGTTTGTATTTTATATGTTCTCTTCTGTACGGGGCTGGGGGCTGGGGTGAAACTGGATTTTGGGGAGCTGCGTCAGAAGGGTGGGGTGTGGCAGTGTGAAAGCGCAGGAGGGGCGGAGCTGGCGGTGGCCTCTACTGGTTTTCTTTCCCGCGCTGAAGCGGTGCCAAGGAGGTGTGGCAAGAGGGGGATGACCCCATGCCGGGAGGGGATGGGTTTTGGCGGGAGCTGCCGGGGTCAGCAGAAGTCAGCTGACTCACGGAAGTACCATGGAGGGTGCGTCGCGGCTAGGAGGGGTCCGAGCCTGGGGGGGGGATACCGGGTTGCTGCTGGAATGGCCAGGAAGGAGCTGGTGTGGGCCGGGGGGGTAGAGGAGAGGCATTATCGCCATGGGGAACGAGTCGGGCGGGGCGAGCTGGCCTGGGGCGAGCAGTCGATAAGCTATGGCTAGCCAGCAGGGGAGGGGGGTGGGTTGCCCTCTGATCCGGCTGATTACCTGGAACGTGAGGGGGCTGAATGGGCCGGTTAAGAGAACTAGGGTATTTTCTCATCTGAAGGGGTTGAAGGCGGACGTGGCTATGGTCCAGGAGACCCACTTGAAGGTGGCGGACCAGGTTCGTTTGAGGAAGGGGTGGGTGGGGCAGGTCTTTCACTCAGGATTGGACGCGAAGAACCGGGGGGGTGGTGATTCTGGTGGGGAAGAGGGTGGCGTTCGAGGCGGCTGAGGTGGTGTCGGACAAGGAGGGCAGATATATTATGGTGAAGGGTAGGTTGCAGGGAGAGAAGGTGGTGCTGGTTAATGTATATGCCCCGAATTGGGATGATGCTGGGTTCATGATGCGTTTGTTGGGCCGCATTCCAGACCTGGAGGCAGGGGGCCTGATCATGGGGGGAGACTTTAACACAGTGCTGGATCCCCCACTGGACCGGTCCAGTTCAAGGACAGGTAGGAGACCGGCGGCGGCCAAAGTACTGAGGGGACTCATGGACCAGATGGGAGGGGTGGATCCCTGGAGGTTTGGGAGACCGAGAGCGCGAGAGTATTCCTTTTTCTCTCATGTCCATAGGGTTTATTCACGAATAGATTTTTTCGTCCTGAGCAGGGGATTGATCTCGAGGGTGCAGGATGCCGAGTATTCGGCCATAGCGATTTCAGACCATGCTCCGCACTGGGTTGATCTGGAGATGGGGGAGGCGCGGGACCATCCCCTGGATGTGGGGATGCTGGCTGATGAGGAGGTGTGTAGGAGGGTCCGGAGAAGTATTGAGGGGTATCTTGATACCAATGACACGGGGGAGGTCCGGGTGGGGATGGTCTGGGAGGCTCTGAAAGCAGTGATCCGGGGGGAGCTAATCTCCAGCTGGGCCCACAGGGAAAGGAGGGAGAGGAAGGAGAGGGAGAGACTGGTGGGGGAGGTCCTGGATGTGGACAGGAGATACGCGGAGGCACCGGAGGAGGGGTTGCTGGGGGAACGGCGTAGTTTGCAGGCCAAATTTGACTTGTTGACCACCAGAAAGGCGGAGACACAGTGGAGGAGGGCGCAGGGCGTGGTATATGAGTATGGGGAGAAGGCGAGCAGGATGTTGGCGCATCAGCTCCGTAGGCGAGATGCTGGTAGGGAAATTGTTGGAGTGACGGATGGGGGTGGGAATGTAGTGCAGAAGGGGACAGAAGTAAATGGGGTCTTTAGGGACTCCTACGAGGAACTGTACCGGTCGGAACCTCCGATGGGGAGAGGGGGGATGGAGAGCTTCATGAACAGGCTATGTTTCCCAAGGGTTCAAGAGGAGCTGGTAGAGGGGCTGGGGGCCCCGATAGAGTTGGAGGAGCTAGTCAGGGGGATTGGACAAATGCAGTCAGGTAAGGCCCCGGGGCCGGACGGGTTCCCGGTGGAATTTTATAAAAAGTATGCGGATCTGGTGGGCTCCCTGTTGGTGCGAGCCTTCAATGAGGCATGGGAGAGGGGGGGGGCTTCGCCCCCGATGATGTCGCGGGCACTGATCTCTCTGATCCTAAAGCGGGATAAGGACCCCTTGCAGTGTGGATCATACAGGCCTATCTCGCTCCTCAATGTTGACGCCAAGTTGCTGGCGAAGATCCTGGCCACCAGGATGGAGGATTATGTGCCAGGGGTGATACACGAAGATCAGACAGGATTTGTCAAGGGACGGCAGCTCAACATGAATGTGCGGAGACTGCTAAATGTTATCATGTTGCCGGCAGTGGAGGGGGAGGCGGAGATAGTGGTGGCGCTGGATGCAGAGAAAGCGTTTGATAGAGTTGAGTGGGGGTACCTGTGGGAGGTGCTGGAGCGGTTCGGATTTGGGGAGGGATTCACCAAATGGGTGAGGCTGCTCTACGCGGCTCCGATGGCGAGTGTAGTTACAAATGGAAGGAGATCGGAGTACTTTAGGCTCTACCGTGGGACCAGGCAGGGTTGCCCCCTGTCCCCCTTGCTCTTTGCACTGGCGATTGAACCTCTGGCTGTGGCGTTGAGGGAGTCAGGGAGATGGAGGGGTCTGGTGCAGGGTGGGGAGGAACATCGGGTGTCGCTGTATGCGGACGACCTGCTGTTGTATGTGGCGGACCCAGAAGGGGGAATGCCGGGGGTGATGGAGCTGTTGGCGGAATTTGGGGGCTTCTCGAGTTATAAGTAAAATTTAGGCAAGAGCGAGGTATTTGTAGTACACCTGGGAGATCAGGAGGAGGGAATTGGGAGGCTCCCGTTTAAGAGGGCAGTGAAGAGTTTCAGATATCTGGGGGTGCAGGTGGCCAGGAGTTGGGGGACTCTCCATAAGCTTAATTTTACCAGGCTGGTGGAGCAGATGGAGGAGGAATTTAAAAGGTGGGACATGGTGCCGCTATCGTTGGCGGGTAGAGTGCAGTCCGTCAAAATACGGTTCTCCCGAGGTTCTTGTTCCTCTTCCAGTGTTTGCCCATCTTTATCCCTAGGGCCTTTTTTAGAAGGGTGACCAGCAGCATCATGAGCTTTGTTTGGGCGCATGGGACCCCGAGGGTGAAGAGGGTCTTCCTGGAGCGGGGTAGAGATGGTGGGGGGCTGGCGTTACCCAATCTCTCGGGGTACTACTGGGCGGCCAATGTGTCGATGGTGCGCAAGTGGGTGATGGAGGGGGAGGGGGCAGCATGGAAACGGATGGAGAGGGCGTCCTGTGGGGATACAAGTCTGGGGGCCCTGGTAACGGTGCCGTGGCCGCTCCCTCCTATGAGGTATACCACGAGTCCGGTGGTGGCGGCTACCCTCAAGATTTGGGGGCAGTGGAGGCGACATAGGGGAGAAGTGGGAGGCTCGATGGAGGCTCCGTTAAGGGGGAACCATAGGTTCGTCCTGGGGAACATTGATGGGGGATTTCAGGGTTGGCACAGAGCGGGCATCAGACAGCTGAGGGACCTGTTTATTGATGGGAGGTTTGCGAGCCTGGGGGAGTTGGAGGAGAAATTTGGGCTCCCCCGGGAAACATGTTCAGGTATCTGCAGGTAAAGGCATTTGCTAGACAGCAGGTGGAGGGATTCCCTTCGCTTCCCGCGAGGGGGGTGAGTGACAGGGTGCTTTCGGGGGTCTGGGTTGGAGAGGGGAAGATATCTGATATCTACAAGGTTATGCAGGAGGTGGAGGAGGCGTCAGTAGAGGAGCTGAAAACTAAGTGGGAGGGGGAACTGGGGGAACAGATCGAAGACGGAACATGGGCTGATGCCCTGGAGAGGGTTAATTCTTCCTCCTCGTGGGCGCGGCTTAGCCTCATCCAATTCAAGGTGCTGCACCGGGCCCACATGACTGGGACGAGGATGAGTAGGTTCTTTGGGGGTGAAGACAGGTGTGTCAGGTGCTCGGGGAGTCCAGCGAACCATGCCCATATGTTCTGGGCATGCCCGGCACTGGAGGAGTTCTGGAAGGGGGTGGCGAGGACGGTGTCAAGGGTGGTGGAATCCAGGGTCAAGCCAGGATGGGGACTCGCGATCTTTGGGGTTGGGGTGGAGCCGGGAGTGCAGGAGGCGAAAGAGGCCGGTGTTCTGGCCTTTGCGTCCCTAGTAGCCCGGCGAAGGATTTTGCTACAGTGGAAGGATGCGAGGCCCCCAAGCGTGGAGACCTGGATCAATGACATGGCGGGTTTTATTAAGCTAGAGAAGGTCAAATTCGCCCTGAGAGGATCGGTACAAGGGTTCTTTAGGCGGTGGCAAACCTTTCCTCGACTTTCTGGCTCAACGATAGGGTACTGGGACAGTAGCAGCAGCAACCCGGGGGGAAGGGGGAGGGAAAAGGGGGGACGGGGACGATGACTATGTTTGTTTATTTAATTTTAATTTATTTTTAAGTTCTCTTGTTGGGGTTGGGTGGGGGGGGGGGGGGGGGGGGGGGGTGGGGGGGATATGATACATGCGTTGATACGGTCTGGGGGGTATTACAGTTGTTATGGGTTATTTTGTTGCATTTCATTGTTTGGTGTTATATTTTATATTTTATATTTTCTGTAAAAAATTCCAATAAAAATTATTAAAAAAAAACGATAAAGCGAGTTTATCTGTTAAAAAGCAGGGCTTTGATAAGCTGATTTAAAAAAAAATGTTAGTGACCCCAAGAATTGTACAATCTACTCATGTTAATAAAAATGAATGAAATGAAAATCGCTTATTGTCACGGGTAGGCTTCAAATGAAGTTACTGCGAAAAGCCCCTAGTCGCCACATTCCGGCGCCTGTTCGGGGAGGCTGGTACGGGAATCGAACCGTGCTGCTGGCCTGCCTTGGTCTGCTTTCAAAGCCAGCGATTTAGCCCAGTGCTAAACCAGCCCCAAGTGGTTGGTTGATGAGTTTTAAAAAAAAACAAATAAAAGTTCAGTTTCAAATGTGCATGTTCTTGGCCAGACCGAGAACACACTTTCAACATCTAAAAGCATCAATTAGTAACTCAGGTACTGCAGGGTGGGGTATTTTTTTTGCACTGCAATTCATAGTACAGCAAATAGAACTCACTAGACAACGTTTCTTGTCAGTTATCATTCCCACAGAGTCTTAAACACTCCAACAGCAACAACAAAAAAAACTTTTTCATGTGACTACTGGAGCATTATGCAATAAGAGAGTTTAACTGTGTTCTTTTAATGATAGATTTGCAATTAATTTAGAGATTGGCAGTTTGATTGTTTATTTCGAGGAAATCCGTGGTGATTGACATCATCAGTGTTACAAAAGTAGTGAAGATGATGAAATAGATCAAGAAGTAACCATTTATTGACAGAATGTTTTGATTTCTAAAGTCTAGATTGCAGAAGGAAAGCAGTCCACAACCTTATGGTGTTGACGTATATCATGAGACAGTGCAGCGCCATAAAGCCAACACAGCAAGTGTCAGGGAAGAGGGCCAAAAGGGAATATCTTTAATTTCTTTTAAGTTTGCATAGAACAGGCATTCCATATCTTACATCTTGCTGTTCCGACCGTAGTCAACGTTCTGTCAATGCTTACCACTGCAAACTGCTATTTTAATATTTTCAATTTTTCTCGGGCAAATGTCTCGATGCATTGCCGATTCTGGTCAGGAGGTGGCTTTGTGATGAGAGGTTCTGAAGTCTTTTCTCCCAACCCTTTGCCGCCTCGCACTCAAAAAGATGCATCAATTGAATGTATACAACATCACACTTAAAAAAATATAAGTACATTGTATTTCTACAAATGTGTACCTTTTTATATTTGTTACTTTCACAGAAGCACAATGTAAAAGTCGACCCCACGATTTGGTTTATATCATCGATAGCTCCCGCAGTGTCCGACCTCAGGAGTTTGAGAAGGTGAAAGTCTTCCTAGCTAATATGATTGACACATTGGATGTTGGACCTGATAGCACCCGAGTGGCAATTATCAACTATGCAAGCTCTGTGAAGGTAGAGTTTATGCTCAAAACATACAATAACAAGAGAGATATGAAGCAGGCAGTTTCTCAAATCGAACCCCTTTCAACGGGAACCATGACAGGTTTGGCCATTGAGAGTGCGATGAATACGGCTTTCAAGGAGACTGCTGGAGCAAGAGCTCAGGAACTTGGAATCTCCAAAGTAGCCATCATTGTGACAGATGGAAGGCCCCAGGACCAGGTGGCAGAAATATCTGCAAGTGCCCGGGCTGCTGGCATTGAGATCTATGCTGTTGGGGTGGACAGGGCAGACATGCAGTCACTCAGACTAATGGCCAGTGAACCAGTGGATGACCATGTCTTCTATGTGGAAACATATGGTGTGATCGAGAAGCTGACTTCTAGCTTCATGGAGACGCTTTGCGGTAAGCTATTTCTTTTGTCAATAAAATATGGGGATACAAATTAAGTACACAAAATTGCCATCTAATAATGTATTGCGTTTTTGCACAGCCCCAAATTGCTTTTAATACTTTGCAAACGTTGTTCTCTGGATATTGTAGAGCATTTTGGTTCAATGAAAGAAAAAATTGAAGCAAAGTCTCAGAAAATGGACGTTATTCAGGAAAATAACAAACCGTTTAAAAATTTCAAGTCCAAGAAAAATCTACTAAAGCATTAAAGAGATAGAAAAATACATATTGAAATAAAGAACCATCGCAGTATAAACATAAATAATAGGATATTGGGGGAAGAACTTCCCTGAAAGGTCTCCTGTCATCAATCGTAACTTTAGCAGAAGGGCCATAGAAATCTGAAAAAATGGAGTAAATGGGTAAAGTTAGAGTGGGCAAGTGCAGAACTCTCATGGAAATTCCTCCTCACTGTCAAATTCACAAATTCACATGTCCACTTCACATTTTGGATAGATTCAAAACTGAACAAATGGAACAATAATTAATTGCTAAACAAGTCTACTGATAAGCCAGTGACACTCTGAAGTTTGGCCAACTTATACAGTATTAAAATAATCATTGATTTTTCAGGTTGAAAATACAGTAGCTTTCTATGCTAATAGCATGTTTTAAAAATGTTTTCTGTAGTCCACTCTGTCACCATAACGTCACCAAAAATTCAGTAGAAGCACTGTTTACGCATATTGGTCATCAGAGTTTAGGAAGAATGTCAAGGAAAGAGAACAGAGGAGGTTTACCAAGGTGATAGCAGGAACAAGTTAGGTGGAGAAATTGGAGAAAAGCTCAAATTCGATGTTCAGTGCTGAGTGGTCGCACAAAACGTAGCTATCCACCTAGGAAATAGAATCCAGGCACTTTTAACTGAAAATAGCCTGCCAGAACCCAGAAAAAAAAAGCATCCCCTCATCAATCTCTTCAATCTACTACCTAAAATGAAAATATAAACAAAAATGTCAAGCGACAGTTGCACCATAGGCCGCAAGGAAACGAGAGGCAACAGGAGCCTGGAGAAAGCGGTGAGCGAGTCACCCACGAGGTGGAGAAACTCTGGATACACCTGCAAGAGAGGGGCCAACAAGCCAAGCATGGGGCTCCCCCTCGCCGGAGGACGGATGGAGGAAGTTCTTCACCAGAGAGCTAAAGGTGCTCAAAGAGGACATAAGACTCGGAGTTCAGGCAGCAGTCAAGGTGGCAGTCACGGAATCCTTGACCGCCACACAGGTGGCCCTCAACAAAGTGGAGAGGCGAGTAGAGGCCCAGGAGAGCACAATCAATGAGCTGGAAAAGGCTTCCATGGACCATAGCGACAGCATCATCATACTAGAGATAGAAATAGCAAGGTTGGTAGTGACCCAGGAGAGCTTCAAGTGAATGTGGAAGTCCAAAGGAACCGGTCAAGGTGCCAGAACATAAGGATAGTGGGACTGCCAGAGGGAACAAAAGGCAGGAACCCCGCGGATTACTTGGCCCAGATACTGGGAAAACTGGTGGGAAAGGACAGCTCCCCAGCCCGTTAGAGATAGACAGAACCCAGAGGTCACTCTGGCTAACACCTAGGACTGGAGACCAGTACAGGGCAATAATTGCAAAGGTGCACTGGCACCAAGAGCGGGAGAGAATCCTGAGATGGGCCAGGCAGACGAGAAACTGCGATGGGGTCACGAGATACGAATTTATAAGGACATTGGGGCAGACTTGGCCAAGCGTAGGGTCGAATTCAACAGAACAAAGGCAGCCCTGTTTAAAAGTGGGTTGAAGTTTGGGATGCTTTCCCCAGCCAAGCGTAGTGTAAACTTTTGGGAGAGGAACACGGTTTTACGGTCCCCGCAGATGCAGACAAATTCATCCAAAAGAATGGGCTGGGCTGGCAGCAGCAGAAACAGAGGTGAAGATATCACTCTGAGAGACGAAGAGGATGAAATTAGCGCAGGACTGTACCGCCTCGCTCTGAAACCAAAAACAAATGCGCAGAAAGGAGAGGGCGAGGGCAGCAGGGGGCAGGAAAAAGGGAGAAAGAGGAAGAGGGGAAAGGGAAGAAAACAGCCGACGAAGGAGAGGCTCAGACCAACCTTGGGAGGGTGGCCACCACCCTGGCGAGAAAGTTAGTGCCAGGAGATACGTGTAAGGGGTAGGGGCATGACACATCTCCGGCGGGGGGAGAGAGCACTTGGCGACGGGCAGGTACACATCACAAGAGGGGTGACAGGCAGAGGGGTGGGGGGGGGGGCATAGTGGTGGGAGGGGGGGGAAGAGAAAGGGGAAGGTGCAGATCCATGGAGAGACAAAGGGTGGGGGGGGGGGGGGGATAGGGCTCTAGGCTGGCTACTACAGGCAACACATGGCAACTGAGAACAAGATGGCACCGCAAGCAGCCACTTTGGTGGGTCCCCAAACAAAGAGAAATCCCGGAGTGTATGGGCTCACAACATGACGTACACCTAGTTGGCGGGCATGTTGGGTGACCCCTGGACAAAGGGAAACCCCGGAGGACAGGGACCGGCCTGACGGTGAGTACGGTGACCGTGGCTATTTTGGATGGCCCCTTAACAAAGGGAGACCCCAGAGTGCAGGGGTGCATCCATAGGGTAAGCATGGTTGATCCCGTAGGAGGTGGGGGGGGGGGGGGGGGGGGGGAAGGGGGGGGGGGGGGAAACAAAAAGTCCTCCATCAGAATAGACCTGGAAAGTCTGGGGACTTAAAAGCCCAGTGAAATGATTCCTCCGTTGGAAAACAACAACTTAACTATGGGACAGACATTATTTGAAAAACTGTTGGATGCGGGGGACTTGGGGGGCGGGGGGGAAACTGCGGGGATCTGTATGGATGACTGTTGGTAAAGGCAAGCTCTGCACTGGGCGACACACGAGAAAAATGGGAGGCAGAGTAAGGGATTTAAATAGGGTGGGATCTTTGGAGTGAAAGACTGAACAGGGTCAACTCCACCTCCACATGCACAAGGCTAACCCTAATACAGCAAAGGTGGTGCACAGAGTTCATCTAACGTGGAGCCGTGCCCAAAAGTGGAAGTCCTTGGGGTATCAGACCAGCCAAAACTCTTTATGGGGAGAGGTGCCGATGCCCTAGCCATTGGCTCCCTAATTGCCTGTCGAAGAATCCTGCTCGGCCGGCGATCAGCATCACCACCCAAAGTTGCAGACTGGCTGGCCGACCAGTCAGTCTCCAACTGGAGAAAATCAAATTTAGTATCCGGGGAGTCGGAAGAGGGCTTCCACAAGACATAGAGACCATTCATCAACCTATTCCAGGACCTATTTGCAGCCAACAGCCAATAGAGCAAAGGGATAGGGGAGGAGCACAATGAGAGACTGCAAGCACCAACTGAAGGAAAGAAGGAGGATAGGTGGTTGGGAGGGGGGAGGATAGGGAGAAAATAAGGAGGCACACATGCCGACCACACCCTCTGTGGAGGGGGGGGGGGGGGGGGGGGGAACACCATCCCCAAATTGAAAGTTGGTAAATACATACAGCCTCCTAGGGTTGATTTATCACTGTGTAACATATGTGTCACTATACAACCTTGCTATATATAAAAATTAAAAACCAATAAAAAACATTTTATATCTTCCGGCGGTGACATGGAGTGAGTGGTCGCACATTTGGTGGCTCCCACTCGTGGCGGTTTTTTCAGACCTTTTCCCTGGTTAACAGGTGGATGTGAGACGGAAAAAAAGGTCCAGGAGAGTGAGGGGAAGAGATTGACCCTCTGGTGTATGGAGCTGAGGGTCAGAAGTGGTCGAAAGAGAGAAATCCGTTGGTTGCAGCTGGTGGCATATGGAGATGGTGGAGGGGCAGGGAGCGGCCCAGCCGGCTCAGTTGTCGAAAGAGCAGCTGGTGAGCTTCTTAAATGAGACGTTCACCCAGCAACGGAAGGAGAGTTTGGAGGACTTGGCTGGGGCGGTGGATCCGATCAGGGCAGTGGTTGACTGCTTGGAAACAAAACTGGCAGTGCTGGGTCAGACGATCCAGAAGATGGAGGAGGTGGCAGGGGAACATGAGGAGCAGTTTGCCTCGATGGCAGCGGTGATGGAGCTGATGCATCATCAGCAGAAGCGGCTTCAGGAGAAGGTCAAGGACCTAGAGAACTGGTCGCGCAGGCAGAATATAAGGATCGTGGGCCTGTCGGAGGGGAGTGAAGGAGCTGATGCTGGCATGTATGTGAGGAGGATGCTGGAGAAGCTGCTCGGAGAGGGTGCGTTTTCACGGCTGTTGGAGGTGGATCGAGTGCACAGGGCGCTAAGGAGGAAGTCCCAGGGGAACAAGCCGCCGAAGTCGATGGCGGTGCGTGTGGTAGTCACCACTGTTGTATTGTATATACTGGTATTACGGTAAGGCCCCTGTACTACAGGTATTGGGATAGATCCCAGCCGGGGAGGAGGGGGTGAGGAGGTTTCTGGGAGGGTTGGGAGCCCCAATTGGGCTTGGAGAAGTAGTAGAGGGGGTGGAGGCGATGCAGTCGGGTAAGGCCGCGAGACCGGACGGGTACCCGGGGAATTTTCTAAGTAGTTCTCAGGGGCGTTGGGACCATTGTTGGTAAGGGCCTTCAATGTAGCAAAAGAGCTGGGAGTGCTCCCCCCAACATTGTCATGGGCGATGATCTCTATTATCTTAAAACAGGATAAGGATCCGGAAAATTGTGGGTCGTTTAGCCCAATTTCACTGCTAAATGTGGATGCCAAACTGTTGGCGAAGATCCTGGCCACAAGGATCGAGGACTACAAGGGTAAGGGGCGGCACTTGGCGACCAACATTAGGAGGTTGCTTAATGTAATTATGATGCCTCCAGGGGGCGCGAGGTTGAGGTGGCGGTGGTGGCCATGGACGCAGAGAAGGCCTTTGATTGAGTGGAGTGGGAATACTTATGGGAGATCCTGGGCGGTTAGGACGGTCCTCCCAAGGTTTTTGTTTCTTTTCCAGAGCCTCCCAATTTTTATCCCCACGGTGTTCTTCAAAAAGGTGAATACAGAGATCTTGGGATTTGTTTGGGCGGGTAAAACCCCATAGGTGAAAAAGGTGCTGCTGGAGCGGAGCTTGGGGGGGATTGGGGGGGGGGGGCAGGCCCTCCCGAATTTCATTAATTACCACAGGGCAGCGAATATTGCGATGGTCATGAAGTGGGTAGTGGAGGAGGGGTCGGTACGGGACCGGGTGGAGGCGGCCTCAGGTCAGGACACGGGTTTGGGGCACTGTGCTCACCGGCTGAGTACTCCAGAAGCTCGGTAGTAGTGGCAGCCCTGAGGGTTTGGGGACAGTGGAGATAGCATATGGGGTTAGAGGGGGGGCCGGTGTGAGCACCGATATACGATAACCACTGGTTCGCTCCGGGTGGGGCTGGACCAGGGTTTCGGAGGTGGAAGCGGGCAAGGATTAAGAGATTTGGGGATCTCTTTATTGAAGAAGGTTTCCCGAGTCTGGAGGAGCTGGAGGAGTTGCCAGGGGGTAATGGGTTACTGTATCTGCAGGTGAGGGATTTTGTGCGGAGGCATGTTTTGACCAGCATGTTTGCTGACGTCATGTCAGAGGTCTTACAAGTGAGGGTGGTACCGAGTCCAGAGGTGGCGATCTTTGGTGTGTCGAGCCCAGGTCCGGGAGCCCAGGGGGTGAGAGAGGCCGACGTCCTGGCCTTTGCCTCCCTGGTGACCTGCAGGCGGATCTTACTAGGATGGAGGGACTCGGAACTCCCAAAGTCGAGATTGTGGGTTAGCAACATGGCGGGGTTTCTCAGACTCGAGAAAATTAAATTCGCCTTGAGGGGTTCATTGCAGGGGTTTGCCATTCATCGACTTCTTCGAGAAAAATTAAGCTGTTAGCAGGGGTGGTGGAGGAAGGGGTGAAGGGGAGGCATAGGTGGAGATGAGTAAGGGCAGGAGAACCAATGGAGGGGTGGTTGGGGAAGGTGGCACTGTTTTTGTAAGCCATGTTGGCTGAGGTTTGTGCTCGGGGTTTGTTGGTTGTATTGTTGTATTTTTCTTTTTGCTAAAAAATTAAAGTGTAAAATTATAAATGCCTCAATAAAATATTTTCTGAAAAAAAATTTCATACTATAAAAAAGAGAATGGGGTTGGGGGGGTGGTTAGGGGGCATGGGGGCTATTTTTAATGTTTGGCTTTTGTAAATAGTATTTGGTCTGTACAGATTTGTCTATTTTGTATTTTATGAAATTAAAAACTCTAATAAAAGCATTGAAAAAAAGCTTGAATTGTTCTCTTTAAAGCAGGGAAGGTTAAGTAGGTAGACTTAACAAAGGCATTCAAAATTATGAGGGGGTTTGATAACGGAGAGAGGGAGAAATTACTTCACTTGGTCAGTGGTTTGGTAACCAGAGGACATAGACTGAAAATAATTGGCAAATGTACTAGAGGGGAAATCAAGAGAAATCTTTTCACACAGAGAGTTATTAAGGTTTGGAAAGCACGATTCAATAGGAATTTTCATATGTCAATTTGATATAAGACCATAAGACATAGGAGCAGAATTAGGCCACTCGACCCATTGAGCCTGCCCCTCCATTCAATCATGGCTGATATTTTTCTCATGCCCATTCTCCTGCCTTTTCCCCATAATCCCTGATCCCCTTATTTCCCTTAATCAAGAACCTATCTATCTCTGTCTTAAAAACATTCAGTGATTTGGCCTCCACAGCCTTCTGCGGCAAAGAGTTCCACAGATTCACCACCCTCTGGCTGAAGAAATTCCTCCTCATCTCTGTTTCAAAGGATTGCCCCTTTAGTCTGAGATGGTGTCCTCTGGTTCTAGTTTTTCCTACAAGTAGAAACATCCTCTCCACATCCATTTTATCCAGGCCTCGCAGTATCCTGTAAGTTCCAATAAGAACCCCTCTCATTATTCTAAACTCCAACGAGTACAGACCCATAGTCCTCAAAAATTCCTCATACGACAAGCTCTTCATTCCAGGGATCTTTCTTGTGAACCTCCTCTGGACTCTTTCCAAGGCCAGCACATCCTTCTTTAGATATGGGGCCCAAAACTGCTCACAATAGAGTTATGGGGGAAAAGTTGTGATTTGTGATTTGTCAGCTCTTGTAAAGAGCTAGCACAGTTTTAATGGGCCAAATATTTTCTTCCTGCTGTAAGATTCATGATTCTATGGTTAGAATTTAACCACAATATAGTGAGTTTTTTGTGGCAGTTCCAATAAAGTTCCAATGGAATGAAGACAGCTCCAAAGAAATTCTAGGTCATCATTTTTAAATATAAATTTTCACTGCACATTTGCAATGCAAATATTATTGAAAAGCTAATTTAAGTTTTAGAGAAATGTGCAGCAATCTCAGTTCTGCAGCCACACCAAAATGAGGGAATGTATATTATGTGTCAACGCTCAAATTGGCTTTGAGGCGGTAGCTTAAGATTTCCATAAGTGTGTTTCTCTTCTGTTGGGGAGCCTGCCAGCTTCCAACCTCCACCCCGTGGCGGGAAGACATGGATGACCTTCCTGCTCCATTCCGCTGCCAATTGATGTCCACTTAAGTGCCCCGTTTCCCCTGTTGCTGGCATTAACTCTAAGGCAGGTAGGGGGTTTGCAATTGGCAAGCACAACAAGTAAACCTGTGTGGGGTTACTTGTGAGCTCCTGGGAGGGGAGGTCTCTCATTCAAAAGCACCCGGCACTGGGGGGAGGGGGAGGTGTTACCTCTTGAAAGCCAGCCCCTGCTCTTGCAGGGACCTAGGTCCCTCCAGCACAATTCCATCCCATTACCTATCCTCTCACCATCACTCATGTCTAGCCTTGGACCCAGCAGGGATCCTAGCTGACTGTCACACCAGCGGCCACTGCTTCCCCAGTGACAATGTCATTCAGTAGAGTGGCAGCTCTCAGCAGGTGGGCTTCTGTCTAGGGCGTTCAAAAGGGGAATGTGGTGAGAGCACATTGTTGTTCATTTATTTATACTTACACATAAAAGGGAATTGCAGGTACCTTAGTTCAAATTTACAGTGAGTCATACAATTGGTTGATCTAAGAGCCATGATTAAAACATTTACCCCCAAAGGTTAGAATTAATTACAATGGACTACTTAACACTTGATTTCATAAGTAAAATTTATTGTTGATATAACAATAAGACAGTTACTTTTCTCATCTGTCTTTAATGTACGTTCTATTTCCATCTAATGCTGTTATCAAAGTGTTTAAAAAATATTTGTTTCAGGTGTGGATTTGTGTGCCATTGGAAACCATGACTGTGAGCAAATATGTGCGAGCACTACAACATCCTATTACTGCAGGTGCCGTCCAGGCTTTAAACTGAATGAAGACAAGAAAACCTGCTCACGTAAGCTACTTGGCACTAAGGGTTTGCTATGCTATGGTCTGAAAGGTTATTGTGGGTTGGTAGGTGGTATGGATATGAATATTGCCTTAGGCCTTATGAAAATAATTAGCTAACATTCTTTCCCTTCATAATAATAATAGCTTATTGTCACAAGTAGGCTTCAATGAAGTTACTGTGAAAAATCCCCAATCGCCACATTCCGGCACCTGTTCAGGGAGGTTGGTACGGGAATTGAACCCGCGCTGCCGACCTTGTTCTGCTTAACAAGCCAGCGTTTAGCCCACTGTGCTAAACCAGCCCAGTGTGTTAAATCAGTCCAGAACTTTTTCACAGTTCTAGGCAAGATTTTATAAATGTTACAAGCGTCGATACTGGTAATTGTTCTATTTGCAAATAGGTTATACATTAGAATTGTAGGAACAGGAGTAGGCCATTTGGCCCTTCGAGCCTGCTCCACCATTCATTATGATCATGGTTGATCATCCAACTCAGTACCCTGTTCCCGCTCTCCCCTATATCCTTTGATATAGCCCCAAGAGCTATACAAGGCATTGGTGAGATCACACCTGGAGTATTGTGCAAAGTTTTGTCCCCTTATTTGAAGAAAGATGTAGCGGTATTGGAGGCAGTTCAGAGGGCGTTCACTAGGTTGATTCCAGAGATGAAGGGTTTGTCATATAAAGAGAGATTGAGCAGTGTAGGCAACTGCTGTACAAGGACACCCAGGTCTCATTATATATTTGGGGCGGCATGGTAGCACAGTGGTTAGCACTGTTGCTTTACAGCGCCAGGGTCCCAGGTTCAATTCCTGTCTCTGCAGAATATACACATTCTCCGTGTCTGCGTGGGTTTCCTCCAGGTCCTCTGGTTTCCTCCCACCAGTTCCAAAAGAGGTGCTGTTAGGTAATTTGGACATTCTGAATTCTCCCTCCATGTACCCGAACAGGCGCCGGAATGCGGCAACTAGGGGTTTTTCACAGTAACTTCATTGCAGTGTTAATGTAAGCCTACTTGTGACAATAAAGATTATTCTTATTATTATATTCCCCTCTCTCAACCTACAGCCAATCAGATAAAAACCTGTTCCTGTTTTTGCCACCAAAGTGGATAACCTCACATTGTCCACATGCATTTGCAGCAATGCATTTGCCCACTCTCTCAACTTGTCCAAATCACACTGAAGCATCCCGCACAGCTTACCATCCCACCCAGTTTTATGTCATCTGCAAATTTGGAGATATTGCATTTAGTTCCCTCATCTAAATCATTGATATATATTGTGAATAATTGGGATCCTAGCACTGATCCCTGTGGTACCCACTAGTCATTGCCTGCCATTTGGAAAAGGACACATTTATTCATGTCTGCCAACCAGTTTTCCATCCATCTCAATATACTACCCCCCAACCCCATGTGCTTTACTTTTACACACTAATCTTTTATGTGGGACTTCGTTGCGAGCCTTCTGAAAGTCCAAATATACCACATCCACTGGTTCCCCATTGTCAACTCTACTTGTTACATCCTCAAATAATTCCAGTAGATTTGTCAAGCATGATTTCCCATTCATAAATCGCTGCTTACTCTGTCCGATCTTGTCAATGTTTTCCAAGTGCTCTGCTATTAAATCGTTTTTAATGGACTCGAGCATTTTCCCCACTGCCAAAGTCAGGCTGGCCGGTCTATAATTCCCTGTTTTCTCTCTACCTCCCTTATTAAATAGTGGCATTACATTAGCTACCCTCCAAACTGTAGGAACTATTCCAGAGTCGATAGAATCTTAGAAGATGACCACTAATACATCCACGATTGCTAGGGACAATTTATTAAGTATCCTGCGATGTAAATGATCAGGCCCTGGGGATTTATTGGACGTCAATCCCATCAATTTTCCCAATGTAATTTCCCTACTAATACTGATTTCCTTCAGTTTTTCCCTTTCACTAAACCGTGTGTTCCCCAACATTTCCAGTATGTTATTTGTGTCGTCCTTGGTGAAGACAGAACAAAAATATGTATTTAGCTGGTCAGCCATTTCTTTGTTCCCCATTATAAATCCCCATTTCATGGTGGCATGGTGGCGCAGTGGTTAGCACTGCTGCCTCTGGCACTGAGGACCCAGATTCGATCCCGGTCCCGGGTCACTGTCCGTGTGGAGTTTGCACATTCTCCCGATGTCAGCGTAGGTTTTCCTCCCACAACCCAAAGATGTGCAGGGTGGACTGGCCACGCTAAATTGCCCCTGAATTGAAAAAATTGAATTGGGTACTCTAAATTTATTTTAAAAAGTAAAAATAAATAAATTAAAATAAATTCCCATTTCTGACTGTAAGGGACATTCTTCACAAATCTTTTTCTGTTCACATACATTTACTGTCAGTTGTTCTGTTCCCGCGAGCTTACTCTCGTACTCTATTTTCCCCTTCGTAATCAATCCCTTTGTCCTCATTTGTTGAATTCTAAACTGCTCCCTCAGGTCTGTTGCTTTTTCTGGCCAATTTGTATTGTACTTCCTTGGATCTAATACCATCTCTAATTTCCCCTGGTAAGCCATGGTTTGGCCAACTGTCCCGTTTTATTTTTGACCGCCCATGTTGGCAGTCTGGTGCACAGTTAGCGTGGGCTCAAAACCCGTTCTCTTTAATATCTTGTTATCCAGGAAACATTTACTATCCTCGTCACCCTTTCACATTTATTCCTGTGCTCTTCCTCTCATTGTTAAAGTTAAAGCCAACTAAACTTCAGACGTCCAGTATTCACATTTTGTTTGCGGTTATTGCCACAATTAAAATACATCAATGAATTTCAAGTTGCTTTTCTTCATATATTTTTATTGATAATATGCACTAATTTTGATGAACTATTTCAGGTGAGAATATGTGCGCCATTGGAAACCACGACTGTGAGCAAATATGTGTGAACACTACAACGGGCTTTCATTGCAAGTGCCGTCCAGGTTTTACGTTGAACGAAGACCAGAAAACCTGCTCACGTAAGCCACTTGCCATTAGGGGTTTTCCACATTATGATGTACATGGATTTTCTTGTAAGCATCATTAGTTGTTGGTGATAAAAGCCTAACTGCCCTTGCAGTTTGAAAGAAAAGAATCACCATTCATTCTTTTAGTCTTCCGTCATTTTGGCAACAAAATCTATTCAAGTGTTGCCACTTCTTGCGGTGCTACACAGGCCTTTCCTGCTTCCCCAGGGGCACACTGCACAGTGGGCTGCTACCTGTGGGCTGCTCCTCAATGATTTGGTAGCAGGCTGCTGTGTTCACCAGTATATGTTCAATCACAGCCATCCTGAGAACACACAGCCCGACCTGCTGATGTGACATTACATCTCCAACTTTGGGCAATGCATGTCCTGGCAACACTTATCTTGTCCATTCCTGAAAGAAAAAAACATGAAAAAGCAAAATGGGCCCCACTGCAGCATTATTTAAAGGGGCAGTCACCTTTTGCAGGTGAGCTAAATGTTTGCAACTTTTTCTATTAGAAAGTATCTGAAAGTACTCTGGACTGTTTTTGGAGATATTCTGTTGCATTTACTGGAGAGTGTTACCGCATACCCACAGGGATGTCGGAGGAACAGGTGACCTGTCCACACAAAGGCTCCAACATTTGTGAGGACATCTGTAGCATTGCCTCTATGTCCACAGCACAACAAGGAGATGCAGCAAAGACTGTGGATGGGGCAGACTCTGCACTATGCCCTGTGAAAAGTTAGAACAGGATCCATCCATGTTTTTTGACTGTGGCAGGCGGCTATCTGGCAGGTAAAACAATGTAGCCAGTATCTGTCCTGTATGCTGCCCCATCAACATGTTCATCTAAGTCCTCTGTATTAGGTTTCATCTGCGAATTCACCCTCCAGCGAGCTGCCGATCAAACTGTCTTTTCATCCAGACCTGTTCAGAGCCCACCCATGCTCAGTGACTCACCATTTGCTAAATCTTTCTAAACTAACCTCCAAGATAAGTGCAATGCCATTGTCTGAGCTGGTGGCTGCAAGTATCAGATCAAATTTTAGAAGGTGTCATGGTGGCATAGTGGTTAGCACTACTGTCTCACAGCGCCAGTGCCCCAGGTTTAATTCTGGCCTTGAATGACTGTGTGGAGTTTGTACTTTCTTCCTGTATCTGCATGGATTTCCTCTGGGTGCTCTGGTTTCCTCCCACAGTCCAAAGATGTGCAGGTTAGATGGGTTAGCCATGCTTAGTGTCCAAAACAGGTTATAGGGGGAGTGGCCCTAGGTAGGGTGGGCAGTGCGGACCCGATGAGCCAATTGGCCTCATTCTGCACTCTAGGGATTCTATGAAGTGACAGGGCCCCTTCACTAATGTTGTGTCATTGCTCCCTCTCCTCCCTCTGGGGAACCTGTGGTTGGGCAGATAACAGTTCTTGGCTGTCTGAAAGTAGGGATTCAGAACGGGAAGGTTGGACAAGGTACTTTGTCACACTGTCAGCAGTTTGCTTGTCATGCCAGACAGCAGTGTTGGGCTGGGAATTAAGAATGCCATCATCCTCAAAGTTCTCAGTGACACCGGATGCTGTAGGCACAGTCACAGCCAGCTTGATGCTGGGAGCCATCTGTATTCAAGAGATGCAGACCTCTGTTCCTCCACAGGTTCTGCACCAGCTATGCTTTTACCTTATCCTACAGGACAAAGGACAGGATAGTAATTGTGTGTCACTGTTTTGATGGTAAACTTGCCACAGCTGAATAGCTGACGGTATGTGGAGGCAGTGAAAGGTGAATGTGAGGCTAACAACATTGATGTGCATGTGAGGATGAGGTGAAATATCTGTATGTTAAGTCTGAGGCCTGGGTTCCAGGGATGTGGGTGAGTGATGTGTGCATTGAGCAGCATGAGAGGTTGGTGTTGTAGTAGGTAGGAGATATCAATGTGAAGATGCATTCAATGACCTTGACCATGCCTGCTGAGATCATTGGACCTCTTCTGGCACTGCTGCTTGTCCTTGGGCCCAGACTCTGGTCCTAGTCACCTGCTCTTACTTCCTTCTGTGTGTCTCCTTGAGGATCCCCAAGCTTTCCACAAGACCATGGTAACTCTCCACCTGCCCATCTGCCCCACTCCTGCACTACATCCATGAGTCTGTATCCCTCTGTCTGCCTCATGTTTAGACTTCAAGAATTTTCAATGCAGTAATTATTTTTCACCTTCCCTTTAAGACAAATCCTTTTGTAAGAGGAGCAGCTTACCTATTGCATGCAGTATGCAGCAACGTGGCATTACTTCCTGTTGTGTATGGAGATACACCTAGTTCCCAAAACAGCACGATGATGACTCCAGTGAATAAGCTTGTGGAAGGCCCAGAAGAGAAGTCCGAAGGTTAAAAGCTCAGCATTGTTAAGTTAAACAAGAAACCCCACTTCAAAAGTGTCCTTATTGTCTATTAAATATGCAGGTGTTGCTGCCACAGTGGTAGGAGCGAAAACATATAAGCATCTACAGGCAGGGCTGCAACCCTTGAGGCTCAGTAGTACAACAGCCACTTTAGTAATCTATACTGGGAAGGCCCTGAAGATAATGGGCATGACGTCAAAACCAGCATCATATCAAAACCCCCTTTCTAACTCCCCCCTACTCTCTATACACGGACACAGACAAACACACACACGCACTGACAAACAACACAGTGGTTGAGAGGTAAAGAAAATATTATAAAATAAAAGGATCTTTGATGCAGGTGGATGTCTTCCAGTTAGTTTACTTCTCAAGGTTAGGCCTTCAGTGGGTACTTTCTTTTCCTTCAGCTTGTAACGATCTTCACTGCAGACTCACAGAGACAGCAGGTAACCAGCAGCAGAGGGAGGGAGAGAACACAGCTTCTCTTCCTTTGAGTCTTCTGGCAGGTTCTCTTAGAAAAAAACAACCTGGCAGAAACCAATCGCTGATTGTTGTCAGGCAGAACACTGTTCCTGCCCAACCCACCGGTTGCAATTTATCAATCAAACCAATTTCCTCCTTCCTAAGATTCATTCAGCATCGGTGAGTCTGTAAAGGTTTCCCCTTTACAAAATACAAAATCTCGCAACACACTGTCCTCGCAAGCACTCTTCTGACAAAGGCACATTCTGATTATGGGTCTATGGACCAAAAATAATAAAATAAATGAGAATAAGGGAAATAAACAGGAAGGACTCTTACAGCACCAATAACATGAATATTCTGAAAAAGTTGCTGTTGGAAACCAGAATATCCCTCGACATAACGGTTGAATTGGTTCAAGCGATTGAAAGCGCTGAACAAAGCTCTTTTGAACTGCAAGGCATGCAAAGTGAGATAAATTAGTTCTGGTGGGAAACGGTGGCTGTTCAAAGTACCCACGGTGAGGGTGCAGCGGAGCCTGTAGGATGGAAGAGTGACCATCAGCCACAGTGTCTAGTGGCTTAGTTTTTAAAAATAAATTTCGAGGACCCAATTCATTTTTTCCAATTAAGGAGCAATTTAGCATGCCCAATCCACCTAGCCTGCACATCTTTGGGTTGTGGGGGCGAAACCCATGCAAACACGGGGAGAATGTGCAAACTCCACACAGACAGTGACCCAGAGCCGGGATCGAACCTGGGACCTCGGCGCTGTGAGGCCGCAGGGCTAACCCACTGCACCACCGTGCTGCCCTTCTAGTGGCTTAGTTGAGGGGCAGACCATCTCCAAGACAGATGAAGAAGAGTTCATTTGTTTCAGATGTAATAGAATAGACCATATACAAGCCAAATCCAGAGTCAGACAGATTACACCTAGTTCCCCCCAAAAAACTTTGGCAAGTCGAGTAAATAAGCTTGAGGAAGACCTGGAGGAATAGTCCGATGTCTGTAAGCTCAACATGTGAAGTGAAGCAAGACATCCCAAATCAAAATTGTCCTTAATGTTAACGGCTGTCCACTAAATATGAAGGATGATACGGATGCTGCTGCCACAGTGGTCAGAGAGCAAACATGTAAGTATTTACAGAGAGGGCTGCAACCTTTAAGCCTCAGCAATACACAAGCCACTTCAGCCACCTATACTGGGGAGGCCCTGAAGATAATGAGTACAGTATCAATACTAGTGTCCTATCAGCACCAATCTGCCCTGTTTCTCTTAATTGTAGTAAAAGGAGAAAAACAAAGATTCCATGGGTGAGATTGGCTGAAGCAAATTACGTTAAATTGGTTGGAGATATTTAGCATCATGGACTCGGGGTTGGATTCTCCACCGGCAGGATGCTCCATTTTGCCGGCAGCCCGGGGGTTTCCCGACGGCGTGAGGCTGCCCCACAATGGGAAACCCCATTGACATGTAACGGAGCATCCTGCCGGCAGGTGAACCTGAAATGTGGCGCGACGGGGCGGAGAACCCATCCCAGGGTTTTCCAGGAACTTCTGAACAAATAACACAAAGTCTTTCAGAGAGAACTGGGATGCATAAAAGGCCAACATTTACATAGACCCTGATTCAACATCAAAATGTTTTAGAGCCCAACTAGTGCCCTCTGCCCTGCATTAAAATGTTCATGTGGAGTTGCAACTTTTGGAGAACCTGGGGATAATTAGACCTGTATAGTTCTTGGAGTGGGCAGCACCAATAGTTTCAGTGTTAAAGCCAAACCGCACCGTAAATATTTGTGATAGTTACAAGTTGACTGAGAACAGGGCTCTAAAATAGATAGATATTTCTAGGATAGACGACCTCTATGCCAGATTGGCAGGAGGCCTCAAGTACAATAAATTGGATTTGAATCATGTGTACCAGCAACTTGAGTTGGAGGAAGACCCGAGAAAATTCACCACCATAAACACACACAAGAGCATTTTCCAGTATACGAGGTTAACCTTCGGTATTTCATCTGCCTGCGCTACATTTCAGCGCACGATGGAAAGCCTTACAAGGGATCCTAAAAGTTCTTGTGCATCTGGACGATGTCGTAGTAATGCGGGTAACATCCGAAGAGCATAGTGCCAAATTGGGAGAAGCCCCCAGGAGATTCCCAGAAGCCGGTATACGCCTGAAACACGAGCAGTGCACATTTCAGGTAAATGAGGTCACATATTTAGGATTCAAAGTGGATGCAAAAGGCTTACATCCACTAGAGGACAAGTAACAGTGATAAAAGGGGTGCCAGCATCAAGGAATATACTGCATTAAAGTCTATCCCCTTTTTAGGGATGGTCAACTATTATCATCATTTTTTACCCAACTTATCAACAATTCTGGCTCCCTTTCACCAACTGCTGAAGAAGTATCAACAATGGAAGTGCGACGATTCTCAGAGAAAATCTTTTGACCAAGTGAAATGCGCCCTACAATCATCAAACCTATTTGTCCACTATGACCCAGGCAAACCAATAATAGTGATGTGTGATGCATCGCCTTATGGCACAGGGACAGTTATTTCACATAAGATGGAAGATGGTGTGGAGCGGCCTGTCACCTTTGCTTCCACGATCTTAACAGATGCTGAACAGAAGTATACACAGATAGAGTTAGTTTGGCAGTCATTTATGCAATCAAAAAATTCCACCAATATATTTATGGGTGCCATTTCACCATAATCTCGGACCATAAGCCATATCCGCGAAGATAAACTGGTTCCGCCCATCCTACCAGTGCAAAGATGGGCATTACTGTTGGCTGAATATAGTTGCCTTTTGGAACACAGACCGGGTACGCAGATCACAAATACTGATGCTCTAAGCCGTCTTTCACATCCACAGATGATATCTTCGCCTCCCATTCCATAGGAGATAGTCCTTGCTCAGAATTTTCTGGACACTCTGCCCATTTTGCTGACTCTGCCCATATCAAGATGTGGACTGACATTGACCTGCTTTTATCGAAAGTCAAAAGAATGGTTTTAACTGGCTGACATTTTGATGAGTCAGAGCAAGTGATTCCCTACTTACAGCAAAGGGACAAATTTAGCTGTGAAGACGGGATACTCTTTGTGGTGAATCACAGTAGTGTAATTCACACTGTATTACACATGTTGTACTATGTCTCTGTAAGCTCGGCACACGAGCAGTTGCGCTGCTCTGCCACTAGGGGGAGATGCACTGGGAGTGTACGGGAGTTTGTACTGGGCTCCACCCTTCGCTCCACCCACGGCTCCTCCCCCTAACTGGAAGTATAAAGGTTGATGCTGAGAGCCTGCCTGCCAGTTTATCTGGAGTTCATCTTGTCACAGGCAGGCTCTGTTGTAAGACGATTAAAACCACTGTTCACTTCTAACCACCTGTCGTGTGAATTGATGGTCTCATCACTCTTGTGGGGGTTCAGAGTGATAATCCCACCCCTGGGGTGACAACCACTTCTCCAGGCATAGCAGAGCTCGCATCCTGGCTAAATCAAGATGAAGATGTTAGCTCGGAGTTACATTTGGTGGCCAGGGTTTGAAAAAGAAATAGTATAGTCAGCTGTTGAAAACATTGCCAAACACAGCAGACCTTACAACCCGCAGCTACATCGTTGGGAGTGACCTGGCTGCCCTTGGACGAGGCTCCGCATTGATTTCGCTGGCCCTTTTATGGTGATGGGACCAGCTTGGGTACCCGGGAAGATTATTGCAAGGACTGGCCCAGTATCTTATATGGTCGGCATACAGGACCTCGAAGTACGGAAACCCCACAGCAAGGTGTGTGGACCCGTAGTAGTTACCAGTATGCCAGCCACAGGGTTGGCAGTGGTAGATCCAAGGGTTTCACAAGGAGAATCTCGTGTCAGCAGAAGGAATGGAGGAGGGTGTCACGACTGGCTCCTCTTTGGAATCTGTAAATTTGCATGCCCCTGATGCGGACTCTGGTACCTCAAATATAGAGAAACTGGGTGCAGAGTTGCAGCACTCCAAGAGTCCAAAGGTCCCTGGATAGACTGACCTTACGAACGTTGCCCGTCAGCTCCCTTACTGAGAATCCTGTTTAATATACATAGTTGTATATAAGAGTTTTTTTGTGAAATTGTAAGAGAACTTAGAAGGGGCAAGAATGTGATAGCATGGCCTCTTTAAGGGGCAATCTTTCTCTGGAGTTGGTGGGACCAGACCTGTGTTAGTGTTGTGTTTATATATAAATATAGTTCCCCAGTTTGTTAACTCTGCCTTGTCCTATTACCTTGCGCAACCACATTACTTGCATAAAGTATTAAGAAACCATTTTATCTGGGCAATGCTAACATTGGTGTTGTGATGTTAGCCACCATTAAAATATAGCTATACGTTATAGGCTGTGTTTCTTCACCAATTTTTATGGATAATAAACATTAATTTTAATAAAATATTTCAGGTAACGATATGTGCGCCATTGGAAACCATGACTGTGAGCAAATATGTGAGAGCACAGCAACATCCTATCACTGCAGGTGCCGTCCAGGTTTTATACTCAATGAGGACCAGAAAACCTGCTCACGTAAGACAGTAACCATTGTTACCGATTCAAAATTTCACAGACACACCCGCCAAATAAAGACTTCAAATTCATACACTCTGAATTGTTACATCAGTCTGGACATTGTGATCTACAGGTTCAGAGATTGAAAGTAAATACAGGAGCTGCTGTTCTGAATCCCGATTAAATTAATGGTTCAGTTTATAAATTAACCTTGCTATTAATTGTGAATGAGATTGTACGAGTTTCAGAACACGTTGTCTTTGATATTCTGTTATCCAAATAAAGCGCTGCCATCTGCAGACTTTCACGACAATTGGCTCATAACATCCTGGTTCCCCAGTGTCGCATTCAGGGGCATTCCAATGAAGCGCTGCGGAATCCGTCTGGCAAGTTCCCACGTAAGGATTTACCGGGCAATTGCCCAGAAGTGCTAACTTCCCCTGGACAATTGTACTGGGCTGGGAACCATCCGACCGATGCCATTTAAATTGCCATTCACCTGAGGAAGGAGCTGCGCTCCGAAAGCTCGTGTTTGAATCAAACCTGTTGGACTTTAACCTAGTGTTGTAAGACTTCTTACTGTGATTTAAATTGCTAACTCCGGATGGTTCTGCTTTTGACCCACATTCGCCACCCACAGGATCAGCAACACGGATGTAAAATCCCGCGGTAATTGGAAAATGTGATTATCGCCAGACAGATCACATTTCCCAATTCCTCCCTCCGGCGATGTCATGAGGCTCACGCCCACAAAGGGCCCCCGCCACATGATCCTTCCTGACTAAATATTCATACCTTGTCAGTGTGACGTCATGTCAGCAAGGTTTACAACAGATTTGGCCAGACGTAAGGCAGTTGAGGGGGTCCCTACAGAGGTGCACATGTAAGTATAGCTCCCACTCACCCAACTCCTGGCCCGGTCCGACCCCCCCCCCCTCCCATTTCCACCACATGCTCCAACTCCCCGGCCCATTGCTGGCCTGACCCAGCCCCCCACCTCATCAACCCTACCCTCTCCTATTCCAGGTAGTGTCATAAAAGGGGCCCTAATTTCTTCCATGAGCCCCAGTTAGGGGTGTGCTTCACTGCTCCAGTCACATCCAGCCTGAGCAAGGAATGTTGGGCGAGATAGAGACTTTGCAATTACAGTGAGGGTAAGTCCATTCAGAGTGGAAATCTGCCGGAGATTGCCACTCTGAGGAAGTTACTGCTGCTATTTTATTGAGAATTGTTCTTCCCCTCACCCTTAATAATAAAAATCAATTTGATTTATGAAAAGGATAATGAATGACCCAGATACGTAATTCAGTTTGTAGGGAATTTTCCTACAATAGCAAATCTCAGTGAAAATCTCCAAGCATCACTTTGGTTCATGGAAACAAATAAGGGAACCAGTCCTACAAAATGGAAAGGTGCAACTCTGGATGACTTTATGAAGTTCACATATCCAGCACTTACCCATACGCAACAATAACAATTTGCATTTATATAGTAACACTGATGTAGTAATACATCCCCAAACAATTTACGAGAGCTTATCAAACTGAGTCACATAAGGGCATATTAGGACAAGTGACCAAAGGTTGGCAAACAAGGGAGGTTTAGAGGAGTGCCTTGAAGGGGAAGACAAAGATGGAGAGCTTCTTTTAACTCTAGTCCAGCATGGCGTGATCGGTTCTAAATGGCCTGTGATTCTACCAAGCAACTCAGCTGTACAAATAATCCATAAGGTGGCCCAGTACTATTTTCTCAGGGCACCAATAGTAGCCATTCTCACTTTATCCACATTGAATATTTTCAATAGTTTTGCATGAAAGATGTTAAGGTTCTGTTTGTCATTATTGCTACCATTAGAAAATGGCAATGAATTTTAGGTTCTTTCTCTCCGTAAAAGATATATTAAATTTAATCAAATATTTCAGGTGAGGATATCTGTACCATTGGAAACCATGACTGTGAGCACATATGTGTGAGCACAGCAACATCCTATTACTGCAGGTGCCGTCCGGGCTTTGTACTGAATGAGGACCAGAAAACCTGCTCACGTAAGACACTTACCATTAACGCATTCTTTAACCAAACTTCCACAGGCCACTTAACGTAACAGTCCCACCAAGTACTAACAGGGATTCTTGATTTTCTTCTAATTGGTAATGTGGAAAATTCATTAAGTTGTTTCATAAAAAATATGAATAAATCACTCATAAGTAAGTAATTTCATATTTAGGGCACTTTATCTCAATATGATTGGTAGGTCTTGCAGCACAGTAGGTAAGCAACCAAACCTCTGAATCTGAAGCTCTGGCTTCAAGTCCCACTCCAGGATTTGATGGCTAAGGAAAGGGTTCATAACGCGACCAAACAGATTGAATCACAGATTGCAAATCCTTTCTAACACACCACTAACAAATGTTAAGAGCAAGAGAGATTATTGCTCAGCCAAGAGAATTGGAGCCTCTGCCATCACTATCCACAGCTCCAATCGACAACACGTGTCTGAAAGGGCATGTTGTATGGCAACTTGGAATTCTTGAAAAATCTGTAACATATCAGCACCATTTTGTTGGGATATCTGAGTGAAATTCTCCTATATTCACTTCAGTGCATGGGAGGAAATCATGAAACAACACATCAAGGTGGAAATGATTGTTTTTGACTAACGTAAGTTCACTTATCCAGCACAATACCCATATTCAAAAATAACAGCATGTATTATATAGCACCTCTAACATAATACATTCCATGGCACATGTGTTGGCAAGCAAAATTTGTCACTGAGACACCAAAGAACATGTTAGTAAGAGCTTAGTCAAAAAGAAATACGTTGAAGGAGTGCTTCATTAAACTTGAGTCAAGCTCTGCATTATTGGTTCTAAATGCCCTCTGGTCTAGCCTACCGAGCAATTCAGATGTACAAATAATCCCGAAGATGTCCCATCACCATTTCCCCAGGGCACCAGTGGTAGCTTTTCCCACTTTATACACAATTAGTATTTTTTAATAGTTTTGCAATGAAAGACATTAACATTTACTAATCATGCGACAATCACCAGGCAGTAATGTTCCCTTCCAATCGGGGAACACTTCAGCAGTCGATGGCATTCTGCCTCTTATCTTCAGGTAAGCGTTCTCCAAGGTGGCCTTCAGGATGCACGGCAATGCAGGATCGCAGAGCAGCAACTTATAGCCAAGTTCCGCACACATGAGTACGGCCTCAATCGGGACCTTGGATTCGTGTCGCATTACATTTATTCCCCCACCATCTGGCCTGGGCTTGCGAAATCCTACCAACTGTCCTGAGACAATTCATACCGCTTTAACATGGGGTTACCCCTCTCTCTGGCTCTGTAAAGACTTAATTAC
The DNA here is from genome assembly GCF_902713615.1 of Scyliorhinus canicula. Lineage (NCBI taxonomy): Eukaryota > Metazoa > Chordata > Chondrichthyes > Carcharhiniformes > Scyliorhinidae > Scyliorhinus > Scyliorhinus canicula. The sequence goes on along the minus strand of NC_052151.1, from coordinate 132,296,280 downwards.
CTGCAAATGCTAGCATTCAAAGTATCGTCTTGCATCTTTGACTTTGTCTATATAAATGTTTCTGGAACCCTACCTCTCCATTCACCTGAGGAAGGAGCTGTGCTCCGAAAGCTAGTGATTTGAAACAAACCTGTTGAACTTTAACCTGGTGTTGTAAGACTTCTTACTGTGCTCACCCTAGTCCAACGCCGGCATCTCCACATCATAACATTTACTTTGTTATTGTTGCTATCATTAAAATATGGCCATGAATTTAGGTTGTTTCTCTTCAATTTTTAAGGAAAAGATATATTAAGTTTGATCAAATATTTCAGGTGATGACATTTGTGCTGTTGGAAACCATGACTGTGAGCACATATGTGTGAGTACGGCAGCATCGTATTACTGCAGGTGCCGTCCAGGTTTTGTACTGAATGAGGACCTGAAATCCTGCTCACGTAAGACATTTACCATTCACGCGTTCTTTAACCAAACTTCCACAGGCCACTTAAATTAACAGTCCCACCAAGTACTAACGATATTTTTTACTCTTCCTTCAAATTTTTATGTTAAAAATTGATGAATTATTTAATATAAATATGAATAAATCACTCATGAGTCTGTAATTTCATATTTAGAGCATTTTATCTTAATAGGGTGGGGAGGTTTTGTGGCAGAGAATGTAAGCATCCAAACATATGAGTTAGAAGCTCTGAATTCAGGTCCTTCTCCAGAATTTGATGGCTAAGAAAGGGGTGTTAATAACATGGCCAAACCAATTTGAATATCAGCCTGCACTAGCAAATGGTGAGAGCAAGAGAGATTAATGCTCAGCTAAGTGATGGGAAGAGAATTGGAGCCTCTGCATCACTAGCCAGTCGACAACATGCATCTGAAAGGGCATGTTATATGGCAACTTGGACATCTTGAAAAAATCTGTAGCACATCAGCACCATTTTATTAGGATATCTGAGTGAAAGTCTCCTAAATTCACTTCAGTTGCATGGGATGAAATCATGAAACAATGCATCAAGGTGGAAATTACTGTTTTTGGCTATCAGAAGTTCACTTTCCAACACAATACCCACATTCAAAAATGACAACTAGTAATATGGTAAAACATTCCAAGTCACTTCAGACTTTGTTGCCAAACAGAATTTGTCAAAGTCACCGAAGAACAGGCTAGGAAGAGCTTAGTCAAAATGAAATATGTTGAAGGAGGAGCCAAAGGCGGAGAGCTTCATTAAACTCTAGTCAAGCTCTGCATGGTTGTTTCTGAATGCCTTCTGATCTAACCTAATGAGCAGCTCAGTTGCCCAAATAATATCTAAGAAGACCTATCACCACCATTTCAAAGCATTAGTTGTAGATTTACTCATGTTAACTACTTAAATAATAAAACATTTTTAGTGGGTAATGTTAACATTTTTGTCTGTGATTATTGTCACCACTAAAATATGTTGAAAATTGATTAAATTATTTCATAAAAATATGAATAGATCATTCCCGAATTCATATGACTTCAGTAGGATATCTCTATGAAAATCTAATTTCACTTCAGTGCACGGAGGAAATTATGAAACAATACATCAAGGTGGAAATGAATATTTTTGAGTGACATTATGAAGTTCACATATCCAGCACTGTACCCATATTCAGACATATCGACGACTTGTTTAATTAGCACCTCTAACATGGTGATGCATTGCATTTCAGAGGTGGGATGCCAAACAAAATTTGTCACTAAATCACCAAAGAAGAGATTAAAAACAGTTCAGTCAAAAAGTGATATGTTGTAGGAGGAGCAGAAGGTGGAAAGCCTCATTAAACTCTAGTCAAGCTCTGCATGGTTGTTTCTGAATACCTTCTGATCCAACCTAATGAGCAGCTCAGTTGCCCAAATAATCTCTAAGAAGACCTATCACCATCTTTTTCAAACCATGAGTTGTAGATTTGCTCATGTTAATTACCCGAAATAATTTTAAGAAAACATTTTCTTTGGGTAATGTTAACATTTTTGTCTGTGATTATTGTCACCACTAAAATACAACAATGAACATCAGGCTGTTTTTCTTCACCAATTTTTATGGAAAAGTGCATTAAATTTAATCAAATATTTCAGGTGAGGATATGTGCGCCATTGGAAACCATGACTGTGAGCACATATGTGTGAGCACAGATACATCCTATTACTGCAGGTGCCGTCCGGGCTTTGTACTGAATGAGGACCAGAAAACCTGCTCACGTAAGACACCATTCACACATTCTTTAACCAAACTTCCACAGGCCACTTAACTTAGTCCTTCCAAATACTAACAACCTTTTTTTGCTCTTCCTCTCACTGGTAATGTTGAAAATTGATTAAATTGTTTCATAAAAATATGAATAGATCACTCCCGAATTCATATGACTTCAGTAGGATATCTCTATGAAAATGTTGTAATTTCACTTCAGTGCACGGTGGAAATTATGAAACAATACATCAAATTGGAAATGAATATTTTTGAGTGACATTATGAAGTTCACATATCCAGCACTGTACCCATATTCAGACATATCGACAACTTGTTTAATTAGCACCTCTAACATGGTGATGCATTGCATTTCAGAGGTGGGATGCCAAACAAATTTTGTCACTAAATCACCAAAGAAGAGATTAAAAACAGTTCAGTCAAAAAGTGATATGTTGTAGGAGGAGCAGAAGGTGGAAAGCCTCATTAAACTCTAGTCAAGCTCTGCATGGTTGTTTCTGAATACCTTCTGATCCAACCTAATGAGCAGCTCAGTTGCCCAAATAATCTCTAAGAAGACCTATCACCATCTTTTTCAAACCATGAGTTGTAGATTACCTGAAATAATTTTAAGAAAACATTTTCTGTGGGTAATGTTAACATTTTTGTCTGTGATTATTGTCACCACTAAAATACAACAATGAACATCAGGCTGTTTTTCTTCACCAATTTTTATGGAAAAGTGCATTAAATTTAATCAAATATTTCAGGTGAGGATATGTGCGCCATTGGAAACCATGACTGTGAGCACATATGTGTGAGCACAGATACATCCTATTACTGCAGGTGCCGTCCGGGCTTTGTACTGAATGAGGACCAGAAAACCTGCTCACGTAAGACACCATTCACACATTCTTGAACCAAACTTCCACAGGCCACTTAACTTAGTCCTTCCAAATACTAACAATGCTTTTTTGCTCTTCCTCTCATTGGTAATGTTAAAAATTGATTAAATTGGTTCATAAAAATATGAATAGATCACTCACAAATTCATATGACTTCAGTAGGATATCTCATTGAAAATCTAATTTCATTTCAGTGCACGGAGGAAATTATGAAACAATACATCAAGGTGGAAATGAATATTTTCAAGTGACATTATGAAGTTCACATATCCAGCACAATACCCATATTCAGACATATCGACGACTTAATTAGCACCTCTAACATGGTGATGCATTGCATTTCAGAGGTGTGATGCCAAACAAAATTTGTCACTAAATCACCAAAGAACAGGTTAAAAACAGTTCAGTCAAAAAGGGATATGTTGTAGGAGGAGCAAAAGGTGGAGAGCTTCATTTAACTCTTATCAAGCTCTACATGGCAGATTCTGGTGTAGTGTCGCAAGCAACTCACATGAACAAATAATCTCTCAGAAGACCTTTCACCACATTTACAAAATATTAGTTGTAGATTTGCTCATGTTAATCACTTAAAATACTTTAAATAAATATTTTATGTGGGAAATGTTAATTTTTTTGTCTGATTATTTTTACCTCTAAAATACAGTAATAACTATCAGGTTGTTTTCCATTGCCAAATGTTATGAATAAAATTCAATTAAATATATCAGGTGAGGAAATTTCAGGTGCACCATTGGAAACTGTGAGGGCACATCTGTGAGTGCACAGCAGCATCCTATCATTGCAGATGCTGTCCGTGTTTTATGCTTAATGAGGATCAGAACACTTGCTCAAATAAGCCACTAACCACTGGGATTTTGCTATGCTGTGATGGACATAGGTTATTCTGTGTGATTATAATTAGTTGTAGGTGGATAGAGCCTAAGTGTTACCTTTGTCCCTAAGATATTAAAATGTAATGTCATAGACTCTTTGCCCTTTATAAAGTTCTTGGAAATATTTTCTTCTTCATTTTGTACTCATATTCAGTATACATTTTTAAAAAATAATTGAAGGGATGTGGGCATCGCTGGTTAGGCCAGCATTTATTGCCATCTCTGGTTGCCCTTCAGAAGGTGGTGGTGAGTTGCCTTCTTGAATCGCTGCAGTCCTTGAGGTGTAGGTACACCCACTCTGCTGATAGGGAAGGAGTCCAGGTTGTTGCCCCAGCGACAGTGAAGGAACAGCAATATATTTTCAAGTCAGGATGGTGAGTGACTTGGAGGGGAATCCAGGTGGTGGAGTATGTGAGGTACAAGAGCGTATCTGCTGCTCTTGTCCTTCTAGATGGTAGTGGTCATGGGCTTGGAAGGTGCTGTCTAAGGAACCCTGGTGAGTTACTGCAGTGCATCTTGTAGATGGTACACAGGGCTGCCATTATTCATCGGTGGTGTGGAGGGTTGAACGATTGTGGAACGGGGAGCAATCAAGCGGACTGCTTTGTCCTGGATGATGTCGCGCTTCTTTAGTGTTGTTGGAACTGCACTCATCCAGGCAAGTGGAGAGTATTCCATTGCATTCCTGATTTGTACCTTGAAGATGGTGGACAGGCTTCGGTCAGGAGATGATTTACCCGCGTAGGTATCCTAGCCTTTGACCTGTCCTGGTAGCCACAGTATTAATATGGCTAGTCCAGTTCAGTTTCTGATCAATGGTAACCCCCAGAATGTTGATTATGGGGGATTCAGCGATCGTAATGCCATTGAATGTCAAGGGGCAGTGGTTAGATCCTCTCTTGTAAGAGATGGTCATTGCTGTTAATTGTTCTATTTGCTGAAAAGTTATACACTATAAATATGCTGAATTGATAGCCTGTAGAAAATAAAATATTTTTAGTTACATTCTGTAATGTGATTGCTGTTCCATTATAAGCAAACTCTGACTTTCACACCAAAACAAAAAATACCGAAGATCCCACTTTCCTGTTCAAGCCATAAGAATGGCTTTGTTTTTATGAATCTGAAGCCAATAGAAAAGATAAAAATGGTTGAGCATGTCCTTCACATGGATGAAAGAAGATAGTGTGTGATTAAGATAGGTTAAATGGTATTTCTTTGCATTTCTACCTTTTTGTGAGAGTATAGCAAATAGTAAATGAGTTTTTGTCATTATGGATATATATTTTATTTTTCTAACTTGTTTTCTGTTCCAACTTCCACAGACCACTTAACACATACATCACAAATATTAATTTCCTGTTTCCTGAATTCTGCTCATGTTGTTCTTCACCTTGTAATCAAAGCTTTCCCTGTCCAGTTCCAAATTTCCTGGCGTCCCTTTCTCTCTGTCTTTCTCTTTTTCTTCCTTTTGGAATTCAAATCCAAGTTTTTGCACTTCCATTTCTTTCTCAAACTCGGTTTTTTTGATTTTCACTCCCTCATTCCAGTTAATGTCCTAGCAGCAATGTGGGACACGTTGCCACTGCCCGTGAAGATTTTACCAACCCTCTGGGATCCTCCAAGCCGAGCCTGCAGAGAAATGGACAGCATTTCCCATCTAAATCTACTAAACAGTGCAGAGTCAGGGGAAGGAGGGAACATTAATGAATGAGTATGGGGTAGTGAATGGATGGGTCAACGAATGGATGAGTGAGTGAATGGGTAGGTTGGTGAGGTGGATAGGTGCGTTAGGTGTGAGGTGGGTGAAGTAGGTGAATGGATGGGTCAGTGAGGTGGTTGGTGGGTAAGTGGATGGTAGGGTTGGGACATGTATTAAATTTAATGGTTTATTTCAGGTTTGGATATATGTGCTGTTGGAGACCATGAGAAAATATGTGTGAACACTAGAACAGGGTATAATTGCAGGTGCCGTCCAGGTTATATATTGAATGAAGACCAGAAAACCTGTTCATATCAGCCACAAGGGCATTCCCATTTGTGATGCGCATGTGTTGTTCTGCAAGATCACAGATGGTTGTAGCTGGCTTGAGCCTGAAGATACTCATCGTACATTTCAGTCTTACACAGTTCCCGTACCAGCCGTGGTTATTGACGAAGACCCCGCCTTCTCAACCTTGCCCCTTGCCTGAGGTGTGGTTCCTCAGGTTAAATCACCACCAGTCAGCTTTCAACCACAAAGGGGAAAGCAGCCTATGGTCATCTGATGATTGATGATTTGATTTATTGATGATTTTATTTAGTGTCACATGTACCGAAGTACAGTGAAAAGTATTTTCTGCGGCTGAAGGAATGTACATACATTGTAGACAAAAAGAATAATCAACAGAGTACATTGACAAACAGTGATTGGTTGCAGTGCGGAACCAGAGGCCAAACAAAGCAAAAACATGAGCAAGAGCAGCATAGGGCACCGTGAATAGTGTTCTTACAGGGAACAGATCAGTCCAAGGGGGAGTCATTGAGGAGTCATGTAGCTGTGGGGAATAAGCTGTTCCTATGTCCAGATGTGCGGGTCTTCAGACTTCTGTACCTTCTGCCTGATGGAAGAGTCTAGAAAAAGGCAATGCCTGGGCGGGAGGGGTCTCTAATAATGCTGTCTGCCTTCCTGAGGCAGCGGAATCAATGTCAGGGTGGCAAGCTTGTGTGATGCATTGGGCTGAGTTCACCACACTCTGCAGTTTCTTGGGACCTTGGAATGAGCAGTTGCCATACCAAGCTGTGATGCAGCTGGATAGGATGCGCTCTATCGCACATCTGTAGAAGTTTGTGGGAGTCGATGCAGCTATGCCGAATTTCTTTAGCTTCCGTTGGAAGTAGAGACGTTGTTGAGCTTTCTTGACTGTTGCATCAACATGAGTGGACCAGGACAGACTGTTGATGATGGTGACCCACAGGAACTTAAAGCTATTGACCATCGCCACTTTGGAACCATTAATGCAGACGGGAGTGTATGTCGTGCTACACTTCCTGAAGTCGATGATCAGTTCCTTGGTCTTTCCGACATTTAGAGAGAGGTTGTTTTCGGTACAACATGCTACCAAGTGATTTATCTCCCTCCTGTAGTCTGATTTGTCATTGCTTGAGATACGGCCCACCACAGTCGTATCATCCGCAAACGTATAGATTGAGTTGGATTTAAATCTTGCCACACAGTCATGTGTGTACAGGGAGTACAGTAGGGGACTGAGCACACATCCTTGCGGGGCCCTGTAGTTAAGGACTATTGTGGAGGAGGTGTTGTTACCGATCCTGACAGATTGCGGTCTGTTGGTGAGGAAGTCAAGGATCCAGCTGCACAGGGAGGGGTCAAATCCAAGATTCCAGAGTTTGGTTATTAGTCTTCTCGGGATAATGGGTGTTGAAGGCGGAGCTGTAGTCTATGAACAGGAGTCTGACATAGGTGTCCTTGCTGTCGAGGTGTTCAAGTGTAGATTGTAGAGCCAGGGAGATAGCATCTGCTGTGGACCGGTTGCGGTGATAGGCAAACTGCAGTGGATCCAGACCGTCTGGGAGGCTGGCAGTGATCCGTCTCATGACTAGCCGTTCTAAGCATTTCATGATAACAGACATCAGTAGTCGTTGAGGCAGGCTACCTTGTTCTTCTTTGGTACTGGTTTAATGGTGGTCTTCTTGAAGGAGGTGGGGACCTCAGAGCGGAGGAGTGAGGTGCTGAAGATATCTACGAATACACTCGCCAGCTGGTCTGCGCAGGCTCTGAGTGCTCGCCCAGGGACTTCTTTGGGGCCCGTTGCTTTTCACGGATTCACTTTCAAGAAGGCAGATCTTACCTCTGAGGCTGTAATAGTGAATATGGGTGTGTTCAGGGCTGTTGGGGCAGGTGGCACTGATGCACTGGCTGACTGCTCAAAGCGGGCATAGAACTTGTTCAGATCATCGGGTAGGGATGCTCCAGCCCCAGATATTCCACCTGGCTTTGCTTTGTAGCCTGTGATCTTGTGTAGGCCCTGCCACAGTCATTATGGGTTAGTGTAGTTGGCCTGGGACTCTAGTTTGATGCGGTATTGTCTTTTTGCATCCCTGATGGCTTTCCATACGTCATACCTGGATTTCTTATATAGGTCAGGGATGTCAGACTTGAACGCCTCCATCCGGAACTTCAGCAGGAGTGAACCCTTTGGTTGAGCCAGTGTTTCTGATTGGAGAATACCCGTATTGTCTTCTTTGGTACACAGTCTTGACACACTTACTGATGAAGTCTGTGACGGTGACTGCGTACTCGCTCAGGTTAGCTGCCACGGCTTTGAATATGGACCACTCCATATCTAAGCAGTCGCGGAGGATGTCCTCGGATGTCTCAGAACAGCACTGCACAGTTTTCTTCCTGGCTCAGCACGCTATGGCGACTATGGCTACTTTACTTTTAACACAGTTCTTGTAAAGATTTAGGGCTGCATTTTAACATCCTGGATCAGGTCAGAATAGAGGCAGGCAGATTTTTAAAAAGGCTGTTGTATTGCATGGCTGGAACATCAACCTCTGTTCCTTCTTTAAGTGTCTTTCATGAGGGTTGTGTTTGAATATGGGCCTCGGGACTAACCCGTCTCTATTAAGGGGCCAATTACTACTTAAGAGATTAGTTAAATCCCATTTTTAGATGGTTTCCTGAAGGTAGCTGGACCTCAGCAACCCTCAGGGCTCAGGCACAGTGAATACAGGAGTGCAGAAGGCCATCGAAGAGTCACCAAAAAATATTTTTTTCCTGCAGGTTAGTGGCAGACCACCTTGTGTGAAAGTGCTCACTTTCTGGATTGAAATGTTGCAGGAGTACATCACAGGACCAAAGGGACGAAAATGGGAAGAGCATGTTGTGATGGGGGGAGGGGGGGGGGGGGGGGGGCGCGCAGTTGCACAGTGGTTGGCACAGTTGCTTCAGGGTCCCAGGTTCAATTCTCGGTTTGGATCACTGCCTGCGGAGTTTACACTTTCTCCTCGTGTCTGCGTGGGTTTCCTCCCACAGTCCAAAGGTGTGCATGTTCGATGGATTGGCCAAGCTAAATTGCCCTTAGTGCCAAAAGGGTTGGGTGGGGTTACGCGGATGGGGTGGGGACTTGGGTATGGTGCTCTTTCCAAGGACCGGTGCAGCCTCGATGGGCCGAATGGCCTCCTTCTGCACTGTAAATTCTATGATTATATGATATTGTGATTCCGCAACGGGATATAGGTAGATTGGGTCACGGCGTTGAGGACTTGGGTTCGATCCCATCCCCGGGTCACTGTCGTGTGAAGTTTGCACATTCTCCCTGTGTCTGCGTGGGTCTGACCCCCACAACCCAAAAAAGATGTACAGTTTAGGTGAATTGGCCATGCTAAATTGCCCCTTAATTGGAAAAAAAACCCGAATTGGATGGTCTAAATTTATTTTAAATAAAGAAGTATTTAAAGTGGAGGTGGATAAATATTTGGCAGATTAAGGAATAGAGCGCTATGGGGAAATGGCATAGAAAAGGAGTTGAGGCTGGCAGAGATCAGTCATGATTGTATTGAATGGCGGGGCAGGCTTGAAGGGCCTGGTGGCCTACTCCTACTTCTATTTCTTGTGTTCTTGTGACAGGGGAGGGAGTGAGGAAGCTGAATTTTGTCACCTCAGTGGGTTATCATTCTTTTAACATTACCTGGACATTGGGCAACAGATCACTGACCAAGGCTGCCTGGCCCCCACCTGACCAACAGGAAGGGTGCAGCTAGAAATCGGCGCTGCACGCTCAGAAACAGAGGCTATTATAGCTATAGAACATGAACCTGTGCATGAAGGAATCCCGGACATCAGGAGATTAGAGAAAAAAGATGAGGGGCACGAGCAGAAAGAGATACTACACTCAGTACAGAATCTACCTGAACAGGTGAGGCTATCTGAGCATGATGGAAAACCAGTGCTGAAGGAGACTGTGACTCTCCAGGCAGGTGGCTACAGGCATCTGTGCCCTCGTCTGTGAGGACCTCACACCTCACTCCACTCATGGCTATAACCTGCCAGTGGCAGTCAAAGTAATCATGACCTTGAATTTCTTCATTGCTGCATCCTTCCAAGGTTCATCCGCAGACTTCTGTGATATCTGACAGTTGACTGCACACCTCTGTATCACCCAAGTGACAGATGCCCTGTTACGATCCTAGTTGATGCTATAACTGGACGGGAAAATTCCCGAATGGAATCCTGGCTCAAAAGACTGTAACTTTTACTTTTTATTTCTAAATCGTGGAGGAACAGAGTCACAGGGCACAAATTAGTTTTAACAAGAAAAAAAACATTCTTTGAACATGGAAAAACTGGATTGCAAGATAATGTTCCTTTACTCCCTTAGTTTAACAAGTACACACATATTTAAAGATTAACACAGATTACAAAGTATATCTTAAACTACAATGGTCTCATTTAAACAAAAAGTCCCATTTCAGCACACACTGTGACAGTGGGAAAATACACACTCCGCTCTGAACCCAAGTGAATATCTGGACTGGATTTCATTATTGTCACATGTACCAAGGTACAGTGAAAAGTATTTTTCTGCAAGCAGCTCAACAGATCATTAAGTACATGAAAAGAAAAGGTAATAAAAGTAAATACATAATAGGGTAACACAAGGTACACAATGTAACTACATAACACCAGCATCGGGTGAAGCACACAGGGGTGTAGTGTTAATGAGGTCAGTCCATAAGAGGGTCGTTTAGGAGTCTGGTAACAGCGGGGAAGAAACTGTTTTTGAATCTGTTAGTGTGTGTTCTCAGACTTTTGTATCTCCTGCCCGATGGAAGAAGTTGGAAGAGTGAGTAAGTGGGGTAGGAGGGGTCTTTGATTATGCTGCCCGCTTTCCCCAGGCAGCGGGAGGTGTAGATGGAGTCAATGGATGGGAGGCAGGTTTGTGTGATGGACTGGGCTGTGTTCACGACTCTCTAAAGTTTCTTGCGGTCTTGGGCCGAGCAGTTGCCATACCAGCTGTGATGCAGCCAGATAGGCTGCTTTCTATCGTGCATCTGTAAAAGTTGTTAAGCGTTAATGTGGACATGCCAAATTAACTTAGTTTCCTGAGGAAGTATAGGCGCTGTTGTGCTTTCTTAGTGGTAAAGTCAACGTGGGTGGACCAGGACAGATTTTTGGAGATGCGTACCGCTAGGAATTTGAAACTGCTAATCATTTCCACCACAGCCCCATTGATGCTGACAGGGGTGTGTACAGTACTTTGCTTTCTGAAGTCAATGGCCAGCTCTTTAGTTTTGCTGGCTTTGAGGGAGAGATTGTTGTCGCTGCACCACTCCACTAGGTTCTCTATCTTCCTCTTGTATTTTGACTCGTCGTTATTTAAGATCCGGCCCACTATGGTCATATCATCAGCAAACTTGTAGATGGAGTTGGAACCAAATCTTGCCACGCAGTCGTGTGTGTACAGGGAGTATAGTAGAGGGTTAAGTACGCAGCCTTGTGGGGCCCCGGTATTGTGAGGACTATTGTGGAGGAGGTGTTGTTTATTCTTACTGATTGTGGTCTGTGAGTTAGAAAGTCGAAGATCCAGGTGCAGAGTGAGGAGCCAAGCCCTCGGTTTTGGAGCTTTGATATGAGCTTGGCTGGGGTTATGGTGTTGAAGGTGGAGCTGTAGTCAATAAATAGGAGTCTGACGTAGGAGTCCTTGTTGTTGAGATGCTCCAGGGATGAGTGTAGGGCCAGGGAGATGGCATCTGCTGTGGACCGGTTGTGGCGATATGCGAATTGCAGTCGATCAAGGCATTCTGGGAGTATGGAAGTGATGCACTTCATGACCAACATCTTGAAGCACTTCATTACGACTGAAGTCAGGGCCACTGGACGGTAGTCATTGAGGCACGTTGCCTGGTTTTTCTTTGGCACAGGTATGATGGTAGTCTTCTTGAAGCAGGTGGGAACCTCAGAGCAGAGTAGGAACAGGTTAAAGATGTCCGTGAACACATCTGCCAGCTGGTCCGCACAGGCTCCTAATGCATGACATGGGATCCCGTCCGGACCCGTCGCCTTCCACGGGTTCACTTTCAGGAAAGTCGATCTGACTTCGGAAGCTGTGATGGTGGGTATGGGTGTGTTATGGGCTGCTGGGGCACGTGACAGCGGATTGTTGGTTTCCTGCTCGAACAGAGCATTGAATGCATTGAGTTCATCGGGGAAGGATGCGCTGCTGTTGGAGATACTGCTCGGCTTTGCTTTGAAGCCCGTGACTCTAGCTTGGTCTGATAGTGTCTCTTGGCATCTCAGATGGCTTTGCGGAGGGCGTACCTGGATTTCTTGCATAGTCAAGGTCGCCTGACTTGAACGCCTCAGATCTGTACTTCAGTCGGGAGTCAATCTCGGTTGGGGAACGTATGTACTGCTTTCTTTGGCACGCAGTCGTCCACACATTTGCTGTTGAAGTCTGTGACGGTGGTGGCATACTCATTTAAGTTGGTAGCTGAGTTCTTAAATATGGACCAGTCCACTGTCTCCAAGCAGTCACGTAAGAGCTCTTCTGTTTCCTCGGACCAGCACTGCACGACCTTCTTAGCTGGATGCTCCCGCTTGAGTTTCTGCTTGTAAGCCGGGAGAAGGAGCACCGTCTTATGGTCTGATTTCCCAATGTGCGGTCGGGGGATGTAACGGTAGACGCCCTTGATTTTTGAGTAGCAGTGGTCAAGAGTGTTGGCGCCCCTGGTGGGACAGGAGATGTGCTGGTGGAATGTTGACAGTACACTCGAGGTTGGCCTTGTTGAAGTCCCCAGCCATGATGAACAAGATGTTCTGTTTCATAGTTGTGGATTTTGCCTCAAAATCACCCAGGTGCTTCTTATACCATGAGCCACCTTGTCTCACTGAACTCCGGCTTCCACACATTGGCATCGCTCCGCAAAGCACAATAGAAACACAGATGGAACTTAACCCCGACACATACAAGCATCTTTGTCCAGCATGAATCTAACTATAGGTTTTACCCTTCCAGACACAGAAATATTAAATTAAACCCACTTAAAATGATACCTTATTTAATAATAATGATAATCTTTATTAGTGTCACAAGTAAGCTTAGAACATAGAACATAGAACGATACAGCGCAGTACAGGCCCTTCGGCCCTCGATGTTGCACCGACATGGAAAAAAACTAAAGGCCATCTAACCTACACTATGCCCTTATCATCCATATGCTTATCCAATAAACTTTTAAATGCCCTCAATGTTGGCGAGTTCACTACTGTTGCAGGTAGGGCATTCCACGGCCTCACCAGTCTTTGCGTAAAAAACCCACCTCTGACCTCTGTCCTATATCTATTACCCCTCAATTTAAGGCTATGTCCCCTCGTGCTAGCCACCCCCATCCGCGGGAGAAGGCTCTCGCTGTCCACCCTATCTAACCCTCTGATCATTTTGTATGCCTCTATTAGGTCACCTCTTAACCTTCTTCTCTCTAACGAAAACAACCTCAAGTCCATCAGCCTTTCCTCATAAGATTTTTCCTCCATACCAGGCAACATCCTGGTAAATCTCCTCTGCACCCGTTCCAAAGCTTCCACGTCCTTCCTATAATGAGGCGACCAGAACTGTACGCAATACTCCAAATGCGGCCGTACTAGAGTTTTGTACAACTGCAACATGACCTCATGGCTCCGGAACTCAATCCCTCTACCAATAAAGGCCAACACACCATAGGCCTTCTTCACAACCCTATCAACCTGGGTGGCAACTTTCAGGGATCTATGTACATGGACATCAAGATCCCTCTGCTCATCCACACTACCAAGAATTTTACCATTAGCCAAATATTCCGCATTCCTGTTATTCTTTCCAAAGTGAATCACCTCACACTTCTCCACATTAAACTCCATTTGCCACCTCTCAGCCCAGCTCTGCAGCTTATCTATGCCCCTCTGTAACCTGCAACATCCTTCCGCACTGTCTACAACTCCACCGACTTTAGTGTCGTCTGCAAATTTACTCACCCATCATTCTGCGCCCTCCTCTAGGTCATTTATAAAAATGACAAACAGCAACGGCCCCAGAACAGATCCTTGTGGTACGCCACTCGTAACTGAACTCCATTCTGAACATTTCCCATCAACTACCACTCTCTGTCTTCTTTCAACTAGCCAATTTCTGATACACATCTCTAATTCACCCTCAATCCCCAGCCTCCGTATTTTCTGCAATAGCCGACCGTGGGGAACCTTATCAAACGCTTTACTGAAATCCATATACACCACATCAACTGCTCTACCCTCGTCTACCTGTTCAGTCACCTTCTCAAAGAACTCGATAAGGTTTGTGAGGCATGACCTACCCTTCACAAAACCATGCTGACTATCCCTAATCATATTATTCCTATCTAGATGATTATAAATCGTATCTTTTATAATCCTCTCCAAGACCTTACCCACCACAGACGTTAGGCTCACCGGCCTATAGTTACCGGGGTTATCTCTACTCCCCTTTTTGAACAAAGGGACCACATTTGCTTACATTAACACTGCAATGAAGTTACTATGAAAATCCCCTAGTTGCCACACTCAGGTGCCTGTTTGGGTACACAGAGGCTGGTTTATCACACTGGGCTAAATAGCTCACATGCAATGCAGAACAAGGCAACGGCGTGGGTTCAATTCCCGTACCGGCCTCCCCGAACAGGTGACGGGATGTGGCGACTAGAGACTTTTCACAGTAACTTCATTAAAGGCTACTTGTGACAATAAGTGATTATTATTATTATTACAGAGGGAGAATTCAGAATGTCCAATTCACTTAACAAGCACATCTTTCGGGGACTTTTGTGGGAGGAAACCGGAGCACCTGGAGGAAACCCACGCAGGCATGGGGAGAACATGCAGACTCCACACAAACAGTGACCCAAGCCGAGAATCGAACCTGGGTCCCTGGTTCTGTGAAGCAACAGTGCGAACCACTGTGCTACCGTGCATGTTTACCAATACAAATAGAAATCCCTTAAAACTATCTTTGCTTTCCTAACAGTCCTCTTTGCCAAGGCTGGAGACTATCAGATTCCCAACCAATGAGGTCTTGTGGCTCAGAAATCATTAAGTTCTGCTGCCAATGCCAGATTCCCCCAAGTGCACGGCAAAATTGACTGCATCCATGTTGCCATCAATGTACCCATTGATAAAACAGGAACGTTAATTAACAGGAAGGTTTACCACTTCTTGAATGTGCAGCTGGTCTGAGGCCACACAATGATCTTCCTTCCTGTGTCTGCATGCTTTCCTCGGAGTTGCCATGATGCTTTCATTCTCCACCAGTTAAACTTTCAGCAGCTGGCCCATCAGACCCTTCCAAGTCGGTAGATGAATTTTAGGAGAGTAAGGCTATCCTTTGAAGTTTCTCACTCCTCTGTGTGTGCAAGGAACATAGGCACTTAGGCATTACAATGAGAGCAGTCTGCTCCCCTGAACAGAAGCCTATGTGGCTGTAAAAGATGCACTTTTGCTGTCTAGATTGCTCAAGGGGTGCCCAGCAATACACACCTGCAAGGGGCTCATAAATGGTTGCGCTCTGTTTGTCCTTCACAATATGGCCGTTTAAAAAGAAGTGATCCTAGTGCATGCAAACACAGTGGAGGTCTGAGCTTCTCAGAGGAAGAAGAGGAGCAGGACATGGGAGAGGATAGGCGGGAACGCTGCTGCATGAGGTGGTCTGACTAAACATAGAGGTGTCTCGGCATGGGCTCTCAGCTCAAAGTCTTTGCAGGAAGCATGATTGTGACAGATTATCTGATCCTGCAGAAGTTCATCCAAATTTGAGGTCTGAGGGTCTTAGAATAAGGTCGGGAATGCTCCAAGTCTGCACTTTGTTAAGGAATGACAACTATTCCTCAGGATTGTGCAACCTTGCACTCTTGGAGATTTGAACTACTGCCTCGAGTCTTCACAGTCACTTCACTGGTGAGGAGCCACCATTTTGTTCACTTATTATTGTTTTACATTGTGTTGCACAAATGTAATATAATTATGCATTTCATGTTGCAAAGGCTTTTTCTTTGAATTGTTGACCCCTCAATGGAGAAGATCTTTCAATGTCTGCCTCAAACAAACTGCAGCAGGAGACAGCAGAAGAATCTTTTAAATTACCTTCCAAACACTTGCCAGCATTTCAAAGAGAGTTCTGAGCAGCAACCACAAAAATGGCTACTGAGGGAAGCCCTTTGTCTTATTTGCTCTGGTGTCAGCCCATCCCCATTCCTGCCTCCTGTCTGCCTGCTCATGTGACAGACTCGTCCCTAAGCTTAAGATAGAAATAAGTTCTCTGATTGATGTTATGAAGATCAGATAGGCAAATATGTTGTGGGAAGACAAATGATTAGGATTTACTAAAAACAGTCTATTAGGGCTAGCAACAATTATTCTTAGGGATTTTGAATTTATATAGTGTAGTATTGTATACTAAAGCAGTAGAGGATAATTTTACAAAGATGTCAACTAAAAGCTGACATGGCACCACCTGCAGTAGTCAGCATAAGAGTTAAGCAACATCTTCCAATTAAACCAGTTTTCAGTGACTTTAACAGCATTTCAAAGACATAATCTGCAAGTAATCAGGATAAAGTTTAACAACATGGTTTCCCAACTTGACCTAAGGATCAGACACAGGAAAAGGACAATGTTGTCGAGAAGAATACTGAGATACAGGCCACTAAACTAGAAAGGCTTGAGGTTCATAAGGAGGAGGTGTTAGCAATTCTGGAAAGTGTGAAAATAGATAAATCCCCTGGGCCGGATGGGATTTATCCTAGGATTCTCTGGGAAGCTAGGGAGGAGATTGCTGAGCCTTTGGCTTTGATCTTTAAGTCATCTTTGTCTCCAGGAATAGTGCCAGAAGACTGGAGGATAGCAAATGTTGTCCCCTTGTTCAAGAAGGGGAGTAGAGATAACCCCGGTAACAATAGACCAGTGAGCCTTACTTCTGTTGTGGGCAAAGTCTTGGAAAGGTTTATAAGAGATAGGATGTATAATCATCTGGAAAGGAATAATTTGATTAGAGATAGTCAACACGGTTTTGTGAAGGGTAGGTCATGCCTCACAAACCTTATTGAGTTCTTTGAGAAGGTGACCAAACAGGTGGATGAGGGTAAAGCAGTTGATGTGGTGTATATGGATTTCAGTAAAGCGTTTGATAAGGTTCCCCACGGTAGGCTATTGCAGAAAATACGGACGCATGGGATTCAGGGTGATTTAGCAGTTTGGATCAGAAATTGATTAGCTGGAAGAAGACAAAGGGTGGTGGTTGATGGGAAATGTTCAGACTGGAGTCCAGTTACTAGTGGTGTACCACAAGGATCTGTTTTGGGGCCACTGCTGTTTGTCATTTTTATAAATGACCTGGAGGAGGGCATAGAAGGATGGGTGAGTAAATTTGCAGATGACACTAAAGTCGGTGGAGTTGTGGACAGTGCGGAAGGATGTTACAAGTTACAGAGGGACATAGATAAGCTGCAGAGCTGGGCTGAGAGGTGGCAAATGGAGTTTAATGCAGAAAAGTGTGAGGTGATTCATTTTGGAAGGAATAACAGGAAGACAGAGTACTGGGCTATTGGTAAGATTCTTGGTAGTGTGGATGAGCAGAGAGATCTTGGTGTCCATGTACATAGATCCCTGAAAGATGCCACCCAGGTTGAGAGGGTTGTTATGAAGGCGTACGGTGTGTTAGCTTTTATTGGTAGAGGGATTGTGTTTCGGAGCCATGAGGTCATATTGCAGCTGTACAAAACTCTGGTGCGGCCACATTTGGAGTATTGCATACAGTTCTGGTCGCCACATTATAGGAAGGATGTGGAAGCATTGGAAAAGGTGCAGAGGAGATTTACCAGGATGTTGCCTGGTATGGAGGGATGATCTTATGAGGAAAGGCTGAGGTACTTGAGGCTGTTTTCGTTAAGAGAGAAGAAGGTTAAGAGGTGACTTAATTGAGGCATACAAGATGATCAGAGGATTATATAGGGTGGACAGCGAGAGCCTTTTTCCTCGGATGGTGATGTCTAGCATGAGGGGACATAGCTTTAAATTGAGGGGAGATAGATATAGCACAGATGTCAGAGGTAGGTTCTTTACTTAGAGAGTAGTAAGGGCATGGAATGCCCTGCCTGCAACAGTAGTGGACTCACCAACATTAAGGGCATTCAAATGGTCATTGGATAGACATATGGACGATAAGGGAATAGTGCAGATGGGCTTTAGAGTGGTTTCACAGGTCGGCGCAACATCGAGGACCGAAGGGCCTGTACTGCGCTGTAATGTTCTGTGTTCTATGTTCTATATTGAGCCTGGCACCAAATAGGGATGTTGGGAAGGAATCTTTAGAATGTATATAACATTTACTCTGACTGGGTGCATATATGTAACTTGTTTAATGTAAAGTTTAAAACAGATGCACGTTCTCCATGTCTGCATGGGTTTCCTCCGGGTGCACTGGTTACCTCCCACAAGTCCCGAAAGATATGCTTGCTAGGTGAATTGGACATTCTGATAAGATCAAATGTAAACAATATCATGCTCACATAACCTGCACTGTACACATGTTACTTGAGTTCATGTTGGGGAGGGGAGTCAGCTCCAGGGGCCTTCTCTAGAGTTGTGCTCTCCCAACGCGTTTGGCAAATAAACAATCGTTCTGTGCCCGAGACTCTTCCGATTCTTTTGTGAAAACGCAGAACACAACACAGCATCTAACTCATATTCAACAACAACATCTTAACCATTGTAATGTACCACAAGGCACTTCATAGAAGTGTTACAAATACAATTTGTCATTCAGCAAATTAGGAGATATTCGAACAGGTGACAGGTAATAAAATGGAATGTTGTAATAAGTGTATTAAAAGATATGAGAAGGGTAGAGAGTTTCATTTTACTTAGTCAAACACTATGGTTGATTCTTAATGTTCTCTGATGTGTCTCAACCTAGTTGTACAATTAATCTTTAAGGCCCAATATTCATGACATCTTACGTTATCTTCACGCAAAATACTTTAATAAAATGTTTTACATGGAACATGTTAACATATTGTAGTACTGAATTTAAGCTGGTATTCTTTACCACTTTTTATGGACAAGATGCATTAATTTTAATAAAATATTCCAGGTGAGGATATATGCGCCATTGGGAACCATGACTGTGAGCAGATATGCGTGAGCACAGAAACAGGTTATTATTGCAAGTGCCGTACAGGTTTTACATTGAAGAAGGACCAGAAAACTTGTGCAAGTAAGCCACTTATTCTGTCAGGATTTGACCCCTTCAGAACACTTGTGCACAATAAATATTAAACTGCCTAATATTTTACAAGATGATGAGCACTTCTTCTATCCTTGTTCCTCATTCTAATGGGGTTATTGCTGGCAGCTGTAGTATCCTGGCCCCTTTTAGGTGCGGGCTTTGCGGTCCACGTGATCAGCTTGGGACCAATCGGTGGATGTGTGCAAACCCCAACCAATAGAGAGAAAATGTGCAGCGCTGGCAGCAGGGCCTGGGCAGTGTGGACCCTGAAGCTGGAGAGTCAAGACCCACCCTTCATTGCTCTGTGCCTGTATACAATTGCCTTTGGCAACTGTTAAACCCCCTTTGTTGTTACTGAAGTCTCCAGTGTATTGTCTCGAGCCACCACACAGGTAATGAGGTAAACGGTTGGATCGTTAGTCTTCAACAGTTCAGGTTTCAAGGGGGAAAGGAAGAACCTCCAAAGACAGACGAGAATCTGGAGCCATTGACGGTAGCACCCAAAAAGTGAGTGGAAGCCGAAGACTGGAGCCAGTAGATCAAACAGCTCTGCTGTTTCTTCACAGAAAATAAGGTAAATAGGGGAAGACAAGCAGAAGGTGATACTTTTGATGGTTTGTGGCCTCAAACCTACAACCTGATCAGAAATCTTACTTCCCTGGAAGCTCCTGATTCAAAAACCTTCGACCAGTTAGTCACGTTGGCCATGGAACATTATAATCCCAGGTCCTTGATCATCCTCCAGTGGTACAAATTCAACTCTGCTGTTTGAGACACAGAAGAGTCCATCTCCGCCTTCGTAATCAGACTCCACCAAATAGCTGAGCATTTTGAGTTTGGTGCAGTACTCAGCGAAATGCTACACGACCATTTAGTGTGCAGAATTAACAACATTAGCATCCAGAAAAGACTCTTGACTGAAACTCAAATCATGTTAGACAAAGCGATCGGGATAGCTCAGGCAACGGAGTGCGCCTAAAAATGTGCATCTGAGCTCCAAAGTGTGCCAGAAGGGAAAGTGAGTCAGTTGAGGGAGGTATGGCCATAGAGTGCATGGCATGATCAACAGGCACAGCAGAGAACCAGACAGAGTCCTTGGGACTGGACCGAGGTTAGAGAACCAGGTAAAGAATTGGTCATCTGCCCAAGACAGAGGGGGATTATTTTTGATGTGGGGAGATCACCTCCCCCAGGAAGCTTGTCATTGTTGCAGGTTTGTCTTTGTTGCAATCAAAGAGGCCATATCCACGTTGCTGCGTGAGGCAGAATATGCCACTGCAAAACAAAAACAGCAGCAATCCATTACATCACTGAACCAAGTAGAAGAGAGCTCTGAGGAGGAACATGAAATGTACTGTCTGAATGTCATCAAATTAAATAAGACAGCTCCAATCGAAATAACTCTGTCTGTGAATGGAAGACCCTTGAAGAAGGAGGTCGATACCGTGGCATCGATTACAGTCGTGGGGAGCAGACGTTTGATTAAATTCAAGAAGGGACTCAGATCCTGAATTTTGGTCGCACGACGGCCTACTATAATAAACCCCCTTTGTTGTTACTGAAGCCTCCAGTGTATTGTCTTGAGCCACCACACAGGTCGGATCGTTAGTCTTCAACAGTTCAGGTTTCAAGGGGGAAAGGAAGAAACCTCCAAAGACAGACGAGAATCTGGAACCATTGACGGTAGCACCGAATGGGCTGCCACTATAGTCCCAATGTGGAAGCTGCACTGATCAATAAGAATATGTGGGGATATGGACCTCATCCCCCAAATCGAGGACCTCTACACCAAGCTTGTGGGAGATCTCACCTACATCAAGCTGGACCACAGCCACCCATACCTGCAGTTGGAATTAGATGAAAGGTCCCAAAGGGTCGCCATGATCAATACACATAAGGCTACTGAAGTCACATACTTGGGGTTCTGAGTGGATGGCACACGTCTTCACCCATTCAAAGAAAAAGTCAAAGCCATACAAGAGGTCCCCACACCCAGGAATGCTGCTGAGCTGAGCTGAAATCCTTCCTGGGAATGGTGAACTATTATGGCAAGGTCATTCCAAACCTGGCCACGACATTGGCACCACTATACTTGTTGCTAAGGACACACCGCCGTTGGCAATGGAAGGGGCAGCAAGAGGAGGCTTTCCGCTTGGTTCTGCAATCTTTGAACCTTTTAGTTCATTCCGACTTGGTGAAGCCTATTTTTCTCACATGCAACATGTTGCCATACAGGATAGGGGCAGTTCTATCCCATAAGATGGAGGATGGATCAGAAGGCCAATTTCCATTGTCTCAAGGACTCTTTCATAAGCTGAGTGAAATGACACCCAAATAGAAAAGGTGGTCATCTATGGTGTTAAAAAGTTCTACCAAACTTTTGTTTACAAACCATGATTGGTAATATTAACCGACCATAAGTCGCTATTGGTTTTTTTGAGAGGACAGACCAATGCCTCCAATAGCCTCCACCAGGGCATCGTTGAATGCTGCTAACAGCCTACAATTATGTTTTCCAACTCTGGCCTGGCACACAAATCTCCAATGTGAATGCATTGAGTTGACTTCCCTTGCCAAAAAATTTGGCACCACTTCCAGTACCCCAAGAAATCATCTTTGCACTGAACTTCTTGGACACCTTGCTGGTGTCAGCTGGACACATACAAAATTGGATGCAGCGAGATCAGGTTTTATCCAAGGTGAAACACTTGATACAAACAGGATGGCACCACGAAAAGTCTGAACAGTTGTGGCCTACTGAACCTACAGGCATGAATACACCTGCGAGGATATAATTTGGAGCTCTGGAGTCATCATCCCACTCCCACCAAGGGAACATCTCCTACAAGAATCACAAAGCGCACACCCGGGCCAAACAAAAATGAAGATGCAGGCTCACAATTATATCTGGTAGCCGGGAATCAATAATGCTATTGAGGAAGTGGTACAGAAATGCATTCCCTGCCAGACCCAACAATCGTTACCTCCTTCAGCCAATCTCCTCCCCTTGGAGTGGCCGGGTCACCCATGGATCAGAATCCATGTCAAGTATGCAGGCCCTTGGGCAGTATATTCCTTGTCTTGGTAGACGCTCATTCCAAATGGCTATCCGTACAAGAGATGGGAGCTATGACCTTGGCAGCTACTGTGGACGCCTTATTCTGGGCATTCACCATGCACGGTCTACCAGAGTCTATTGTGCCTGATAGTGGTACCTATTTTTCTGGGGATGATTTCCAACACGTCATTCAGACAAATAGAATTCAGCATACCGGTACAGTCCCATATCGCCCTGCATCCAATGGATTGACGGAAAGGGCCATGCAGACTTTTACAAATGCTATGAGGAAGCAATCAGACTGGCCGTCGCACCATCGGTTGACCAACTTCTTACTGTTCTATAACAAACCTCCCCCAGACACCATAGGGGTCACTCTGGCTGGACTGTTTATGGGCCATCGCCTCAGAACCTGTTTGGATTGGATATTTAATAATAATCTTTATTAGTGTCACAAGTAGGTTTACATTAGCACTGCAAGTAAGTTACTGTGAAAATACCTAGTTGCCACAGTTGGTTCCTGTTCAGGTACATTGAGGGAGAATTCAGAATGTCCAATTCACCAAACAAGCACATTTTTCAGGACTTGTGGGAGGAAACCAGAGCACCCGGATGAAACCCATGCAGACATTGGGAGAATTTGCAGACTCCACACAGACAGTGACCCAAGTAGGAAATCGAACCAGGGTCCCTGGCGCTGTGAGGAAACAGTGCTAACCACTGTGCTACCGTGCACCTTTCCAAATTTGGTGGGGAGGGTAGAGGCATGTCAGCCTTCCCAAAAAAATCAACAGACTTCACAAAATGTTGACAGGTCATTCAAAGTGGGGGACCTGGTTCTAGTTTGAAATTTCACCTCGTGCCCACTCTGGTTAGCCGGTCAGATGGTGTCGCAATCTGAATACATATTGTATGTGGTCAATGTCAATAGCAGGACTGTGCAGAAGTATGTTGACCACGTGAGAGCCAGGAGATGGGGTAATCCCCATTCCAAAACAGATGGGTCCATCTAGTGCCCATTGGAGCTCCTTTGGCCATTCTGGAACAGAGGCAGCTGGTAATTTCAGAGTCAGCACCGCCAGCTGTCCAGGTAGGAGTTGGCAAGGTGAACAACCTTTCAGAAGCGGTGGAGTCTCCTGAATCATTGTCTTCTGAGGACAACGAGACCACCATGGAGATGGTGGAGCCGATAGGTGGACTAAGAAGGTCCGCGAGGACTCAAAGGTCCCCAGACAGACTGACTCTGTGATGAACTATTTTCCCTTCTGTCTCTTGACTTGTATACAGCACTTTTATGTAGCGTACTTTGTAAAATGTAATGAGGGACCTACGGGTGGGGGGAGGGATATGGTAGCATTGTCTCCTTAAGGAGGCGGGTTTTGCTGTCCATGTGACTGGCTCAGGACAAATCACACGGGAGCACGCGAACCCTGACCAATAGAGAGAAAGCACGGGGCCCTGAAAGCAGGGACCCGGGCAGTGTGAACCTCAGAGTTGGACAGCCCTAACCTTCCTTGCTCTGTGTCTGTATATAGTTGTCTTTGCCAGCTGTTCATAAACCCGTTTTGTTGTTACTGGAAGTCGCCAATGTATTTTCTGGAGCCACCACAGCAACATATTTTAATTGTGGTGTTAATTTATTTGCAGGGTGTGTTCCCATTGCGCAAATTAACCCTTATCCTGACTTGTAATCTCCTGAGATTTTTGACTGAATTCTTGAATTACACTTGCCTGTCTCACTTTTAAAATGTTATTGTCAAGCAGTATTTCACTGACCAGTTATATATGATGAATTGTGATTTTAATGAATGCCATTTATTTTGTCATTCCTGCGAGGATAATTTTCATTTTCAAAAAGTATTGATTGATTTGCTATCCCATTTTACAAAAGTGGTTCAATTATGAGCAAATAAGACTGAATCGGAATCATGTCTATAATCACTGAATAGAATTTTACTTTACAGAAGAAGCTCAGAGAAAAATCACTATTCAAGATCCATGCAAGTGTGAAGCTCTTCTTGATTTCCAAAGGGATGTCCAATCTAATTTTCAAGCACTGGCTAGCAAAAATATCCTTTTAGTACTTAATCTGTTATCTCCATTCAGATTATTTGTTTTGGATTGCCTCATGGTTTTTGTGACTAGTTTTCTTTGAACTGCAAATCTATCAGAAGCTAAAATCAGTTGCTGAAGAAATGATAGAATATAATAAGCTGACTGAAGAATGTTTTTTTCCTAGTTATGCAATACTGCATAAGCACACCTTTTTGAGCAGCCTGTTAAATGCAGCAGAACTCTTGGGTGGGCGATATTTGGCTGACCTCAGTGAAAAAGTTTATTGTTAAGTGGCAGTGGACAAACTCAGCAATGATTCTACGGATGATACAGATAGATAGAGGTAGAACACACTTACTGTCTCACTGTCATGCCAATAGGAAAGGATCAGAAAGAGAATAAAAATGAGAATAAATTGAAAGAAAGAAAATGTTTAATTAATGGGCGGCATTCTCTGACCCCCCGCCGGGTCAGAGAATTGCCGGGGGGGGCGGCATGAATACCGCCCACGCCGTCCGCCGAATTCTCCGGCATCGGAGATTCGGGAAGGGCGGGAATCACACCGCACCGGTTGGTGGCCGCTCGCAGTGTTCCCCCCCCCGGCGATTCTCCGGCCCGCGATGTGCTGAAGTCCCACTGGTTCTTTGCCAGTCCCGCCGGCGTAGATTAGACTAGGTCCCTTACCGGCAGGAACTGCCGGCACGGGTGGGCTCTGGGGTCCGGGGGGGGGGGGGGGGCGTGGGGCGATCTGGCCCCGGGCGTGCCCCCATGGTGGCCTGGCCCGTGATCGGGGCCCACCAATCCGCGGGCGGGCCTGTGCCGTGGGGGCACTCTTTTCCTACGCGCCGGCCGTGTCAGCCTCCGCAATGGCCGACGCGTAGGTGAACCACCCACGCGCACGCGCAGGGATGATGTCAGCAGCCGCTGACGCTCCCAGCATGCGCGGACTCGCACCGGGCGGCGGAGTCCCTTTGGCCTCGGCTGGCGTGGCACAAAAGGCCTTCCACGCCGGCCGGCAGAGCGCAAACCATTCCGGCGCCGGCCTAGCCCTTGAAGGTGTGGAGGATTCCGCACCGTTGGGGCGGGCCGACGCAAGAGTGGTTCACACCACTCCGCCCCCCCCCCCCCCCCCCCACCCACCCCCCCCCCCCCCCCCCCCCCCCCGCCCCACTGGGTACGGGAGAATCCCGCCCCATCTCTTTTTTATGTATCGACCATGAAAGATTTATCTTTCATTTCATTTTCATGAAAGGTGGTCTCCTCTATATTGGGGAGACCAAATGTAGACTGGGTGATCTCTTTGCTGAGCACCTTCGGTCTGTGCGCATTCAGGACCCTGACCTTCCCAATGCTTGCCATTTTAACTCAAGACCCTGCTCCCATGCCCACATGTCTGTCCTTGGCCTGCTGCAATGTTCCAGTGAAGCTCAACGCAAACTGGAGGAACAACATCTCATCATCCTGTTAGGGACGCTACAGCCTTCTGGTCTCAACATCGGATTCAACAACTTCAGATGATTAGATCAACCCCACCTCGACCCATTTGTTTTCATCCATTTCATTTTAACTGTTTTTTACCATTTCTTTCTCTCTTGTCTTTCTTTGTATATATTTAACCCCCCCCCCCCCCCACCACCTTATCAACCTTTAAGTTGCCCTTTCTCCCCTTTGCTTCCCCCTTCCCCTCCCCCTCATCTACATCTGTCACAGTTTACCCGCTGATGTTAGTTTCTCTGCAGTTTGGCCTTTCACACCTTTTGTTCTCTCTGGGGACTGCCATTAGCACTCTTTCCTCTTGCTTTCTTGGCTATTAGCACCCAGTTTCCCTGGGTTTCTGGGGCCATGACTCATCTTTCATTCTTACTCCACAGTATAAATATTTCCACTTTCTCTATCCTTAGCATTGACAAAGAGTCATCGGACTCGATACGTTAGCTCTTTTCTCTCCCTACAGATGCTGCCAGACCGGCTGAGATTTTCCAGCATTTTCTCTTTTGGTTTCAGAGTCCAGCATCCGCAGTAATTTGCTTTTATCATGAAAGATTTAGTTCAGTAATATACAGTTTTTAACTATTGTAAAGTTATTTTGAACAACCTAATGTCGTAATCCTTAACAAATGTATACTAGATCGTGTAACAAAAAAAATGCAAGCATTTGAAAATCAACTGGGCCGATACTGAAGACTCTGTGAGCACTCTGTTTAAAGAGTGTATGCACTACTCTTCAACTAACTGTTTATTTTATGGAGCATAGTTCTTTCCAAGCTTTACTGTAATCTTGATCTGACTAGTTACTTTTACTTCCATGTTGCAGCTATAAGTTTTAAGAACTGTAACAAGGCATAGAATATTAACATGTGCCATGAAGCAAACTGAAGCCATTCATTCAGGTGTTACTACATACTGGCTCAGCTGCTGAAAGTATTGATTTTACTACTGTGACATATTGCATAAATGCTATATATCAATATTTGTCTTGACTGTATACACGTCACAAATAAGTAAGTTGGTAGATAAAATAAATTAGGGGTAAAAAAATGCTTAAATATATTATGTATGAAAATCACTACCTGATTGATCTATTTTATTTGTCATCAATGTCGGTCTTTGGACTTAACTGACCATAATTTCTTATCACTTATAAAAAGTGATGCTATTGACAAGAATATTCATAATGTACATTTGAGTTCCATTTTAATGTATTCTATTTTCAAATCCAGTAAAATGTATATTTGACAGTAAAGAAGTTAAATTAATTGTGTTTCGTTCTATATTGTTAGTGTTCCCAATCCAAAACTAATATGTAGTTTATACAAGATTATGTGAGGTTTCTGATTCAGTAAGAATATGAAAATGCACCAAACCGCTAGTTTTCTGTTTGTTCACTTCAACAAACATGCATTAAAACTTGTCTTTAATTTTATTATATCTTGCCTTTATTTGATCATTTTGCTTTTGTACATTGAGCTGCATGATCTCATGATCTAACATGATCTGGTCCTAACATTTACCTGGTGATATAAAACAAATATTTTTGGAATTTCCTTCAAAGATTAGCTTTAAAATCAATGTCTTAATTATTTAAGACATTTCTTAGCAGAAGAAAATCATAAAATGTAACAAAACATGTCCAATCTCCAAAACTGATTCTTACTGCCATGTGTATCTCAGTGTACCAAATTGTATCACCAGAATCGTTTTCAATCCTTCATGTCAAATATTATTCTTCCTTGTAGATAGCTGGGTTAGATGTCAATGTTGGCTCCGTCGTTCACAGATGGCGTACAAGTCCCATCTTAGCCATACAGACTCTCTAATACAGGCCATAGTGAGGACATTAGTGGTCGACCAACATTGTGGTGGTGCATTGTTGACTCAACCAACTGCCTTTGCTTCCCCTAGAATCCCTACAGTACATAAGGATGCCATTCTGCACTGACCCTCCTAAATAACACAGTACCCAAGTCCATTGACACACCCACGCCAACCTATTTTAGCATGGCCAATTCACACATTCACATCTTTGGACTGTGGAAGGAAAATGGAGAAGCCGGAGTGATGTACCATCAATTGGACTCGAGTCGTGAAGAAGTTCCATATATCAGGCTTTAATCAACTAGTTGTGTGCCCGGTAGTCGACTTACAGAGAAAGGCCGACTGCCAGGTCCTACGGGTTCTTATACCCCGCCTCGTAGGCGGGACTACTTGCCTATCGGCCAATGGGTGAGCAGTCACATGACTAGCCTCAACCAATCAGCAGAGAGGCACGTGACCGACCTGAGCCAATGGGCAGCGAGTGCTCTGCACCAATGGCAGATGGGTACTGTAAACCTCCTAGTTATACCACCACACGGAGGAAATGCACGCAGACACAGGGAGGACATGCAAACTTCACACAGATAGTCACCCAAGGCCAGAATTGTACCCAGGTCCCTGGCACTGTGAGGTACCAGTGCTAACCACTGTGTCACAGTGCCACGCTCAGTGGGTGCTGTTGTTGATTGCAAGGTCTTGACACTATTTTTGATGATGGATTACTATTTTTTTCATGATTGGGCATCTGCTTCCCATGTTTTAATGTTAATAGCTCAGACTGTCATGGAGGCTTGTCTTTGAGATGTTTTCTTTGGCCCCCATGTGAATGAGTTCCTCCTTTGTGCAGATCTGAGTAGAGAAACTGTTTGGACAGCTTTGAACCGGGCATTCTGACAACGTTCTGTCCATCTCAATTAGTAAAATTATCATGGCTTCTATACTTGAAGGATGCTCATGTCCTTTCTTTTGTCCTCTCACTTGATTCACAAGATCCTTCCAAAACAGTGTTGATGGTGTTACAGAACCTTGGTAGGGCATCCATAGGTTGTCCAAACTTCAGCACAGTCGAGAAGTGTGAGAATAATTACTGCCCGATAGACAGTGCCAGCTCTGTATATAAAAAAGATTCCCCTGGCACTGTTCCATCCATCCACATAATTCAAAAAAAGGCAACAGAAAAGCTAGTGTATAACTAAATTATAAGGGATAAGCATACTATAATTTGTTTATTGTATTTGTCACAAACCAGGTTGATTCTGCTCAAGTATCCTTCACTTAGCCCGATGCCATAATGGACCAAACTTGGTTATTGCAGGACACCCAACAACATCTGTCATTATTTAGACTTGACCAGGCACAGGTAGAATTACACAGAATAAACAATACAGAGGGGCAGCACGGTGGCGCAGTGGTAGCACTGCAGTCTCACTGCGCCGAGGTCCCAGGTTCGATCCCGGCTCTGGGCCACTGTCCATGTGGAGTTTGCACATTCTCCCGTGTTTGCGTGGGTTTCATCCCCACAACCCAAAGATGTGCAAGGTAGGTGGATTGAACACGCTAAATTGTCTACTAATTGTAAAAAATGAATTGGGTACCCTAAATTTATTTAAAAATCCAACAGAAATAGGTCTTTCAACCCCGATGTTTGTGAACCACGGGTCTCCCACCAATTCCGTCTCAGTCTTTCGGCATAACTTCCAACTCCCTTTATCTCATATAATCGGCTAGCTTCCTTTCGAAAGAACTTTAACTATTTGCTCATCATTTCCCGTGATAGTGACTTCCATATTCTAATCATTCTTTGAGCAAATGAAATCTCCTTAGTTCCCAATTGGATTTACTAGAATCTATTTTGTATTTATCGCCCCTCATTTTGAATTCTCCCATAAGTGGAAACATTCTATCCATTTCTACTCCACATCCAACCTATTCGTAATTTTAAAGACGACCATCAGGTCTCTACATTGACTCCACATGTTCTTCCTCGCAAAATGCATCAGCTCACACTTCTTCACATTGAACTTCACCAGCTTGTCTGTGCCCTTTTAACGTTCTACACTGTCTTCTTCACAGTTTATAACACTCCCAGGTTTCTTGTCATTTCCATACTTTGAAATTGTCCCTTGCACACTAAGATGTAGATCAGTAACATATATCAGGAAAAGCAAGGGTCCTAATATCGCCCTTCCCCAGCCCGATAAATATCCATTGACCATTACTCCCTGCTTCCTATTATTCAGCAGATTTTGTATCTAAGTTCCCACTGGCCCTTTTGTTCCATGATATCTTGTCTACTATTGACTTTGGGCAAACTGGTCTATAGTTAACACAGATAGTCACCCAAAGCCAGAATTGAACCCAGGTCCCTGGCACTATGAGGTACCAGTGCTAACCGCTGTGTCACACTCTCAGTGGGAGCTGTTGTTGATTGCAAGGTCTTGACACTATTTTTGATGATGGATTACTATTTTTTTCATGATTGGGCATCTGCTTCCCATGTTTTAATGTTAATAGCGCAGACTGTCATGGAGGCTTGTCTTTGAGATGTTTTCTTTGGCCCCCATGTGAACGACTTCCTCCTTTGTGCAGATCTGAGTAGAGAACCTGTTTGGACAGCTTTGAACTGGGCATTCTGATAACATTCTGTCCATCTCAACAAGCAAAATTATCGTAGTTCACAGGTTTTATTCCAACTCCTTTTTTGTATATATGAACAATATAAACTTCTAAACTGTTCGGCAATCCTTTCTTCAATGGAACATTTGTATATGTTGTATAAAAATTTATTTTTTTGGGATGTAGTTGCCCATCCCTAATTACCATTGAAAAGGTGCCTTCTCGCACCGCTGCAGTCCACATGGTATAGTTAGTTCCACAGTGCTGTTAGGGATAGACTTCCAGGGTTTTGACCCAGTGACAGTAAAGGAACTGTAATGGGCCAGGGTTTAGAAAACTCCAAAGTATATCATGGAGTCACCTGACCTACAACTGTTTATTAATTTTGGTTACGGGGAGCACAAGGGCCTTCCTTTCATGTGTTATTCAACAGAGGCCTTAAGCACTTTTAATCAAAAACAAAGTTTAGAAGGCACTGATTGAGCAGTAGGAGCACCAAGCTGCAGTGGAGTTGGAGGTGGGAATGTTGAGAGACCACCAGAAAAGGCTTCAGGTCAAGGTGGAGGATCTAGAGAACAGGTCCCGCCGGCAGAACCTGAGAATCATGCGTCTCCCGGAGGAATCAGAAGGAATGGACACAGGATCATACATAACGGGCATGTTTGAGAAGCTACTGGGAGAGGGGACGTTCACCCGACCCTTGGAGGTGGACAGGGCTCACAGAGCGCTAGCGAGGAAGCCGTGTGTGGGTGACCCCCCAAAAGCAATGGTGGTGAGATTCCACAGGTACCTTCACAAGGAGTGCATTCTACGATGGGCCAGGCAGACGCGGAGCTACAAATGGGAGAACAACGTCTTGCGTATGTATCAGGATCTGAGCGCGGGCCTGGCCAGGAGAAGAGCAGGCTTCAACCAGATAAAATCGACCCTTTTTAAGAAGAAGGTAAAATTTGGACTACTGTACCTGGCCCGTCTGTGGGTTACGCACGAAGGGCAACATTTTTACTTCGAGTCGCCCGAGGAAGCGATGGACTTCGCGAGCAGGAAAGGGCTGGTAGCGGATTGAGGTGTTTGGACTGAACTTTGCTGCAGTGCTCATGTGTTTTTTTTTCTCTTCAGTTATTTCTTGAAAAAAAGGAAAGTTTTTGTCTTTGGATGTTACTTGTGATGCCTTTTGTGTTAAGTTGGGGTCTGCGGACGAGCTGCTTGAGTTAAAATTTGCATTTGCACTGATGGGGAATGGAGATGTTTGATGTTTGATCTTCTTGATTTTCTTTGTGTGTTTCTTTTGGGCAATTGGGTTGGGATTGTTTACGTTTGCATATGTGTGTTCGAGCTGGGGGGGGGGGAGAGAGGGGGAGGGAACAATAGGTGGGAAAATGTCTGGTGCCATGGGTGTGCTAGCTCACGGAAGCACAGTGGGGGGGGAGGGAGTGAGCAGATGGTATGCTTGTTGGAGGGGGCTGTGTGTATAGTGCTGTTACTAGGGAGGGAGGGGGGAAATGTTCTGCTGTGGGACAATAGGGAGGTCGGGGACGGAGGCTGCCGGTGGGCGGGCCTGCGGATGCGTGGAGTGCTGGCTGGTGACTGGCCCAAGAAAGGTGATGGCTGATTGGCGAGAGGAGGGATGGGAAGCCTCCCTACCAGGCTGATCACCTGGAATGTAAGGGGGCTAAATGGGCCGGTTAAGAGGGCATGCGTGCTTGTGCGTTTGAAGGGACTGAAGGTGGTCGTGGAAATGTTGCAGGAGACGCACCTTAGAGTAACTGACCAGGTCAGACTAAGGAAGGTTTTCCACTCGGGGCTGGACTCTAAGACTAGAGGGGTCGCGATCCTGATTAATAAGTGAGTGTCATTTGAAACGGGAAGAATAGTTGCGAACGTTGGAGGTCGGTACATTATGGTCAGTGGAAAGGTGGTGGGGCTGCTGGTGGTACTCGTGAATGTGTACGCGCCGAATTGGGATGATGTGGAGTTCATAAGGAGGATGTTGGGGAAGATCCTGGACCTGGATTTGCACAAATTGGTCATGGGCGGGGTACTTTAACGCAGTCATTAACCCAGGACTAGACCGATTTAGCTCAAGGGCAGTCAGGGTGCCGGCAATGACAAAGGAGCTAAAGGGGTTTATGGAGTAAATGGGGGGGGAGGTGGACCCATGGAGATTTGGGCGGCCGAGAGTGAAGGAGTTTTCCATCTACTCGCACGTGCATAAAGTGTACTCCCGGGTTGACTTTTTAATCCTGAACAGGGCATTACTGACGGAGGTAGTGGACACTGAGTATTCAGCGATCACGATCTCGGAACATGCCCCGCACTGGGTTAACCTACAGGTGAACTAGGAGGGTGGCCAACGCCTGCACTGGAGGCTGGACATGGGACTTTTAGCTGATGAGGTGTGTGGGCGGCTGATGAAATGTATCTAGAACTATCAGGAAGTCAACAACACGGGGGACGTTTCGGCTGCGGTGAACTGGGAGGCGCTGAAGGCAGTGGTTAGAGGGGAGCTGATATCGATACGGGCCCACAGGAAGAAGGCAGACAGAGCAGAGACAGACCGACTGATAAAGTAAATACTACAGTTTGACAGGAGGTATGCGGAGGCCCCAGAGGCAGGGCTTCTATGGGAACGACGGAGGCTACAGGTGGAGTTTGGCTTGTTAACTACAGGGAAGGTGGTAGAGAAGGTGAGGAAGGAGAGGGGAGCAATCTATGAATATGGGAGAAGGCCAGTAGAATGTTTGTGCAGCAGCTTAGAAAGCGGGAGGCGGCCAGGGAGATTGGGACAGTAAGGGACAAAGATGGGAACCTGGTCGGAGATTCAGCTGGGGTCAATAAGGCGTTGAAGGAATTCTACAGCAGGCTGTATGAGTCGGAACTCCCAGCTGGGCCGGAGGGGATAAGGCAATTCTTCGGGGGGCTGAAGTTCCCGAAGGTTGATGAAGACTTGGTAGAAGGGTTTGGGGCCCCGATCGGATTGGAAGAGATAGCAGATGGTCTGAAGGCCATGCAGTCGGGTAAATCCCCAGGACCTTGGAGTTTTACAAAATGTTCTCTGGGATGCTGGGGTCACAGGTGATGAGGGCATTTAATGAGGCAAGGGAGACGGGGGGGGCTTCCCCTGACGATGTCACAGGCCACTATCTCATTGATCCTGAAGCGGGATAAGGACCCGTAGAAATGCGGGTCCGACAGACCGATCTCCCTACTAAATGTTGACACCAAAATGTTGACTAAGATCTTGTCCTCAAGGATTGAGGACTGCGTCCTGGACCTGATTGGGGAGGACCAGACGGGATTTGCTAAGGGGAGGCAATTGGCGGCCAACGTAAGAAGGCTGTTGAATGTTATCATGATGCCCCCAGAGGGTAGGGACGTAGAGGTGGTGGTCGCAATGGACGAAGAGAAGGCATTTTACTGGGTGGAGTGGGATTATCTGTGGGAGGTACTGAGGCAGTTTGGATTTGGGCGAGGCTTCATTGACTGGGCCAGGCTGTGGCAAGTTTTCGGACAAACAGGTTGACATCAGGCTATTTTAGGCTGCACCGGGGGACGAGGCAGGGATGCCCCCTCTCCCCGTTGTTGTTCACACTGGCCATAGAACCGCTGGCAATTGGGTTGAGAGCCTCAAAGGGCTAGAAGGGACTAGTCCGGTGGGGGGTGGAACACGGAGTCTTGCTATACGCGGCCAATCTGCTCTTATATGTGTCGGACCCATTGGAAGGGATGGAAGAAATTATGGGAATTCTGGGGGATTTTGGCTGGTTTTCGGGTTACAAATTGAACATGGGGAAAAGCGAGATGTTCGCGATTTAGGCAAGGGGGCAGGAGAGGCAATTGGGGGAGCTGCCGTTTAGAGTTGTAGGGGGCTTTTGGTACCTAGGCATCCAGGTGGCATGGGAATGGGAACGGCTGCGCAAGCTTAATCTGGCCCGACTAGTGGACCAAATGAAGGAGGATTTTCGGAGGTGAGACGTGCTCCCGCTGTCACTGGCTGGGAGGGTGCAGACAGTGAAAATGACGGTCCTCCCGAGATTCCTGTTTGTGTTTCAGTGTCTCCCCATCTTTATTCCTCGGTCCTTTTGTAAACGGGTCAACAAGGTGATCACGGGCTTTGTATGGGGGGTAAGACCCCATGAGTTAAAAAGGAGATGCTGGAGGGAACCGGGGGGGGGCTGGCACTGCCGAACTTTAATAATTACTACTGGGCGGCGAATATAGCCATGATTAGGAAGTGGATGGGGGGGGGGGGGGGGGGTGACCGTGTGGGAGAGAGTAGAGGCAGCATCTTGTAAGGGCACTAGTTTGGGGGCATTGATAACGGCGCCTCTGCCGTTCCTGCCAGCACGCTACTCCACCAGCCCCGTGGCGGTCACGGCCCTGAGAGTCTGGGGCAATGGAGGAGACATGTGGGAGCAGAGGGAGCATCGGTCTGGTCTCCAATCTGCAATAATCACCGGTTTGCCCCGGGGAAGTTAGCTGGAGGTTTCCGGAGGTGGCAGACAGGGATTGAGAGGATTGGAGATATGTTTATAGAGGGGAGCTTTCCCAGCCTGAGGGAGTTGGAGGAGAAATTTGAATTGGCGGGAGGGAATGAATTTAGGTACCTGCAGGCACGAGACTTCCTATGCAGGCAGGTCTCAACCGTCCCATTCCTACCACCAAGAGGGATACAGGACAGGGTAGTTTCCAGAGTGTGGGTGGGAGAGGGGAGGGTTTCGGACATTTATAAGGAACTTATGGGGTCAGAGGAAACGCAGGCTGAGGAGCTGAAACACAAATGGGAAAAGGAGTTAGGAGGAGAGTTAGAGGACGGTCTCTGGGCAGATGCGTTGAGTAGGGCCAACGCAAACACAACATGTGCCAGGCTCAGCCTGATACAATTTAAGGTCACATGACAGAGGCCCGGATGAGCAGGTTCTTTAGGGTGGAAGGCAGGTGCGCAAGGTGTGCGGGAGGACCAGCGAACCATGTTCACATGTTCTGGACAACACCGAAGCTTAGGGGATTCTGGCAGGGGTTTGTGGATGTTATGTCCAAAGTATTGAAAACAATGGTACCACCGAGCACAGAGGTGGCAATTTTCGGGGTGTTGGAAGATCCGGAATTCAATGAGGATAAAGAGGCAGACGTTCTGGCCTTTGCCTCTCTGGTAGCTCAGAGATGGATATTATTAACTTGGAGGGACTAAAAGTCGGAGACCTGGCTAACTGACATGGCTAGCTTTCTCTGTCTGGAGAAAATCAAGTTTGCCTTGAGAGGGTAATTGTTAGAGTTCACCCGGAGGTTGCAGCTGTTTGTCGACTTCTTTAGGGAAAATTAACCATCAGCAGAAGGGAGGGGGGAGGGGGGAGGGGGGGGGGGGGGGGTGCTGTGAGGTTAGTTTAGCGTAGAGTAGGAGGTTAGAAAAGGTGGAGCCTGTGAGGAAGGAAGACGGCATTTGCACTATGTTTAGAATTGTATGTACACTGTTTCTTCTGTTACTGTTATAAAGCCATAAATATCTCAATAAAATGTTTATAAAAAAACCCAAAGTTTAGTCCATGAATTTAGTTACCATTTTTATAAATGCACACAGTAAGCATTTTTATCAACTACCAATATAAATACCCCACACAGTTACAGTACTCTATGTATAACCCTTAATACATTTCCCTTAACTGTTTCAATTTAATAACAACATCCCATAAACCAGAAAATCCTTTTACCAAAACAGTAGGTTTGAATTCCTTCCAGAAAACATTTATCACTTTTAAATTATCAAGTAATCTGGAGACAGCTTTTAAACTGAAGGTAGAGAGAGAGAGAGACTCCAAGGTACTTTCCATCTGAATACAGCAACCAAATATGAAAATGAAAGCAAGAAAACTCAGAGCCACAGAACAGCCCAAACCAAAACAAAAGTAAAACCCAGAGCCACAGCCCAGCTCCACCCACACAATGACATAACTGAAGCCATGTGATAAGACAAAACATTTCTTAAAGAGACACTCCCATGACAGAACGGAGATATATTTCCAAATCAGGATGATCATAGATTATCATAGAATTTACAGTGCAGAAGGAGGCCATTCAGCCCATCAAGTCTGCACCGGCTCTTGAAAAGAGCATTCTACCCAAGGTCAACACGTCCACCCTATCCCCATAACCCAGTAACCCCACCGAACACTAAGGGCAATTTTGGACACTAAGGGCAATTTATCATGGCCAATCCACCTAACCTGCACATCTTTGGACTGTGGGAGGAAACTGGAGCACCTGGAGGAAACCCACGCACACACAGGTAGGATGTGCAGACTCCGTACAGACAGTGACCCAAGCCAGAATCGAACCTGGGACCCTGGAGCTGTGAAGCAATTGTGCTATCCACAATGCTACCGTGCTGCCCACTGATGAGTGACTTGGTGGGGAACTTCCAGTTTGTAGAGTTACCAGGTATCTGCTGTCCTTGTCTTTCAAAATGGCAGTAGTCGTAGGTTTAGAAGTTTCTTCTGAAGGAGCCTTGGTGAGTTCCTGCAGTGCATCTTGTAGATGGTACACACTGCTGCTACTGTGTTTCGGTGGTGGAGGGAGTGAATGTTTGTAGAAGGGGTGCCAATAAACCAGGTTGCTTTGACCTGGAAGGTGTAGAGCTTCTTGAGTGTTGTTGGTGCAGCACACATCCAGGCAAATGGATCGTATTTCATCACACTCCTGACCTGCCTTGTAGGTAGTGGGCAGGTTTTGGGGGTTCAGGAAGGAAGTTACTCACTGTAGGAGTTTTAGCTTCTGACCTGCTCTTGTAGTCACAGTATTTATATGGCTAGTCCAGTTCAGTTCCTGATCAATGGTAATCCCCAGGAATACTCTCCAACCAGTGGAGAATTTCACCCTGCTTCTCATTGATACCAATTTGGCTAGGGCTGCTTGATGCCACACTCGGTCAAATACTACCTAATAATAATAATCACTTATTGTCACAAATAGGCTTCAATGAAGTTACTGTGAAAAGCCCCTAGTCGCCACATTCCAGCGCCTGTTCAGGGCGGCCGGTACGGGAATTGAACCCACGCAGCTGGCATTGTTCTGCACTGCAAGCCAGCTATTTAGCCCACTGTGCTAAACCAGCCCCAGATGTCAAGGCTTTGATGTCAAGGGCAGTCACTCACCTCATCTTACTCACCTCTGGAGTTTTGCTCTTTTGTTCATCTTGGAACCAAGGCTGTAATGAGGTCAGGAGCTGACTGACCCTGGTGGAACCCAAACTGAACATTAGTGAGCGGGTCATTGCCGATAGCACTGTTGATCTCTTCCATCACCTTACTGATGATTGAGAGTAGACTAATATGGCAATAATTGGCAGGGTTGGATTAAAAAAAACATTTTTACTAAAGGTTTTCAATTTTACAAAATCTTACAAAACATACACATTTCTATAAAACCCCAAAACATCAAAAAAGAAAAAATACAAATGAGAACACAATCCCACATCCACTAATACCTGCTTTCCCAGTCCTCCTCCCCCCCCCCCCCCCCCCCCAGCAATTGATGGTGAAATGGT
This sequence comes from Scyliorhinus canicula, assembly GCF_902713615.1. Classification (NCBI taxonomy): domain Eukaryota; kingdom Metazoa; phylum Chordata; class Chondrichthyes; order Carcharhiniformes; family Scyliorhinidae; genus Scyliorhinus; species Scyliorhinus canicula. The sequence goes on along the minus strand of NC_052151.1, from coordinate 132,258,392 downwards.
GAATAATTCCTTGAAGTTAGTAATAAAAGGCGCCAGCGCTGGTAGAACCCTTCGACCAATCCCCTCACGGTGTACTTAACCTTCTCTAGGTATAAAAACCCCCTAACCCACTTGCTGGGATTGGGGACCTCCACCGCACCATGAATCGCCTCCGGGCGTTCAACGAGGTAAAGGCAAAGAGATCTGCCTCCGCCCCCATCTGCAGCCTTGGCGAGTTCAACACCCCAGATATGGGAACCAAACAGCAGGGTTTCAGTTCAATATTGAGAATCTCTGACATGGTGCTAAAGAAGGAGACCCAAACGTTCATGAGTTTGGGACAAGACCAGAACATGTGCATGTGGTTGCCCAGGCCCCGGAACACTGCTCACACCTATTGTCCACCTCTGGGAAAAATCTGCTCATCCTTTCCTTGGCTAGGTGTGCCCTTGACACTACCTTAAGCTGGATCAAGCTCAGCCTCGCACAAGAGGATGTGGAGTTCACCCTACGAAGGGCCTCACTCCACGCCTCATCATTTATTATGGGTGCCAGCCTCTCCTCCCACCTCGCTTTCACACCATCCACTGAGCTTACTTCTTTTGAAAGGAACCACCCATAGATTGCCAATGTGTTCCCTCCTCCGACTGCGCAAGTAAAAGGATCCTTTCCATTAGAGATGTCTGCGCGCCACTGGAAAAGTCGTAGAAGCCTTCTGTTCTGAATTCCTGGAGATATATTGACCCTGAGAGCCCGTACTTCTCTGTTAGTTCCTCTTAGCTGGAAGATCGCCCCTCCAAAAACATGTCTCCTATTCTCTCTGACCCCTTCTTTCCCCACACCCCAAATATATGTGTCCAGCTTCGCTGGTACAAATAGAGGCCAACTTCAACAAACACCCCAGCCTAAAATGCTCTCTGAACTGCCTCCATATCCTTAAAGTGAACACGACCACCGGACTCGCACAATAATTTGTCGGTAAAAATTGGAATGAATCTGTCACCCGTGCGAGCAATTTTACATGACCTTGCCTCTACCTGAACCCAAGCAGCCTCCGGGTCACTACACCATCCCAGCATCTTTTATATGTTGGCAGCCCAATAATATGAAGGTAGCGCAAGGCCCTTGGATGTCTGTCCCTCTGCAAAACTGTCCTACAAATTCTCTGAGTTTTGCTCATCCAAATAAAAGATATTATCAACCTGTTTACCCTCCCAAAAAATGATTTAGGGAGGAAGACAGGGACATTGAAAAAAGATCAGAAACCATGGAAGAATATTCATTTTTAAAAATGTTTCAGAGTATCCAATTATTTTTTCCAATTAAGGAGCAATTTAGCATGGCCAATCCACCTACCCTGCACATCTTTGGGTTGTGGGCGCGAAACCCACGCAGACACGGGGGAGAATGTGCAAACTCCAGACATACAGTGACCCGGGGAAGGGATCAAACCTGGGTCCTCAGTGCCGTAGGCAGCAGTGCTAACCACTGCGCCACCATGCCGCCCTGAAGAATATTCATTTTGATAGACTGGACCCTGCCTGCCAAAGACAAAGGCAGGTTATCCCACCTTCGAAGATCCAACTTGACCGTACTCACCAGACTGGTGTAGTTCAATTTATGGAGCTGTGTCCAGTCCCAGGCCTTTCGGACACCCAAATACCTGAATCTGGCAAAACAAAAAGGAATCTCACCGCCCCCCCCAAACTGGGTTGACTCCCCTCTCCATGGGGTCCACCAGAAAATATTCACTCTTACCCAGATTCAACTTATAGCCTCTTCAGAAGTTCCATAATATCCCCCATCGTGAAGACTATGCCCTCAAAGCCATAGCCAAGGGCTCAATTGCCAATACAAATAGGAGGGAGACATCAGACACCCCTATCTCATTCCTGTACCCAATGGAAAGTACACCAAACTCAAATTGTTTGTACATACATTAGCCGACAGGGCCTTATACAGTAGGCGCATCCACAAGACAAACTTTGGTCCGAGCCCGAATTTTTCCAAAACCTTAAACAGGTGCTTCCATTCCACCTTGTCAAATGCCTTCTCGGTGTACAAAGACACCACTATGTCAGGATCAGGCCCCGCCGGCGGGGAGAGAACTACATGTCACAGTCGCCGGATGTTAGACACCAGTTGCCGGTCCTTAACAAACCCTGTCTGATCTTCACCTATCACCCCAGGAAGACAAGGCTCAAACCTGATCACTAGCGCCTTAGCCAATACCTTGGCATCTACATTCAACATCGAAATAGGACGGCACGACTCACATTCCACAGGATCCTTTTTTTTTTCAACAGCAGGAAAATTGCTGCCCACACCAGCGTAACTGGGAGGGAGTTGCAGACCAAAGAAACATGTCCACTAGCGACGGGACCCAACTGTCCCGAAAATGTCATATAAAACTCCATTGAAAATCCATCCAGACCGATGGCCTTACCTGTTCGTACCTGTTCTCTAGCTGCTAAGACTTCCTTAGGACCTAGCAGTGCCTCGAACTCTTCGCGCTCCTCCTCCCCCACCAACAGAAATTTCAAAAATGGCCATATCCCCAATCCCCCCTCTGGCAGCTCCGACCTGTAAAGATTCTTCTAAAAAGCCTCAAACGGATCATTTACTCTATCCGGGACGGACACTAGCTTGCCGCAAGAGTCGCTGACCTGAATGATCTCCCGGGTGATAAAGAGATGGCTGGCCTTCTCCCCGTATTCATAAATGACCCACATCGAACACCGCAGCTGCCGCACCGCCTTACCTGTAAACAATAGATCGAACTGCGTCTGCAGCTTCTTCCTATTTGCCAGGAGTCCTGGCGTAGGGTCACTTGAATACCTGCGGTCCGCCTCCAGAACACCATCCACTAACTTCTGGCACTCTTCTCTTCCCTCCCTATCCATGTGTGCCTTGCATGATATCATCTCCCCTCTGATAACCACTTTTAGGGTCTCCCAGAGCGTGGAAGGAGCAAAAGGCCCTTTCCCATCAAACACTACATACACAGCCCTAGAAATGCACCCACAAAACCCTATATTGGGCCCCACATCCAACCTCCATGCCGGACATTAATTAGGGCCCACCTCTAAAACCAAATCCACCAAGTGAGCAGCATGGTCCGATATGACTACGGCAGAATATTCTATTTTCCTCACTCTGGGAAGGAGAGACCTGCCCATCAAAAGGAAGTCTATCCTGGAATATACCTTATGAACTGGGGAAAGGAAGATGAATTCTTTACCCCCAGACACAAGAACAGTCATCCCGCCCCCCCCCCCCCCCCCCCATCTCTCCATAAACACTAATAGCGCGCCATTGCTACTCCTGAAGGAGCTACCGACTTTGGCCCAGAGCAGCAGTTTAATTTCAGCTACAGCACACAGGTCATGCCTCCGCACCCCCCTCCCCAAGATCCACCAGAGGCCCACCCAAGATAGCTGTCAATCCCACCCAAAAGGTGAGACAAATAAATAACCCTAGTCACCACAGAACAAATCCTCCCCCTTTTGAACCAGCTGACCACCTTCCAGAGAACAATGCTCCCTCATCACCAACCCCATTCCCCCACCACAGCAATCAAATTAGGCTCATTGACCTCATCTAAACAGGTCCAACAGGCCGCAGCTCCGCCCTCACCATACTCCCGTTCGGCAGATAAAAAAATCTTGCTGCTAGCAAGGTAGCTCCGACTCAGGGTAAATATAAAAGAACAAAGAGAAAAGAAGCTTCAAAGATTGTCCCGTTACTTATATAAAAAAATGAAATCCAACACCCCTGCAATGTTCAAATTACCACCAGGGACCATGTATTTCCATTGCCATTACCTTAACCATTATCCCCTATTCCAAGTGGTCCCCCAACCTCCCCCCTCCATATAACATATGCAAACCCCAAAGAACAACAAATGTATACAGTATACACAAAATCCCCAACAAAACTATTCCCTCAACACCTATAACAGTTACTACAGAACTCTTTTAACGAAGTCCAAGACCGTGTTCTTTAACAAAGGCCTTCGCCTCCTCCAATGTGTGAAAATAGTGGTCGTCAGCCCATATGTGACCCGAAGCCTTGCTGGATACACCACACTCTGCACTGGTACAGCGCTGCCTTCGCCTTATTAAAGGCCGGCTGCCTCCTCACCAGCTCCGCTCCGACATCCGTATACATCCGAATGGTGCTCTCCTTCCATCTCGTGTCTCGATTCTCTTTGACCCACTTCAGGACCCTCTCCTTCTCTTGGAAGCTGTGGAAACTTGCACCCGCTGCTCTTAGTGGCTTGTTCCTCCAAGGCTTCTGTTGGAGAATTCGATGGGCTCTATTCAACTCTGGAGGGACATCTGTCCATCAAACCACCCCCCCCCCCCCACCAGCTTTCCAAACATCCAAGAAAAATACTTAGTGAGATTTAGACCCTCCATCCTGATGCACTATCAATTACAAGAAGACAAGAGTAGAATGTAATCAAGGCTTTATTACACTGAGATGTGTGGCCTCCTACAGCAGCTGACAAAATGGCTGCTGTACGGGGAGCACAATTATTTATACTCCGCCTACTGGGCGGAGCTAGCAGGCAGAGATCTACCCCTGTACCTCTAGTACAGGGACATTACCGTAAAAGCACACATATATATATACAGTATATACATCAGTGGTGACTACCATACATCCCCTCCAGCAACCCCATGAGTCTGAGGTTTTGTGTCTTTGATCTGTTGTCCATTTTTGCTTCAGGATTGTGTTTCTCTCCCCCATCAACAAGATAGCCTCCAGTGAGGTGAATTGATCCCTATGCCTCAACAATGTTTCCTCAACTCCCATCACCCTTTTCACAGCCTCCTTGCCTACTTGCTTTTTCACAGCCTCCAAGACTTTCTCCACCTTCTCCCGAATTGGACCAAGCGCCTGCTCAATCAATTTTCTGAGGGTTTCCATCATCACCATCCCTTGTTTTTCAAAGTGCATCCCATACTGCTTCTCAAACTCCGAGGCCAGAACCCCCACCAGCCTATCCACTGTGATAGGAGCGGGCACCGCTGCTGTAGTTGAATCCGCCATCTTTCCTCCTGGCGTGCCGCACAGGCTCCCCAAATCCGTCGAAGGGTTTCCACTTGTAACTTTCTTTCCACCAGCCTTTTTTGAAATGTTGACAATATTTTTTCGCAGGTACACTAAACAATTAGCTAGGCTGAGTTTGTTCACTCAGGGCACGATCTAATGGAAAAGTTTTAAAGTGCAGTTTCAGGCGGTTTGGCTGAGAGTTTCTGCCCAGCTCTGTCAGCGAGTTCCCCACCGCTATCTAACCACACTTAGTCACTTTTCCAGACCCCGAGGCGTTTCTCACCAGCTTAGCCACACTTCGATTTATTTTCATCTCTGGGGAGTTGAACTCACTGGCCAGATCGGCTCCTCAGAGATCAAGCCACAATTTTGAAAGGGTGCCAATCTCTGAGTGAGCTTGAGGGTCCCCCACACCTTCCACCCATGGGCAATGTCACCCCCCTCACACATGGGCATTACCCCCCCCCCCACCCCCCCCCCCCGAGTAAGGACACCCTGCTATGGGGTGGCTGAGGAGGCCCCCCTTTCAACCCTTCCCATGCCTCGTTTCGGTCCCCCCCTTTCACGGCCCTGACCCTTAGCATCCCCCAAACCTCCAGAGGTCCCTTCATACCCACCCTTCAACCCCTGCCCTTCATACCCCCTCATCCCTCTTTTCACGAGCATGACCCCCCCTCAGGCCCTGACCCTCAGCAGTGCCACCCAGGAATCCTGGCACCCAGGAATCCTGGCACAGGCATCCTGGCAATGCTATCAAGGCACCTTGGCTGTGCCAAGGTTGTAGTGCCCAGGTGCGGGGAAGAGCAAGAGTGCCACCTTGCCCTGTCCCTGACCACCCTGAGGCCACCTATGACCTGGGAGAACCCTCAGGCAACATTCCACCTGGTAGATGCCAGTGCTGTAGCTGTACCGGAACAGCTTGGCTAGGGGTGCAGCAAGTTCTGGAGCATAAGTCTTCAGTACTATTGCCAGAATATTGTCAGGGTCCATAGCCTTTGCAGTATCCAGTGCCTTCAATATTACGTGGGGTGAATCAAATTAGCTGAAGATTGGCATCTGTGATGCTGGGGACCTCTGTCGGAGACCAAGATCCATGAGGCACTTTTGGCTGAAGATTATTGCGAACGCTGATTTTTGCACTGATATGTTGACTCCTCCATTATTGAGGATGGGGATATTAGTAGGGCTTCCTCCTCCACTGAGTTGTTTAATTGTCCACCACATTCACAACTGGATGTGGCAGGACAACAGAGCTTAGATCTGATCCATTGGTTATGGGATCGCTTAGCTCTGTCTATCATTTGCTGCTTCTGTTGCTTGGTATGCAAGTAGTCCTGTGTTGTAGCTTCACTAGTTGACACCTCATTTTTCGGTATGATGTTGCTCCTGGCATGCTCTCCTGCACTCTTCTTTGAACCAGGGTTGATCCCATGGCTTGGTGGTAATGGTAGAGTTGGGGAGTAGTAACTATGAGGTTATAGATTGTGGCTGAGTACAATTTTGCTGCTGCTGATGGCACACAGTGCCTCATGGATGCCCAATCTTGAGTTGCTAGATCTGTTTGAAATTTATCCTAATGATAGTGCCACACAACACGGTGGAGGGCATCCTCAATGTGAAGTCGGGACTTTGTTGCCACAAGGACTGTGCAGTGGTCACTCCTACTGTCATGAACAGATACATCTGTAGGAGGCAGTTTGATGAGAATGAGGTCAAGTATATTTTTCCCTCTTGGTGGTTCCCTCACCAGCTATATCCTTTTGGACTTGGCCAGGTCGGTCCACTTTTGAGCCACTTTTGGTGATGGACATTGAAATCCCTCACACAATGTACATTATGCGCCCTTGACACCTCAGTGCTTCTTCCAAGTGGTGTTCACATGGAGGAGTCCTGATTCAGTGGATGGCAGGAGGTTACTTTGTCCATTGTGCCATGATACTTCATGGGGTCTGAAGTCAATGTTGAGGAGGCATCTCCCTGCCGACTGTATACCACTATGCTGCCATCTCTGCTGGATCTGTATGCCAATGGGACAGAAGATACCCAGGGATAGTGACAGTGGTGACTTGGGTGTCATGATATGCAGACATGCACTTAATGAGATACAGACAGGCAGCTAGTGAGGACAGGGAACAGGACATAACCAATCAGCAGGTAGAACACTTGGGAGGTGGTTTCCCACTATAAAAAGGCACGAGGCACTCACACTTCGCCTCTTTCTACTAGGGGCATCTACAGAGTGAGTCCAGTGTACATATCACGTAACGCATACAGCACGTGGAGAAGAGCTAGTCTGGTTCAGCCAGATAGAGAAATCACATTTAGGTTAGCAGAGAGTCGAACTCACAGAGAACTGTGCTAACTGTGTGACAAGTACAATAAATCAAATTGAACTAACTTCAAGGTCTGGAGTCTACTTGAGTTATAGCTGCATCCAATTGCAGCCCGTGTTATCTCAGCGTGCTTAACACGACATGGTACCAGTAGCTCCCATCCTTAGGTAGTTTACCTCAATCTGTTCCTTGGCGACGAGCAAAGACATCCCAGCATCATGGAGAAGCTCCAGCCTCCTCAACTGCTGCGGACCTCCGGCAATCTCAGTGCCAACTGGCGCACTTTCAAGCAAAGGTTTCTGCTGTACATCGAAGCCTCGGACCTCGAAGGTACGTCTAATACAAGGAAGATCGCGCTTCTCCTATCAACTGCAGGGGATCAAGCCATCCAAATCTTTAACTCGTTTAAATTCGCCGAAGGCCAGGACAAGACGAAGTTTCAGACCATCCTGGACAAGTTTGACAGTCATTGTGAAGTGGACACCAATGAAATCTTCGAGTGCTATATTTTTAAGCAATGCCTACAAGGTAAAGACGAATCTTTCAACTCCTTCCTAACTAATCTCCGTCTACTAGCACGATCCTGAAACTTTGATGACATTGCTGATTCCATGATCAGGGACCAGATCGTTTTTGGTGTTCACACTGATCCTCAGGGAGCAGCTTTTAAAAATAAAGCACATGACCCCGTCAGTCGTGATCGAAACGTGTACGGTGCATGAGCATGCCAAAAATCGGTATTCTCAATACAAATCAGCTGAAACTGAGAAACTTGCCTCCCACGAGGCAGAGAGTGTACAGGCCATTGCCCAATGCAGCGCCTCAGCCTTGATGAAAGCGACCATTTCTTGTGCTCTTCCCGGGGACCCACGCATGCGCGATGCGAATTGGATAACAAAGCGGCCGACACCCCCACTGCGCATGTGCGAACGTCTGCCGACCGCACTGCGCATGTGCAATGACCCACGAAGCGTAACGGCGTCATGACGTGCCAAAACTTTGGCACCGCCCATTTAAAGAAACATTGCCCTGCAAGAGGCAGGCGCTGTTTAAATTGCGGGAAGCTTGGACATTATGCAGCTTTGTGCAGGTCTGCGCCACCAGTCAAGGGCGAGCGCTCCCAACTCCAATGCAGGCACGTTCGGAGTGTCCAGCACGGCTTACAGGATTCAGATCCTGGCAGCATCACAGATCCAGAGGACGATTGCCTGGAGCCCCCCTATCATGTGGGCATCATCACCACGCGTGAACATGCCTCACCAACAGCATCACAAAGCTTGCCCATCCTCACTGTGGATTCTGCGGACGAATGGCGTGCGGTGATGCAAGTAAATCAATGCTCTCTCCAGTTCAAGCTAGACACAGGTGCTTCTGCCAATCTTCTGTCACAGGCGGATTTCAACCTCAGCAAAAAGCCACCCAATCCCCTTCCAGCAGCCTGCCAGCTCCTGGACTATAACGGCAATGGTATCACAGCACTGGGATCCTGCCATCTGCTTGTCTACAACAGAAACGTTCACGTAAGGCTAAGGTTTGAAATCGTCATCCAGACAGGGCCTTCCTGCTCGGTGCACAGGCATGCAAGCAGCTAAACCTGGTGCAGCGGGTCTACACAATGATCTCCCCCAACGTGGATCTTCAAGCCAGCAATGACGGCATTCTTGCTCAGTATCCGGGTGTGTTTGACGGAATGGGCACTCTGCCATATCGGTACAAGATCCTGCTGCGGCCTGATGCCACGCTTGTGGTCCACGCTCCACACTGTGTTCCGGCTCCACAGAAGGAGCGCCTGAAGGCACAGTTGAAGGATCTTCAGGACCAGGACATCATCTCCAAAGTCACAGAACTGACTGACTGGGTCAGCTCGATGGTCTGTGTAAAGAAACCGTCGGGGGAGCTGCGCATCTGTATTGATCCCAAGGATCTAAACCAGAATATCATGCGGGAACACAACCCCACCCCGAAGCAGGAGGAACTGACAAGTGAGATGGCGGATGCCCGGTTTTTCACAAAGCTTGATGCATCACACGGGTTCTGGCAAATCCTGCTGGATGAGTCCAGCAGAAGGCTCTGCACCTTAAACACACTGTTTGGCAGGTACTGCTACAATCATATGCCATTCGGCATTGTTTCGGCCCTGGAGATCTTCCATAGAGTCACGCAACAGATGCTGGAGGGCATTGAAGGGGTTTGTGTGTATGTGGACGACGTTATCATTTGGTCCACAACCCCCGAAGAGCACATCTCTCGTCTCCAGCAGGTATTCCGCCGTGTCCATGCCAATGGCCTCAAGCTGAACAGGGCCAAGTGCTCTTTTGGCATGTCAACACTGAAGTTCTTGGGTGACCAGATATCTCAGCAGGGTGTGTGCCCGGACACAGACAAGGTCAAGGCCATCGAAGCCATGAAGACCCCTGACGATAAGAAGATGGTATTGCGCTTCCTAGGGATGGTGAACTTCTTGGGCAAGTTGATCCCAAACCTGGCCTCACACACCACGGCCCTCAGACACCTGGTGAAAAAGTCTACTGCCTTTGAGTGGCAGGCAGCTCATCAAGCAGAGTGGTTGGAGCTGAAAGCCAAGCTCACCACTGCACCTGTATTGGCTTTTTTTGATCCTGACAGGGAAACAAAGATCTCGACAAATGCGAGCCAGGACGGTATCGGCGCGGTGTTGCTCCAGTGCGATGACACCTCCTCCTGGGCTCCGGTTGCCTACGCATCAAGGGCGATGACACCTACCGAGCAGCGGTACGCCCAGATCAAAAAGGAATGCATGGGCCTGCTTACTGGAATCCTCAAGTTCCACGATTATGTCTACGGCCTGCCGACGTTCAGCATCGAAACGGACCATAGGCCTCTGGTCCACATTATCCACAAGGACCTAAATGATATGACGCCCCGGGTGCAGCACATTCTCCTCAGGCTCAGACGGTGTGACTTTGAGCTCGTGTGCACACCGGGCAAGGAGTTCATTATTGCGGATTCCTTGACCCGCTCCATAACCTTGCCTGCCGACCCACCGGCATTCGTCCAGCAGATTGAATCACAGGTGAAGCTGTGGGCCAGCAACCTCCCGGCGTCGGATGAAAAAGTGATCCACATTCGTGACGAGACAGCCAAGGACCTGCTTCTGCAGCGTGTCATGCACCACCTCAGCTGGCAAAAAGGACAGTGCCCCCAATTCTTCAAGCTGGGCCGCATTGTCATTCCGCTCAGTCTCCAGAGCTTGGTACACCGGCAAATACACGAGGGGCATCTGGGTGTCGAGAAGTGCAGGCGCAGAGCCAGGCAAGCTGTCTACTGGCCTGGGATTAGTCAGTTCATCTCAAAATATGGTCCTCAACTGTCCGACCTGTCAACGCTTCCAGCCAGCACAGGGCAAGGAGACGCTTCAGCAGCACAAAATTCTGACCTCCCCGTGGTCTAAGGTGGGCATCGACCTCTTTCACGCCAATGGTCGTGACTATGTGCTCATCACCGATTATTTCTCCAACTACCCAGAAGTTGTGAAGCTCTTGGACCTCATGTCCAAGACCGTCATCAAGGCCTGTAAGGAGACGTTCTCCAGGCATGGCATTCCCCTCACTGTCATGAGTGACAACGGTCCTTGCTTCAGCAGCCAAGAATGGTCAAGATTTGCCCAGCTATATCAGTTTCATCACGTCACTTCAAGCCCACATTATCTGCAGCCCAACGTAAAGGTTGAAAAAAGAGTGCACATAGTAAAGCAGCTCATCTGCAAGGCTGCGGATTCTGCTTCTGACGTCAACCTTGCGCTGCTTGCGTACAGGGCAACCCCTCTATCTCCCAGCATGTCGCCAGCTCAACTCCTGATGAACAGGGACCTGCGGACGACTCTTCCAGCCATACACTTGCCTGATCTGAATCACCTCCCGGTGCTGCAGAAAGTGCAGAAACTCAGGGACCGGCAAAAGCAGGGCTATGATGCTCATGCCACCGATTTGCCTGTGCTATCCCCGGCGGGTGCTGTATGGATCCAGCTGCCTGATTGTGGCTGGTTAGCTCCAGCGGCTGTTGTCCGACAGGCTGCTCATCGATCGTATGTTGTGCGCATGGCTCTGTTATGCGGCGCAACAGACGGGCCCTGCCGCAGTTGCCTGCTCACAACCGCATTCTTCGTTGTTTCCATCTGTCATTGTGCCACCTCCTGACACCTCGAACTACGAGGCCACCAGTCTGGCTGAAACCCCGCCCATCAAGGCGCCATCTTCCCCGCCACCACCTCTCTGGCAGTCGACCAGGATCAGACTTAAGCTCCAGAGACTGGACTTATGAACATTGTTTTGTTTGCTATGTTCTGCTTTTGCACATTAGAAACCTGTTTTCATAATTACATGTTTTTCACAGCCATCTCATGTAAATACGTTAGTTTTTCGCCGTACACATGCAAATACCTTCACATAGGCTTCAGAAAAACTTTTCAAAAGGGGAGATGTCATGATATGCAGACATGCACTTAATGAGATACAGACAGGCAGCTAATGAGCACAGGGAACAGGACAGAACTAATCAGCAGGCAGATCACTTGGGAGGTGGTTTCCCACTATAAAAGGCATGAGGCACTCACACTCCGCCTCTTGCTACTAGGGACATCTACAGAATGAGTCCAATGTGCATATCACATAACGGATACAGCATCCGGATAAGATAAGAGCTAGTCTGGTTCAGTCGGATAAAGAAATCACATTTAGGTTAGCAGAGAGTCGAACTCACAGAGAACTGTGCTAACTGTGTGACAAGTACAATAAATCAAATTGAACTAACTTCAAGGTCTGGCGTCTACTTGAGTTATAGCTGCATCCAGTTGCAGCCTGTGTTATCTCAGTGTGCTTAACACGACATTGGGGTTTTATCCTCTGTTCATTTTTCTGGTTTGTCCATTATATTCTCCCTTTCTATCCCAACTCCATTACTATCTTTAATAAATTATCTTTAAGTTAATCCTCCAGTGAACTGCCTATTAGTAAAAACTGATGTGACGTAGTTATTTGATACTTTTGCTTTTCCTCTGTTAGTATATGAGTTTATCATGCTCATCCTTTAGTTGTCCTCCCCCTACTTTAATTTTCTTTTCACTGTTTGTGTATATATAGATCACTGATTTATTTTTATATTCTTTGATAATTAGGTTTTAAACTTTTTCACATGTCAAATGCCTAAAGTGAACTAATAATGTTGCAGCAAGAGGCTGTTTCTGGAGGGCAAGTGGTCTCACCTCACAGTTTATGCAAAGGCGGGCTGCTAATTGGCTAGAGGGCTCATTGTGTCAGCCAATTAGTGGCCAAAGTTTGGGAACAGAGGAAGGACTACTGAAGGGTAGGCCTCATTTCAATACATCACCATTGCTGTGGATGCCATTGCAGATAAAATGCAAGCACCAAGAATTGAGGGAGAAAGGCAGAGGCCTGACACCCAAGTTATGGAGAGCACAGCAGACTGCCAAATTGCACAAGACCCTTGAAGGTGTGTATTACTGCGTGCCACCTAATCAGTCCAGGCACTGGAACCGCATCTTCAAAAGCCCAATGGCCAACTCGATCATAGCCCTTGCGACCAGAAGATTTTGGTTGTAGCTCCTCTGTGGCGTCTGTCTCAGGGTCTCATAAAGGGATAAGTAGCAATCTCTTCAAGGAGCAACACTGTTTCCCGAGAATCCACCTCATTGGGTGGGGCTGGAATGATGCGCTGTGACAGCTTGGATTACCAGACAACGTAGGAGACATGACAGCTGTCAGGAAAGCATGTGCATACATTTTATCATGAGAGAGGCCTTTCTATTGATGGGTGATAGGTGATGTCTGTTAGGGGTGCCTAGTCAGCCCTCAACAATGGCTAAGATACTGAACCAGACGCGTAATGTTTTTTTCAGATTCGTTCCAGGAGGTAATATAAGAAATAGAGCTTGGTTATAAAAAAAACAATATTTACTCTTTACTTCAGCTAACAGTAACAGGTTACATGCAGTTTCTTAACCTTAACACACAAGTTCCCATTAAACCATGCAGTACATGAAAATGTAGCTCTTGTTCCACTTACACGAACAGACAAAGGCAATACTTGCATTTACGAAGTACTTTTCTTCTGTTCGGGACCTTTGTTCAGTATGCTTTCTTCCAAGTCTGCTTTTGTGACTTCTCTGCTTGGTTCATTTCTCTATAACTGTTCAAACCAGCATTTCCTTTCTCTCTCTCTCTATCTCTCTCTTTGTTTAGAGGCAGCACGGTAGCACTGTGGTTAGCACAGTTGCTTCACAGATCCAGGGTCCCAAGTTTGATTCCCGGCTTGGGTCACTGTCTGTGCGGAGTCTGCACTTTCTCCCCATGTCTGCATGGGTTTCCTCCGGGTGCTCCAGTTTCCTCCCACAGTCCAAAGATGTGCAGGTTAGGTGGATTGACTATGCTAAATTGCCCTTAGTCCAAAAACGTTAGATGAGGTCACTAAGTTATGGGGATAGGGTAGAGGTGTGGGCTTATATAGGGTGATCTTTCCATGGGCCTGCGCAGACTCGATGGGCCGAATGGATATCCTTCTGCACTGTAAATTCTATGATCTAAGCTCTGCCTGCCCCTCAAACAAAGGTTCTCCTGAGATTGCCAGACTTGAATCTGCTCTCATCATCTTGGCTGATTGCCCACTCCCGTTTCTACAAAAGAACAGAGCTATGCCATTTTTGTACAACTAACCTTCAATTTATGGACAAATAGATCATCAGGCTCTGATGGCTGTTTAAACAAGATTGCCCCGAATGACAATGGACCTTGACTTGATCATTCTGACGGAACCGGGACCTCATTAATAAGATTACGTCTGAATGGGACAAGGTGACTCAGGCTGTGGGTATATCCCTCTGTCTCTGCTGCTAGCAATTTTTCCTTCAGTCTATTTAACCCTAAAATGCCTGCTACATCTGGGACCCCATTTCTGGACCTAAGTTCCTAATATCTCCCTGTCATGACATGTCCCTGATTTCTATTATGTCCTGCGCCTGGAGGAAGCCAGTGATGGAGGTGAAATTCACTGCTCTCCATGCCTGGGAGACCCCCATCTGTCTGAAATTGTATACAATATCCAGCTTTCAGAAATAGGGCATCAGTGACCTGTAAGATGCAGACACATACGAGAACCCACCAAAGTCCACAGTTGAGCCTTGGAAGGAGTCAGCAGCAAAGAGATTTAAGGCCATTGTGACTTTGATGGTTACTGGTAAGGTATGGTGAGCAGTGCTCACACTAGTGAGGTGTGAGATATTTCACCACAAGGGCACAAATCTCAATGACCATCTGTATTGGCGCAATCTTCTCTGGCACTGTTTCACTGGTATGTCCAACTCCGATGGTCTTCGGCAGTAGGTCCTATGATGAGGGTTTGGCCTCTGTTGCCTTCTTTACCTCTTCTCCCCTTATTCCTGAAGGTTTGCCTCTACTGCTGAGGATATCAATCCCCAATGCACTAGACCCAATATTCAGAAACCATGCTCTCATCACCAGCTGCTGCCTTTCTTGTGCTCAGCTGAATGGTAATAGTTATCTTTCAATGCCAGTGAGTTTGATCGGCATAAATCAACAATTACCATGTTTAAAAAAAAAAAAATTTATAGAGTCGAATGGAAATACCTCATAGAGGTACTGGAGCGGTTCGGGCTTGGAACAGGGTTCACCGCTAGGGTAAAGCTCCTATACAACGCTCCCATGGCGAGTGTCTGGACCAACAATACCAACTCCCAATACTTCCAGCTGCACAGGGGCACCAGACAAGGATGCCCACTGTCCCCGCTGCTGTTCGCACTAGCAATCGAACCGCTAGCAATCGCGCTCAGGGCAGCAAAAAATTGGAGGGGGATCCGAAGGGGAGGCAGAGAGCACAGAGTCTCACTCTATGCAGGTGATCTGCTCCTCTACATCTCAGACCCACAAAGCAGCATGGACGGAATCATCGCGCTCCTGAAAGAGTTTGGAGCCTTCTCGGGCTACAAACTCAACATGAGCAAAAGCGAGATTTTCCCAGTACACCCGCAAGGGGGGGGGGGGGGGGGGGGGCAGCACTAAAGGGGCTGCCGTTCAAACAAGCCCAACACAAATTCCGCTACCTGGGGATCCAAATAGCCCATGACTGGAAAGGGACCCACAAATGGAACCTCACCAGCCTGACGGAGGAAGTAAAAAAGGACCTGCAAAGATGGAACACACTTCCACTCTCCCTCGCGGGGAGAGTCCAGAAGATCAAAATGAACATACTGCCCAGGTTCCTCTTCCTGTTTAGATCCATCCCGATCTACATCCCCAAGGCCTTTTTCAAAGTGCTGGACAAACTTATCATGGCGTTCGTATGGGGGGGGGGGGGGGGGGGGGTAAAAATGCTAGGGTCCCAAAGAAGGTCCTACAAAAACAAAATCCGGGGGGGGGGGGGGGGGCTAGCCCTCCTGAATCGACAATTCTACCACTGGGCGGCAACAGCTGAGCGAGTAAGGGGATGGATCCAGGAGCCAAAAGCCGAGTGGGTGCGTGCGGAGGAGGCCTCCTGCATGGGGACCTCCCTCTGGGCCCTCGCCACGGCAACACTCCCATCCCCACCCAAAAACCACTCCAGCAGCCCAGTGGTGACAGCCACCCTCCAATCCTGGAACCAACTGCAGCAGCAATTTGGCCTGACCAAAATGTTGGACAAAGCTCCCATCTGCAACAACCATAGGTTCACACCAGCACTGACTGACGCCACCTTCAAAAGGTGGAGGCAGGACGGGGGGACACTGACAGTCAGGGACCTATACACGGACGACAGGATCGCTGTTGTGGACGAACTGACAGAAATTTCGGCTAGCCGGGGGGAACGAGCTACGGTACCTGCAGCTCAAAAACTTTTTACGAAAGGAGACAAGGACGTACCCACAACCGCCACGACAGACACTACTGGAAGACCTACTGGACGCAAGTATCCTAGAGAAAGGGAACTGTAGCGACATGTATGACCGACTTGTAGAAAGGGACGACACCGTACTGGACGCAACAAGAATGAAATGGGAGGATGACCTGGGGATTGAGATAGGGTGGGGACTCTGGAGCGAAGCACTGCATAGGGTCAACTCCACCTCCATGTGCGCAAGGCTCAGCCTGACGCAACTAAAAGTGGTACATAGAGCCCGCTTAACAAGAAACCGTATGAGTAGGTTCTTCCCGGAGGTGGAGGACAGATGTGAACGGTGCCAAAGAGGCCCGGCCAACCACGCCCACATGTTCTGGTCTTGCCCCAGACTTGTGGAGTACTGGACAGCCTTCTTCGAGGCTATGTCCAAAGTGGTGGGGGTGAGGGTGGAGCCATGCCCGATAGTGGCGGTCTTCGGGGTTTCAGACCAGCCAGATATATTCCTGGGGAGGAGGGCGGACGCCCTTGCCTCCCTGACCGCCCGCCGTAGAATCCTGTTTGGCTGGCGGTCAGCAGCACCGCCCAGAGCTGCAGACTGGCTGTCCGACCTCTTGGAATCTCTCCAAATGGAGGAAATCAAATTCACCATTCGAGGGTCAGACGACGGCTTCCACAGAACGTGGGAGCCATTCATGCAATTGTTCCGGGACCTGTTTGTGGCCAACAAACAAGAGGAAGAATAGTCGGGTGGCCAAGAATCAGGGGAAAATGGACGGGAATCGGGGAAAGGTAGCTGGGGGGGGGGGGGGGGGGGGGGGGGGGAGGCTACGGGTTAGTTATGAGGGTTTGATGGCAAGCTAAGGCCCAAAACCAAACTGTAAATAAATGCCTATAAACATGTGCCTCGGTCATATTGGGGAATGTAAAATATGTATGCCGGCTAAAGGGGGCGGCCACAGTTGTTATTATGAAGATGCTTACCTGTAAATATAGATGTTAATTTTTGCTTGTTTTTTTTTTCTAATAATTTGTAATTTGTTGGTTATAAAATATGAAAACTCAATTAAAAAAACATTAAAAAAAAAATTAAAAAAAATTTATAGTCCCCAATTCTTCTTTTTCAATTATGGAACAATTTAGCATGGCCTATCCACCTACCCTGCACATTTTTTTTTGGTTGTGCGGGTGAGACCCACACAGGCACAGGGAGAACATGAAAACTCCACACGGACAGTGACCAGGGCCGGGATCGAACCCGGGCACTTGGCGCCATGAGGCAGCAGTGCGAACCACTGGGCCACTGTGCTGCCCTACGATGTTGTTAAATTATTAGACTTGAAATGACTTGACCCAACTTTGTTTTACAAGTTTAGTCCATATCTGCTGTGCAAAAGCTGCAACCTCATCCAATTTAATGCATTTCATTGCGGAGCAATATCAAGATTGTGCTTGTTTTGTGGACAAGGTCAGCAGTCTTCTTCAGTGTCTGTTTTCGTGAGAGGTTTAATTGAACTGATCTTGTCTCCAGAGGCAGCCTCATGGCATAGTTGCATGACCATGGAAAGCCATGGTGTCAATCAGACTGGTTACAATTCAAAACTCAAACATTTGTGAAGCTAACAGTGGAATGGCATAACACAGCAGCCAATATTTATTAGATTACAGAATGATAATAAATTCCCCAAAGACTTGTCTTACATATGTGTGTCACTCTTTCTCCTAGCCGCAACATATACTTTATTTTCTTGTCAGTTTTCTCCCCTTTATTCTATGTCCTGAAAGATTTGTCTATTTGCAGAGATATGTGCCAGATACCCTTTTGTACAAGTGTGTCAGCGCGATATTCCGTGAAGAAGTCGATGAACGGTGCCACCTCCGGGCGAACCCTAACAGTGACCCTCTCAAGGCGAACTTGATTTTCTCCAAGCAGAGAAAGCTAGCCATGTCTGATAGCCAGATGTCCCACTTCGGGGGCTTTGAGTCCCTCCAAGCTAATAGTATCTGTCTCTGGGCTACCAGGGAAGCAAAGGCCAAGTCTGCCTCTTTCTCCTCCTGGATTCCCGCGTCTTCTGACACCCCGAAAATCGCCACCTCTGGACTCAGCGCCACCCTTGTTTTTAAAACCGTGGACATGACATCTGCGAACTCCTGCCAAACTCCCCTAAGCTTCGGACATGCCCAGAACATGTGGACAAATTGGTGCCCTTGCATGAAGCCGCCCCCATATGCTCCCATGCCGACACCTCCCCCACCATCCACTTCCTGATCATGGCTATATTTTCCACCTAATAATAGTTACTAAAATTTGGCAGCGCCAGCCCACCCTCTCCCCGACTCCGCTCAAGCATTACCTTCCTTACCCACGTGGTCTTGCCCGCCCAAACAAAGTCAGAAATCACTTTGTTGACCCGTTTAAAAAAGGACCGCGGAATAAAGATGGGGAGACATTGAAACACGAACAGGAATCTTGTGAGGGCCATCATCTTTACCGTCTGCACCCTCCCAGCTATTGACAACGGGAGCGCATCCCATCTCTGAAAATCGTCCTTCATTTGGTTGTGGCGCTAACAATTATACTCAAAGCCGAGAGACTAGTACAATAGAGGCTGTATTGCTGTACGATGTTGTCCCTCCATCTGCAACAGTAGACTAAGGGTCTGAGCAGCTCTCATACATTTATACATAAGCTCCCTGTGGGCGGAGCTAGCCGGCAGGGGTTGACCGGAGGAACCTGTATTACAGGTACAGGCATACATCCCCCTACTGCAGTACACATAACTACAGTGGTTATCTCACCACATTGGTCTACTAGCCGGGCCAGATTTAATTTCTGCAGCCGGTCCCATTCCTGCGCCACTTGAATGCCTAGGTATCTAAAGCTTCCCTCTACTAATCTAAACAGCAGCTCCCCCAATCGCCTCTCCTGTCCCCTTGCCTGGACCGCAAACATCTCAATTTTCCCCATATTTAGCTTATACCCCGAAAACCGGCCAAATTCCCATAGAATCCTCATGACTTCTTCCAGCCCCTCTAATGGGTCTGATACATACAGAAGCAGGTTGTCTGCATAGAGCGAGACTCTGTGCTCCACCTCCCTGCCACCCCCCCTCCCCCCCCCCCCCCCCCCCCCCCCCCGCCGGACCAGCCCCTTGAGGCTCTCAGAGCGATTACCAACGGCTCTATAGCTAGCGCGAACATCAGTGGGGAGAGGGGGCATTACATCAGCATATCATGAACGTGCCCACCCCCCGGAACCTCTCCGCTCACTGAATATTTGTTGGATGTTACGCTAGCGCGATTTACAACAGCTGTATAAAAACAAGAACCGGGCAAACTCACCTCCGAAGGGGATATCGGAGGTGAGCGCTTATTTTACCATCACCCTCCAGGTTGTCAATTGCAGAGAGGGCGCCAGAGAGGATGCGGGGGACCTAGATAAGTATAACTCGTAGCTGGGGGGTTCAGTCTCCTCATCTTAGGGGGAGGGGTCACTCGCAGGTCTTAGCAGCCCTTCATGTCTGTGAGCCACTAGGTTTAAATGGGTCTGGGGCTGGTTTGTAGGCAACGATTCCCATATCCTCCTTGTTGGGCCTGTGGCGATATTACCGTTCAGGGATTTCCCTCCCAGAGTGGCCGTTGGAAAGTGGATGGGTGCAGGTGAATCCACAGGATCAGCACAGGGGATGACTGTGACGTCCCTGGCTGGGGTCCCATGAGATTCCAGGTGACATGGGCAGAGTGGGGGACACTGACAAGGGGTGGTTCCCAGTCTCACGCGTGCAGTCAAAATGAATTCCCACACTCAGGCTGCATTTTGAAGCCTGAGGGCATGAGATGTCTGGAAGTTCAAGGCCACTGGTTAATGAGGCTAGGCTGTCAGGGGATAGTGTATGGGCAGCTGGCTGTTCAACTTGGAAAGCTCTTTTAATCCACAGCCCATGAGCGTTGGGGAAATGAGGATGCCCTCTTAGGATGAAGTTGAGTGCAAATTGCAGTCTTTACATGCATCAAATGTGCCTCACCCGCCACAAGGGGAAGCCAGTTGCCTAATCAGCTCCCTGACCCTTCCTGGATGAGACAATTCATAGAACATTACAGCGCAGTACAGGCCCTTCGGCCCTCGATTTTGCGCCGACCTGTAAAACCAATCTAAAACCCATCTACACTATTCCCTTATCATCCATATGTTTATCCAATGATCATTTAAATGCCCTTAATGTTGGCGAGTCCAGTAGTGTAGCAGGCAGGGCATTCCACCCCTTACTACTCTCTGAGTAAAGAACCTCTGACATCTGTCCTATATCTATCTCCCCTCAATTTAAAGCTATGTCCCCTCGTGCTAGCCATCACCATCCGAGGAAAAAGGCTCTCACTGTCCACCCTATCTAATTAAGGCTCTCACTGTCCACCCTATCTAATTCTTGGATCATCTTGCATGCCTCTATTAAGTCACCTCTTCACTTGCTCTCTAACGAAAAACAGCCTCAAGTCCCTCAGCCTTTCCTCATAAGATCTTCCCTACATACCAGGCAACATCCTGGTAAATCTCCTCTGCACCCTTTCCAATGCTTCTACCTCCTTCCTATAATGCGGCGACCAGAACTGCACGCAATACTCCAAATGCAGCCAATTTAGTCTGCATTGCAAAAAGTGTAAACCAAAGAATCCCCACACTGCAGGAGGCCACTTGGCCCATCGAGTTTATACTGACCCTCCGAAAGAACACCCTATCCAGACCCCACCCCATAATCCCACCTAATCTTTTTAGACACGGAAGGGCAATTTAGAATCGCCAATCCACCAAATCTGCACATCTTTGGCCTGCCACAGTCCCAGAGGACCATAGGCTGCTCTCCCCTTTGAGAGCTAACTGGCTGTGATTTAACCTGAGGGTCACCACACCTCAGAGGAGGGGGTAAGGCTGAGAAGGTGGTGCCTTCAGGAATACCTAAGCCAGTACAGGAATTGAACCCCCGCTGTTGGTGTTGATCCACATCACGAACTGGCCGTCCAGCCAACTGAGATAACCAACATAGGGGGATGCGCATGGGTGAATGCCCCATATCGTTAGAGGGCTGTAGGTCAGGACATTGTCAGGACTCCTTATCATTCATGATGATGTTCTCTTCCATCCGGTTATTGATTTGAGAGAATCATGGAGCCAGTTTAGCTGGCGATTATTTTGATTTCTATCAGCAGTGACAAAAATGGAGGTGGTTAATATTATGAACTTCCCCACAGTTGCCACTACAGAAAATATTCCAAAGTACCAGAAAAAAATAAGCAAAGAATTAAATGTTCATTTAAAAATGAATACTTGGATATTGATAAAGCTTATATTGCTGAAAGTTCATAAACTGCGACTCTGTCGGTAGCACTCTTTCCTTTGAGTCAGAATGATGTGAGTTTAAGTCTCGCTCCAGAGTCTTGAGCACATAGATCAAGGCTGACATTTTTAGTGCAGTATTGTGGCAGTGCTGCACTGTTGGAGGTGACGTCTTTCAGATGAGGAATTAAGTGAACCCGTCTGCACTTATTGTGATGGAAGCGCTACCCCTCAGTCAACATCACAAAAACACATTATAAAGCATTTTATCACACTGCTGTTTATAGGAACTCACCGTGTGGAAATTGGCTGCTGTATTTCCTACATTACAACACTCCAAAAGTACTTCATTGACTGTAAACTGCTTTGAGGTGTCTGGTGGTTGTGAAAGGCACTTTTCAAATGCAAGTCTTTTTGGCCAAGGTGGAATGTAACAGACAGTACTAAAGCAAATATTAGTTAGAGAGGAGGGGATGTGGCAGCAGTTTTGTTAACTCAATTGTGGACAAGGATGATAGAAGTTCAAAAGTCTTTTAGTGTGATGACATTCTTTTAAAGCTATAACTGTGGTCTCAGAAATTATAGGCTCCTTAACTTGACATTTACAATGATAACATTATTGTGGCTTATTATGATGGAAGTAGGGTGCAGATATCTGGGAAAAGTAAATGCAATAAATTCAAGTCAACATGAAATATAAAAAGCAGGTATTATTCACTGGGATTTTACAAAAATTCCAGATGCCACATCTTAACATTTTAAGATGTCACTTTAGGCAGTGTGCCTTCGACGAAACAAATAGAAGGTTCAATTCAAAATGTCGCCAATGTAAGTTTTGTGCCAATCAGAATTCTTTTCTACTGTTAAATGTTCTTGACCATATTTTTGTGACATGCCATTTATTACACATGCGAGGACGCTGCACATAACTCAAAGACCTGATAAAGACATCATTTCTGTTTCCAACAAATGGTTTGAAAATGGTCCACTGTCTGCTGAGGTTGGACAGTACATTCTATATTCCTTGGTGATTGAGTCAATTGTATATGGGAAATTATGTGAATGGTGAACCTTTCCAGTCTAAGAGGAATGTTATTAAATGAGGCTTCATATATTATTCTGTTCCCTCTTTAATATTTTGACTACTTTTCCCATAAACTGCTTGGTTTCCCAGGGGTCAAGAAATAAAGTTGAAATTGGGGTGGGATAACTGGAGCGATTAGGACAGAAGCTATACAGATATTGACATATATAATACATACATATGGCCAGATTTTATTTCAGTGCAAGTGGGTGGATTTTGAATGAATTACGTTCTTACCCATAAAATCAGACAATAGCATTAGAATGTTACAGCGCAGAAGGAGGACGTTTGACCGTCCATTATTCTACTGCCTCGTTGAAAGTGATCCAACTCATCACACTGCACTGCTCTTTCCTTTTAAATATACATATTTTTTCTCTTCAATTGCATATCCAATTCTCTTTTGAAAGTTATTGAATCTGCTTCCATTCCTCTTTCAGGCAATGCATCAGATCATACCATCTCACAGCATATAAAATACCTCATAAATCACTTCTGGTTCTTTTGCCAATAAATTACCTTAGTTCTGTGCCCTCTGGTTACTGATCATTCTCCATTGAAAACAGTTTGTCCTCATTTACTCTAACAAATCTAATCACGATTTTGAAGACATTGCGGGCAGCACGGTGGCACAGTGGTCAGCACTGCTGCCTCACGGCGCCTAGGACCCGGGTTCGATCCCGGCCTCGGGTCACTGTCCATGTGGAGTTTGCACATTCTCCCATATCTGCGTGGGTCTCACCCCCTCAATCCAAAAGGATGTGCAGGGTAGGTGAATTGTACACGCTAAATTTCCCCTTAATTGGAAAACAAAAGAATTGGGTACTCTAAATTTAATAAAATCATTTTGAAGACATCCATAAAGTTATCCATTATTCCTGTAACCTTCTTTACTCGAAGGAAATCAACCCCAGATTTTCCCCACTGAACTGAAGTCCTTTATACCTGGTACCCTTCTGGAAAATCTCTTCTGCACCCTCTCCTAGGTTATAATATTCTTCCTAAAGTTGATGTGCAGAATTGGCCAAAAAACTCCAATTACAACCTAACCAGTATTTTATAACGATTAGCATAAATTCCTTGCTGTTGTACTCTATGCCCATAGTAATAAAGTCAAGGAACCCATTTTCCTTTTTAACAGCCTACATTATTTGTTCTGTGATTTTTGTAAATTCCTTCAAGACTCTGAAGCAGAGTAAGATAGACAAATTGAGTGAATGAAAGAGTGTCCTTACCCATGCTCTTGAAGTTAGCAAAGTCATGTCTGTTATCATGATTTCCCACTTCCAACTACTGTGGGCAGCACGGTAGCATAGTGGTGAGAACAATTGCTTCACAGCTCCAGGGTCCCAGGTTCGATTCTGGCTTGGGTCACTCCCCGTGTGTGCATGGGTTTCCTCCGGGTGCTCCGGTTTCCTCCCACAGTCCAAAGCTGTGCAGGTTAGGTGGACTGGCCATGATAAATTGCCCTTAGTGACCAAAATTGCCCTTAATGTTGGGTGGGGTTACTGGGTTATGGGGATAGGGTGGAGGTGTTGACCTGGGGTAGGGTGCTCTTTCCAAGAGCCAGTGCAGACTCGATGGACCAAATGTCCTCCTTCTGCACTGTAAATTCTATGATCTAAATTATGATCTCATTCCTTCTGTCCTGTGCAAATAAGTACAGGCACGGTAGTTTGCTTATGATCTTTTACTAGAGAAAGCAAGAGTATTAACATAAATTATAGACCTTGTAATTGCTACAGAAGACTTCCAGTAGTCTATGCATGGTGATGTATCCCAACTCTATCTCACATGTCTACAATGCAGTTAAATCCCTATCACTTATTTAAATCCAATTCTTTACTTTTCATTTCATTCCAACTTTCTAACAAAATCACATCTGCATTTAGCTGGAGTGAGTGACAAAATAATAAGACACAATGAAGAAAAAAAAGGAAATAAATATATTTCTGAAATATTTATAGCGCAATAGAATATATTGTTTTGGCTGGATTAAACTGCACTTAGATTTCTGATCAAACCCAGGACCTCGGCGTCATGAGGCCGCAGTGCTGACCACTGCACCACCATGCTACCCGCAATGTCTTCTAATCATAGTTATTTTTGCCACAAGTATGTGGCTTTGATTTAACCAGCAGTGCCTCTACCAGCCATAATTAAACGGCGGAGCAGGTCCGATGGACCAGATGGCCTAATTCTGCTCCTATATTTTATCGTCTTATGCTGGAGTGATAGAAAATGAAAGGGCATAATCTTAAAATGAAAGCAATATTGTTCATGTGTCAGAAAGAAAGAACTTGCATTTATATAGTGCATTTCACAACTCAAGGTGTCCCAAATCACTTTACAACCAATTAAATACTTTTGAAGTATCATCACTGTTGTTATTTAGAACACTCAGCAGTAAATTTGCGCACAGCTTTCTTATCTTGCCCATCCATTCTATCTAGGTCTCGCATGATTTTGTACACCTCAATTAAATCTCCCCTCAGTTTCCTCTGTTTCAAAGAAATCAGCCTTAGCCGAGCCAATCTTTCCCTGGGGGCTAAACTCCTTTGTTACAGGTGAAAACTTTGTAACCTACTTCTGTATCCTTCACGGTCAATTCCACCCTGTAATGCAGTATAACTAAAGTTTTATACAGTTCCAGTATAACCTTCCTCCTGGTCTCCTGTATGCCTTGGACATAAAGGAAAGTATTCTATATGCCTTCTTGCCCATCTCAACTACCTCTACTGCTACCTTCAGGGATATGTGGATATGCACTCTAAAGTCCCTCTGTTCCTCCACACTCTGAAAATCCTACCACTTGTTGTATATTCCTTTGTCTTGACTGTCCTCCCCAAATACATTATCTATTACTTCTCCAGATTGAATTTAATTTGCCACTTTCCTGCCCACATATGAATTAGGAGCAGAGGTAGGCATCTGGGGATCCACCTAGACCTAGCATTAGGGCCCGAAAGGCCAAAAAAGTAGACACCAGTTAAGTTGGCACAGGTGCAGGGCACAGTTTAGTGATTGGGGCTAGGACACGTATCTGTATATATCTGTACAGATGTTTTCACATTAAACACCTGTGCACAGAGTTACAACCTGTCTCAGTGCTCTGTCAGAAGGGTGCGAGGGCTAGAGATGGGCTGGTCTGGCACAGATGGAGCGCGGGTTGGGGTGGGGAGAATGGGTGGACATTGTGGGTGGGTTTGGCTCAGGCACCGCAGATCACCACTCCGGTGTCTGACCCCCCATCCGCCCCACCCCCCACCAAACCGTCCCCACAACCGCCACCCCAGGGGATTCAATGGGAACGTCTGATGGAATGGCCAGCTCGCATGCAGTGCTTACCCAGGTGGACGGTGGAACGTGCTACCGTGGGCAGGAGTCAGACATTGCCAAATGATGTGGAGCATCAGAGCTCATGGCAGAGCGGATTGTCATCATCCAATGGATCAGACCCGCTATTACTGCCAACCCAGGGCCCCACCCCGTAGTGTGGCAGGTATATATCAGGGAGGGGGTTGCAGGCAGAGGGGGGGGGGATGCAGTGTCCGTGCCATTGGCCAGTCTTCTCTCCAGTCGGTGAACCTGGAGGCGATCAGAGCATCTTGCACGCTTTGGCCCTAGTGCACAGGTTGTGCGGCCTCCCGTGCCTGCCCAGGCCCCATGTCCTGCTCATCCTCGCCCACTCCTGCTTCTTCCTCGTCGGATGAGGTCTGGCATTCATCCTCCTCCTTCAGCACGTCACCCCTCTGCTGCGTGATGTTGTGGAGGATGCAGTAGTCCGCCAGGATGCGGGTGACCCTCTCAGTGTCGTATTGGAGGGCTCCTCCAGAGCAGTCCAGGCACCTGAACCACGCCTTCAGGAAGCAAAACTACCGCGCGATCATGCTCCTGGTCGCTACATGAGCATTGTTGTAGTGGGTTTCCGTGTCGGTCTGTGGCCTCCGGTTAGGTGTCGTCAGCTACGACTGCAGCAGATAACCCCTGTCGCTCGAGAGACAATCCCCCCAGATGGGGGTGCGCCTCGAAAAGACCTGGAATCGTCGAGTCTGCCAGGATGAAGGCGTTGTGCACACTGCCCGGGCATCTGATGGTCACACACCAGCTGCACGTTCATGGAGTGGAAATCTTTCGGTTTGTGTCGAGCGGCCTGTCATCTGCAACCCCTCGTAGGGCAATATGCATCCCATCGATCACCCCCTGGACCTGGGGCATCTCGGCGATGATGGCAAACCCTGCTGCTTGGGCATCCTGGTGGGCTCGGTCCACATTGAAACGGATGTATTGTGCTGACAGGGCATATAGGGCTACCGTGATGGTGATGTGCACACACCTGTGCACTGAGCTCTGTGAGATACCGGACAGGTCCCCACGGTGACTGGAAGGAGCCCGTGGTGTAGATGTTCAGGGCGATCATCACCTCAATGGCCACCGGGAGCAGGTGTGCTACCCTATTTCCCCACGGTGCTAGGTGTGCCGTGATTTGGCAATGGATGTTGCACTGACCCCTCCTCAGAGGAGTCTTCGACTGCATGTCTGGTTCGCAAGGTCCTCGAATGACAGGGGCTGCCGGTATACACGAGGCCTCACGCAGTGCTTCCTTTGAACCGCCTCATTCTTCCCTTGGCCTATTGGGCACTGCCTCCTGTTCCTCTGGGTCATGCTCTGCTGCTTCACACTCCTCTGCTGCAGCTGCCTCCTCCTTGAGGAACTCCAGCTCGGACAGCTGCAGTGCATCCCCCAGGGCTGTGGTGACTAGGAATGCCACCATTGCTGGTTGAATTCCAATGTCCATTGTCTACAGGGGGTGAAAGGCCTACATGTTAGCAACGTGTGTATCCCCGTGTCCAATCAGGTCCAACGGGCGACACAGTGGCCCCAGTTGGCACTGCAGACCCTGCCTCCACATATCCCCCTTCCCCGAACCCTATCGGTTCCTGGCACCATGGGTGCCTCTGGCCCTGGCACCTGTACCCACCCCTGGCACCTGTACCCGCCCCAAGGTTTCTTTCTTTGGCCACAAAGGCTGATGATCTGGTTTGGCATGGTTCCCAGCCAGGCGAAAGTGGGACAGCTTATTTTTATGGTACCTTTCTAGCCAATTCTCCATTTGGGGTGAGTAGACGGTATCCTGAAGAGGACTGCTCAGTCGTAGTCTCAGTAAACTGCTGCCCAAGGACACCTCTATCTCAACACAGGTGTCCAATGACCATCATACATCTGTCACTTGAGCACAGATTCCTGAATACAGGTTCCCAGCCGTGTACTCATTGCTAAAGGATTTAGCAGATGGACCCTTGTAAAAGCTTGCACGTGACTTAATTTAACTTTAGGGTGCTGTCATTTTTATACCATTTATTGATGATTTTAACAAATTCCTCACGTGCCCAAATTTTAAACACAATGCTATTCTCCAAGTGGCACATTTCTGGATATTTTACCTATTTTCCAAAGAAAGGTATTTGGAAAAAGAACTACTTTTTAAAAGGTGGGTGCATATTCTCATGATTTTTGTTCAGAATTTGCTTCTCTTGGGAGACTGATAATAAGTGGTTTGTTCGTTTTTTATTCTGAAAGATCTATCTCACCATTGTGATGGAAAAAAAATTAAGTTCTGGATTCTCCGGTCGCTGACGCAGAAATCGCGTTCGGCGAACGGCCGGAGAATCCGCGTTCCCGACCAAATCGGGGGCGGCGCCGCTTTCGCGATGCTCAGCCCCCTCCAAAGCGTATCAACGGCCTCAGGACATTTTCTGAGGCCCGCCCCCTAATGCTTCGCCCTGGGTCTCTCATGGTCTCACCTGTCAGGAACTCGGCGTGGCAGCTGCGGACTCAGTCCAGCGCCGACACAGTCAGGGAGGGATGATTCGCGGGCAGGGGAGAACATTATTCAGGGCTAGGGGCACTGTGTGTCCGGGGGGGGGGGGGGGGGGGGGGGGGAGGTGAACCGCGCGCACGAGCTGGCTGAAGAGGGGGAACTATTTAGCGGGCCGGGTCAGCGAGCGGCCTGTGCCATGTAGCATGGCGTGGCCGCTGCAGACTTCCGCCGTGCACATACATGGCCACAGACCTGGAAATTCTTCAGGGCGCCTTGGCAGCTGGAGCCAAGTGCTCTGCGCTGTCTTCCTGCTAGCCCCCAGTAAAATGGGGAAATCGGTGGCCGGTTTGTGCCATTTTTCCTGGCGTAAAATGCCACTGTTCCCACGCTAGCGTGGGGACATAGCCCCAGAATCGGAGAATCCATGCCTAGATCTCTGGTTGAGAGGGCCAGGCTCATTGACACAGTAGGATGATTTTAAGAACAGCAGATGCCAAGAAAAGCAGTCAGGTTTCTGGAAGCAGGGTGCTTGGCAGGCAGCTATGAAAAAATCTGTGAAAGACAAGAGACTGTAAAGAGATGATCCTGTCTTGGGGTGTCGATCATGATGGGATGCTGGGGAGGGATGTGAAGATCCTCGACAGTGACAGTTGCCAGTGATCAGGGAATTTAACCACATGATTAGGTTGAAGAGGCTGGGGTACTCACCTTGGACCAGGAGTTGGAGGGAGTATTGACGGATTAGATTGGGTTGGATTTGTTTATTGTCACATGTACCGAGGTACAGTGAAAACTATTTTTCTGTGCACAAGATTCTGACAGGTTTAGATATGATAGCCAAAGAAAAATTGTTCCCAATAACAATTGGTGCATCTATTTGTGGGCGGGTGGGGGCACACAAAAGATTTAAGGTTCTGGGCAAGAGATACATGGGAATTTTATGGAGAAGAGTTCTCTGACATAGTGAGTGGTAATGATCTTGAACTCGCTGTCTACGAGTGGTGTAATTGGAGATGGTGAATGATTTCAAAAAACTGGATAGACACGTGAGGGCCTACAGGGGTAGAGCCGGAGAAAGAGCCTGATTGGATTGCTCTATAGTGAACCGGCATGGATCGACGAGCTGAAGGGCCTCATGCTGTGCTGTATTGACTGTTTCCATGACGCCTCAAAGCACCATGACTGGGACCACCTTGTCACTGACGTCTTATTCTACCTTCGCAGCTGCTGAAACACAGTCTTCATAAAAGCAAATTAGTGCAGATGCTGGAATCTGAAACCAAAGAGAGCACACTGGGAAATCTCAACAGGTCTGGCATCATC
The DNA here is from genome assembly GCF_902713615.1 of Scyliorhinus canicula. Lineage (NCBI taxonomy): Eukaryota > Metazoa > Chordata > Chondrichthyes > Carcharhiniformes > Scyliorhinidae > Scyliorhinus > Scyliorhinus canicula. Next base: position 132,228,582 of record NC_052151.1, on the reverse strand, counting down.
TGTAGGGAGGGAAAATAACTAATGTTTCTGTGGTGTTACCTGCCTGTTCGATAACAGGTGTTACTCAATCCTTGGCTGATGGTGAGGTCCTCTGAAGAAGACTTGAACTCGTCCAGTAACAACAAAGATTTATTGAGTAACTACAACTATGAATGCATGAGTTCTTTACCTTAACATGGGAACTAGGAATTGGTTAACAAGATTTAACAATTGTAACTAAACGTAACTCCACTATCTATGTGATTCTGATGTTGCCCTGTTCACAGCATACCCACGAGAGAGAGGCAGAGACCCCCGTGTGGCTGCCCTTTATACCCCTGACGGGATGATGAAGACACACGAGCCAGCCCACCTGGCCCTCTCCCCATTACCTCCGAAGGTGGCGAAGGCACACAGCAGCTGTCACATCCCAGGATCCATTGCGACGCCCACGTCAACGCCGCCTGTCACCGATTGGCTAAAGGTCCCCCCTCACCTCACCGCGGATTGGCTGGGAAGGTGCCGTGCAGCGATTGGTGGCGAGGCGCTGCTGGCCATGGTTACCAGGCGACGGTCGCTTACAGCAGCCGAGGGAAGCGGGGGGGGGGGGAGAGAGAGCGAGTGAGAGTGAGAGGCCGGCGGAAAGGAAGCGTCAATAACCCGCCCGCCTGCCTCCCTCCCTGGCCACTTGGACCATGTTTATCTATTTGAGTAAGAAGGTGAGATAGTCGGTGGTTCTTACAGACTGGGCCGCAGGAGCTCCGGAAGGTTTAAACAACAACGGACGGTGCTCGAGCAACACGAGTAGCTGCAGCGGGGATTAGGATGAGGGCGCACTGGCCTCCCTAACTGTCCTCCCATTGCAGAGCCCCTGATTGTAGTTAAAGAGGGGATTACTAAAGCAAAACATTTTTGTTTTAGTAACTTAATGTATGAAGTATCTTATGCTTGTCGTGGCTGTGATATCACTGCCGCAGGGTAAGCTCTCTCATCCATACCTCCAGTCCACATCGTCGAAGGTGTCCCTCATGTTCCACTTTTTTTTTTGCTTCAAAATCACCGTTAAAACGGTTCATAGAGCCCATCCCGACAACTTGGAAGAATGTTTTATTTTTCTATCCAAAGTTTGAATGTGCATGGTGAAGCTGCTTGACTGGGCAGATGCTTTGTTTTAATGAACGGTCACATCCAAAAACAACTGCCAGAACTAAGTGCAGAAGGGAATGAAAAATGAAAATCACTTATTGTCACAAGTAGGCTTCAATGAAGTTACTGTGAAAAGCCCCTAGTCGCCACATTCCGGCACCTGTTGGGTGAGGCCAGTACGGGAATTGAACCTGCTCTTCTGGCATTGTTCTGCATTACAAGCCAGCTGTTGAACCCACTGTGCTAAACCAGCCCCAAGATGTACAGATCTGAAAATAACGACACGGGTGAAGTTCGGTGGGGTGGAATGGGCCACTTAGGGTTCTTACAGGATATTTTAAATTAATCCTCACTCATATTTGTAAAAGGAATGTATAATCAGAACCTTGAAACTAATCAGTTCTATAAATGTCTGTTTACAACTATTCCTACTTACTTGGCTTGTGATCTGCTACTTGTCAACATCAGTTAGAGTTGACAACAGTTTATGCTTATATTCTATATTGGGGGGGGGGGGGGAAACAAATGAAACTGATGTTCAGCTGGTTGGTAGATTTAGAAGAGGTAGCTGGAAATTAACATACAATGTTTAAAAAGATTTCTAAAGATACAAGTGGGGTGATAGCTTTTCAAGTTCAAGACAGTGAGGCTGAGAATCATAGAATTTACAGTACAGAAGGAGGCCATTCGGCCTATCGAGTCTGCACTGGCCCTTACAAAGAGCACGGTAGCATTGTGGGGCAGCACGGTAGCATTGTTGGGGCAGCACGGTAGCATTGTGGATAGCACAATCGCTTCACAGCTCCAGGGTCCCAGGTTCGATTCCGGCTTGGGTCACTGTCTGTGCGGAGTCTGCCCATCCTCCCCGTGTGTGCGTGGGTTTCCTCCGGGTGTTCCGGTTTCCTCCCACAGTACAAAGATGTGCGGGTTAGGTGGATTGACCATGATAAATTGCCCTTAGTGTCCAAAATTGCCCTTAGTGTTGGGTGGGGTTACTGGGTTATGGGGATAGGGTGGAGGTGTTAACCTTGGGTAGGGTGCTCTTACCAGGAGCTGGTGCAGACTCGATGGGCTGAATGGCCTCCTTCTGCACTGTAAATTCTATGTAAAAAATACTCAAGCCCACTTCTCTACCCTATCCCCGTAACCCAGCAATCCCATTTAACCTCTTTGGACACAAAAGGCAATTTAGCATGGCCAATCCATATAACCCGCACATCTTTGTACTGTGGGAGGAAACCGGAGCACCCGGAGGAAACCCACGCAGACACGGGGAGAACTTGCAGACTCTGCACAGACAGTGTGTCTGAAGGCACTACGACTGATCATAAGATGGGACTAAAATACTAAAGATTGCAAGCCTGGACATCACACCAACAACCTATGTTTATATAGCAGCTTTAAATTAATGTAGTGCCCAAGGGCACATCAAAGGAGCATCAGAGTACAGAATTTGATACTGCCTTATATGGTGACCAAAAGCTTGATCGAGGTTATAAAGTGATTCTTCAAGGAGGAAAGTGAGATAGAGACAGAGAGGTGTAGGGAGGTGTTTGGGTGGTATCCCAGAACTTAGGGCCATAGTAACTGAAGGCATAGACACCAATGGTGGTGTGATTAAAAGTAGAGACCAGAATAAGAGGGTGAAGATATATTGGAGGCTTGTGGGTCTGGAGGAGGTTACTGAGATAGGGAGGGACAAGGCCATGGAGGGATTTAAAAACAAGGTGAAGAATTTTGCAATCAAGTTGCTTGACTGAGGCCAGTGTAGGGAAGGGAGGGGGGGGAGGGGCTTGTTGTGAGTTGAGACACAGGCAGCAAAGTTTTCGATGACCTCAAGGTTACAGAATATAGAATGTGGCAGGCCAGGAGTCCCTTGGAATAATCACGTCTGAAGGTAACAAAGTCACAAACAAGGTTTTCAGATGTAATGCAGAGTTGCAACAGGGCAAAAGTAGGGTGATGTTAAATAGGCAATCTTAGTGATGGTATGAATATGAGGTTGGAAACTTCTTGAAAGAAAATTTAAATAAAATGCAAGTTCAGGGAAAATAATTATAAAAGTTTAGAAATGTATCATAATGAGGGGAAAAATAATAAGCTCATTCTGATATAATAATGCCCATTTTTAGGCTGTCATTTGTCATTAGGGTATGGTGGGATAGTATTTGTGAACAGGAATGACATTTGTGGGATGTTCCTACTTCTGTAAGTACTGAGTCACTCATGGCAGCAAGTAAGAAAATTATTCCTCAAACCACTTACGATTTAGTCGATAGAGATTGGTTATTGCAATAAATGAGAAAAATCTGGGCTAAGATTGTTGAAAACTAGTTACTTGCCAAATTCCCAGATAGTGTTATGGTGCAGAAGGAGGCCATTTGGCCTATTGTGTGCAATGGCTATCTGAATGAGCACTTACCTTAGTGCCACTCTGCTGCCTTCTCCTCTTCCCTTTCAGCTAACATTCTAATTCCCTTTTGAATGCTTTCAATGAAAGTGCCTCCACCAAATTCTCAGACAATGCATCCCAGACCTTGACCACTTGCTGCTTTTTTCATATATCACTTGTGTTTCTTTTACTAATTACTTTGAATCTGCACCCTCATGTTCTCGATCCTCTCATGAGTGGGAACAGGTTCTACTGTGTCGAAATCCTGCTTGATTTTGAATTCCTCTATCAAATCACTCGGCCTTCTCTTCAAGGAAAACAGTCCTCTAATTTATCGTAGAATTTACAGTGCAGAAGGAGGCCACTCGGCCCATCGAGTCTGCACCAGCCCTTGGAAAGGGCACCCCACTTAAGCCCGACTTCCTCCCTCTCCCCGTAACCTCACCCAACTTCTGCCCTATCCCTGTAACCCTATAACCCCACCCAGCCGTTTTGGACACTAAGGGCAATTTATCATGGCCAATCCACCTAACCCGCACATCTTTGGACTGTGGGAGGAAACCGGAGCATCCGGAGGAAACCCACGCACACATGGGGAGAATGTGCAAACTCCACACAGACAGTGACCCTAGGCGGGAATCGAGCCTGGGACCCAGGAGCTGTGAAGCAACTGTGCTAACCACTATGCTACCGTGCTGCATAATTCCTCATACCTGGAATCATTCTCGTGAATCTTTGTATAGTTTTCTATATGAACTAGTGAAAGTTTAGGTGACTCACTGGTGTTACTGCATGTGAGGATTTGGAGGCATTTTTTTGCTGTACTTGTTCCTTGGGTGTGACTTGTTTTCTAAGTTTATCTCTTCTCTGAGCAATAGGAAGAAATGGATGAAGGAATTAGTTGAGGTTGCGACTGAAGGAAGTCAAAATCTGAACTAAGATGGAGTTTGTATGTATCAGCTGTGATCAGAAAACCATAGGTGACAGTGCAATAGTTTCAGGAATGGGGAGACGAGCCTTCAATAAATTTGTAGTTTGGTGCACTGTTAATGTTTGGGGAGGGGCCTTTTGTTTGCAGTTGCAGTTTCACCTTTTAAAAAATGTGTTTGTTACTTCTGTATTTAAAAATTATAGTGCATCCAATTTTAAAGTTGGCCTTGTTTATGTACAGTGTTTATTTTGTATTTTGTTTCAGATTGCCATTCCTAATAACAACCAGTTGAGATGTGTTTCATGGAATAAAGACCAAGGCTTTATTGCTTGTGGTGGGGAAGATGGTCTTTTAAAGGTGCTGAAACTTGAAACACAGACAGGTAAGGAAAAACTTAAAAAGGCAAAATATATGCAATCAAAATTTTGCATATATTTTTTGATACGTTTCCAAAATACATACTAAAGTTATTCAGTACAGAGGTCCAGATGTACCTGGGAAACAGTGTACTGCTCTGTTTTCCATGGAGGGGGAAAAGTGCAATCAGACTGTTATGTTGATTTAAAGTAATCATCTGTGAAGAATGACTTGATTCAGCCTTGAAAAGAAGGAAAGACTTGGATTTATATAATGACATGCCAAATGTTACAGAAACATGTGAGATAGTGAAGCAATTCAGCGACCCTGTTGTGTCCGGCTGAGATCCGGGCGCAATAGGTGAATCATGTGCGAGCCCCAAATCGGACTCCGCGCCAGGCCAATCGCGAGTTATCCAACTCGCTCTACCTGGCTCAGTCTGGATCTTGCCATGGCTAGGCGAGATCCAAATCTGGTGGTGGTGGGGGGGGAGGGGTGGTGGTGGGGGGGGAGGGGTGGTGGTGGGAGTGAGGGGGGGTGATGGGGGTGAGGGGTGGTGGTGGGGGTGAGGGGTGGTGGTGGTGGGGGGGAGGGTGCCTCCCAGGCCGTTGGAGATCTCTGGGTGGGGGGTGGCGCCCTGGCACTCGCAATGGCATCCTGGCACTGCTAGCCTAGCACCATGGGAACCTTGGCAGTGCCACTCTGGCACTGCCATTGGTCAGGCCTGTGGCGGGGGCGGGGGGGTGGATTGTCAGGTAGAGGGGGCTTCCTGTCTTCCTAATGTGCTAGAGGAAGTAAATCTAGAATATATAAATCAAGGATGTAGGACAGGGCACACAATCGTAATGTTGTGAAGGGAATGTTTAGGTCAGATAGAATTGATTTAAGAAGAATGAAATGTCACACTGGGTGGTTGGTAGAGTTGGGTCTTTGGATCAGCCATTTGAATGCGATCTAGTGACTTTACAGGTTGTAGGTTCATCTTTAAAATCCATTGGATAATGACCATCATCAAATTCGTATAATTTTACAAGAATGAAAAAACTCACATTCATATTATGTTCTTCATGCTTTCAGGATGCCCCAAAATTGTACATCATCAATTATATATTTTTGAAGTGCAGTCAACATTGATAGCTGGATAAATGTGATCGCTAAGTTTCTCGCAGTTCCAGAAATAAGCTGATATTGGCCCAACATTCATTGTCATTACTCTTCTGCAACTGACAACACCTTCTGGAGTCTACTGTATATGGTTAAATGGTGAAATTCAGATTAAATAGTGAAATTCAGAAGTTGCCGTCAGCGATTCCGCACTTCTCTCGAGAATGCGCTGTTGAGGACCCCTCAGAACGCAATCAACAAGAAATCATTGAATTGATGAGAAACTCACTCTTGCACTTTTAGTATCACTGTAAAAACCCTTGCAGAAATTGCACTCTGTTGAATAAGGTGGTTTTAACATGTGATAAGTTCATAAATTACTTTTAAACAGCCTCACCGGCCCTGAAAGAAGTAATTTAATATTTTTTTAATGTCAAATGATTTCCATGTTTTAGAAAGAATTAAGTTTATTTATGATTTTTCATTTCTATTTTAATTGATGTGTACATCAATTTATTTATTTTACTATCTGTAAAATCTTTTTTAAAAAATGAATAGATTCAGTATTTGTTGTTTACTTACTGGTTTGCTTTATGTGAGAATACGTCAGTGTGATTGGCTGCCTACCTTTCTTTATGGTCGCCTGGAGATCACCTTAACTTGGTAGTAGAATCAAACTGACTTCAGGAAAGAGGAAGTTTGAGCCACAGAGATCGCTAGATCTTTGTGGGCAACTATCTTTGATGTCAGCTGCTCGCATTGTTTCTTTGCTTTTGACTGCAAAGTACAGCCCAATCTGTTTTCTTGGTTTATTTTTTGAGCCCTGGCACATTTGAAGACTTTTGAACTGCTAGATGATGCTTTGTTTTAGCATCTCATCCAAAACACAGCACCACTGCCTCAGTACTGCACTGAAGTATTACCTAGGTTACATGATCACGTTTCTGACTTATTACTTAAATCCACAACCTTCTGATTTGGAGCTAAGAATGACACGAATGAAAGTTTGTTTTACTAAAGTGAGGATGTTAATATAATCTCATGATTTAAAAAAAAAAGGTCTAAATTGATAATAGTGACCAAACTGAACTATTTTCTGAACATGTTCTGATAGTTGTTGTTTCATACAAGAGACTCTGATCAGGGTTTGATAATTAATTTCCAAAGAGGAGAAAAATCTTCAAGTTGGTAATGAAAAAATCCTCTAAAGTATTGCAAGTAGGAGTGGACAAAATATGGCAAGCGAAGTGAACATAAGTGACCCTGTAGGCAAGTGTGGCCTTGACATACTATCACATAGAATGCCATAGAATCATACTTTGTAACATAATGAAGGCTGATGTAGTAAAATGTTTTATTTGTATTTATTTAATGGAAGCTAATCAGCATGCAGTGTACACTGGGCTAAATCACTGGCTTTGAAAGCCGACCAAGGCAGGCCAGCAGCACGGTTCGATTCCCGTAACAGCCTCCCCGAACAGGCGCCGGAATGTGGCGACTAGGGGCTTTTCACAGTAACTTAATTGAAGCCTACTCCTGACAATAAGCGATTTTCAGATAAGTTTAGTTCCGGGTGTATCTGCTTTGATGTTTGAATCAATATGTGGCGTGGGGCTAATCTCGTATCAAGATGTACTTTGCAAGATGTACTTCGCTGAGGTTTTGTTTGGGTTCAGATATGTGCAGGGGAGAAGTCTAAAACCAATTGGGAAAGGAAGAGAATAGGAAAAAATGAGAAAGGAACTATATTACATATAAACTGTAAATTAAACAATCTTTACTGCAGCGGTGGTGGAGGCATTTCAATTTGCCTTGTCCCTTGGTCATGGAAGAGGAGAAAAATGGCACGAGGATTTGTGTTTGACACCTGCAGGAGGGTGCAAGTATGGTTATTGGTGGGCATATAGTTGAAAATGTATTAATCAATGTATTGCCCCAGCTTTCTGTCTTGTTTTCAGCTCAGCTGACTGGTCAATCTGACCATGGGTTAAGCTACCTTATGAAATAAAATCAGAAAATGTTAGAAACATTCAGTATATTAGCTAGTATTTGTGGGGAAAACCGAATGGCATAAAATACAACTGCTAATGCTTAAGGACACAGAATTATACAAGGATGGGACCATGCTGTGCTATATACTCCCACCGTTGAATAACTTGTCAAAATGTGACTCAAATGAAGAATTTGTACATGGCTTAAATAGGGCTGTTTTTGTAGTTGTACTTGGCATGAGAAGTTGGGCTAGAATTTCCTGGATATTTACGTCGAGAGATATGCTCAGTTGGGGTACATTGCAAATGCATGGCCTAAAAGGTCACTGTCTTTGGACCTGCGAGTAATAATAATTGCTCCATCCCATGCTACGGAGTCTTATGTGTGAGTTTCCTGGCAGTTGGTTGCTCACATTCTCCCCTAGCTTTAGTAACAGACTAGTGAAGAAGCACAAAACAAAATAATTTTTCTGTTGTTTCATTGCATTTTATTGAATATATAAAAATTTGTTATCCTCGCCGAGATTTGCACTATTTTGTCTGTTATTTGGAATACATTTATGGCATCACATAATCACAATGATGTCAAAATGTTTCCCCAACGGCAGGTTTTTAAACATGCTATACCTAATATGCATTGGTGATTGTTGAATGAGTTGAACCAGATATTTCGTCTAAATCGATGGAAATAAGGCAGCCTAGTGGTGCAGTGGATAGCACTGCTGCCTCATGGTGCCGAGGTCCCAGGTTCGATTCTGGGTCACTGTCTGTGTGGAGTTTGCACGTGTTCCCCAAGTTTGCGGGGGGTTTCACCCCCACAGCCCAAGATGTGCAGGCTAGGTGAACTGGCCATGCTAAATTGCCCCTTAATTGGAAAAAATGAATTGGGTACTCTAAAATGGGGGAAGCACGGTAGCTTAGCGGTTAACACAATTGCTTCACAGCTCCAGGGTCCCAGGTTCGATTCCCAGCTTGGGTCACTGTCTGTGCGGAGTCTGCACATTCTCCCCATGTGTGCGTGGGTTTCCTCCGGGTGCTTCGGTTTCCTCCCACAGTCCAAAGATGCGCAGGTTAGGTGGATTGGCGATGATAAATTGCCCTTAGTGTTCAAAATTGCCCTTAGTGTTCAAAATTGCCCTTAGTGTTGGGTGGGGTTACTGGGTTATAGGGATAGGGTGGAGGTGTGAGCTTGGGTAGTGTGCTCATTCCAAGAGCCGGTGCAGACCCAATGGGCCAAATGGCCTTCTCCTGCACTGTAAACTCTATAATTCTAAATTAAAAAAAAAATAAATAGATGGAAATTAATGGTGTGAATTTGGTGCTTTTCTTCAGCCTTGATTATTTCTGCTGATTTCTGTCGTTTTACTTTTGGGTGTCATCAAATGATATTCCCCAGAAATTTGAGCTTGGCTTGACCCTAAAATAGGTGTGTTTTTGGTTGAACTGGCCTGCATCCACAGAGGCCACTACTTTTAGAAGAGAGAGGAAAGGAAATTGGTTTAGGGAACTATACTATACTACCGTTTGGGGCCTCACGGTAGCATGGTGGTTAGCATCAATGCTTCACAGCTCCAGTGGTCTCAGGTTCGATTCCCGGCTGGGTCACTGTCTGTGTGGAGTCTGCACGTCCTCCCCGTGTGTGCGTGGGTTTCTTCCGGGTGCTCCGGTTTCCTCCCACAGTCCAAAGATGTGCGGGTTAGGTGGATTGGCCATGCTAAATTGCCCGTAGTGTAAGGTTAATGGGGGGATTGTTGGGTTACGGGTATACGGGTTACGTGGGTTTAAGTAGGGTGATCATTGCTCGGCACAACATCGAGGGCCGAAGGGCCTGTTCTGTGCTGTACTGTTCTATGTTCTATGTTCTACCACTTTTGATCTCTTTGTATACTTAAATTTTCTTAAGTGTACCTGATTTGTGATTATAGCAACGTCAAGCAATATTATGAAATGGGATTTAAGTTTAAATTCTAATTGGCCAATTTGGATTTCTGTAGATGATACAAGATTAAAGGGATTGGCTGCACCCAGTAACCTTTCCATGAATCAGACACTAGAAGGACACAGTGGTAAGTATTTTTTTGTTCTATATATCTGCTTGATTAGGAATGGTCTATGCTACTTAAGTTGTTGGTTGTTGGCTCCTAATTAATTGTATTGGTTACTGCTATGGTTGTAAAACAGTTTCTATAACAGTTAGTATACATAACCAGAATTTATTGATCTGCCTGTACTAAAACCAATTTTAATCAATTATTTGTTACATAATAAACTCAACACCATTTCAGTGATATCTGTGTGAAGATGCAACATGTCATGATGACTGGGAGATACAATAAATTAAATCCTTCATTCTGTCATGCATAATTTAGTTGTTGTTTAATTAAATTTTTACCTAATTTATCACATTAATTACTTACTACCAAATGTTTGTTGTCAAGTAATTATAAGCTGGAAGTTCGTGGGAGACTTCCTTTACCTTCATTTACCGGCAACTTTGTTGATTAAGTTATTATGTATGCCTATTGGTGAGCTATAATTCATGTCTTATAACCTCCTCATGATACATATGCAGAAATTTGGAATTGGTTGCCCTAGAAGAATATTTGTTTTTAATCACCCCCTCACCCCCTTTATTCTTGCTCATTTGTGCATCAGCTATTTCAACTTCTGGAGTCACATTTTCTGGTTTCTACCAAAGCAGTTTTGAATTAATTGACTGCTATGGGGATTTGCAACACAAGCATGTTTTCCCTTACACTTTTGTTTGCAGAGTATTTTCTTCCAGTAAATTGTTTAATTTGTCCCCCTATAAGGAAGTGTCTGGCTTCTACTTGCCAACTTGGTAATTACGTATAGTAACCAACCTGTTTAGATATACTTTGAATTTATCTCTATTATGCCAGCATAAGGTTGATATCATGTTAAAATGTGACTACTCTAAGTAGTATATTACATTATTTACCATCTTGCTAATCTTCATCTGAAGGAGCAGTATAACCTCCAGAGGAAACCCAACTTTTCTTCCTGATTTTTCTTTTACTCAATTTGCTTTTCAAAATTTGGAGGTGCAATCTAGAAAAGAAACACATTGAACAATGTAAATATATAGTCATATGGGCGGCATGGTAGCCCAGTGATTAGCACTGTTGCTTCAGTGTCTAATTATTAATTGGATCAGTTTTTGGAAAAGTTTAATTTGACATAAATTATAAATTACTTTCTGAGTAATAAAGGAACTATATTGAAAATCATCTTTTGTTGGACAGTTAACTTCATTAAACTATGCTTGATCAGGCGCTGTACAGGTGGTGACTTGGAATGAGCAGTACCAGAAGTTGACAACTAGTGACCAGAATGGTCTCATTATTGTGTGGATGTTGTACAAAGGTCAGTTAATTCTTCTCATGGTAAGCAGTAAAATTAATTTTGATATTGTTGCTAAATGTTGCTATGTGTGCTTTACACTTAATTGCTCTGTTTTATAACCTTGCTCTAGAGTCGCCAGGTCTCTTTATGATACCACCACGAGGTTCAAATTCAAGTGCTGATCAATAACTCAATGCACCAGTTAGTAAGGTTCAAATCAAAACACATTTATTATATACACAGTCAATCGTTACTCATGCATAAAATACTACTCACGAGACTATCACTAACACTAATAGGCCAATACTTAGCTTTGGAAACTGGCCCACCAGGTCAGGGGAACAAATAGCCTTTCGTTCGCTTCTGAGTCTGCAGGCTTCCAGCTGGTATGGACTAAGGGTTAGGAGCGCCTATCTCGTTGCGTGCGTTGACTGGACACTTACTTGGTTGGTGCAGCTGCTAGGCAGGTCACGTTCAAGAGTTGTTTCGAGCTGCTGAGAGACCCTGCCAAGAAGGACGAATTGAACTTGGGGACTCTACTTTATAGTCCTCAGGGGCTTCGCGCCCTTTTGGGCGGTCCCTGTACCTGGTTCCAAGTGATTGGACTGAGTTCTGATCACTTGGATCGATTTCTCCAATACTGGAGCTGTTCCCTGATCGCTGGGCGGTTCCTAACTGTCCGTTGGCCTCCCTTTGTTTTGGCTCCCGCTGGCGCCGAGGAGTCTGGCTTGGCCTCGATTATCTTAAATGTTTCCAATTGTTCCCGGATCGCTCATCAATATGTAGATGGTTGTTAGTTTCAGTGCTGTCTGGGTTTCTGCAAGTTCTAATACACAGGAAGCTTTGCATCTGCTTGCTTCCCTGTGCCTATCCATTTCTCCCTGCATTCTTAGCGGACCTCCATTTTAAAGTAGGGAAGTGGCCAAATGATATGAACAAACCACCTCATATTTTTTCTTCTCTAAATCTATCAGCGTAACCGTCTATTTTTTTTCTCCCTCAAATGTTTGTTGACCTTCCCCTTAACTCATCTGTATTCATTTCAACCACTCCCTGTGGTAGCGAGTGCCACTTTCCTACTACTCTTTGAGTAAAGAAGTTTCTTCTGAATTCCCAATTGGATTTCTTGGTAAATATCTTATATTGATGGCCTCTAGTTATGCACTTCCCCTCAAGGGAAATGTTCTCTCTCTGTCAACTCTATCAAACCCTTTCATAATTTTAAAGATCTCTATTAGGATTCGAGAGAAAAAAGACCAGGGGTGGGATTCTCGGACCCCTCACCGGGTCGGAGAATCGCCGAGGGCCGGCATCAATCCCGCCCCTGCCGTGTCCCGAAGTCTCCGGCACCAGAGATTCGGTGGGGGCGGAAATCGCACCGCGCCGGTCGGTGGGCCCCTCCAGCGATTCTCCGGCCCGCGATGGGCCGAAGTCCTGCCGCTGTCATGCCTCTCCCGCCGGCGTGGATCAAACCACCTACCCTACCGGCGGGACCAGGCGGCTCGGGTGGGCTCCGGGGTCCTGGGGGGAGCGCGGGGCGATCTGGCCCCGCGGGTGCCCCCACGGTGGCCTGGCCCGCGATCGGGGCCCACCGATCGGCGGGCGGGTCTGTGCCATGGGGGCACTCTTTTCTTTCCGCCTTCGCCATAGTCTTCACCATGGCGGAGGCGGAAGTGACCTCCCCGGCGCATGCGCGGGGATGATGTCAGCAGCCGCTGACGCTCCAGCGCATGCGTGGACTTCCGCCGGCGGGCGAAGTCCCTTAGGCCCTGGCTGGTGTGGCGTCAAAGGCCGTTCCCGCCGGCCGGTGGAGCGCCAACCACTCCGGCGCGGGCCTAGACTCTCAATGTTAGGGCTTGGCACCTAGGTGCTTGTTTAGCTCACTGGGCTAAATCGCTGGCTTTTAAAGCAGACCAAGCAGGCCAGCAGCATGGTTCGATTCCTGTACCAGCCTCCCCGGACAGGCGCTGGAATGTGGAGACTAGGGACTTTTCACAGTAACTTCATTGAAGTCAATTCGTGACTGTAAGCGAATTAAATTTCATTTCATTTCATAAAGGTGGGCCCCGTCAGGTAGAGGTGAATCCCGTCCCTGATATGTAATCCCACACATTTATGATTTATCTTTGTAAATCTTCTCTGTATCCTCTCCAGTGTCTCAATATCCTTATTATAATATGGGAGAAACGGTGGCACAGTGTTTAGCACTACTGCATCACAATGGCAGGGACCCGGGTTTAATTCCGGCCTTGGGTGACTGTCTGTGTGGAGTTTGTGTGTTCTTCCCGTGTCTTTTCTTCAGGTGCTCCTGTTTCCTCCCACAGTCCAAAAATGTGCATGTTAGGTGGATTGGTTATGCTTAATTGCCCCTTCGTGTTCTCTAGATGTGCAGGTTAGGTGGGATTAGGGGGATAGGGCAGAGGAGTGGGCTTAGGTAGGGTGCTCTTTCAGAGGATCTGTGCAAATTTGATGGGCTGAGTGGCCTCTTTCTGCACTGTAGGAGTCCTATGATTCTATGGCGAGTAGAACTGCACACAGTACTTCATTGTTGTTGAACAAAGGTTTGAGAAATGTTTAGCATAACTTTCTGCTTTTTAATTCTTGTATAACTTGACAGACTCAACCTAAGTATTGTTGAGTTGCTAACTTGAGCTGTAAATCTGCGTGGAGTCACTGGGTTACACAAAGCATTTCTCTGAAATGAATCAGAAGCTGTTCTCAGGCAGATCCTGCTGATTTCATTGTAGCCAGCTTTTCCTATCCTTTTTTGATAATAGTTGGTCATTGAGTCATAAACAGCACAGAAGAAAGCCATTTTGTCTATTAAGTACATGCTGATTCTCTGAGAATTCAGTAAGTTCACTCCCATTTCTCCACTCTTTTTTCCCTCACACCCTGCAAGTTTATTTCCCTCTATCCAATTTCCATTTTTAGCATTCATGTCAAAAGAAGCAAGGAATTCTGGAGATTATGTTACGACACCCTGGGCGAGTGCGCGGTCAATTCCAGCCCTACAGGCCCCAGAGTCCCAGCACAAATGAATTAACCAATAATTTGTATATAGCTTCTCAGATTATTGACCCATGGCTGTCCCAATGACTTACAGGCACCAGATTTGTAAGTGAAATTGTTTAGAAATAACAGCAAGATAAGATATGTGATGATTATCATAGAATATCGGCCAGCTAATCTATTTCTTTCCTCGTACCACCCTCTACCCAAACACACACAATATAGATACATACAGGGGAAAGGGAAAGGGGTAAAATGATATGGATTGAAGTGGAAGAAAGGGAGATAAATGTCCTTGTTACAGATCTTCGGATTGTTGTAGCTGGCTATCTTCCCAGGACGCAGAGTGCTGAAACCACCAGTTGGTTTGGATCTTGTGGCAGAAATATTCAGGTTGGACTCACAGGCTGTGGGATCCCCTCTGGGGAGTCATTTTAATTTGTACTGACCTGCGCCTTCATACAGAAGATCACCCTCAGATTTGTTAAATTCTAACTTGCTCCCACCAGATTAACTATCAGCATCACTGCCATAAGACTCCACTTGAGAATTTTAAAAGCGTTTACAAACAATCCCTCTGCCTGCAGCGGGTGCTGGACTGGAGGCTCCTGCAGGTTAAACTGACTGGACCTTTAGAAAGAACCCATCCGGTGAGAGAGAAATCTCTGGCCTTCTAGTTGCTTGATCAAAACAAAACTGCCAGCACACAGTCTTAAAAAGTGAGGAACATTCTGGAATAATCAGCACCGAGGATCTGTTCAGGACCCGGAATTTAAACTGGTTGCTGCCAGCCAAGTCCATCAAAATGTGTAGTCACTGGACCAAACCAAATGGCACATCTCACCGGGGATTTCCTGAGGTCAGACCAACTAGCATTTCTGCCGGGGGTGGGGGGGGTGTCCCATTTAGGTTTAAATTACAAGTGCAGTCCATCTGAAAGGCATAAATCCCAGCAACAGACCAGGCACAACAGTTATAACAGCTTACATAACAGAAAATAAAGGAAATACACAAGGGAATCCAGGTTTAAATAGGAGGACCTTTACAAATACCTGATCAATGGAATTTCCAGTGTAAAATGAAACATCATTCTTATTGTCTCTTGGTTCTAAACACCAAGGACTTTTTCCCCCCTATTGGGGCGATTCTGCGAGCCCCACGCCGGGCCGGAGAATCGCCGCAACAGCGCCACGACGGCCCGACGTGACATGGATTCTCCGAGGTGCGGAGAAAAGGCGCCATTTGCTCCGGCGTGTTTGGCACGGCGATGGCCGCAGGCCACTGGAACCGGCGGGACCGCCGATTCTCAGGCCCGGATGGGCCGAGCGGCTGCGCCAATACGACAGAGTCCTGCCAGCGCTGTTCACCCGTGGTCGCTGCCAGCGAGAACTCTGCGCGAACGGTCGGGGGGCGGCTTGTGGGGGGGTGCGGGGGGGGGGGGTTGGGGAGGGGGGCTCCTTCACCGGGGGGGGGGGTCGGGCCTCCGATGGGGTCTGGCCTGCAATCAGGGCCCACCGATTGGTGGACCGGCCTCTTTTCCCCCGCCCGGGCCTTCTTTCTGGCGCAGCCGCCGCCTGTACACCGATGCCATGTTGAGTCGGGGCCGGCACGCTAAAGTAGTTCCCCGCGCATGCGCAGGTTGGCGCGGCCCATTTGGCGCCACAAAAGGAGGCTGGAGCGGCGTTAACCGCTCCAGCCCCGTGTGGGGGCCAGAATCGGTCGTACCCGGGCCCGGTTCATGCCGTCGTGAAACGCGACGGTGTTCACGACGGCGCGAACACTTGGGCTCCATATTGGAGAATCGCACTCTTTATTTTCCTTCTTTTCTTATTTACTATTGTGCAGGAATAATTTAAACTCACTCCTTGAATTATTTTCATTCTAATCTCTAACTCACACGTGAATTTGTTTGAGATTTGGAGTCACAGTTTACCAACCTATCTGTATCTAATGTCCTTGCTTATTCTGGATAATACTATTTAAAAATAGAGGATTTTTAAAATTGTAAGTGAGACTAAGTAGTTTGACTAGAGATGATTATTAATATATATAGTGTTTCATTTCTCCAAAGGACAGAACCAATCAGTTGGGGGTAGTTGGAGGCACTGTCCTGTAACTGAAAGAAACATTTAAAAAAATACCAAAGCCACAAGATAAAAATAGAGGGAAAAAACATAGCAAGAGCAAAATTAGAGAGAATGGTGAATTATAAATTGGTAACATATCACATGATAAAAGTATCAGAAACACCAATTTAAGACAGAAAAAGTGATAAATGAGGAAAGATCTAATTAGGACGTTATAACTCTGAACTGGTGGGGTTAAATATATCAATGCATTTATTTAGGAAAAATGGAAAAAAGCAATGAAGATGCTCACTAGCAATTTTCCAGTTCTTTGAACAAGATTGGGAATAGGGATTTAAAAAAAAAATTAGACTCAATGCTTGTGAATTGATTACAGGTTCTTGGTATGAGGAAATGATCAACAACAGAAATAAATCTGTAGTTCGCAGTATGAGCTGGAATGCTGATGGACAGAAAATCTGCATTGTGTATGAAGATGGTGCTGTTATTGTGGGCTCGGTGGATGGTAATGTATATTAGACTGCAAAATTATGATATGCGTTAGATTTTGACATTCATATGTAGAATTGTTTAAATCGATTATGCAATTTAATAAAATTCCTTGTCAATTCCAATATAAAATACCCTCAACATAAATGATGTGATTGTCCACTTCATTTGTCAGCTATAAACCTAGTTTACTTTATTTTTTACTTTTTGATGAGATGGACCCATCTGCGGCATTCACACCCTCTATTGTGTATGGATTTGACAACTCAAAGCCTAGCCTCACAGACCCATTGTCTCTGAACTTGAAACTTAACAAGTACAACTGTAGAGGAACCATTTCATCATAAGTAGGTGTGAATAACCACCATCCATTCCCCATTGTGTAGTAATAGCTTCTAACTTTGAATAATTTATATGAAGTACTGAACAAGGGGTCACCTGATCACTTCAAAATAAACAAATAGGGTGATTCAAGAATTCAGTAAAGGTAGGGTTCAGAGAGAGCGGGCCTCGGCCACGAGGTCTTACTTTAAGGGAATCCTTATTGATGATCTAATCCCTCATTTACTCTCATTGGTTTCTAATTCTCAGCTGAGACCTCATGATTTGTTCAAATAGATGTATGTTACTTAGAGGATGATTTATTAATCAAACTGGCCATTACTTAAGATTTACTGGCGTCCATCAAAGTCAATTCAGTGTCTGGGTGCACAGCCTCACGCCACTGCTGGCCACAGATTTTTCTGTAACTAATTAGTTGATACATTCGTGTTGCTAAATGCACTGAAATACAATAATCTATTCATTATATGAAACATTTGCTGAAACAATGTCTAAATATCCATAGACAAGACAATATAATTCAATAGTTGATTCATTATCTAAAACAATGACTGTATTTTCACAATCAAGGCATCTTTAATAATTTCACTCTTTAGCTATATATTTGATGAGCACTTAAAAGCATGAATTAATAAATTGATAATCCATCACAAGTCTTTTAAACCAAGACTTTTTCCCAAGCCAAAGATGTGCAGGTTCGGAGGATTGGCCATGCTAAATTTTCCCTTAATGTTCAAAAGATGTGTTGGATAGGTGGGGTTACGGGGATAGGGCAGGTGGAGTGCGCTTAGGGAGGGTGCTCTTTCAGCGGGTTGGTACAGACCCAATGGGCTGAATGGCCCTTCCTGCCCTGTAGAAATAGTATGATTCTATAAATGTACTAACATAGGATCTAGAAGACAAGGTATATTAAACAAAGAACAAAGCAAAGTACAGCACAGGAACAGGCCCTTCGGCCCTCCAAGCCTGTGCCGACCATGCTGCCCGTCTAAACGAAAATGTTCTACACTTCCTGGGTCCGTATCCCTCTATTCCCATCCTACTCATGTATTTGTCAAGATGCCCATTATATGTCACTATCGTCCCTGCTTCCACCACCTCCTCTGGCAGCGAGTTCCAGGCACCCACTACCCTCTGTGTAGTAAAAAAAACTTGCCTCATATATCTCCTCTAAACCTTGCCCCTTGCACCTTAAACGTATGCCCCCTAGTAATTGACCCCTCTACCCTGGGAAAAAGCCTCTGACTATCCACTCTGTCTATGCCCCTCATAATTTTGTAGACCTCTATCAGGTCGCCCATCAACCTCCGTCGTCCCAGTGAGAACAAACCAAGTTTATTCAACCGCTCCTCATAGCTAATGCCCTCCATACCAGGCAACATCCTGGTAAATCTCTTCTGCACCCTCTCTAAAGCCTCCACATCCTTCTGGTACTGTGGCGGCCAGAATTGAACACTATACTCCAAGTGTGGCCTAACTAAGGTTCTATAGAGCTGCAACATGACTTGCCAATTCTTGTACTCAACGGCCAATGAAGGCAAGCATGCTGTATGCCTTCTTGACTACCTTCTCCACCTGTGTTGTCCCTTTCAGTGACCTGTGGACCTGTACGCCTAGATCTCTTTGACTGTCAATACTCTTGAGGGTTCTACCATTTACTGTATATTCCCTCCCTGCATTAGACCTTCCAAAATGCATTACCTCACATTTGTCCGGATTAAACTCCATCTGCCATCTCTCCGCCCAAGTCTCCAAAAGATCTAAATCCTGCGTATCCTCTGACAGTCCTCATCGCTATACGCAATTCCACCAACCTTTGTGTCGTCTGCAAACTAATCAGACCAGTTTAATTTTCCTCCGAATCATTTATATATACTACGAATAGCAAAGGTCCCAGCACTGATCTCTGAGGAACACCACTAGTCACAGCCCTCCAATCAGAAAAGCACCCTTCCATTGCTACTCTCTGCCTTCTGTGACCTAGCTAGTTCTGTATCCACCTTGCCAGCTCACTGCTGATCCGTGAGACTTCACCTTTTGTACCAGTCTGAATTTGCTAATTAACTGCTTAGGCTCCGCAGAAATCAGGATTTCTTCCACCATGGAAATAGAAGAGTTAAGATGCAGGGTTATCTTATTCGGGATAAAGTCTCTGAGTTACAAATGCTTAATAAAGGAGTGCTTCGGGATGTTGAATTGTTGGAATAGCTGCTCACAGGAAAACAAAGCAAGTTTATTCAACCGCTCCTCATAGCTAATGCCCTCCATACCAGGCAACATCCTGGTAAATCTCTTCTGCACCCTCTCTAAAGCCTCCACATCCTTCTGGTACTGTGGCGGCCAGAATTGAACACTATACTCACGGTATAGGGCCTCACGGTAGCATGGTGGTTAGCATCAATGCTTCACAGCTCCAGGGTCCCAGGTTCGATTCCCGGCTGGGTCACTGCCTGTGTGGAGTCTGCACGTCCTCCCCGTGTGTGCGTGGGTTTCCTCCGGGTGCTCCGGTTTCCTCCCACAGTCCAAAGATGTGCGGGTTAGGTGGATTGGCCATGCTAAATTGCCCGTAGTGTAAGGTTAATGGGGGGATTGTTGGGTATACGGGTTAAAGTAGGGTGATCATTGCTCGGCACAACATCGAGGGCCGAAGGGCCTGTTCTGTGCTGTACTGTTCTATGTTCTATGTTCTATCACTGAACATATCTCCCAGCCTATAAATGCGTGTATCTCTCTAAGCATCAACTCTGTGGTCTATAAGACAAGGTAGGAAGTCCAGGCTGCCCTGGATGGCAAAAAATAGCGGAAGTCAGTTTAGATCTCCCTTCTAGTTGACAGACCATCCTGCATGCTCTAATTAGAGTATTTAATAGTAATAGGCTTCTGACTTCGTAAAATTAATCCTATAACCAGAGTAGGCGCTAAATCCATCCACCATGTCATTAAGAGTGGGGACTGAAACATCCGGCCTCAATACAAACAGCAGCACATCGTCAGCAAAAAGTGTCATCTTATGCTGGTTCTCCCCACAGCTCAGCTCCGATATCAGAGTGTCCGGTCTAATAGTCTCTGTCAGTGGCTCTAAGGCCAATGCAAACAACAAGGGGAACAGGGGACAGCTCTGCCTCGTCCCGGTGTGAAGACCAAAGTTCTCAGATCTAAAGCCATTCATGAGCACTGCCGCTAATGGCCTATGGTACCGCATCTGAATCCATTTAACATATTCCTTGCCCATTCCAAATCTCTGCAGTGTGTAAATTAGATAATGCTACTCTAGCTGGTCAAAGGCTTTCTCTGCGTCCGAGGAGATCACAACCCATCCAACGTCCATTTCTGAAAAGTTTGGATCACATTCAGCAAACTTCTGACATTGCTGGAAAACCAACCCTTTATGAATCCAATATGATCCTCCCGAATGATCATCGGAAGAATTCCCTCTAACTGTTACCGTAAGACAGCAATTTCAAATCAAAAGTGAGATTGGTCTAGAGGCACATTCTTCCAGGTCCTTGCCTACCTTCAAAATCAGCAAGAGATTTGCCTCCCAAAGCATCAGTGGTAACAGACTTGCTTCAAAGGAATGGCAGTACATACCAACCAATGGCTCTATTAACAGTTCCTTAAAAGTCCCTGTAAAACGCTCAACCAAAACCATCTTCACAGGGGCTTTACCCGGCTGAAGCTCCCTGATGGCCACAGCCACCTCGCTTCTAGAGATAGGAGCATTCAGAGAGCACAATGCTATCTGTGGAACACGATGACACCAAATGTAGGATAGTCCTAGGTACAAAAAATAGTAAATTCTAGTATGACATTGATGAGGGGCTGAGAAAAATATAAAATCTTTATCTCCAGGGTTTAACATCCTCCACACAACCCGGTAGCCCTCCTCCTCACATGCTGAAGCCAATGCCCTGGCTTGCAGGGTGAGGGGATTTGTAGTGACTGGGAGCTTGTCCATCAGGGGACCAGATGACAATTAAAGTCTCCCCCACAAAAGAATTGGCCAAGGTCAATTCCTCAGAGTCCAAAAAGACCTTTGTGACAAACTCCGGTGAGTAATTTAGCAAGCAATATACATTCAATATCGAGAGTTTCTCCATATACCATTCCCTTGATAATCACATATTTGCCCTCTTTATCCTTCCCGCACTGCTCCACCTTGAAGGGGACATTCTTGTTGACCAAGATTGCCACTCCCATGCTGCTCATTGGAAATGAGGCAAGAAAGATCAGCTTGAGAAAACGTGGCAGCCAGTCCTCAAAGAACTTACCAGGGGCTTTTCCCTCCATTCCTTATAGCAGACTGATGGCCCGGATATCCTTTCTCTGGCCTCGGTTCTCCTAATCTTCCAGGATTTCTGACATGCACCTAGCTGATTTTCCAAGGATTGACTATGAGCTTCAGTTGAGGAAGCAGCATTTTCTATGTTCAGGATTCTTTCCTCCGTTTTATCAAGCCGCTTAATAGTATTCTGCAGCTCTGCCTAATGAGCACTCAAAATCTGCATCAACAAGTTGAGTCTGTCATCTATTACTCAGATAATGATTGCAGTCATCATTTTCAGCGCCTCTGAGAGCACCAGGATGAGAGACCGCTCGAAGATCAAGTTGCCATGTTGAAAGGGCTCCACTCTTGTCGTGTTCGACTGCACCCTTTTATCACAGAATGTTTTCCATATATTACTAAGTATTAACTCTCGGATTAGGTGGGCCGCACGGTGGCGCAGTGATTAGCATTGCTGCCTCACGCTGCCGAGGACCCGGGTTCGATCCTGGCCCTGGGTCACTATCTGTGTGGAATTTGCACGTTCTCCCCGTGTATTCATGGGTCTCACCCCCATAACCCAAAGATGTGCAGGGTAGGTGGAATGGCCATCCTAAATTGCCCCTTAAAAAACTCTTGGATTCGGCAAGCTTGTGCTGTGCAAACGGGATAAAAGTGAATTATAAAATGATTGGCGCCAGAGCCTGCGGAAAAGCTACAATTTCCCACGTTACATGGTCCCCAACCATATCACTTTAATCTTTTATTGATTTGTAAGATATCACTTAATTTATCCTCCAATTTTGTAATCTATTTTTGTATGTGTGAATGTTGGACCAGATTAGCCATGATAAAAATCACCCTTTTTTCATTTTTAAAGAAACTCAAGGAACCCTGAATTGTTTTACAGTCACCACAAATAAACAGTTATCACTTACCAAGTTGGCAAGCATAGACTTTCATAAAACCTGCTAGTCAAATGAGGAGCGGGTAGAAGAGGGAAACCTTTCCACCTCTCCTCACCTGACTGTAACAGAAACATGGTTCGTTATTTATTTAATATAGGTCATTATATTTGTTAACGTTTTGTCAACTGCCTTTCTACTATCCATAAAACTTGTTGCTAACTGTCAATGTTGGCTTATTGATTTTTAACTTTTAAAAAATTATTATCTCATGTTTTCTGTGTTTTGTCAGGTAACCGTATTTGGGGCAAGGAACTGAAGGGCCTCCAACTGACTCAAGTTGCATGGTCGCCGGATAGCAAGATTCTTATATTTGGCATGGCTAATGGAGAAATACACATATATGACAGCCAAGGAAATTTTATTGTAGGCTTCTAGTTCTTTTTATGATTGTTTGTATTTTCTTGCCTCTTTTATAGAACATCTGGATCTACTTGCATATTCATTTAGAATGAATACAAGTGAATGCAATTTTTAACTAGTGGCAATAATTTGAGAGCATTCAAATTTGCCTCAGATTTGTAGGTTTGACATTGTATGTCAAACTAGTAGAGTTTTAAGTAGGGTTATCTACTTGTGTGTACATGGGGAAGGGTAAAACAAAAGAGCACACTTTTGAAAATGATCAATTATAAAAACCACTGAAGGAAGAATTAAAATTTTAAAATTAATTTATACTTCCGCAATTGAATATAGTTGGTGGCCCAAATCTTCTGGTCTTCGGATCGTTGGAGACTGGATGTGGGACCCAATATGCAAATCAGGAACCTGCAGAAATCCTGATACGTTGACCTCCTTGGGAATTGCCTGAGAAGTTTGAACTTTCGAGTTGCAATTCCCCGGCTGCCTGGGGCCCTCCTCTTACTGTAAGTTAGACTCTGAGAATTCAGACAGCTGTACAGGGCTTACTTGAATAGTCAGCCAGGAAATATTAAACAGAGAAATCCTAGCCTAATACATATCCTCCTTGGCAGACTTGACTATACCTGATTACTCATCCATCCTACGCACCTATTCTGCCTACTCCCTCACCCACCTGCCACCTCATCCACCCTACCCACTTGCCTCATGCATCACCATATCATTCTTTCACCCATTTATTGACATTCATACTGGGCTCTTAATCTTACCGTTTGGCATAAAAGGGGACATGTCCTGTTTCAGCTGTGATGGAGCTCTTGGAAGGACACCATGCTTCACATTTCTAGTTAAGTTGGGCATGGAAGACCTGGCAAGAAATGCAGAGCAGCATTGAGATGGGGAAAAGTTTGAGCGAGTGGCAATCCAATGCTGATTGCTGCTTCTCAGAAGGTCCGGGCCATTATCTAACCAGACTTCGTCGATTGCGAGCAACATAGAAAAAACAGAATTGTATACAAGTGCATATAATGGTAAAATATATTTCATTTTAATTTTCAGAACTTTGATATTGTGATTAAAACCTTTCCATATGCTTATCTGTAATCTAATTTTGTATGTATTCTGTATATCTTTGTGATTTTTAGGTGAAACTGGTGCTGCAGTGTCTTGCTAATGTAACTGGTGCAGTCAGCATCGTTGGCATCCATTGGTATTCTGGAACTGAAGGCTATGTTGAACCAGACTGCCCCTGCTTAGCTATCTGCTTAGACAATGGTCGATGTCAAATAATGCGTCACGAGCATGACGAGAGTAAGTATTGGCATTGTATAAATTTAGGACAGATTCAGGAATATTAATCTTGTTTAATTTATTCATCATTACATACCCATATCTGAAACTAGTGCAGTCTGTTACAAACCACTTACGAATATTGCTAATATTGTCAGCTGTGGCTCAGTTGGCAGCACTCCCAAATCCACTCCAGGTCTTGAACATAGAAAGCAAAATCTAACACTTTCAATCCAGTACTGTCAGAATGATGAACTGTTGGTGATGTTATATTTTGAGGAGGCCTTAAACTGAGGCCCAGTCTTCCCTCGCAGGTGAATATAAAAGCTCCCATGGCACTATTTCAGATAAATCATAGAATTTACAGTGCAGAAGGAGGCCATTTGTCCCATCGAGTTTGCATCGGCTCTTAGTAGAGCACCCTACTTAAGTCCACTCCTCCACCCTATCCCCGTAACCCAGTAACCCCTCCCAACCTTTTTTTGGACACTAAGAGAAATTTATCATGGCCAATCCACCTAACCTGCACATCTTTGGACCGTGGGAGGAAACCGGAGCACCTGGAGGAAACCCACGCACACACTGGGAGAACGTGCAGACTCTGCACAGACAGTGACCCAAGCCGGGAATCGAACCTGGGACCCTGGAGCTGTGAAGCAACTGTGCTAACCACTATGCTACCGTGCTATCCTAAAAAAGAGGAGAGTTATACCCAGTGTCATGAGCAATATTTAGCCCACAATCAACAACACAAAAACAGATTATCTGGTCATTTTTACATTGCTGTTTGCGGGAGCTGCTGGCTATTATTTTCATTATTACAGTAGTAACTATACTTCAAAAGCCGTGAAGTGTTTGTCTTGCCTGATCAGATGGCACAAGTATTCGCTTTGGTTCTTGTAACTCTCCACAATTGACCAACGGGAGGTAAGCTTTAAATTGGATTGAATATTCAGGGATTAAATTAGATGACTGAAACTAGGTGTGAGCATCGCTGTATAAAATAACTCAATCGTTCATTGTGATGCAGGCAGTACATTAAATATTTTCTGCTTTAACTAATTTCTGTATGCAGCAAACACCATTTGCATTATTCATTGGCTGTATGCATCAGCGTGGGGCCTTATAGCTATAGGAATGGCATTTACCTGATCGACAATGTGGAAAATTGCCCAGGTGTGCCCTATCTGTAAAAAGCAGGACAAATCTGATCCTGCCAATTACTGCCCCCCTCGGTCTACTTTCAATCTCAGCAAAGTGAAAGAAGGTATTGTAAACAGTGCAACAATACGGTATGTACACAGCAATAATGTGCTCACTTTGAGTTGAACTCGAGGTAAGCTGGGAGTGACTGCCTTTGATATCAAGGCAGCAATTGACTGTAGTGTCAGGGAGCCATGGTAAAATTGTAGTCCAAGCAATTCAGGGGAAATTCTCCACTGGTTAGATCAAACCTAGCCCAAAGAAAGATGGTTGTGGTTGTTGGAGGCCAATTATTTCAGGCCCTGGACATTGCTTTAAGAGTTCTTGAGGGAGTGTCCTAGGTCTTAAATTGTTTCATCAGTGACCATGGTGATCATAAGGTCAAAAGTAGACTTGCTTGCTGATGATTGCAGTGTCCAGTCCCATTTACCACTTTTCAAGTTATTGAAGCAGTCCTGTGTCCATCTGCAGCAAGACCTGAAAAAAACAGAGGCTTGGGCTGTCTTTGTTACACTATGAATTTAACATGTAGAAAACTGCCTTGTTTTCTCTGACCTGTTATGAGGCTTTACAAGCCTGAGGATCTGTTCCAGAACAGTTGAATGAACATAAATGCTTGTGAATTGTGGTGATATTTCTGTATACAGTTGTCTATCAATGTATATATGCGACCTCCAACCAGCTGGTAGCGATAGAAATCTACCATGTGACTTGAGATATCGGGCACTTGGTGATAAGTCGTATAAGAGGGTAGTCGTACTAGAAGTAGCTCCAGGAGAATTCACTGAACTCATTGATTTCATTGCCATTTGTTTTGTAGTTTGTTAGTTATCTTTCCACGTGTTGATCTTGTTAATAAAATGATTTTACTCGTCAAAGAACTAGATGTTCTGTGTGCATCTGTACTATGGGCACAACACAGAACATAATAAATGGAATAAGAAAATTTGAAATAAATAGAACACTGCTCTAATGACTTTTCTCAGATACAGTATAGATGGGTTTTTATGACAATCGACAATGGTTTTGTGGTCATCATTAGACTTTTAATTCCAGTATTTTATTTAATTCACATTTCACCATCTGCCAGTCCCCAGAGCATTGCCCTGAATCTCTGGATTAATAGTCCACTGATGAAACTACTATGCCATCGCCTCAACTGAAGGACAAGGCTAAAGCATTTGCAGCAATCTTCAGTCAGGAGTGCTGCATTGATGATCTATCCACTTAAGAGATAATGGTTAGATTCGCTCTTGTTGGAGATGGTCATTGCCTGGCACTTGTGTGGCATGAATGTTACTAGCCACTCATTAAGCCTGGATATTGTTGAGGTCTTGCTGCATTTGGACATGTGACCCTGGTGAAACCCAAACTGAGGGTCAGTGAGTAGGTTATTGTGAAGCAAGTGCCAGGATAGCACTGATGATCTCTTCCATTACTTTTCTGATGATCAAAGAATAAAGGACAAAGAAAATTACAGCACAGGAACAGGCCTTACAATCCTCCAAGACTGTGCCGACCATGCTGCCATCTCACCTAAAGCCTTCTACACTTCCGGGGTCCCTATCCCTCTATTCCAACCATATTCATGTATTGATCAAGACACCCCTTAAATGTCACTATCGCACCTACTGCCACCACCTCCACGGCAGCGAGTTCCAGGCACCCACTACCCTCTGTGTAAAAAAAAAAAAAAAAAACTTCCCTCACACATCTCTAAACTTTGCCCCTTGTACCTTAAATCTATTTCCCCTAGTAATTGACTCTTCCACTCTGGGGGGGAAAAAAGCTTCTGACTATCCACTCTGTCCATGCCCCTCATAATTTTGTAGATGTCTATCAGGTTGCCCCATAACCTCCGTCGTTCTAGTGAGAACAAGCTGAATTTATCCAACTCGCCTCACAGCTAATGCCCTCCATATCAGGAACATCCTGGTAAACATTGTCTGTACCCTCTCCAAAGCCTCAACATCCTTCTGATAGTGTGGCGACCAGAATTCCAAGTGTGGCCTCACTAAGGTTCTATACAGCTGCCACATGACTTGCCAATTTTTATACTCCATGCCCCAGCTGATGAAGGCAAGTATACCGTATGCCTTCTTGACCTATGTTGCCACTTTCAGTGATCTGTGGACCTGTATACCCAGGTTCCTCTGCCTGTAACTATTCTTAAGGGTTCTACCATTTACTGTATATTTCCCACCTGTATTAGACCTTCCAAAATGCATTATCTCATATTTGTCCGGATGAAACTCCATCTGCCATCTCTCCTTCCAAGTCTCCAACCGATCTATATCCTGCTGTATCCTTTGACAGTCCTTATCACTATCTGCAATTTTGGATTAAGAACAAATTTATAGGGGTGGTAATTGGCTGTGTTGGATTTAACCTGTGTTTTGTGGACAAGATATACCTGGGCAATTTTCCAGGTAATAATAATCTTCATTATTGTCACAAGTAGGCTTACATTAACACTGCAATGAAGTTACTGTGAAAATCCCCTAGTCGCCACACTTCAGCGCCTGTTCGGGTCACAGAGGGAGAATTCAGAATGTCCAATTCACCTAACAAGTAGATGCCAGTGCTGTACCTGTACTGGAACAGTTTGACTCTGGGTGCAGGAAATTCTGGAGCACAAAAAGAACAATTGCCGGAATATTGGTAGGGCCCATAGCCTTTTCAGTATCCAATGCCTTCAGCAATTTCTTGATAACACGTGGAATGAACCAAATTGGCTGGAGACTGGAATTTGTGATGCTGGGAACCTTTGGAGGAGACCAAGGATCATCTAGTCAACACTTGGCTGAAGATTGCTGCAACTGTCTTGGGCAGGATTCTGCTGTAATCGGTGGGGCGGGCAACTCCGGCGGGAAGGAGTGGCGTGAACCACTCGGGCGTCGGGCCGCCCCAAAGGTGCGGAGGATTCCAACCGGTACCGAAGGGCCTCCGTCGGCCGGTGTGAGTTGTCGCATGCGCGGGAGGGTTCGTCTCCGCACCGGTCATGGCGGAGGACCACAGCAGCCGATACGGAGGAATAGAGTGCCCCCACGGCACAGGCCTGCCCACGGATCAGTGGGCCCCGATCGTGGGCCAAGCCACCGTGGGGGCAGTACCGGGGCCAGATTCCCCCCCCCCCCCCCGAGAAACCCAGAGGCCGCCCGCGCCACCAGGTCCCGCCGGTAAGGACCTACTCGAATTTACGCCGGCAGAACCGGTAAAAAACGGGCGGCCACTTGGCCCATTGCGGGCTGGAGAATCGCCAGGGGGGCCGCTGCTAGCGGCTGCCGACTGGCGCGCTGCGAATCCCGCCCTCGCCAAATCCCCGGCGCCGGAGAATTCGGCAGCCGGCAGGGGCGGGATTCAGGCCGACCCCTGGCGATTCTCCGACCCGGCGCGGGTCCGGGGGGGGGGGGGGGGGGGGGGGGGGGGGGGGGGGGGCTGTGTGCCGGAGGATGGGGATCTTTGGTGATCTTCCTCTTCCAGTGAGTTGATTAATTATAGGGGTGGAAATGCAGCCACCGTGGGATTTTACGCCTTCAAACCCAATGGAGGAGGAGTGTGAAATCTAGCTAATTTTTGTGATAAATTGATTTTCAAGCTATCTTAATAAAAGTTCTAATTCTTAAACACATGACTGAATGTTTTTCTGTACAAAGGAAATATATGTTGAATTACACTGCCTGATTGGACTGCGTTGTGGACAATTTTAAGTTTGTGATAATGCTAATGTACCTCAGTAGAAAGTTGAAATGTAAATTAACCAGTATGAGAGTTCACGTTGTGTGCAATTTTCTGATTGCCGTTAGTGGAAACTCCACCCACATCTGGAGTGAATACTGTAATGCAATCTTCTCATATTTGTCATGATAGATCCTGTCCTGATTGATACTGGCATAAACGTGGTTGGCATTCAGTGGAACTACTGTGGGAGTGTATTGGCTGTTGCTGGTTCCCAAGTGTCAGCTGGCCAAGACAAGCAGATCAACGTTGTGCAATTCTACACTCCTTTTGGTGAGGTGAGAGCTTTGGGGCTTTTTAACATTCTTTTGGGTTGGTGGGAATTTCTTTTAAAAAAAAAAAAAAGGTTTTTATTGAGATTTGTGCGGTTTTTACAGAGTTTACAGAAATTGATCATCACATAGGAATAAACCCCTTCTCCTCCCCCCTCCCACTCCTCCTCCCGTCGGATGGCCCCGTCCTTCCTCTCCTCCCCCTCCACAGGTGATCCCCTGGCATCTTGGTTTGTTTTGCATTTTTACAGGGTTTGGCTGTCCTGGGACCGTTTGTCCCTGCCACAGGGCCCTATCCTTGTGGTCTTGTTCTTGACTCTCCGTTGTCTATCCTGGTTGTTTCCGCTCCCCCCTCTCCCTACCCTTCCTGCCCCCACCCCTCTTTTCCTCCTTCCTATTCTTTAATGCCTTAGTGGCCGCTATACGTCCCACCCTCTTCCCCTTAGCCTATTGGCTGTTGGCTTCAAACAGGTCTTGGAAAAAGTTGGTGAATGGCTTCTATGTCTTGTGGAAGCCCTCTTCGGATGGTGAATTTGATTTTCTGCAGGTGGAGAAATTCTGCCAGGTCGGCCAGCCAGTCTGCACCTTTGCCAGCCGAGCAGGATTCTTCGGCAGGCGATTTAGGTGACAAGGCATCAGCCCCCTTCCCCATAAAGAGTTCTGACTGATCTAATACCCCAAAGACTGCCACTTTCGGGCTTGGCTCCACCCTCACCCCTACAACCTTGACATTGCTTCACAGAAGGTTGTCCAGTATCCTAAAGTGGTATTGCTCTTCTCTCCGATAGGATTTCCAGTTCGCTCCAGCTTTGACAAAGAGTCATCACGACACTCAAAACGTTAGCTCCCTTTTCGCTCCACAGATGCTGTCAGACCTGCTGAGATTGTCCAGTTTTGTTTTTGTTTCAGTACCCGACCAGTCTGGAGCATGCCCAGAACATGTGGGTGTTGTTGCAAGGGCCTCCCTGGCACCGAACACATTTGTCCCCCACCTCCGATAAGAACCTGCTCATTTGGGTTCTGGTCAGGTGTGCTCTGTGCACCACTTTCAGTTGCATGAGGCTTCACCTTGCGAAAGTGGAGGTGGAGTTGGCCTGTTCAATGCTTCACTCCAGAGTCCCCACCCTATTTCAATCCCGAGTTCTTCCTCCCATTTTTCCCATGTCTCGTCCAGCGAGGACCATGTCCCATCCAGCAGTCGTGCGTACAGGTTCCTGAAGTACCCCCCACCCAGATTGAGGAACCTGGGCAGCACGTTTATCTTGATCGTCTGCACCCTCCCCACTAGGGAGATCAAGAATGTATCCCATCTCTGCAGGTCCTATTTTTCCTTTCCCCGCCAGACTGGTCAGGTTCCATTCGTGGATCCATGTCCAGTCATGGGCAATTTGGATCCCCAAATAGCGAAATTTGCATTAGGCTTGATTGAATGGCAGTCCCTCTAACTCTGCCCCTCCCTTTTCGGGTTCACCGAGAAGACTTCACTCTTGCTCAGGTTGAGCTTGTAGCCCAAGAAGACTCCAAACTCCCAGGAGCTTCATGATCCGATCCCTTCCATGCTGCTATGCAGGTCCAAGTTGCAGAGGAGCAGATCGACCGCATAGAGCGGGATTCTGTGCTCTCTGTCTCCTCTTTGGATTCCCTTCCAGTTTTCCGCTGCTCTGAGGGGGATCGGCAATGGTTCAATTGCCACGGCGAATAGGAGCAGGGACAGGGGGCATTCCTGCCTTGTGTCTCTGTACAGCTGGAAGTATTCAGAGATTGTGGTATTGGTCCGTATGCTAGCCATGGGGGCATTGTACAGGAGTTTCACTCGAGGTGAACCCTGGCCAGGATTCTCCCCTACCCGGCGGGGCGGAGGTCCTGGCGTGCTGGAGTGGCGTGAACCACTCCGGCGTCAGGCCATCCCAAAGGACGTCTCCGCACCTTTAGGGGCCAAGCCCTCACCTTGAGGGGCTAGACCCGCGCCGGAGTTGTTGGCGCTCCACCGGCTGGCGTGAACGGCCTTTGGCGCCATGCCAGTCAGGGCCGAAGGGACTTCGCCGGTCGGCGGAAGTCCGCGCATGCGCCGGAGCGCCAGCGGCTGCTGACGTCATTCCCGCCCATGCGCAGGGGAGGGGGTCACTTCCGCCTCCGCCATGGTGAAGACCATGGCGAAGGCGGAAGGAAAAGAGTTCCCCCACGGCACAGGCCCGCCCGCCAATCGGTGGGCCCTGATCGCGGGCCAGGGCACCGTGGGGGCACCCCCTGGGGCCAGATCGCCCCGCGCCCCCCCCCCCCCCCCCCCCCCCCCAGGACCCCGGAGCCCGCCTGCTCCCGCCGGTAAGGTAGGTGGTTTGATCCACGCCGGCGGGAGAGGGTTGACAGCGGCGGGACTTCGGCCCATCGCGGGCCGGAAAAACGCCGGGGGGGGCCGCGCTGACTGGCGCGGCGCGATTCCCGCCCCCGCCAAATCTCTGTTGGCGGAGAATTCTGGACACGGCGGGGGTGGGATTGACGCCGGCCTCCGGCGATTCTCCAACCCGGTGGGGGGTCGGAGAATCCCGCCACCCGTCCCCAGCCCAAACCGCTTTAGTACCTCATTGAGATACTTCCACTCGACTCTGTCAAAGGTTTTTTCTGCATCCAGGGAGATGATCACCTCTGGTGTTCTCTCCCCCGGATGGGGTAATTATTACGTTGAGCAGGCACCTGATGTTCGCTGTTAGCTTTCTACCCTTGACTAATCCCGACTGGTCTTCTGCAACAAGCTCTGGTCCATAGTTCTCCAATCATATGGCCAGGATTTTTGCGAGTATTTACGCATCCACATTGAGGAGCAAAATCGGCCTATAGGATCCAGATTCGGTGTGGACTTTTCCTTTCTTGCATAGTGACAAAGTGGCTTATGCTAGTGTTGGAGACAATGTGCCTCTTGCTAGTGAGTCTGCAAACATCTCCCGCAGTTGCGGGGCCAGTGCTGCCACAAGCCTTTTGTAGAAGTCTGCCGCGAACCTATCTGATCCCGGCGTCTTCCCCACCTGCATGTAGCTGATGCTCTCCATGACTTCTCCCAGTTCTTTTTTTTTACCAAACATTTTATTAAGGTATTTATGATTTTATAACAACAAAAGATACAAATACAAATGTAAACATAATTCAGTGAGTAACACCCCCTCCATCTCTTCTCACTGTTCCTGCCTAAATTGAACTAAACTAACCTAACTCCCCCTGCCCCCTTAATCCCTAACCCCCCCCATCCTTATTGAATCTGCTAACAGTTTAGTTTTCCCCAAAGAAGTTGATAAACGGCTGCCACCTCCGACCGAACCCTAACAGTGATCCTATCAGGGCAAACTTAATTTTTTCAAGCCTGAGAAAACCAGCCATGTCGATAACCCATACCTGATTTTGGGGACTCGGAGTCCCTCCACGCTAATAAGTTCCGTCTCCGGGCTACCAAGGAGGCAAAGGCCAAAACGTCAGCCCCTCTCGCTCCTGCGTCTTCCGACACTCCAAAAGTCGCCACCTCTGGACTCGGTGCCACCCTCGTTTTTAGCACTGTGGACATGACATCTACAAATCCCTGCCAGAATCCCTTAAGCTTCGGACATGCCCAAAACATATGGACATGATTTGCGGGTCCTCCTGCACCCCTCGCACACCTGTCCTTCACCCTAAAAAACCTGCTCATCTGGGCCACCGTCATGTGTGACCGGTGAACCACGTTGAATTGTATTAGGCTGAGCCTGGCACATGATGAGGATGCGTTGACTCTGCTCAGAGCATCCTCACACAGACCCGCTTCTAACACCTTTCCCAACATATCTTCCCATTTATGTATTATCTCACCTATCTGGGTTTCCTCCTACTCCATAAGTTCTTTATAGATTTCTGATACCTTCTGCTCCCCCACTCCCGTTCTAGAGACTATCTTGTCCTGTATCCCCTGTGGCGGTAGAAGCGGAAATCCACTCCCTCCCGGCAATTCGAACTCCTCTTCCAGATCCTCCAAACAGGGAAAGCTCCATCAATAAACAGATCTCCCAGCCTCTCAAACCGCGCTCTCTGCCACCTCTGAAAACCCCATCCACTCTCTCTGGGACAAATCGGTGATTACCGCAAATTGGAGCCCACACCAATGCTCCCTCCACTCCCATATGCCTTCACCACTGCCCCCAAATTCTCAGAGCCGCAACTATCACTGGACTTGTGGAGTACCGGGCCGGCGAGAAGAGAACGGAAAAGGAGCTGTTACCAATGCCCCCAGACTTGTGCCCTTACATGAGGCCGCCTCTACCCACTCCCACACCGACCCCTCTCCCATTACCCACTTCCTGATCATGACTATATTTGCCGCCCAGTAATAGTTTTGGCAGTGCCGAACCCCCCCCCCCCCCCCCCCCCCCCCAGCTCTGCTCCAGCAGCACTTTCCTTACTCACGGGGCTTTACACGCCATACAAACCCCACGATCGCCACATTCTCCCGCTTAAAAAAGGCCTTTGGTATTAACATAGGGAGGCACTGGAAAATAAACAAAAATCTCGGGAGTACCGCCATCTTTACGGTCTGTACCCTCCCCTCCAGTGACAACGGGAGATATGTCCCACCTCCGAAAGTCCTCCTTCATTTGCTCAACCAACCGTGCCATAACTGCTCCCATCCCCATGCCACCTGAATACCCAAGTAACAAAAACTCCCTTCCACCACTTTATTTAAAAAAAAAAATAATTTTTATTCAAAATTTTCATAAAATATCAACAACAAAAAGTAACAATTTTTTTTTACAAAGAACAAAGAAAAAACACAGTTTACCCCCCCCCCCCCCCGCGCTTGCACAAAGGAAGAGGTAAATGAACACCCGCCATTCGCACAAAACACGCACCCGCCCCTTCGACAACCACCCCCCCCCCCACCCCGGGATGCTGCTGCTACTGGCCTTTTCCTATCGTTCTGCCAGGAAATCCAGAAATGGCTGCCACCTCCTGAAAAAAAAACCCCTGCACTGATCCCCTTAGGGCAAATTTCACTTTCTCTAATTTAAGAAACCCTGCCATATCGTTGACCCAGGCCTCCACGCTTGGGGGCCTCGCATCCTTCCACTGAAGGCTACTAGGGACGCAAGGCCAGAACACCGGCCTCTTTCGCCTCCTGCACTCCCGGCTCCACTGCAACCCCAAAAATTGAGCGCCCCCAGCCTGGATTGACCCTGGATCCTACCACCCTCGACACCGTCCTTACTACGCCCTTCCAAAATTTCCCCAGCGCTGGGCATGCCCAGAACATATGGACATGATTTGCTGGGCTCCCTGAGCACCTGATACACCTGTCCTCACTCCCGAAGAACCGACTCATCCTTGTCCCAGTCATGTGAGCACTATGCAGCACCTTAAACTGTATGAGGCCAAGCCTCTCACAAGAAGAGGAGGAGTTCACCCTCCCCAGGGCATCCGCCCACGTCCCCCCCTCTATCTCCTCACACAGCTCCTCCTCCCATTTACCCTTCAGCTCCTCGACCTCATCCATCTCCTGCATCACCTGGTACCCTGCCGAGATCCTCCCCTCACCAACCCACACCCCCGAGAGCACCCTGTCCTGGATCCCACGCGGCGGCAGCAGAGGAAACCACCACCTGCCGCCTGACAAACGCCCTTGCCTGCATGTGCCTGAAGGCGCTCCCCGGGAGAGCCCAAACTTCCCCTCCAGCGCACCCAGGCTCGCAAACTTCCCGTCTACAAACAGGTCCCTCAACCTCCTGATACCTGCCCTGTGCCAACTCAGGAACCCGCCATCAATTCTCCCCAGGACAAACCGGTGATTGCCCCATATCGGGGCCCCCATTGAGGCCCCCACCTCCCCCCTGTGCCGTCTCCATTGCCCCCAAATTCTGAGGGTAGCCGCCACCACTGGGCTCGTGGTATACCTCGTTGGAGGGAGCGGTGGCGGCGCTGTTACCAGCGCCTCTAGGCTCGTGCCCACACAAGGCGCCATCTCCATCCTCTTCCATGCTGCCCCCTCCCCCTCCATCACCCATTTACGCACCATCGCTGCATTGGCAGCCCAATAGTACCCACAGAAGTTGGGCAGCGCCAGCCCCCCCTATCCCTGCCCTGTTCCAAGAACACCCTTCTCACCCTCGGGGTCCCGTGTGCCCACAAAAACCCCGTAATGCTCTTGTTACACCGCCTGAAAAAGATGAGGATGGGGAGGCACTGGAAGAGGAACAGAAACCTCGGGAGCACCGTCATTTTGACTGACTGTACCCTACCCGCCAGAGACAGCGGCAACATGTCCCACCTCTTAAACTCCTCCTCCATTTGCTCCACCAACCTTGAGGTTAAGCTTATGCAAGGCCCCCCAACTCCTGGCCACCTGAACACCCAAGTACCTGAAGCTCCTCTCCGCCCTTTTCAGTGGGAGCCTGCCAATCCCCCCCTCCTGATCCCCTGGGTGTACCACAAACAGCTCGCTCTTCCCCAGGTTGAGCTTGTATCCTGAGAAATCCCCAAATTCCCGGAGAATCCCCATCACCGCCGGCATTCCCCCCACCGGGTCCGCCACATACAACAATAGGTCATCCGCATAGAGCGACACTCGGTGCTCCTCCCCACCCCGGACCAGCCCCCTCCAATTCCCCGACTCCCTCAGCGCCATAGCCAGGGGTTCAATTGCCAGCGCAAAGAGCAGGGGTGACAAGGGACACCCCTGCCTCTTCCCTCGGAATAGCCGAAAATACTCCGACTTCCTCCTATTCGTGGCCATACCCGCCATCGGGGCCTCATATAACAGCCTCACCCAACTAACAAACCCCTCCCCAAACCGAACCTTTCCAACACCTCTCACAAGTACCCCCACTCAACCCTATCAAAGGCTTTCGCCGCCTCCAGAGCCACCACAATCTCCGCCTCCCCTTCTACCGCCGGCATCATTATAACGTTCAAGAGCCTCCTTATGTTGGTGTTCAGCTGCCTCCCCTTCACAAATCCCGTTTGATCCTCGTGGATAACCTGCGGCACACAGTCCTCTATCCTCACGGCTAAGATCTTTGCCAACAGCTTGGCGTCCACATTCAAAAGTGAGATCGGCTTGCATGATCCACACTTCAGGGGATCCTTGTCCCGCTTAAGAATCAAGGAGGTCAGCGCCCGAGACATCGTCGGGGGCAAAGCCCCCCCTTCCCTTGCCTCGTTAAAGGTCCTAACCAACAGGGGACCCAACAGGTCTGCATACTTCTTGTAAAATTCAACCGGGAACCCATCTGGCCTCGGCGCCTTCCCCGACTGCATGCTCCCTTTCCCTTTGACCAGCTCCTCCAGCTCAACCGGTGCCCCCAGTCCCTCCACCTGTCCCTCCTCCACTCTCGGGAATCTCAGCCTGTCCAAAAAGCGCCCCATCCCCCCCTCCTCCTCTGGCGGTTCGGACCGATACAGTTTCTCATAAAAGTCCCTGAAGACCCCATTAATATCTACCCCTCTTCGCACCACACTTCCTCCCCGATCCTTAACTCCACCGATCTCCCTAGCCGCATCCCGCTTACGGAGCTGGTGTGCCAGCATCCTGCTCGCCTTCTCCCCATATTCATACACCGCACCCTGTGCCTTCCTCCACTGAGCTTTCACTTTTCTGGTGGTCAGCAAGTTGAACTCAGCCTGGAGGCTGCGCCGCTCCCTCAGCAATCCCTCCTCCGGGGCCTCTGCGTATCTCCTGTCCACCCTCACCATCTCCCCTACCAATCTCCCCCTCTCTCTCCTCTCCCTTCTCTCCCTGTGGGCTCGAATGGAGATCAACTCCCCCCTAACCACAGCCTTCAGTGCCTCCCAGACCGTCCCCACTCGGACCTCCCCATTGTCATTGACCTCCAGGTACCTCTCGATACATCCTCGAACCCGTCCCCCCACCTCCTCGTCCGCCAGCAGCCCCACCTCCAAGCGCCAAAGCGGTCGCTGGTCTCTCCTCCCCCAGCTCGAGGTCCACCCAGTGCGGGGCATAGTCGGAAATGGCTATCGCCGAATACTCAGCATCCTCCACCCTCGCAATCAGCGCCCTACTCGTAACAAAGAAGTCGATCCGGGAATAGGCCTTGTGCACATGGGAGAAGTATGAAAATTCCCTGGCCCTCGGCCTCGCAAACCTCCATGGATCCACCCCTCCCATCTGGTCCATAAACCCCCTCAACACCTTAGCCGCCGCAGGCCTCCTATCCGTCCTGGAACTGGATTGATCCAGTGGTGGATCCAGCACCGTGTTGAAATCCCCCCCCATTATCAGACCCCCCACCTCAAAATCTGGAATCCGGCCCAACATGCGACGCATGAAACCTGCATCGTCCCAATTTGGGGCGTATACATTAACCAGCACCACCCGCTCCCCTTGCAGCTTGCCACTCACCATCACATACCGCCCGCCACTGTCTGCCACCACATTCGACGCCTCAAACGACACCCTCTTCCCCACCAGGATCGCCATCCCCGATTTTTTGCATCCAGCCCCGAATGAAAGACCTGGCCTACCCATCCCTTCCTGAATCTAACCTGATCCGCCACCTTCAGGTGCGTCTCCTGAAGCATGGCCACATCCGCCTTCAGCCCCTTCAGGTGCGCAAACACTCGGGCCCGTTTGACCGGCCCATTCAGTCCCCTCACATTCCAGGTGATCAGCCGGATCAGGGGACCGCCTCCCCCCCTCCCCCGTCGACTAGCCATCACCCTTCCGCAATCCGCCACGTGCCCGCGCCCCCAGCTCAGCCCGTTCCCCACACTGACAGACCCCCATCCCGACCTCCTCTACATGCTCCAGCTCTGTCTTGGCCATTCCAGCAGCAACCCGTTACATCCCCCCCCCCCCCCCCCCCCCCCCAAGCTAGGGCCCCCCCTAGCTGCGTAACCCCTTCCATTGCACTTCCGTAAGTCAGCCGACTCATGCTGACCCCGGCTGCTCCCGCCACCCCAATGACCCCCCCCCCAGTGCAAAACAACCACCTCCCCAGTGCCGGCCCCGCCCACCGCTCCTCTAGCGCGGGAGAGAAGCCCGCGCTTCCATCCCAAGCCCCGCCCTCCCGACCCAAAACATGGGAAAAGACGGGCATATGACCCAATAGGACCGCAAATCCCACCCAAACTCTCAACCAGTGAACAAAATACAGACCCCAAACATGACAAAACACCCAAATAAACAGATAACAGTCCCAAACAAGCAAAAAAAAGGCAGAACAGCAAAAAAAAAAATCATCCAATAGAACCGATAAAGCGAAAGGATACCAAGGAGGACAAAGCCTCCGGGTTGTATACAACATTCCCCAGCCCTCAGTCCTCAGTTCAAGTCCAGCTTCTCTGCCTGAACAAAAGTCCAGGCCTCCACCAGGGAGTCAAAATATAGATGGCGATCTTTATACGTGACCCACAAGCGTGCCGGCTGTGACAAGCCAAACCTGACCCCCTTCTTGTGGAGCACTGCCTTCGCCCGGTTAAAGCCATCCCTTCTCTTCGCCACCTCCGCACTCCAGTCCTGGTATATCCTGACCTCCGCATTCTCCCACTTGCTACTCCTCTCCTTCTTCGCCCAACGCAGCACACACTCGCGGTCGACAAAGCGGTGAAAGCGGACCAGCACCGCCCGAGGCGGCTCGTTTGGCCTGGGTTTCCTCAGCAGCACCCGATGGGCACCCTCCAGCTCCAAAGACCCCTGGAACGACCTCGCACCCATTAGCGTGTTCAGCATCATGGCCAAATAGGCCCCCAAATCCGAACCTTTCAGCCCCTCTGGGAGGCCCAGCATCCGCAGGTTCTTCCAACGGGCCCAGTTCTCCATCTCCTCCATCCTCGCTGACCACTTCTTATGGAGCGCCTCGTGCGACTCCACCTTCACTG
This sequence comes from Scyliorhinus canicula, assembly GCF_902713615.1. Classification (NCBI taxonomy): domain Eukaryota; kingdom Metazoa; phylum Chordata; class Chondrichthyes; order Carcharhiniformes; family Scyliorhinidae; genus Scyliorhinus; species Scyliorhinus canicula. The sequence continues at coordinate 132,189,448 of NC_052151.1, read as the reverse complement.
CCAGGCCCAGGAGTTCGTCTTCGCCCTCCGAGGCCTTTTGCCGAAGCTCTCGGATCTCCGCACCCTGAGCCATCTGGGTCGCCATGACCTTGTCCACGGAGGCCTTAAACGGCTCCAGAATCTCTGCCTTCAGCTCCTTAAAGGAGCGCTGAAGCAGCTCCTGCTGCTCTCGCGCCCACTGCTGCCACGCTGCTGCTGCTTCCCCGTCCGCCGCCATCTTGCTTCTTCTGCCTCGCACCTTTCTCTGCTCCAAAGCCGATTTTCTGACCGCTCCAGTCCTAGTCCAGGCCATCCACCGGCGGAGAATCTTAGAGAGAGTGTTCACACACGGGGAAAAGTCCAACCAGCACCGCTACGGGCCCTTAAAAGAGCCCAAAAGACCAAAAAAAGCGGGAGCTACCGAACGTGCGGCTTAGCTCGGCATCACCGCAACCGGAAGTCCTCTTCCACCACTTTAAATGGCAACTCCCGCAGTCTCCTCTCCTGCCCCCTTGCCTGGATCACAAAAACCTCGCTCTTACCCAAGTTCATTTTGTATCTTGAGATCTGGCCAAATTCCCCTAAGATCCACATAATCTCTCCCATCCCTCTAACAGGTCAAAAATATACAAGAGTAGGTGGCCGCATACAACAAGACCCTGTGTTCCACCACCCCCGGACTAGCCCCTTCCAGTCCTTTGATGCTCTCAGCGCCATCGCCAATGGCACTATGGCCAATGCAAACAACATTGGGGGGAGGGGGCATCACTGCCTTGTCCTCCAGTGCAGTTTAAAGTAGTCCGTGTTCACCTCGTTTGTCCGCACCGGTGTCTGGTACAGCAACCGAACCCAGTCAACAAAGCCCTGCCCAAACCCAAATTGTCCCAGGACCTCTCACCCGGTCATAGGCCTATCTACACCTCCCTCCCCTTGGAGGGCATCATGATTATATTCAAGAGCCTTCTAACGTTGGCTGTTAACTGCTTGTGTTAGACAAACCCTGTCTGGTCTTCCCCTATCACCCTCGGAACACAGTCCTCTATCCTCGAGGCCAGTATTCTGGCCAGCAATTTGGCGTCTACATTTAGGGAGATTGGTCTGTATGACCCGCATTGTTCTGGGTCCTTCTCCTGATTCAGGATCAATGAGATTGAGGCCTGTGACGTTGTTGGGGGAAAAACACCCTGCTACCGTGCCTCATTAAATGCCCTCACCAGCAGTGGGCCCAGCATCCCTGAGAACGTCTCAGAAAATTCCACTGGGTAGCCATCCGGTCCCGGGCCTTACCCGACTGCATGGCCTCCAATCCCTCTACTACTTCTACACTCCCGATTCGGGCTCCCAACCCTTCCTCCACCTTCGGAAACTCCAACCCCTCCAAAAACTGCCTCATCCCCTCCACCCCAGCTGGGGGCTCTGACTCATACAACCGACTATAAAACCCCTTGAACACCCCGTTCATCCCTGCTGGCTCCAAGACCATGTTCCCCCCCTCTGTCCTTCGCTCGTCCCATCTCCCTGCCTGCCTCCCTTTTCCTGAGCTGGTGTGCTAGCATCCTACTGGCCTTCTCACCATACTCATATTTTGCCCTCTTGCCTTCCTCAAGTGCCCCACCGCCTTCCCTGTAGATATCAAACCAAACTCCATTTGCAGCTTCTGCCGCTCCTTCAACAGCCTCGCCTCTGGAGCTTCAGAGTACCTTCTGTCCACCTGGAGTATCTCCCCAACCAGCCTGTCCATATCCACTCGCTCCACCTTCTCCCTATGAACCCGTATCAAAATCAGCTCCCCCCTGACTACTACCTCCAGAGCCTCTCGCACCATTGCTGCCGAAACTTCCCCCCTGTCATTTATCTCAAAATAATTCTGGATGGCCTCCATCACTCGCTCGCACACCTCCTCATCCGGTAACAGTCCTATATCCAATCTCCATTGTGGGCGCTGATGCCCCTCCTTGCTCACCCGTAAATCCACCCAGTGTGGGGCATAGTCCGACACAACAATCGCCGAATACTCGGCATCTACCACCCCCGCCAGTAAAGCCAGTTCAAAATGAAAAAATCAATCTGGGAGTACACTTTGTGTACAAGGGAGAAAAAAAGAAACTCCTTCGCGATTGGCTGTCCAAATCCCAACTGATCTACCCCATCCACCTGCTCCATAAGCCCTTTTCGTACCTTCATCGTTGCTGGAACCCTCCCTGTCCTTGAACTAGACCGATCCAACTTAGGATCAATGACAATATTAATGTCCCTCCCCATGATCAACCTATGCGAGTCCAGGTCCGGAATCTTCCCTAACACCCGCCTTATAAACGCCACGTTGTCCCAGTTTGGTGCATAGATATTCATTATTACCACTGGCATCCCCTCTAACTTCCTGCTCACAATAACATACCTCCCCCCCCCCCGCCCCATGTCCGCCACTATACTCCCTACATCAAATGACACCCACTTATTGATCAAGCTAGCAACCCCCTAGTTTTAGAGTCCAGCCCCGAATGAAACATCTGCTAAACCCACCCCTTCCTCAGCCTAGTCAGATCCACTACCTTCAGTGTGTCTCCTGTAGCATTGCCGCGTCCGCCTTCAAACTCTTCAAGTGCGCGAACACGCATGCTCTTTTTACCGACCCACTCAGCCCTCTCACACTCCATGTGGTCAGCTTGGTCGGGGGGGGCCACCCCGCCTCCAACAACTGCCAGTCAGCCATCACCCTCCTTAGGCCACCCTCCAGCCCGCATCCTGCGCCTCCACAGGCCCGCCCTCGGGTGTCCACTGTCATCGACCTCCAATTTGTCTCCAAACGCCTGTCCCTCCCCTGTCAGTACAATACTCCCCCCCCCCCCCCCCCCCATAACAAAATAGCAAATCCCCCCACAACAAACTTATCGCCCCCCCACTGCGCTTCTGTGAGCTAGCCCACCCAGCTAGCCTGGTAGCCCCCACCCATGGCACCAAGCAACCTACCCCCACTGATTCCCCTCCCCCGCTTGAACATACATTTCCCAACAAACACAAAGAAGAAAATTCCACCCACCATCCCCCATTAAGAACAAAGTTAACCCGCATACAGAATGGAGCAACGGCCCAAAAATTGCTACAAAGGCAGTAAATACAGAACCCAAAGAGAAAAGAAATTTAGCAGCATAGGTACAGAATTACTCGCCCCCATGTTCAATGTCCTCCATCATCTGCCAGTCCCCTGTCCTTAACAAAGCTCATCGCATCCTACGGCGATCCAAAATAAAGTTCTTGGCCCTCGTAAGTGACCCACAAACGAGCTGGATACAGCATACCAAACTTCATCCCCTTTTTTTTTAAAATAATTTTTATTGGAATTTTTTACAGAAAATATAAAAATATAACAACAAGTATAGCAACAAGCAGTAATATGCAACTAACAGCCCCATAACACCCACAATTCCCCCATACCGTAACATCACATGTATCACACTCCCCCCCACCCCCCCCCCCCAACAAGAGAACTTAACCATAAATTAAAATTAAATAAATCAAATTTAAATAAAATAAGCAAACATAATCAACGTCCCCCCCCCCCCCCCCCGGGTTGCTGCTGCTGCTGTCCCAGTACCCTATCGTTGAGCCAGAAAGTCGAGGAAAGGTTGCCACCGTTTAAAGAACCCTTGCACCGATCCTCTCGGGCGAATTTAACCTTCTCAAGCTTAATGAAGCCCGCCATGTCATTGATCCAGGTCTCCACGCTTGGGGGCCTCGCGTCCTTCCACTGTAGCAAAATCCTTCGCCGGGCTACTAGGACGCAAAGGCCAGCACACCGGCCTCTTTCGCCTCCTGCACTCCCGATCTACCCCAACCCCAAAGATCGCGAGTCCCCAACCTGGATTGACCCTGGATCCCACCACCCTTGACACCGTCCTTGCCAACCCCCTTCCAGAACTCCTCCAATGCCGGGCATGCCAGAACAGATGGGCATGGTTCGCTGGACTCCCCGAGCACCTGACACACCTATCTTCACCCCCAAAGAACCTACTCATCCTCGTCCCAGTCATGTGGGCCCTATGCAGCACCTTGAATTGGATGAGGCTAAGCCGCGCACACGAGGAGGAAGAATTTACCCTCTCCAGGGCATCAGCCCATGTCCCGTCTTCGATCTGTTCCCCCAGTTCCCCCTCCCACTTTGTTTTCAGCTCCTCTATTGACGCCTCTTCCACCTCCTGATTAAGCTTGTAGATATCGGATATCTTCCCCTCCCCGACCCAGACCCCCGAGAGCACCCTGTCACTCACCCCCCTCGCGGGGAGCGTAGGGAATCCCTCCACCTGCCATCTAGCAAATGCCTTTACCTGCAGATATCTAAACATGTTTCCCGGCGGGAGCCCAAATTTCTCCTCCAACTCCCCCAGGCTCGCAAACCTTCCGTCGATAAACAGGTCCCTCAGCTGTCTAATGCCCGCTCTATACCATCCCCGAAATCCCCCATCCATGTTCCCCGGGACGAACCTATGGTTCCCCCTTAACGGAGCCTCCATCGAGCCCCCCACTTCTCCCCTATGTCGCCTCCACTGCCCCAAATCTTGAGGGTAGGCCGCCACCACCGGACTCGTGTATACCTCGTGGGAGGGAGCGGCCACGGTGCCGTTACCAGGGCCCCCAGGCTTGTATCCCCACAGGACGCTCTCTCCATCCGTTTCCATGCTGCCCCCTCCCCTTCCATCACCCACTTACGCACCATCGACACGTTGGCCGCCCAGTAGTACCCCGAGAGGTTGGGCAACGCCAGCCCCCCCCATCTCTACTCCGCTCCAAGAAGACCCTCTTCACCCTCGGGGTGCCATGCGCCCAAACAAATCCCATGATGCTGCTGGTCACCCTTTTAAAAAGGCCCTAGGGATAAAGATGGGGCAAGCACTGAAAGAGAACAAGAACCTCGGGAGAACCGTCATTTTGACGGATTGCACTCTGCCTGCCAGCGATAGCGGCACCATGTCCCACCTTTTAAATTCCTCCTCCATCTGTTCCACTAGTCTGGTGAAGTTAAGCTTATGAAGAGCCCCCCAACTCCTGGCCACCTGCACCCCCAGGTACCTGAAACTCTTCACTGCCCTCCTGAAGGGGAGCCTCCCAATTCCCTCCTCCTGATCTCCCGGGTGCACTACAAATACCTCGCTCTTTCCTAAGTTCAGCTTATAGCCCGAGAAGCCCCCAAATTCCGCTAACAGCTCCATCACCCCCGGCATTCCCCCCCTCTGGGTCCGCCACATATAACAGCAGGTCGTCCGCATACAGCGATACCCGGTGCTCCTCCCCACCCCGCACCAGACCCCTCCACTTCCCTGACTCCCTCAATGCCATGGCCAGCGGTTCAATCGCCAGTGCAAAGAGCAGGGGGGACAGGGGACACCCCTGCCTGGTCCCACGATAAAGCTTAAAATACTCTGATCTCCTTCCATTTGTGACTAAACTCGCCATCGGCGCCGCGTAAAGCAGCCTCACCCATTTGATGAATCCCTCCCCAAATCCAAACCTCTCCAGCACCTCCCACAGGTACCCCCACTCAACTCTATCAAACGCTTTCTCTGCGTCCAGCGCCACCACTATCTCCGCCTCCCCCTCCACTGCCGGCATCATGATAACATTGAGCAGTCTCCGCACATTCGTGTTGAGCTGCCGCCCCTTGACAAATCCTGTCTGATCTTCATGAATTACCTCTGGCACACAATCCTCTATCCTGATAGCCAGGATCTTCGCCAGCAACTTAGCGTCTACGTTAAGGAGCGAGATAGGCCTATATGATCCGCACTGCAAGGGGTCCTTATCCCGTTTTAGGATCAAAGAGATCAGTGCCCGCGACATCGTCGGGGGCAAAGCCCCCCCCTCCCACTCCTCATTGAAAGTTCGCACCAGCAGGGGACCCTCCAGGTCCGCATATTTTTTGTAAAATTCTGCTGGGAACCCGTCCGGCCCCGGGGCCTTACCTGACTTGCATTTGCCCGATCCCCCTGACTAGCTCCTCAACTCTATCGGCGCCCCCAGCCCCTCTACCAGCCTCTCTTGAACCCTTGGGAAACATAGCCTGTTCATGAAGCTCTCCATCCCCTCTCTCCCCCTCGGAGGTTCCGACCGGTACAATCCCTCGTAAAAGTCCCTAAAGACCCCGTTTACTTCTGTCCCTTCTGCACTACATTTCCACCCCCATCCTTCACTCCCCCAATTTCCTTAGCCGCATCTCGCCTACGGAGCTGATGCGCCAACATCCTGCTCGCCTTCTCTCCATACTCATATACCGCGCCCTGCGCCCTCCTCCACTGTGTCTCCGCCTTTCTGGTGGTCAACAAGTCAAAATTGGCCTGCAACCTGCGCCGTTCTCCCAGCAACCCTTCCTCCCGTGCCTCCGCATATCTCCTGTCCACCTCCAGAAGCTCTCCCACCAGTCTCTCCCTCTCCTTCCTCTCCCTCCTTTCCCTGTGGGCCCGGATGGAGATCAGCTCCCCCCGGATCACTGCTTTCAGAGCCTCCCAGACCATCCCCACCTGGACCTCCCCCGTATCATTGGTATCCAGATACCCCTCAATGCTTCTCCGAACCCTCTTACACACCTCCTCCTCCGCCAGCATCCCCACATCCAGGCGCCAGAGCGGGCGCTGGTCCCGTGCCTCCCCCATCTCCAGATCAACCCAGTGCGGGGCATGGTCCGAAATCGCTATGGCCGAATACTCGGCATCCTGCACCCTCGGGATCAATCCCCTGCTCAGGACAAAAAAGTCTATCCGGGAATAAACCCTATGGACGTGAGAGAAAAAGGAATACTCCCGCGCTCATCGGTCTCCCAAACCTCCAGGGATCCACCCCTCCCATCTGGTCCATGTATCCCCTCAGCACTTTGGCCGCCGCCGGTCTCCTACCCGTCCTTGAACTGGACCGGTCTAGTGCGGGATCCAGCACTGTGTTAAAATCTCCCCCCATGATCAGGCCCCCTGCCTCCAGGTCCGGGATGCGGCCCAACATCGCCTCATGAAGCCAGCATCATCCCAATTCGGGGCATATACGTTCACCAGCACCACCTTCTCTCCCTGCAGCCTACCCCTCACCATGATATATTTGCCCTCCTTGTCCGACACCACCTCAGCCACCTCAAACGCCACCCTCTTCCCCACTAGAATCGCCACCCCCCGGTTCTTCGCGTCCAATCCTGAATGATAAACCTGCCCCACCCAACCCTTCCTCAGACGGACCTGGTCCGCCACCTTCAGGTGGGTCTCCTGGAGCATAGCCACGTCCGCCTTCACCCCCTTAGATGGGAGAACACCCTGGTTCTCTTAACCGGCCGGTTCAGCCCCCTCACGTTCCAGGTAATCAGCCGGATCAGAGGGCAACCCGCCCCCCCTCCCCCCCTCCCCCGCCGACTAGCCATAGCTTGGCAGGTGTTCGCCCCAGGCCAGTACACCCCCGCTCGACCCGTTCCCCATGGCAATAGCGCCTCTCTCTTCCCCCCCCCCCCCCCGGCCCCCATCGGCTCCTTCCTAGTCGTTCCAGCAGCAACCCGGTATCTCCCCCCCCTCCCCCCAGGCTAGGACCCCTCCTAGCCGCGACGCACCCTCCATGGTACTTCCGTGAGTCAGCTGACTTCTGCTGACCCGGCAGCTCCCGCCAAAACCTATCCCCTCCCGGCTTGGGGTCATCCCCCTCTTGCCACACCTCCTTGGCATTGCTGCAGCGCGGGAAAAAAGACCCGTAGAGGCCCCGCCCCACCGCAAGCTCCACCTCCCCGCCCCGCAGCGCGGGAAACCAGAGGAAAGCCCGCGCTTTCACACTGCCACACCCCACCCTTCTGACGCAGTTCCCCAAAATCCAGTTTCCCCTCAATCCCCAGCCCCGTACAGAAGAGAACATATAGAACACAAACCCCCAACACTCCCCCCACCTAACCCACAACCATGCCCAACAAACAAACCCAGAGCAAACAGAAAACCAGCATACATAACACACATGTCGAAGTTGAAAAAGTTGAAACAGTTGGAACAAAACAGCCACAGCGGAAACAACGCCGGCCAAAGTATGTCCCCAGGCCCTAGCTCGAGTCCAGCTTCTCCGCCTGTACAAAGGCCCACGCCTCCTCCGGGTGCCGGTCCTTGTATGTCACCCACAGGCGCGCAGGCTGCAGCATTCCAAACCTGACCTGCTTAGCATGAAGCACCGCCTTCGTCCGGTTGAACCCGGCCCGCCGCTTAGCCACCTCCGCACTCCAGTCCTGGTAGATCCTCACTACCAAATTCTCCCATTTACTGCTCCTCTCTTTCTTGGCCCAGCGCAGCACACACTCCCGGTCACTGAATCGGTGGAACCACACCAGCACCGCCCTCGGGGGCTCACCTGCCTTGGGCCTCCTGGGCATCACTCTGTGCGCTCCCTCGAGCTCCAGGGGCAAATGGAAGGACCCTGCTCCCATCAACGAGCTCAACATCGTGGTCACATACGCCGGGAGATCCGACCCCTCCAGCCCCTCCGCCAGGCCCAGGATCCTCAGATTCTTTCGCCTCGTGCGAACGTCCAGCTCCTCCAAGCGGTCCTGCCACTTTTTATGAAGTGCCTCGTGCAACTACACTTTCCCAACGAGGACCACGGCCTCCTCTCTTTCAACGGCCTGCCGCTGCAACTCCCGAATAGACTCCTCCTGTGCCGCCTGGGTCCCAAGCAGCTTGGTCGTAGTTGCATTCATGGAGTCCAGCAGCTCAGCCTTCAGCTCAGCAAAACAACGCAGGAGCGAGGCCTGTTGCTCCTGCGCCCACTTCCACCAGTCCTCGGGTGTTGCGCCGGCCGCCATTTTGTTTTTCTTCTCCCTTTTTTTGGGGGCATTACTGCAGCCTTTTCACCATATAATGTGGGGCAAGTTCTTCCAGGCACCTTCCCCCACCAGGATGCGTAGAAACAGCGCCGTTTGGAGCCCTCAAAACGGCCCAAAAGTCCCTAAATAGCATGAGTGCCGGCCGCCATTTTGTTTTTCTTCCCCCGTTTTTTTGGGGGAGTTACTGCAGCCTTTTTCTTCTTCCCACTCCGGGTGAGCACCATATAGTGTGGGGTAAGTTCTTCCAGGCACCTTCCCCCACCGGGATGCGTAGAAACAGCGCCGTTTGGGGCCCTTGAAACGGCCCAAAAGTCCCTAAATAGTGGGAGCTGCCGGACGTGCGGCTTAGCTCCGCATAGCCGCAACCGGAAGTCACTTCATCTTCTTCTTAAAGAGGGCCGATTCAACTTTATTGAAGCTCGCCCTTTTGGCCAGTTCACACCCAAGTCCTGGTAAATACGCAGCTTGTTATCTTCCTATTTGCAGCTCCTTGTCTGCCTGGCCCACCTCAAGATCTGTTCCTTGTCCAGGAGTTGGTGCATTTCAGGGGCTGGTTTAGCTCACTCAGCTAAATTGCTGGCTTTTAAAGCAGACCAAGCAGGCCAGCAGCACGGTTTGATTCCCGTACCAGCCTCCCCGGACAGGCGCCGGAATGTGGCGACTAGGGGCTTTTCACAGTAACTTCATTGAAGCCTACTCGTGACAATAAGCGATTTTCATTTCATTTCATTTCATTCATACCACCATCGCCCTCGGCAGCTCATTCATCCGCTGCTTCCTCATAAGCGCTTTGTGCGCCCTGTCCACCTCCAAGGGCTGAGTAAACATACCTTACCCCAGCAGCTTCTCGAACATACACGTTGCATAAGCCCCTGCGTCCAATCCCTCGCTGCCCTCCGGGAGGCCAATGATCCTCAAGTTCTGCCTGCGCAACCTGTTTTCCAGATCCTCCACTTTCTCTTGCAGCCTTTTGATACCTCATCAGCCCCATCTCCGCCTCCATTGCGGTTAGCTGGTCCCTCAGCCACCACCTCTTCCACTTTCTGAATCGCCTGCCCCTGGGCTTCCAATCTTTGCTCCACCCGGTCAATTCCCGTCTTAATCGGGTCCAGGTACTCTTGTCTTTGCTTGGCAAAGCTCTCCTGAAGGAAGCTCAGCACCTGCTCCGTTGACCACCTCAGCTTTTAGAAAAAAAAAGAGCAGGGAATGCATGTTCGGAATCACACAGCCTGAATAACTGAGCTGATATTCTAAGCAGTTGAACTAAATAAATCGTTAGCATAGTTCAAGCAAATTAAATTCTTGCTGTGTACTGATAGTCTGCCATACTAGTGAACAAAGCAGCTTCAAAGTAATTGGTTGTCAAATGCTTCAGGATTTTCTAAGAAAATAATGTACCCTATCTAAATACAATCTTCTCTTAATTTATTTATCCATACGGGTTGAAGAGTACATGAAAGTACATTAAATAATCATGATCAACATCAATTTCAGACTAATAATGCAATTGCTAAATTTGAAGGATGTTCCCATATTGTATGTTACTTTCCTGATATTTTTCTCACTTTGCTCATTTCTTCAAGCATTTGCGCACACTAAAGGTGTCTGGCAAGCAGATGTATGCAGCATCATGGGAAGGAGGAGGGCTGAGAATTGCCCTTGCTGTTGATTCTTTTATTTATTTTGCCAACATCAGACCGGATTATAAGGTAAAACTTACTACTATCCCGAAATATTTTTGTGTATTCTGAAGTTAAGTAGGTATTTTTTCCTTCACTCTAAATGTTTACATTTGGTATTGTTAAAGATTGTGCAGGTCAGGATCTCGCCATCTTTCCTCCGATGAAGTCCAGGCAGGAAGGCTTGTAGTTAAAGCTCTTAAGTGCCTGTTAAAGTCCTCATCCTGCCACTGGTATTCAACCAATGGCAGGCAGGGGACTTGGCACTTGGGGATGCTGCCCAGCAAACCTTATTGGGGGTTCTGAAGATGGTCTCTTGTTCTCAAACGCCCTGTGCCTGATTGGGACGGAGGTGGCTACTTCCATCTCTTCTACATCCTCTGTCACTGCTCCTGATCCAGCTCATTTGATGCTTAAACGCTCATAATTTATTTGTTACTTCTAGACTCAACTATTCCAGTGGATTCCTGGGGCGGGATTCTCCCCTACCCTGCGGGGCAGGGGGTCCTGGCGCGACGGAGAGGCGTGAAATACTCCGGCATCGGGCCGTCCCAAAGGTGCGGAATCCCCGGCGGGAAAGGGGCTTGGCGTCACGCAACCGGCGCCGAAGGGACTCCGCTGGCTGGCGCGAGTCGGTGCATGCGCGAGAGCGCCAGCGAGTGTTGGTGTCATCCCCGCGCATGCACAGAGGGATTCGCTTCCGCACCAGGAATGGCGGAGGACCACAGCCTCCGGTGCAGAACAATAGAGTGCCCCCATGGCACAGGCCCGCACGCGGATCGGTGGGGCCCGACCGCGGGCCAGGCCACCGTGGGGGCACATCCCAGGGCCAGATCCCCCTTCGACACCCCCCCCCCGCCCCCCCGCCCCCCAGGAACCCTGGAGCCTGCCTGTGCCGCTGGATCCCGCCGGTAATGGACCTACTATAATTTACGCCAGCGGGACCGGCTTCAGACGGGCAGGACTTCGGCCCATTGCGGGGCCGGAGAATTCCGGCGCCCCCGGCGCCCATTGAGTCGCGCCGGACACCGCCATTCTCCGAGGCGGGCGGTGCGACTCAAGCCAGGCCGGTTTTTGGGGGGGCGGGAGAATTGGGAGTATGGCGTGCGCGGGATTCACACCGACCCCCGGCGATTCTCCCACCCAGCGGGAGGGGGGGGGGGGGGGGGGGGGGGGGGGGGTCGGGGGGGTCGGAGAATCCCGCCCCTGGTCTGCCTTCCATTTTGCATTCTCTGTATATTGGAGCTCCTCCAATACTCTGCTGCCCATCTCGTAACTTGCACCAGTTCCTATTCACCATCTCTCTTGTGCTCACTGACCTATATTGGCTCCAGTCAGGCAATACCTCAATTTCAAAATTCTTGTCCTGGTTTCAAATCTTTCCATGATCTCACCTCTCCGTTCTCTGTAACTTCATTCAGCCCAACAAGCCATCTCTGCGTTCCTCCAATTCTGGCCTTATCTTTGTAATTGCTTCAAAATTGGCTGCAGTGCCTTCAGCTTTAATGGGTCTAAGCTCTTCAATTCCCTCTCTCCAAAACACACATCAGTCCTCTTTTCTTCATTCCCTCATTTAAAATATTCTTCTTTGTCCAAGTTTTAGTCAACTGTTTAATATCTCATTATATGAACATATGCAAGTCACAATTCCTTCTTCTAAAACTAGTTCTAGATCCCCTCATGAGGGGAAACATCGGGGGCGATTCTCTGAGAACGCGCCGGGCCGGAGAATCGGAGCCACGACGCCCCGATGCCGGCGCACGATTCTCCGCCAAATCGGAGAATCACCCCCTTCCTCTCCGCATCTACTCTGTCATTCTCCTCAAGTTCTCGTATATTTCAATAAGGTGGCTTCTCATTCTTCTGAACTTCAAGGAGTATAGACCCAAGCTACTCAACCTTTCTGCATAGGACATCTCCTAAAACCTAGGAATTAATCTAATGACCTTCCTGAACTACGTCCAATGCAGGTAATATCACAATTTAATAAAGAGATGAAAACTGTATGGCGTTCTCTAGATTTATTCTTACAACACCTCGGACAGTTGTAGCAAGATTTCCCTACTTTTATACACAAACCCCTTGAAATAAAGGCCAACATTCCATTTAGCGTACTATTACTTACTGTACTTGATACTAATATTTTTGTGTCTGCCATTTTTATGATGTATGGGGTCAAAAGAGTACATTTCTTTTATGTAACAGTAACTTTGTTATTTTACACAAACATACGATCCAATTTTTGGTCTTTTGGCAGTGGGGTTATTGCTCAACACAGTAGTATATGCATATACCAGACCAGATCGATTGGAACTACTGTGTAGTCTTTTTGGGACACCAAGAACAATGAAAAGTATGTAAAATACGTAAGGAGTCTGATTTCAATAACTACATGTGGAGACTTTTGCATTTTAGCAACTAAGGCTGATGAGAGTTCTCCGCAGGTAAGAGATTATTTTTACTCTTTACTACATTCCAAATTAGTATTGTCACTGAAATATTTAGTCAACTGTTCATTCAGCATTTTTCCCAGAACGGACATTAATAAAATGCTTTGTTCTGGCCTCCTTCTGTCCTGTAGGGATTCTATGATTTGTTTTAATTCCCTTGTTCACAAGCAGCAATTGTGCCGCTTGAAATTTGTCAGAATTTTAGACCACAAATACATCAACCTGCAACAAAATCATTTTACATTTGTCTCGACAATGTATCTAGGACTGTATTTCCCAGAAATTATCTTGGTCTTTAGTCGAAAAAATCCCGTGTGACTTTCAACTATCTCCTAAATAAGTACTAATACAAGAGTAAGATACTACTGATGCTGGAAACCTAAATTAAAATCAGAAAAGTATTGGAAATGCTCAAAGGCCTGTCAGCATCTATGAAGAAAACCAACATCCTTCCATTCCACTCGTCTCTGCATTCAACATATCATCACCCACCATTTCTACTACATTGAGTATGATATAACGTCCAAACACATCATTCCCTTTCCTTTCAGCATTGCAAAGGGGCTGTTACCTCCCCAATACCCTGGCCCACTTCCTCGTCTCTTCAAATGCTTCCCCTTCACATGCTGGCAGCGGGAGATGACGTTGTTTTACCTCCTCCCTTCTCCTCGTCCAAAGACCCAAATGGACCCTTAGGTGAAAGTGATGTTTATGTACTTCTTAAAATTTATATACTGTATTTACTGCTCAGTGTTCTCCTCTACATTAAGGACACTGACAATGGAGTTAAAGACAAAAGAAAGGGGAAAGGATAAGGAAAAGCAAAATGTGCAAGAAGCAGTTCATAATGACCACACAAAGTTATTCATAATCATGAAACCAGCACAACTGTTGATTTTGTTTAATTTTAATTTTTGTCTTTAATGAACCTTGTTCCAAACAAATAATTACAGTTTACTGCCTCTGTTTCTGATTGCTCCTGCCCCCAATGCCATTCCCCCAAGTTGCAAGGGCACAGTGTGACTGAAACCAAGTGCAAACAAGTTTACTGTGTTAAATTAGCAGAAGGATTTATTACTAAACAGGTGATTGCATTTTTAGAATACACTGATTAAATTCATCTGGACTACTTTGTGCAGCACCTTCCAGAGGAATTATAATTGTGTTAAGTGTCCATTATAGGAGGCAAAGATGACCAGTCTTCTGGAATTAATAATGTTGGTAAGATGAAGAAAATAACAAAAGAACCAACTTCAGGGTTACCTCATTCAAAGCTAGGTAATTACTTAAATTCAGGGATATGCCAGGAAGATGGGATCGAGGTCAACAAAGGAGTAGCATGTTGGTCAAATTACCTTTTTCATTTTTAAAAATCTATTCGGTTACCGTGCGGACCTGTAATGGAAAATTTGCTTCAGCAATACAATTGTTAAATTAGTGGTTATGTTATTGGTCTAGACGAATGTTCTGGATACATGAATTTAAATCCCACCACACCAGCTAATTAATTTAAATTAATCAAATTTGGAATAAACAACTTGTGTCAGTAACAGTGAAACTACAGATTATTATAAAAACCTATCTGGTTCACTGGCTTCCTTTTGGGGAAGGAAATCGGCTGTTCTTACCTGGTCTGACTATGTTTGACTCCAGTCCCAAAACAATATGATTTACTCTTCAATTTTCCTCTGATATTAATTAATAATCTTTATTAGTGTCACAAATAGGTTAAAATTAACACTGTAATGAAGTTACTGTGAAAACCTATTAAGACACTCAATTGTATTCATGGGCAATGAGGAATGGACAATAAAAGAGAGCCTTGCCAATGATGCTCACATCTCGAGAATGAATTTTTAACAAAACTACCGAACAATCTTGCAAATTTTATGTTAATAACTATATAGACGTGGTGTTTTACAAACAAAACTAATGTAATATTCTCATGAAGCATTTATTTATAAACATATCCACAACTTCTTTATCTTATTATTTAATGTGTTAAGTAATAACTTTGAAAAGTAACTAAAAATATTGTCAGCTTATACTGTTTCGTCACTTCCTGCTTGTCACTGGTTAATTTGTTTTTTCTGTTTGTGCTGCACTTGAAAGGATGAGAATGAGATGGAATCTGTAGTTGCTATGGTAACCATTTCTAGAATTTATTTTGCTGCTAACGGGGAATTATACTAGGCCCTCGAGATGGGTTTAGAAGCGGGAAGTGAAGAAAATTAGAAAAAAATGACATTGTACATGAATGCTGATGTGTTCCTGTCCCTCCCGTTTTTCTGTGCAAATATGGCAACTTACTTGGCAGAGGCATGAAGTCAAATGCAGTTGCTAATAAAGCAATTAGCCTTTCTTTCGAGAGCAATTGAATTTGACCAGTGGACCATGGAACTCCCACAATGTTTTCAGCTCACAACAAGCGGGGTGCACAGTGGGAATCCAGTGTCATGAAAATTCTATGTAATCTGCACAGCTAAGGAGCAAATCACCATGGTTGAGGTTGACCACAGGCAGAGGCTTGCAATTGCATGATTATCTGGGACAAAAGTCTCCTGGAGATGGTGCTGAAGAGGTGGTTGCTGTTTCCTCTGGCCATTTTGTGCTTCTATTCTATCCTGTTCTCTCTTATCTCAAACATCTCTGCAGCATTCTTATTGTAGACATCATGAAGGCTACTGGCCACCCTTGCAATCACACATGCTGAATCGCACTTCCTCAACCTGCCTGCTGACTTTAGTTGGACACTGATCCCGGAGGCACCTCTTAATTGGGTGCTTCTTGGAAGATTGTACCAGCAGGCCTGCTGCAGCGACAATTGGCTATCTAACCAAAAATGTCCCACTGTCCAGAAAAAAAATCTAAGGTGGAAATATTCAGCCCAGTAATATCATTGTGTCATTTTATATGTATTTGTATTAATTTTAACTGAATGCCAATTAAAATATAGGCCACACTTTGTGATTTTTTTAAAGATGTATTTAATTATATTTAAAATCATTGTCATAACATCCTGTAATTTTCTCCTGTTTCAGTATGTTCTAGTGTTGTGTAATTCCATTGGAACACCCTTGGATTCAAAATACATTGACATTGGTGAGTGTATAAATTTCATTTGGGGATGAAAATATGAAAATTATTGTTTCAGGTAATGTTTGTATTCAGAATGTTAAGAGTTGCAGTTTGTTTGCTTTAGCCAGTTTCTCCTGATGTGACTGATGCGGATTTCCTTATACTTCAACCAAAGTGGCCAATGTGATAAAAGATACTTTTTTGCCGGCTCAATTAAAATAAAAACATTGGCTGGAATTTTATAAGGCCCCAGGGAGCGCCCCAGGGAGCGACTCAGTGGCGGGGGAGATGTAAAATGGACTGGGATGGTGAACGATTACATTAGTCTTGTCCTCAATTGACATGCCTGACACCTTCCTCCAATACTGGGATTTTACTAGTGGCAGTGTAGATGGCAGACAGCCTTTCTGTTCTTAGGCCAATCGAGGCCCTCATGGTGGAAACCTTGCTAGACAGAGAAGATCCTGGTGACTGCTTTGTGGGCACTTGGATGTTTATGAGGGGTAAGCACTTGATCAGTCACCCTGTAGCCCATGGAGGCCTCTATACCTCAACAGCAAGTACTGTAATTGCTTAAAAATGACGTCCTTGGCTTCATGAACAGCAGCCCCCCCCTCCCCCTGTCCCTCCCTGCCCCCCGTCCCCCCCACGTAAACTCCCCCAACCTGCCTGCACTTACCAGGGCCTGCTTGCCCTCCGCTTACCTGCATTCTTCCCTCCGTGGCTGCTGCTGTGGGATTTGCTTCAATACCAGCAGCAGCCACCACTCCCAGTGGCGCTGCTGTGACTGAAGAATAGCTGGCAGCTATTGGAGGACGGGACATCGTGGCTAGATTCTCCAGTAATGGGGTGATGTCCCCACGCCAGTGTAAAAACACTGACGTTTTACTCTGGACTTTGCTTACGAAAGCCCTGAGTAATTCTCCCATTTGCAAAGGGCTGGCAGGACCCGTGTGGGGCCCGCACTTCCGGTCAGGAGTCTGCGCACGGCGGCGGCCACTCGTACAACATGGCGGACTCGCACCGCAGACCATGATGGAAGAAGTAGGTCCCCCCGAGATTGCGCGTGCCCGTGGATTGGTGCTGCCCGATCGCTTGTCTGGCCGTCCATAAGGACCCCCCCCCCAGGTGAACGATCCCCCCGCCCCCTACCAGGACGGCCGTGGACTGAGTCCACAGCCACCACCCAACGCCGGGTTAAAACCACGCCGTTGGGAACTCGGCCAGTTGCGTGCAGAGAATCGCGGGGGGGCTCTGTCAATGGCCCCTACCCGCGATGCGTAGTTCACACGCGCATGATTCTCTGGTGACCGGAGAATCGTGCGAGTGGTGCCGGTCCGAATTTCTGGGTCGACGACCGTTCTCCATCCCCCGCGCCGAACGCCATTTTGGCGTGGAGGCTCGGAGAATCCAGCCCTCTCTTTTAGATGCCATGACTGCTGTCAATGAATTGCTTGATCAATGCAAAATTCAGTCAGGGTTTCCATGACAGGCAGAACTGAGGGAACCCCTGACCTTCTGGAAGTTGGACGGGGCCACCACAGCCCTGTAACATTCCAGCCATTCTGTTCTTTCAGCATATATTTGAATGATATCTGGACTCCCAAGGATTAAATTATGAGGAGAGATTACATGGGCTACATTTTCTTGAATTTTGAAGTTAAATGGTGACTTGATGGAAGTTTTCAAAATCTTCAGGCGAACAGATAACATAGATTGAGAGAAACAATTTACACTCTCGGCAGTCTAGCACTAGGGGCGGCCAGAGTAATAAAATAGAGCCAGATCTTTCAGGAGCAAACTTGGGAAGCATTTTTTTATGCAAAGGGTACTGGAATTTTTTAACTCTTCCACAAATGGCAAATTATGCCAAATCCTGGATATTGGTTGATGGCAGGACAGTGGACTCCACTGTTATCTAGCCATTTTGTCACATCTTAGGAATGGCCATAATCAAAAGAGCTGTTAACATTTGTGTGCTTGTTCAACAGTCTGCTTTCTGGAGCTCTTAGAAAATAGTGTGAAAAGAGATTGGGAATGTCAATATTTTTAGTGATCCAATAATTTTCTTTACAATTTTTTTTCATCTTTATACTTTGTTACTTGACCAGAGAATTACTGATGCTAATATTATACTCCACTAACTGACTTACCTGATATTTTAATTTGGTTCAAATGATCGATTTAAAAACGCCTGACAGGATAACTAACTGAACTGTTTATATATACTTAGCAGGAGAAATTTCATAACTGCGTGTGTTTTTTCATGGGGATTTTGTTATTTATAAAGTGATGGCCATTTGTTACAATATAAAAGAAGATGACGAGAAAAATATCAAATTAACATAATGTAAATGGTTCTAGGATATTTCACGTGTTGAATACCTCTCTGCAAATGCACTGATTCTCTTTACATAAGAGTGGGAGGATGCTGAGGACACTGAAGTAAAAATGTGCAGAGGTGTATATCTTGCTAATTTCTACAATGTAAATAATTTAGATTATAACACAATTTTAATATTGGCGATGCAGCAATTGGTTTGATGCTATTTTTCTTTGAGTTACGTATCTAAGACATCCAATCGTGCATATTTGAAAATATTGGTGATTTGAATGATTAGATTCAACTTACAGAAAAAAAAATTTGATGTGATTGTGTATTTGTACAGTCTCATTTGTTCTGTTGTATGGTTAATCGCATTATTTCATCTGCCTTGAAAAGCAATTGATTTTTTTTCTGTGATGCTATTGCTGTTACTTAGCTACCACACTATTCAGCTATAGGTATTTCAATAATGAATACTTTTAACTTGATTGAAAGGTAAGTATGGTAGGTTGAGGTTGTTTTTAGTCTTGGATCTGAGTGAGTTATGTTGTCTCACTAGCCTGTTTAACAGTGAAACCTTTCATCGGTACGTTACAGATGCAGCCAAGTATTCTTCTCTTTTTCTGTCTCAATGACATCCTGCAAAATTCTTTTTCAGTGTGGTAAGCCTTCCGTACACAAGAGCACCAGGATGTTGAGAATATTTAATGTGTTTAGCTGACATAATGCTGGAAATAAAATGGTGTAAGATTTTGGAGTTCTCAGCCCTGTACTTTGAAGTCTGGCCAACTTCTCCATTCAGACATACTTGGTGTCTTGGTCTCCAGCAAGCTGGAAAGTATCAAAAAGTAATTTTTTAAAGTTTGCTAGCATTCTATAAGAATTGATGACGTGCAAAATATTATATTTCCTCTATTCAGTAAATTTTATTGTACTTTGGTATAAGCCCAAAACATTTGCACTTTGGCTTTACTATTGATTGATTTTTTTTTCCCATAATGAAAGATTTGTACACATCAAGTTTTTTATATTGAGAATATTGCACTGTTAAATGTCACAAAAAAGTTGTTAACTTTCTGTGTGGGTTTATTATTTAGAATTTATTTTGACTTGAAGGAAAAGGAACTGTATTTTATACAAAAATTAACACATTTTAATTCTTATTTCATAAAACTATAAATATATAAAACCTTAAAAGAAAGACAGTGAACTCTTGAAGAACAAAAATACTGACAAAATTTAAAATGGCTCGCAAAGCACTCAGATATTCTTCCAGCCCTCAGTTTCCTAAAGAGCCCTCAATTCTAGGAACCGTTCCTTTTAGTTTTATACTTCAAATAAGCTTTCTATCAATTTCAATATTATTGTAGTCACCTGTTTTTTCAATAATTGAACTTGTAGAATTTCTAATAATTGCATTTGTAGCAGAATTTCTACCTTTTCACCAACCCAATCAGGATTTGTGGGCCAAAAGGGGCAGTCTTTATTTTGTAGTCTAGTTTGTAATGGTAATTAGTGATGGGATAAATTGGGATATTTTGTAAGATTGGATTTGTAAGATATTGTAGCCATAAGGATTGACAAATAAATCTTGAATTTAAAGTTAATCCAGGAGGAAAACAAATTTGTAACTGTTTCATATCAAGCTGTGGTGACCGTTACAAGATATCTCTATACTCAATTGGCTCTAGAAAAAGTCCACCACACATTTTACATCTTTAAAACATAGAGCAGGATTCTCCGACCCCCCGCCGGGTTGGAGAATCGCCGGGGGTCAGAATGAATCACGCCCCCGCCGTCCTCCGATTTCTCCGTCCCTCCAAAAGTCGGTGAGGCGTGAATCGCGCCGCCTGCCTCGGAGAATGGCGGGGACTGGCGCGACTCAATGGGCCCCGGGGCTGCCCGAATTCTCCGGCCCGCGATGGGCCGAAGTCCCGCTGGTTTTTTGCCGGTCCCGCCGGCGTGGATCAGACTAGGCCCCTTACCGGCGGGACCTGACGGCATGGGTGGGCTCCGGGGTGCTGGGGGGGGGGGCACGGGGCGATCTGGCCCACCGTGATCGGGGCCCACCGATCCGCGGGCGGACCTGTGCCTTGGGGGCACTCTTCCTACGCGTCGGCCGTGTCAGCCTCCGCGATGGCCGCGCGTAGGTGAACCCCCCGCGCATGCGCGGGGATGACGCCAGCAGTCGCTGACGCTCCCGTGCATGCGCGGACTCTCGCCGGCCGGCGGAGTCCCTTTGCCCCCGGCTGGCATGGCACCAAAGGCCTTCCACGCCAGCCGGTCGGGCACAAACCACTCCGGCGCCGGCCTAGCCCCTGAAGGTGAGGAGGATTCCGCACCTTTGGGGAGGCCGACGCCGGAGTGGTTCGATTCCCTGCTTGGGTCACTGTCTGTGCGGAGCGTGCACGTTCTCCCCATGTCTGCGCGTGTTTCCTCCGGTTGCTCGGTTTCCTCCAATAAGTCCTGAAAGATGTGCTTGTTAGGTGAATTGGACCTTCTGAATTGTGTACCTGAACATGCGCCGGAGTGTGGCGACTAGGGGATTTTCACAGTAACTTCATTGAAGCCTACTTGTGACAATAAGTAATTTTTATTTCATTTTCATTCCTCAAAGAACTCCAGTAAGTTGGTGAAACAAGATTTCTCTTTCACAAAACCATGTTGACTCTAGCTGATTTCCTTGAACTTATCCTAATGCCCTGCTGTAACTGCTTATGGCTTCTGTCAATTTGTCTATGCCGATCTTAAGCTAACTGGCCTGTAGTTTCCTGTTTTCTGTCTCCCTCCCTTTTGAACAATGAGTTACATTTGCTAACTTCCAATCTAACAGGACCTTCCTTGAACCTAGGGAGTTTCGGATTAAAACAAATACACCAACTATCACATTAGCCACTGTACCCTATCCAGTACCTCTATATCATTTTCATCATGTAGCTGCATTCAGTACTCTTGATTTAGCCAAGGTTTGACACAAGTTATTTCCCCCGAATTAATGGCCAATTTAGCATGGCCAATCTGCCTACCCTGTACATCTTTGGGTTGCAGGGGTGAGACCATGCAGCCACGTGGATGATGTGTAAATTCCACACAGTGACCCGGGCCGGGATCCACTGCGCCACCATGCTGCTGGTTTGATACACATTTAGCCTAACTTTCCTATTCTTCAATTCTGTTCTTTTAGAAATAAAATCTTGTGCTTGTTTTTTTTAATGTATTTGCTCTCCAAGCCCATTTGTTTCTTTACTTCACTCAGTCTAGCACCTTTGTGTAATAAGTAATCCTTTCCTCCAACCAAAACCTCCTACCAACATATTTATCTGTGTTGAACTTCATTTGCCATTGATTTTCCTCTTCTCCCAAGTTTATTAATATTTCTAAGTTATTACAGTTCTCTCCAGTATTGACTATTCACATCCTACCCTTCCCAATTTGGTGTCATCTGCCAATTTAGTTTGTATTTTTGATTCTAAAAGTACAAATCATCAATGTAAATTCTGAACAGCAGTGATCCCCACATTGATCCTTGTGGAACACCACATCCCACCTTTCGCCACTCTACGCTTTACTCCCACTCTCTGCTTTCTCATGAAGGCAGATAGGCAACAGCTTTCCTTAAACTAAAGGCATCATATGAATTGGCAAGAGGCATCATGTGAACTGGGAGGGAACTTACTAGTTCGTTTGGGAGTGCAAGGCATGTAGGAAAGCATAGCGTGCAGATCCACTGTTCTGTGGGGCAGTTAATGAATTAATGTAGTTGGTTGTGGTGTTCGATGCATTGCTTACTTGCTGAATACACAAATGAAGTGGCAAAGAACAAATGCTGGGAATACAGCCCCCTCAACCACACCCCCTGCCCCCATGCCATTACCACCCCCACCGATCCCCAGCCCTGGATATTCCCCAACACAAGAATAATTGTCGTGGTGACCTTAATGCCCACTGGTAAACCATGCCGGTACTGCCTTGCTGCAGAAGGTCACAAAACATCTTCCTTACCTCCCTGCTGAACCAGAGCCTGCAAAATTCTACTCTGTTGATTATTTAAAGAAAGCTTTTTATGGCCAATTATATTCTGCTGGTGGGTTAACAGCATAAGATTGCCTTGCTCCTTTGTTGGTTTCTCACTTCCCTGGTATCCAGGTCTATCCTATTTATCCTGATTTATATTCCTATAAATCCCGAACATCCTAAAATATGGTGGCCAGCAGAACAATCTTTGAGGAGAAGTTAACTCCTCAAACCAAATGCATAGTAAGTTTCACTAATGAATTGAATTGGTTTAACAACGACGCCTCTATTTTGATTTGATATATGGTTATTACTGGAAAAGCCAATATATTGCCCATTCCTCGATACCCTTTCAGATGAGGGTGGGTTTTCTTGAATCTGATGCAGACCATGTAGAAACGTGCATGAAGATTTCATTTTATTTTGAGTGTGATAAGAAACTTTTATAAATGCAAGTTTGTTCATTCACTCTTTTCTTTCTTCTATGGGATTTAACATTATATTTATCTTTTCTTGCAAATGTGCTTCACAGTGTTTAAGAATATTAGTATTATCTTTAGCTTCCAGACCAGGAGCGATTCTACTCCAGTGGGAGAACTTAGTCTCTCAAAGAGAGAATCCTGCCTGTTATTACATTTCTGTTACTAAATTGTAGAATTGCAATTTTGCCTCTTAGCAGTGATATTTCCTTCAGAGTGTTACAGAAAGGAAAAAACAGACCATTATTGCTTTCAGGCGATATCACAGTGCTTCATACCGAAAAAACTACTTTGAATTGCAGTTATTAAAGTGTATATACTCAACAGCCATTTTTGTTACAAGAAGATCCCAGAAATGGATTGAAGGAGCGCTGTTGAAGTCTTTGCTCTTTGCGTAATTCCACTTTGCATATTATTTTAGTTATGGGTCCAACATGTGCCATTTGACCTAAAATTTCAAAATTATCAAATTTGCTTAAAGATGGGTTTTTAAATTAGAGAAACAACTGACCTTTCAGAAATTTGTACAAATTTTGGTATCAGAAAGCATTCTGCCATTAATTGCATCACTTATAATGTGATGCACTTAATCTTTACACTTAAAATAAAACACCCTGCCTTATTTAATTATTCATTTTATTAGCTTTAAATAAATTGTATGGTTAAGGTACAGTATAATAAATATAAAACATTTGTATGATTAAAAAAGATTAACCAAAGCACAAATTATGGTTGTAAGCTTTAAAAAAAATATTATAAACAGAGTTTACAACGTAAAGACTGGACACAAAAAAAATGGTTTCCCCATCCTACTGAAAACGCACA
Source organism: Scyliorhinus canicula (assembly GCF_902713615.1). Lineage (NCBI taxonomy): Eukaryota > Metazoa > Chordata > Chondrichthyes > Carcharhiniformes > Scyliorhinidae > Scyliorhinus > Scyliorhinus canicula. Next base: position 132,165,794 of record NC_052151.1, on the reverse strand, counting down.
ATGTGCCTTTGTAGCACGAGTGCAAAAGCTTCCTGGTTAATTTAAACAGTTTTAACATTTAAAAATAACACTAATCTACAAATCTACAAAAATAGTAAAGAATCTCTCAAGAAATCTTTAACTTACCTGTGATTCATTGATGATTTCCAAACCGCAGCGTAAGTAAACGGAAGAACAAGGTAAAACGCGGGACACAATGCGGTCTCATTCACAAATTTTAAAACTGTAGTAGTTCACGTGTTCTTACCTTGCGCACGTGGTAGGTCCATCCGGGTGCTGTGGAATCAGGTGATTTTTCCCTTTGTTAATTTCGCCGGTAGTGTCTTTGCCATGATCAAACATGGCAGACGTAAAGTTTTCTGGGACATCATTTAACATCATCAAAAAGGTAATTGCAATTTTTTTTGTTAAAAATGTGGGCTATATTTAATGTTTTATGTTGTAATGTGTGCTGCTAATGTATGTTTATTTTATACTGACAAGACTGACTTGCCAACGGAGTTTAAAAAAATTTTACATAGCTTTTAAATTCGAGATCCAACGTAAATAACTGGGCAATAAAATTTACGAAATTTGCATTTTATTCCAGCACAAAAATGATAGACAACATTTAAAATAAGGAAATTTAATACTTTCCAGAATTAACCATTATTGATAAAATTGTGATAAACAGCAAAATCACTCAAATTCATTAATGAGAATGAATTATACAGCCTTAAGAACAAAGAGAGTTTCCATGTCTCTAAAAAAAATGTGGGGGACACGAATGATTAAGTTATAAATTTGAATAAAATCATCTTCTGTTTTTCTTTGACCCGAGTACATTTGAATACCCAAGTATAATCCTCATAATAAAATTAATTTGGGTGGTGTGTGTGTACATGAATTTAGCATAAAATATGTATGAAATGTGAATACCCTTTAAAACCACTCTTGGCCTCCAAAAAAAAATAACTAGCCGAGGCAGACACAACCTCGATTTAACAGAACATGGGACCTCCTAACAGTGTAGTAATCACTCAGTTTAGATTTTCTATTCAAGTTCTGAAGTGGGGGTTGAGCTCTCCAAACCGAGAATGCTGTAATGAAGCCAAACTGAAGTATATTTGAAATAAAAACTGAATGTAATGATTAATAAAATGCAGCCATTTTATTAAATTTAGTGATCCTTCTATAAAATCTGAATTATCCAAAGGATGATTTTATCGGGCCTTCTGTCATAATGTATGGTAAACACATTTTTCACTAATTTCTTGGCCGTTTTGAAACATGAGACTTGGATGATGGATGAAAAAGTCTCTAATAGCTAAAATAGAACACCCAGCGGAAAGTGTGACCATGTAAAAATAGCTGTATAAAATACCTGATCTGATGATTATACATTTAAACCAAGACATAGTGGTTGCTGCTGTGAGTGTGGAGGAATGTGTCTGGTGTGCAACAGACCAAGATTAGACTTCTGGTGGTGTTTGTGAGCGGGTCGGCCGCATTGAGAGGACCTCCCGCCGGTGGCCACTGTCTACGGTGCTTTTGGGGGTTTCCCCGATTTTTCGCTCCCCCCCGGTGATTGTTGTCGGCCTTTGGGGCCGTCTCGGGCGTCAAGCCGGGCCGGTTTGAGAACCGGCGAGAAACCCCGCGCGAGTGTCGGACGGCTGGAGCTGAGGTGTCGGATTCAGAGCGCACGGTGTTTGGAGCAGCGGCGTTGGAGCCAAACTGAGGATGAGGTGGCAGGTCCGAAGCCAGAGCGCGATGTAGTGAAGATGTTCCACATCGGGTGGCTCCCGCCTAGAATGTGTTTGTTTGAAGAAGTCTGAAGTCTGGTCCCATCTAAAAAAGAAAGGAAAATTTTTTAAAGTAAGTTTTTTAAAAAAAAAAATTTTTTTTTTTTTTGAAGGAAGAATTTTTTTAAAAGCTTGAAGAGAGAAAGTAAAAAAAAAAGAAACATAATAAGTCGTTAAAGGATGAGAAAAGTAGCGTCAAAGGGAGGAAACACTGGCTCGCCATTGAATGAGAGGACCAGCAAAAGCGATGACAAGATGGCGGATGTCAGACCACATGGTGGGGCCGCACTGCTTACGGTGGAAAAGATGACCGAGGTGATGGCTGGAGCTGGAAAAGCAGTTTGCGAGGCACATGGAGGCTTTGAGGAAAGAGATGGCGGTTGCATTGAAGTCACTGGTGGAGGAGGCAATTGCCCTGGTGAGGGTAGCTGTGGCAAAGACATTGGCCGAGGTGAGAGAGCAGGGCGAGAAGATGAAAGAAGGGAGGAGGCCGTGCTGCAGCACAGTGACCAGTTCATCTCGATGGGGGACGATCAGTGGAGGGTGGTGGAGGTCAATAGAGGACTCCGAGCAAAGCTTGAGGACTTGGAGAACCACTCGAGGCGGCACAATCTGAGAATTGTGGGCTTGCCCGAAGGTACAGAGGGCTCAAGGCCAACAGAGTACTTTGCTAAGATGCTGGCGGAGTTGATGGGGGAGGCTGAGAACCCGTCCCGGTATGAGCTGGACCGAGCTCATCGGTCATTAAGGCCGAAGCCCAAAGTAAATGAGCTGCCAAGAGCCGCAATTATCTGTTTCAATAAATACCGCATGAAGGAGAAGGTGTTAAGCTGGGCTAAGCAGAAGCACGAGGTGCAGTGGGATGATGCTAGAGTTTGGATTTACCAGGATTTGACGGTGGAGTTGGCAAAGAGATGAGCGGCGTTCAGCCGAGTGAAGGTCGCACCATACAACAAATGGGTCCCATTTGGTATGGTATACCCGGCGAAGCTGAGGACAGACATGAGGACAGACATGAGGAGCAGAGCTGGCAGAGAGACTGTGGACTGTGATTGGGGAGCTGGAAAATGTGTAAATGCTTTAACTTTCTTTTCATTGACGTGTATTTTAATTTACTTCACATTGTTACAGAGTTCAAGTTATTGTTTGGGTTGATTGGCATTCTTTGTTGCGACGATTATATCTCATTTTAGTGAATTGTATGGGTTGGATTGCTGTTTTTTTTTCTTTGGGACTGGGTGGGAAGGAACGGTATACTTTGGCGGGGGGAGCCACCCGCGCTAGCTAACTAAAGTCGGCTAGTGAACGGAGGTGAGGTGAGAGGAGGGCTGCGGACATTGGAGCCTGGTTAGCAGGTTTCGATGGGCCTACGAGGCGAGCAAGGGGGGGGGGGGGGGGCGGAAGGGATCAATACTGGGAGATGTTTAGAGGAAATGTAGGGTGGAATTCTGGGGAGGGGGGAGGGGTTTGATGTTAATAATGGATAGGGGCAGGTCAGGCTCATGGGGCCCGGTGGTATGATGATGGTGGATAAGAAGGGTGGGGGGTGTGAGAGACCTCCAGTGAGGATAGTCACGTGGAACGTGAGGGGTTTAGGAGGTCCAGTCAAGAGGTCAAGGGTGCTTGTGCATCTTAAAAGTTTGAAAGCCGTGTAGCAATGCTGCGGGAGACTCACCTGAGGGTGAAGGATCAGGTGAGACTTAAAAAGGGCTGGGTTAGTCAGGTGTTTCACTCTGGATTTGACAGAAGGGCTCGAGGGGTAGCAGTAATGGTCAGCAAAAGAGTACAGTTTCAGATGGAGAATGTGGTTGCAGATCAGGGGGGTTGATATGTGATTGTGACAGGCGCGCTGGAGGCGAGGTTAGTTGCGCTGGTAAGTGTATATGGTCCCAATTGGGATGATGTGAGATTCGCGAAGAAGGTGTTTGGGGCCATCCCCGACTTGGACACACACGAACTGACAGTGAGGGGGGGACTGGAACTTGGTGCAGGAGCCAAGGTTGGACAGGTCACAGCCGCGCTCGAAGGCGTTGGCTGGGCTAATGGTGGAAATGGGAGGGGTGGACCCTTGGAGGTTTCTGCACCCGATGGTGTGGGAGTACTCGTTTTACTCGGCAGTCCATAAGGTATACCCGTGGATCAACTTTTTCGTGGTGGGGAAGGCTTTGCTGGCTGGGGTTAAGGGGTTGAAATACTCAGCAATTGCAGTATCAGATCATGCTCCGCATTGGGTGGATATGGTACTGGAGAAGGGGATAGCACACAGGCCGGGGTGGAAATTTGATGTGGGACTGTTGGGGGACCGAGGGTACTGTGTCAAAATTGAAAAAGTAATTGAGGAATAAGTAGGTTTCAACTGTACGGGTGAGGTGTCGAAGGCAGTTGTCTGGGAGGCTCTAAAGGCAGTAGTGAGGGGTGAGGTGATTTCGTCTAAGGCCAGGGTGGACAAAGAGGAGATGTTGGAGCAGCAGAGGGCAATAGATGAGATGTTGGAGGTAGATAGGAGTTATGCAGAAGATGGGGACCCAGCGAAGGAAGGAACTACAGGCGAGCTTTGACCGACTATCTACCAGGAAGGCAGTGCGCCAACTGAGGCGAGTAAGAGATGCAGTTTACGAGCATGGAGATAAGGCAGATAAGGTAAGTTAGCAGGTCAGCTTCGGAGGGAGGCAGCCGTAAGAGAAATTGTTCGGGTGAGGGACAGGGCAGGGAAGTTGGTGGTGGCTCCGGATCTGATTAACAAGGTCTTTGAGGAATTCTATGAGAGGTTGTACAGGTCAGAGCCACCTGGGGGAAACTGGGAGATGCAGGAATTTCTAGATGGGCTGGAGTACCCGAGGTTAGGGGAGGGGGACAGGGCTACATTAGAGGGAGCGATAGTCGAACAGGAGATAAAAGATGCGATTGGGAAGATGCAGTCGGGGAAGGTGGCAGGGCCGGATGGGTTTCCGGTGGAATATTATAAAAAATTCAAGGATAAGCTGGCACCCCTGATGGTGGGGGATGTTTGAGGAGGCGAAAGGGAAGGGGATGTTGCCACAAATTTTGGGACAGGCATCAATTTCCCTGTTGTTTAAAAAAGATATGGATCCGACGGAGTGTGGGTCATCTAGGCCCATATCACTTTTAAACGTGGACGCAAAAGTATTGGTGAGGGTACTGGCGGGTAGGCTGGAGGAGTGTCTCCTGAAGGTGATAAGTGAAGATCAGACGGGGTTCCTGAGAGGGAGGCAGCTCTTTTCAAACGTTAGAAGGGTATTGAACGTGGTAATGGCACCGGCGGAGGAGAAGGAAACAGAGGTGGTTGTGGCTTTGGACTCTGAGAAAGTGTTTGACCAGGTAGAATCGGGGTACTTGATGGCAGTTCTGGAGCGGTTTGGGATTGGACCAAGACTTGTGGACTGGGTAAAGCTACTATTTAAGGAGCCGAGGGTGTGTGTCCACACAAATAACATCACCTCACGATACTTTTCTGTCCACCGTGGGACTAGGCAGGGATGTCCTATGTCCCCCCTGCTGTTTGCAGTCGCGATTGAGCCGTTGGCCATCGCATTAAGAAGTTCCGGGGTATGGAAAGGGATAATGCGGGGGGGGGGAGGGGGGAGGGGGGGGGGGGGGGGGAAGAGCATAGGGTGACCTTATATGCCAATGACTTGCTGTTATACGTGTCGGAACCGAATGTGTCAATAGGGGGAATATTGGAGCAGCTTCGGTTGTTTGGTCTTTCTCGGGTACAGACTAAATCTAGACAAGAGTGAGTATTTTGTGGTGTCTCGGCAGGGGTGGGGGGGGGCTGCCATTCCGTAGGGCAGGGACTCACTTTAGATACCAGGGGGTGCAGGTTGCCTCGGAGTTGTGGGGGGGGGGGGCTCTGCAGGTACGACATTTCTAGTTTGGTAGGGGGGTGGTGAAAGCTGATCTGGCAAGGTGCGATAGTCTCCCTCTATCACTGGTGGGTCGGGTACAGATGGTTAAAATTAACAAGTTGCCGTGATTTCTGCTTATTTTCCAATGCCTGCCGATTTTCCTGCCAAAGGCATTTTTCAGAGACATTGAAGGAATAATTACCCCATTCATATGGGGAGGGAAGGTGGCCGGAGTTAGAAAGGTGCTACAACAGAGGGGAAGGCAGGCAGGGTGCTTGGGTCTTCCAAACCTGATGTATTATTACTAGGTGGCGAATGTGAAGAAGGAGCGGAGCTGGGTCAGAGGGGTTGATTTCCAGTGGGTCAGAATGGAGGAGAGTTTATGCAGGGGTCGGGATTGAAGGCATTAGCAACAGCGCCGCTCCCGATGGCCCTGGGGAAATACTCAGGGAGTCCGGTAATAATAGCTTCATTGAGAATTTGGAGGCAGTTTCGACAGCACTTCGGGTTGGGGCAGGGTGAAGGGAAATGCCGATTCGGGGGAACCACAGATTTGATACAGGGAAGTGGGATGGAAATTTTCGGAAATGGGAGGAGAAGGGGATTAAGACACTAAAAGATTTGTTTCTTGGGGGTCGGTTTGCAGGATTGAAGGAGCTGGAAGCGAAGTATGGGTTGGAGCAGGGGGAAATGTTTAGATACATATAGGTTTAAGATTTTGCCAGAAAGGAGATACAGAGCTTCCCGGTGGAGCCGGTCTCCACATTGCTGGAGGAGGTGCTGACGACAGGGGGACTGAAGAAGGGGTAGTGTCGGCGGTTTAAGGAGCTATTTTGGAAGAGGAGAAGGCGCCACTGGAAGGGATCAAAGCAAAGTGGGAGGAAGATTTGGGAGGGGGTATGGAGGACGGGTTCTGGTGTGAAGTGCGCCGGAAAGTGAATGCCTCCACCTCGTGCGCGGGTTTGGGGCTGATGCAGCTGAAAGTGGTATATAGAGCGCACCTCACGAGGGCGAGGATGAGCCGATTCTTTGAAGGGGTAGGAAATGTGAGTGAACGTTGCCCGGGGAGGGGGGGGGTGCGTGCAAATCACGTTCATATGTTTTGGCCCTGTCCAAAGCTGGAGGATTACTGGAAGGAGGTTTTTAGGGTAATTTCTAAAGTCGTGCCCATGAAACTGGACCCGGGCCCTCGGGAGGCCATATTCGGGGTGTCGGACCAACCGGGGTTGGAAATAGGTGCGGAGGCGGATGTTGTCGCCTTTGCCTCGTTGATCGCCCAAAGGAGGATCCTGATGGGATAGAGAGCAACCTCTCCACCCTGTGCCCTGGCATGGCGGGGGGACCTGTTGGAATTCTTGACTCTTGAGAAGGTTAAGTTTGAACTGAGGGGAAGGATGGAGGGGTTCTACAATTCATGAGCATTATTCATTATGCACTTTTTCAAGAACTGGATAACATTGAATAGTAGTTGGGGTGGGTGGGTGGGAGGGTTGGGGGAGGGGGGCTGTGTGTGTTAATGGTGACTATGGGTAATCCCTGATTCCCTTTTGTCATTTGTTTATGTGAACATGCAGGCTAATATTTGGGGTTTGGTAGGAGGATGAGATCGTTGTTATTGATATGGGGATTTCGTTACTGATTATTGTTTATTGTTGGTGGGTGTAAATTTGGGAGAAAATGTGAAAAAGGAGAATAAAAATATTTTTTTTAAAAATCAGACCAAGATTGTTATTCTGGAATTTGGGAGTCAAGGGATATTAATGCACTACTTTCGCAAAAGAAAAATAAGTGAAGTAGAATTTATGATGCAGTAAAATGCACATAGTTTAATAAAGATCAAGCTTAATGATAAATAGGTTTATGTTCAGTCCATTGTTACATAAATCAAAGATTTTTATTATCATCCTGCCATAATCTGTTTTCTGTTTTTACTAAAGTTTGTTCAGCACATTTTTCCAAGATTATTGTAGCTATTAATATATCATTTTACCTTTTAGGATATTGTGGCAGATGATAATTGAATATCGGGCTAGATTCTGCGTTCGGGAGACTATGTTCTGCCACCAGAGCTGAATTGCTTCTGTTTCACGTAGGCGCTGGAAGTGGTGTCCAGAGCAATTCAGTATCCCTTGCCATGCAAGTTTAAGCATGGAGGGGAACGCAAAAGATTGCATTGCAAATCCCGCTGTCGGCAGTCTCCACCGCATTGGGAATTCTGCTGCGGGTGGTGGAGAAACTAACCCATTGTTTGTTCTCAGCGAAATCTTCTGGAAAAATATTTTTATTAAATATTTTATATATATATATATAATTTAAGCATGTACCAAGCAAAGTGAGATACAGGGGCTGGTTAGCTCACTGGGCTACATCGCTGGCTTTTAAAGCAGACCAAGCAGGCCAGCAGCACGCTTCAATTCCCGTACCAACCTCCCCGGACAGGCGCCGGAATGTGGCGACTAGGGGCTTTTCACAGTAACTTCATTGAAGCCTACTCGTGACAATAAGCGATTTTCATTTTTCATTTCATTTGCACTGGCAGTTACCAGACACAAATGTTCCCTTCCAGTCGGGGAACACTTCAGCAGTCGAGGGCATTCAGCCTCTGATCTTCGGGTAAGCGTTCTCCAAGGTGGCCTTCAGGATGCACAACAACACAGAATCATTAAGCAGAAACTCATAGCCAAGTTCCGCACACATGAATACGGCCTTGGATTCATGTCGCATTACATTCACACACGCACACACCCCCCACCACACCATGTCTGGCCTGGGCTTGCGAAATCCTACCAACTGTCCTGGCTTGAGACAATTCACATGTCTTTAACCTGTGATTATCCCTCTCTCCAGTCATAACGTCTGGACCTGTCAAGATTTAAATACCTGAAAAGATTCACATTCAAAGTATCATCTTGCATCATTGACTGTCTGTATATGTGTTTGTGTTTCACCTGATGAAAGAGCTACGCTCCGAAAGCTAGGGATTCCAAACAAACCTGTTGGACATTAACCTAATGTTGTAAGACTTCTTACTGTACCTACCGTAGTCCAACGCTGGCATCTCCACATCTTAGATTTATAATAGTTTTACTGCCAGTTGTTTTTGATTAACTTTTAAACATATTAATGAAAGCTATTATTCTTGTTATAGATCCCTTGTTTATAACCATGACAAAAACACATGTAATTGTGGCCTCTAAAGAAGCTTTCTATACCTGGCAATATCGTGTAGCCAAGAAACTCACTGCAATGGAAATCAACCAGGTGGCACGAACAAGGAAGGAGGGGCGGGAGAGGTCAGTATTATCAATTGTTAGAGATATAACAAAGTTCTAACCGGTTTGACAGAGGGATGGGCCACCGTGTGGCTGAGATACAGCAACAACCACGGTTCCCTTTTTTTGCCTTCTGACCTGTGCCCCTGCATGTATAATAGAGTTTGATTAAGTGCAGGATTGGGTTTGGCTGTGAATTCCCCCTGTGATTAAATTCTCTGCTGGCATTCACGACAAACCAAATGCATGAAAAAGAATCCTTTTGAGGGTTGATGACTCCTGTGCAACTGTAGTCCAGCATTAGGATCAGGATTAAGCCATTCGACCCCCCCCCCAAGCTTGCTCTACCCTTCAATTAGATCATGGCTGATCTTCTACATCAATGCCATTTTCCTGCACCATTCCCATATCCCTTGATGTCTTTACTATTTAGAAATTTAGCAATCTGTATTTTCGTCATACTGAATAACTGAGCCTCCACAGCCTTCCGGGGTCGAGAATTCCAAGTGAAGAAATTCTTTCTCATCTCAGCCCTCAATGGATTACTTCTTATTCTGAGACCATGTCTCCTGGTTCTAGAACCCCCAACCAGGGGATAACTGCTTCATCCATCTACTTTTTCAAGCGCTGTAAGAATTTTGTATGTTTCAATTAGATTGCCTCTCGTTCTCTAAACTCTTGAGAGTACAGGCCATGTTTCCACATAGGACAATCCTGTTGTCCCAGGAATCAGTCTGGTCAATCTTTATTGCACTCCCAAGACTATCCTTCAGTAGGTAAGGGGACCAAACTGTATACAATACTTCCAGGTGCGATCTACAATTGCAGCAAAACATCTTTATTTCTCTACTCAAATCCTCTTGAAATAAAGGCCAATGCACCATTTGCCGTGCTGAACCTGCATGTTAACTTTCAGTAACTCATTAATAAGGACATATAGGTCCCTTGGACACCAACACTATCCAATCTCTCACCATTTAAAAAATACCCTGCAGTTCTGTTTTTCCAACAAGTGTGGATTACTTCATATTTTTCCACATTGTATTCTGCCTGTCATGTTCTTACCTACTCACTGTCTAAGTCCCTTTGAAGTCTCTTTGCATCCTCCTCATGTTTCACATTCCTACCTAGATTTTTGTCATTAGCAGAGGAGCATTTCTGTTTTTAAAATGAAATTAAGAATCAGCTCTGATCTTATGGTTAAATTCACTTTAATGGTGAGTGCAAAATGCTTTCGGGTCAGCGAATTATGATCCTACTGAACAGATTGTCTATAATGATTGTTGTCTCCTTTAGATAGAGCAATGAAGTTGTCTTCAAAGTGAGCTTTCAAAGCCACTTGGCAGAGATGTGTAAGATTATTTGATGCAAGATGTTCTCTTGGCAATTTTTCAGTGTGTTTTCCGTTTCTTCACTTGGTGTATTAATTTCTGCTTCTTATAAGTGTCTTTATTCTAATTCAAATTCTGCTGACAGTGTGATACCCATCACACCTATACTCCTCCTTCAGCCATGAAATGCAGAGAATTGAATTCTGTATTTGGATATTAAATTTCAGTTAAATAATACATTTATTGGTCTCTTAGAACATAGAACGTACAGTGCAGAAGGAGGCCATTCGGCCTATCGGGTCTGCACCAACCCACTTAAGCCCTCACTTCCACCCTATCCCCATAACCCAATAACCCATCCTAACCTTTTTGCACACTAAGGGCAATTTATCATGGCCAATCCACCTAACCTGCATGTCTTTGGACTGTGGGAGGAAACCGGAGCACCCGGAGGAAACCCACGCAGACGCGGGGAGAATGTGCAGACTCGGCACAGACAGTGACCCAGCGGGGAATCGAACCTGGGACCCTGGTGCTGTAAAGCCACAGTGCTAGCCACTTGTGCTGCCCTTGTGCTACCGTGCTGCCCTCTTGTAAAATTTAATTTGATAAATGCATTTAGGTTGATATCTTATTTTAGTAGCTCAATGGAGAAGTAAGAGCAATAATTGGATATGACGGAAACATTCATTTATTAATCCCATTTGATTAAAAAAATTTTTTAGAGTACCCAATTCTTTTTTTCCCATTATGGGACAATTTAGCGTGGCTAATCCACCTACCCCCACATCTTTGGGTGGTGGGGGGTGAGACCAACGTAGACACTGGGAGAATTGTCAAACTCCACACGGACAGTGACCCAGGGCCAGGATCGAACCTGGGTCTTCAGCACAATGAGGCAGCAGGGCTAACTACTGCGCCACCGTGCCGCTAATCCCATTTGAATTTAATTGTAATGTAATGACTGATTAATGGAGAAGTATTTTTTAGTATTTGCATCCTGCATACTTTGGTATTCTTTAATATTTTACCAAATGGTGGTGAGAATATTTTAATGTGTGGGTTTTTAATTTATTAGACAAAATTGCCTTCTAACAATGAAATTTGATTTTTCTCTTTCCTACTGGCAGAATTTATCACGTTGATGATGAATCATCTGTTGGAGGAGACGGGACACTAGATTTCAGCAAAGCCTTTTCGGTAAGTGTTTCTTTTGTTTTTGATAAAACAATTATGTAGGTTTGTACTGCTGATTTGTTTCGGGAGATGGATAAATCCTGCAAAACTCTTTGCAAACCTGCTGCTTATGTGACCGCTGCCATTTTTATTTTCTAATATTTTGCCTGTCTTTGAGAGGGGACTTCATTATCATATTTAAATCAGACTCCTGCAATACAATTGGAAACCTGATTTAAATTTAGTGCTGGAAAACCTGACCATAAATTGGAAGTGAGAGATGCCAGATGTAGTAGGCCATTACTTTTTATAGCACTCCTTGTGGGTTGGGAGAACTAGGAGTTCTTACCCTTGCTACTCAAGGAAACGTTTGACCTCCCTTCAACCATTGTGATCTGTCCTCACCATCACATTCAGTGATTTCTCGCTTCCCCTCCATTCTGTAGTTAATCTATGGCCATTTGCACAGCAATATAAATGCTAATTCAGAACATTTATCGTGAAAGATATTCATGAGCTAGGGCATCGTGCAAGGTGGTTTGTGCTGCAGAAATCCCTCTGGCGTTTGGATAAAGCCTTTGACCTATCCCTCTTCTTTCAACTCCATCTATCTATGCTTCAAGATCCAGAATCTCAGGAATTCATAAGGAATTAAATTAGGTGATTCCCTCTGGTTCAAATGCTTGTTATGTCTGCCTTCTTCTACAAGGACATAGAAAAATTTATATATGTTACAGTAGGGGATTTATATTTTCAAAGTGCACCAGCAGCCACTTTTGTAAGCAGCCTTCAGCATTTTGTGTTGGTAGAATATTTAGGGTGTGAAATTAATTTACTTCAATTTTTGGGCGTGGGACTGTGAATCATGAATCCTTCTTCAGATAAAAAGGTGAGGAAGAGAGCATAACAGAGGGAGAGAGCAAAACTGAGGAATAAGCATTCTCATTTGAACTAACACTCCGACACCAACCCAGATACTGGTACTGTGCGAACATTAGAGGCTAGTTTAGAGTCGGGATCTTCACATTGTGAGTCATTGGGCATAAGTAAGCTGTAGCCAAGACAGGGAATTGGCCAGCTTGTGTTCAAATCCATGAGAAGGTAAGGTAAAAGATGAGCTTTTCTGCAGGGGATTTGGATGAGGACTGAAGAAAAATACTGATGATGATGTACGTCAAGGTAATAATCTTTATTATTGTCACAAGTAGGCTGACATTAACACTGCAGTGAAGTTCGTGTGGAAATCCCCCAGTTGTCACACTACAGAGCCTGTACAAGTACACTGAGGGAGAATTCAGAATGTCCAATTCACCTAACAGCATACTTGGTGCATTGACAGGCCAACCAAATAGCCTGAAGTTACTGGCTGCTTGAGGACATCCTGCAAAGCCATCTGCACCGTCCCCCAATGAAAGTCAGGAGCGTTTCATCAGTCATGCTACAGCTATTGGGTTAGTACTATGCAGTACAACCAGGCTAGGTCTGGGCACTTACAAAACAGGTAGTAAGGAGGATTCACAAGAGCGTTTTTTTTGTTTTGTATTGTTAGATAAGGTTGTTGAGTGGAGGTTTTTGCTGTTGACCTGTGAGCGATGTTGATCAAGAGGACTTGCCATGGGGTACTTGAAATTACTGTATCATTAGGGAGTTGTGGGCTTTGGGAAGTTCCCTCTCACTGAAGAAAACTGTCACAATGTGGTCCCTTTTGCTCTGTCCAGTTACATGTGGTGAATGTTATCTCTTCCTCCTCCGATTTCTATTTATCCTTCCATGGTGGCCTTTAGATCCCTATTAGTAGCTGTTGGGCCTTAATAACCAAGTCACATTGCTGGTGCCGGTTGCTGCTGCCTGCAAGGATGTGTGGAAGAAAGGGCGCTGGTGACCATCACAGTCACTGGGAGGGCCTTGTCCTGTTTGAGACTTCAGGTTACCGTGAAGGAGGTAGAGCAGCTTTTTTAAGGAGCATAGTCTCCCGTGGGGCACTACTCTGGCTCACTGCAGTGTAGAAGTGGTGCTCCCGAAAAACCCTTTTGGCTTCTTAACGAAAGCCCTCCTCCTTGCGCCTCGCAGAGATTTCTGATTCCATCTCTTCTGCTCAATTGGCATTGCAAATACAGCCTCCATCCATACATAGAATCATAGAATCTCATATATGAAAGGAAATTTTATTTTCTGCCTTTGGTCAGTAAAAGCCTCCAAATTACCCTGGCACTCAACATGATGTTTCCACCAATTTTGCATGCGCACAAGTAAGCGTTGCTGGCCTTGTTCACAAACCAGCTGTCTAGCCCACTGAGCTAAGCCAGCCCTGAGAACATACATTTATACAATGAGACACTTAACCAATGATTAGGTTACACAAGTAGTCTATAAAATGACTGATTTGGTGATTTACACAGGTCATTCTTTATAAAATGTAGTGTGCGATTTGAGATATGAAATTGATTGTATGTAGTTGAATTTAATGCATATTTAATTTTGAATCGGGCTAGATGAAGTTCAGATTTCATTTTACAATCATGTTTTTCTTCCTTTAGACAACAAAGGATGCGATCTGCTGCATCACTGCATCTGATAAAATATTGATTGTGGTAAATCCATTTATTCATTTAACGTAAAAGTACTGATTAATATAAGATGGTTTAAATTAATATTTTACTTTGAAAGGTTTATTAATATATTTGCATGGATTTCAGTATGGACTAACTTCATCACTCTAGATGATGCCTTTACATTCAGATGGCTGATTCCTGTTTTCCAGGAGCTAACCAACCTACTGAAGCTCCCAATATGATAGGTAGGAAACACACACATTTCTGGCCCGCGTTATGCAGCCCAGCAAAAGGGAAAGCTGGCAACAGGAACACATACTGGCAACAGTAAGAGTGAAGAATAAGTCAAGTAAATTAGGGTCCTGCACTTTTTAAAGGACCCATCACAGATTTTGGATTACTCCAGTGCTTAAATTGCCACCTGCTGAGCTCACACAGCACAATGTGGTACTAATTGGCAGGAGGCTTACTTGAATAGTAAGTCAGCATGTTCTACTGGTGCTACTTTGTTAGATGTAACAGTCTTTCACCAGCACTCTGGCAGCTTGCAACATTTCAGTTGTTCTGACTCTGTTTTAATGGTGTTCCATGGGATTTGGTTAGCACTGCTACCTCACAACGCCAAGGACCTGGGTTCAATTCCAGCCTTGGGTGACTGTCTTGTGTGGAGTTTGCATTTTCCCTCCGTGTCTGTGTGGGTTTCCACAGGGTGCTGCGGTTTCTTCCTACAGGCTAAGGATGTGCAGGTTAGGTGCATTGGCCCTGCTAAATTGCCCGTTAGGCTTGTCTTCATTCTTTGAAAAATGAAGCAACCTTCATAAAACCACCTAGTCATCCCTTCAGACTTTGCACATGATTCACAATTTTATTCTGTTTATTGCATTCTGAAGTCTTGCACTATTCCGGGGGAGGAATTCCAATGTGAGTTGAGATCATTGTCATGTTTTCGGATCTTTTACAATTCTTCCACAGAAATTGCCTGGTGCATGTTCCAAGTTATTTTCATAAAGAGTAGCATGAAACTAGGTGACTAAATAAAATGTTATGGCTTAAATTTAACTCAATGAAGAAACAATTTATCAGCCTGACTTGGCAGATAATAAACACCTCAACCCCACTGTGTTCCGAACTGCCTGGTACCTTTTTGGCTGCAAATAGGGGAAGATTAGTAAGAGGCAGTGATAACTCCAGGCAGTGAAGTCCAGAGAGTTGGAAAACAGGAGGGAAATTTGAAATTATTTTTTAAATTAAGCAAGATTAGCTGTTGATGTGGGGAACTGAAGCTTGCTCATTGTGAAAGCAAGTTGTGTTGATTGAATTCAGTAAAACATAACAAGACTAGTGAGCTGTACGTTCAAAAAAGAAAGACTTGCATTTATGCAGCACCTTTCACGATCACCAGATATCCCAAAGTGCTTTACAACAGTTAAGTACTTTTGAAGCGTTGTTACTGTTGTAATATAGGGAAGGTGACGGTTACAGAGTGCTAACCTACATGTTTATGCTCAAGACCTAGACTGGGTTGCAACTTCTGACTCTTAAGTGAAAGTGCTGCCACTTGGTATGGAATAACATTTTAATGATTCATATGCGGTTTTATCTTAAATGTTTTATCAGTCTGCTTTTAAAAAGATGGAAGAAAGGCATGTGCAAAAGCAAAAATATCCAGTTCCGTTGGGGAATATTTTTGTTACATACCTGACTTGTGCTATATTATAGCTGGATATCAGGCAATACAAGTACAGGCCTAAGCATGAGATGCTTGGACCGCTTATTGGAGTGATTACTTATGCTGTACCCAAGAGAATATCTGAGACAATACCCTGAACAATATCAGACAAGGTCCTGAACTTATCCGCTAACACTGGTTGGTTGTTCTATCAAAAATACATCAAAAAATCAAAAGCAATGAGATGGTAATTTCCATGTGGCTTTTGCTCATTTCCATCCCCAAAACATTGATCCGAATTTTCCACTGTCTTAGCTCATTTGCTGCTGAAACCATCAATCATGCCTTTGTTATCTTGACCCTCAACTATTCTGACACACTCCTGGCTGACCTCCCACATTCTGAGCTCCGTAAACTTGTAGCCATCCAAAATTCAGCTGCATCTGTCTTAACTCACTGCAAATCCTGTTTCCTTATCACACCTGTGCTCGCTGACCTACATTGGCATCTGGTCAAACAATGCCTTGCATTAAAATTCTCATCCTCGTTTTCATATCCCCTCATTGCCTTACTCCTCCCAAATGTGTAAATTCTCCATCCCCACATTCCTCTAATTCTAGCTGATTATAATTGCTCCACGATGCTTTCATTTGTCTTGGCCTCAAACTGTAATACCCTCCCACAGCTCTCTAACTCTCATCTCCCTCTCCTCCTCAAGACACTTCAGAAAACTCACCTCTTTGGCCAATGTTTTGGTCTTCTGAACTGATTCCTTATGTGGTTCGGTGTCATACCTTGCTTTATAATGCTGCTGTGAAGTACCTTGGGACATTACGTTTCGTTAAAGGCGCTATATATGAATATACGTTGTAGTAAGTTGAGCACAGTGTAGCTTAGTCCAACTCCAGCAAT
Organism: Scyliorhinus canicula; assembly: GCF_902713615.1. Classification (NCBI taxonomy): domain Eukaryota; kingdom Metazoa; phylum Chordata; class Chondrichthyes; order Carcharhiniformes; family Scyliorhinidae; genus Scyliorhinus; species Scyliorhinus canicula. The sequence goes on along the minus strand of NC_052151.1, from coordinate 132,149,235 downwards.
GTGTGAAGGATGCTTCATGTATGAAGACCAATGTAGATCCGCCACAAGTCAGGGAATCTGTCTCCATTATTTTAAATTGTAGAAATAAGTCAGCAACCTTCAGTTCTCCAGCTTTTGTGGTTAAGTGGTGGGTGGGGAATGGCTGGTGCAAGGGTTTGTTTATGACTGAATTAATAATGCCAAAGCTGTTCATAAATAAGAACATTGGAAAGTAAAAGGTATTGAAACATTTTTGACTAACTGTGTGAAAAAATAGTTATTTAACTTGTATTTTCCAGGGACGCGAATCAGGGAAAATTCAGAAATATAGTTTACCAAATGTTAGTCTACTGCAGAAGTATCTGTTCAATTACAGAAGTTATCAGCTATCACTGAACTGTAATTCCAGGTGAGTTATTTTCGTAAAGTAACAAATCATAAAATTCTGTTTTTTTTAATATCCTTTTCTGTAACTAGACACTCATCATGTCCAAATTAGTTGTACATTTCTATATGTAAGGCTGCCACAACGAGAAGTGCAACTAATTTAATTCCAAATGACAGAAAGGGTAAACAGGCTGGGTCTCTTTTCTCTTTTTTTTATTCATCTGTGGTTGTAGGCATTGCTGACAAGGACAAAAGTTAATTCACATCCCTATTTGCCCTTGAGAAAGCGATGGTGGGCCACCTTCTTGAACCATTGCAGTCCACGTGGTGTAGGTACACCCACAGTGTTAGTAGGGAAGAGTTGCAACATTGTGAGTCCGTGACAGTGAAGGAACAGTAATGATTGGAACCTGGAGGGGGAACCAGTGGTGGTGGTGATATGTGCCCTTGTTCTAGGTTGTTGAAGTTGTGTATTTGAAATGTGCTACTGAAAGAACTTTGGCAAGTTGTTGCAGTGTATCTTTGTAAATGGCACACACTGCTAGTGTGAGGGAGTGAACAAAAGGACAAAGAACAAGGAAAAGTACAGCACAGGAACAGGCCTTTCGGCCCTCCAAGCCCGTGCCGACCATGCTGCCCGTCTAAACTAAAATCTTCTGCATTTCCGGGGTCCGTATCTCTCTATTCCCATCCTATTCATGTATTTTTCAAGATGCCCCTTAAGCGTCACTGTCATCCCTACTTCCACCACCTTCTCCGGCAGCGAGTTCCAGGCACCCACTACCCTCTGTGTAAAAAAAACTTGCCTCATACATCTCTAAACCTTGCCCCTCGCACCTTAAACGTATGCCCCCTAGTAATTGACCCCTCTACCCTGAGAAAAAGCCTCTGACTATCCACTCTGTCTATGCCCCTCATAATTTTGTAGACCTCTATCAGGTTGTCCCTCACCCTCTGTCGTTCCAGTGAGAACAAACCGAGTTTATTCAACCTCTCCTCATAGCTAATGCCCTCCATACCAGGCAACAGCCTGGTAAATCTCTTCTGCACCCTCTCTAAAGCCTCCACATCCTTTTGGTAGTGTGGCAACCAGAATTGAACACTATACTCTCAAGTGTGGCCAAACTAAGGTTCTGTACAGCTGCAACATGACTTGCCAATTTTTATATTCAATGCCCCGGCCAATGAAGGCAAGCATGCCGTATGCCTTCTTGACTACCTTCTCCACCTGTGTTGCCCCTTTCAGTGACCTGTGGACCTGTACACCTACGTCTCTCTGACTGTCAATACTCTTGAGGGTTCTACCATTCACTATATATTCCCTACCTGCATTAGACCTTCCAAAATGCATTACCTCGCATTTGTCCGGATTAAACTCCATCTGCAACTCTCCGCCCAAGTCTCCAAACGATCAAAATCCTGCTGTATCCTCTGACAGTCCTCACCGCTATCCGCAATTCCACCAAACTTTGTGTCGTCTGCAAACTTACTAATCAGACCAGTTACATTTTCGTCCAAATTATTTATATATACTACGAACAGCAAAGGTCCCTGCTGATCCCTACGGAACACCACTAGTCACAACCGTCCAATCAGAAAAGCACCATTCCATTGCTACTCTCAGCCTTCTATGACCTAGCCAGTTCTGTATCCATCTTGCCAGCTCACCTCTGATCCCATGTGACTTCACCTTTTGTACCAGTCTGCCATAAGGGACCTTGTCAAAGGCCTTACTGAAGTCCATATAGACAAGATCCATTGCCCTACCTGCATCAATCATCTTTGTGACCTCCTCGAAAAACTCTGTCAAGTTAGTGAGACACGACCTCCCCTTCACAAACCATGCTGCCTCTCGCTAATACGTCCATTTACTTCCAAATTGGAGAGAGATCCGTCTCGAAGAATTCTCTCCAGTAATTTCCCTACCACTGATGTAAGGCTCCACCGGCCTGTAGTTCCCTGGATTATCCTTGCTACCCTTCTTAACCACAAGGAACAACATTGGCTATTCTCCAGTCCTCTGGGACATCACCTGAAGACAGTGAGGATCCAAAGATTTCTGTCAAGGCCTCAGCAATTTCCTCTCTAGCCTCTTCAGTATTCTAGGTAGATCCATCAGCCCTGGGGACTTATCTACCTTAATATTTTTCAAGACGCCCAACACCTCATCTTTTTGGACTCTCAATGTGACCCAGGCTATCTACACACCCTTCTCCAGACCAACAATCACCCAATCCCTCTCTTGGTGAATACTGATGCAAAGTATCATTTAGTACCTCGCCCATTTCCTCTGGCTCCACACTAGATTCCCTTGCCTTATCCTTCAGTTGGCCAACCCCTTTGCCTGCTACCTCTTGCTTTTTATGTACATGTAAAAAGCTTAAGGTGATGGAAGGAGTGCCTATCAAGGGGACTCATTGTTCTTGATGTGTTGAGGTTGACTATTGCTAGAGCTGGATTCATCTTGGCAATTAAGAATATTTCATTACATCTCCTGATTTGTGCCTCAAGATAGTGGGACAGGTTTGGGGAGTCAGGGATGAGTACTCTCTGCAGAACGCAGGATTCTAACCTCTGGCCTATTCTTAAAAAGCCACAATTCTCCGCCTATTCACAGAATGTTGACAGTGTGCGATTCAAATAATGGTACTGCCATTGAACAGGAAGAGGGGGTGGTTGGATTCTCTTGTGTTGGATATGGTCATTGCTAACCCTTTTGTGATGTGAATGTTGCTTTCCATTTATCAGCCCAAGCCTGAACATTGTCCAGGTCTTACTGCATGCAGGTACAGACTGCCTCATTATCTGAGTTGTGAATGGAATTGAACATTGGATTGTCACGATGAACATCCTCATTTCTTTCTTATGTATTAGGGAAGGTCATTGATGAATAGTTGAAGATGTTTAGGCCTAGGAAGCAAAGATGCGGCTGTGAATGGCTGTACAGCAGCCATCTGAATGCAGCATGAATTGATAAGAAAGAAACAAGCCCGCAAAAAGATATTAAGAAAACCACATGGAACAAGTTGGAGGCAGAGGTTATGATCTAAAGTTGAATGAACTCAATATTGAATCCAGAAGGCTGGAAAAGTGCCGAGATGAGCTTGGGCTAAGCTTCATTGGAACATAGTAGTAGGCCATGGAGAGAAAGGTCAGAGTGGGAGCAAGGTGTAGAATTTAAATGACAAGTGACCACAAGCTTGGGGTTATCCTTGCGGAATGAATGGTCATACTGTCTTGTTTCTCTCTTTATCCCTTCTTGTTGCATTCAAATGGCTGCTGTATGCATGCCTCATCTTTGTCTCTTTATGTCTTTACCTATCACTGGTCTCCTTGACTTTTGCATCATGAGACGTTTGTTAGTTACCTCTCCTGCCTATCACCTTTATCACAGAGCTTAATTTTTTTCTTCCTGGCTCCTCCCCCCTTTTACTCTTATATTTATATAATTTCACAGTTCTTATGAAAGGTCATCAGCTCGAAATGTTAACACTGTTTTGCTCTACAGACAATGACTGACCAGCCGAGCATTTCAAACATTTTTGTATTTAATTCATTTAAGTGAACTTGTTACAGACGCCTAGTCAGCCTCTCAACCAATGGCTATGATCCTGAACCAGACGTGTAACGTTTTCAAGTTTTAAGACTGTGTAGAAAAGATCGATTCATTCCAGGAGTGATACTATATGAAATAGGGCTTGGTTATTTTATCAACAAACTTTATAAAAGAACAAAAGAGAACACTATTAAACTTTTTCTTCAGTTCTAACCCTAACATATTACTGCAGTTTGCTTAACCTTAACACGCTAGTTCCAGTTTAATAACATGTGCAATAAACGTACAGCTCTCAATCCACTTGTATAGCCAGGCAAAGATGATACTCATATTTACGAAGCAATTTTATGCTGCAGGTCAAGATTCTTTAGAACACCTCTCCCTCTCTGTCTCTTGCTTGCTCTCTCGTTCTCTCTCGTTCTCTCTCGTTCTCTCTCGTTCTCTCTCGTTCTCTCTCGTGCTCTCTCGTGCTCTCTTGTGCTCTCTCGTGCTCTCTCGTGCTCTCTCGTGCTCTCTCGTGCTCTCTCGTGCTCTCTCGTGCTCTCTCGTGCTCTCTCGTGCTCTCTCGCGCTCTCTCGCGCTCTCTCTCGCTCTCCTCGCTCTCTCTCGCTCTCTCTCGCTCTCTCTCGCTCTCTCTCTCTCTCTCTCTCTCTCTCTCTCTCTCTCTCTCGCTCTGTTTCCCCCCCCCCTCTTCCATTGACAAACAAATAGGTCATCAGGCTCCTGGCTGACCGGGACATCCTTTGTCTTTCCATTAACAAGGTTAGTCTGAATGGGACAATGTAACTCAGGCTGTGGGCATAGACCTCTAACTCTGCTGCTAGCAGTCTTTTTAACCACTAAACTTCCTGCTACTTCTTGGGCCCCAATTCTGCACCCAGGTTCCTAATATCGCCCTATCATCACACTTGATTGGATATAAGGACAATCTTATACTTGCTGTAGAAATACCTAGTGATAATCATTGCTTTTAATGGAGACTGCGTATGGCCATTACTGGACTTAAAAATAATTATATGAGCAGATAATGGTGGTAATCTTCAACCAGCAGCATATATAGGGAGAGAACAGAATAAACATTTTTGGTCAACCACTTTAAACAAGTACAGAGGCAGGAAAGGACAGAGCGGGAAAAGAACAAAATGGAAGATCTGATAGGGTGGAATGAAAAGTAAATGACAAAAGGTGCAAAAGCAAAATGCTGTGCTGGAAATCTCAAGTAAGAATAAATAATGCTGGAAATATTCAGGTCTGAAATTTTTACTTTTAGATTAACGTTTCAGGTTGATGCCCTTTTGTCAGGTCTGATGATGATGGTGCAAGTTGACTATGCCTAATAGTTTGATGGGAGATTATTGACCTGAAGCATTGGGCCGTGATTTTTCTGCTATGGAGGTGGGTTGCTCAAACTGGAAGATTTCCTGACTCAACAAACTCACCTCCGGTAGGAGACGGCTAAAAGACCTGTAGAGTTCCGAGGCTGGCTTGTAAAAAGGCTCTTCGGTTCTCTGAGGCTTTCACCCAGTTGTTGCATTAGGTATTTTGGCCCATTAGTCCTTAACCCTCAAACCCCTTCGCCACTCCCCATGCCACCTCTTTTGCTTGATATCGTTAGTGCCAACTCATGCCCCCACAAACTCAGTGACACTTATGGCCCTCATGCCAATTTTTGCCAGCCCACCCACTACCTTTGGCCTTCGCACCTTCCATGCCATCTCACCCGATATCCACCCTGGGAAGACTTCAGGGTCGTGTTGAGATGAAATAAAAGAAAGTTCTAAAAATATAATTAAGCCTTCGCTATCGTAAACATAATTCCCATTCATGAAAGTTGATTTAATTATTTAAAATATTCTCAAGTGGTCAATATCTAAGTAAAACAAACTTCTGTTTGCCACCCCACATCAAAGACAGCTAATCCTTTATCGCAGTCTCCACTGAGGTAATTATAGCTTTTGGAAATTGGCGGCCTCTGTTTCTAATTCCATAGATGTTGTATAAGCTGCTGAGTATTTCCATCACCATCTGCTTTTATTTTAGATTTACCCCATTTGTTGTAATTGCTTCTGCACACAATATCTGTGAGTAGAATCACAAGGTATTTACACTCGGTAATGTAGAAAAATTGAACTATATTGAATGGAAGTACTAACAATGTAACTTCTTCTGTTTGTCTAGCCGCCTTGCTATCATTGATATTGCAGGTGTTCTGACGTTTTTTGACCTTGAGACAAGAATAACGGACAGTACAGGGCAGCAAGTGTTGGGCGAACAGCTGAAATTTGAACGTAAAGATGTCTGGGATATGAAGTGGGCAAATGACAATCCAGATTTGTTTGCCATGATGGAGAAGACGAGAATGTATGTTTTTAGAAACTTGGATCCTGAGGTGAGATTTGTATATTTCCTGAATTAAAACTAACACGGCATTTCAAGAAATAAAAACAGAAAATGTTGGAAGCATTCATCAGGTCAGGCATTAATGGAGACCAAGAAATGATTGTTTGGGGTGTAAACTCTGTGTTAAAACTAAATGATTACAGATGAACAACATTTAGAAAAGGACACAAAGAAATTTGAATAGTTGAGGAGATGGGGAATGTGGCCGATAAAAATCAAAGTATGAAAGACGTGTTAACAAACAGCAGGCAGAGGCATCCTGGGAGGAGCAAAGTTGGATTTACACTTTGTGTTCAGACCTATCCACTTAAACAGCAATCCCTCCCCATCATCCCCAACAACCCCACCTTCAGATACACCAACACACACAATTCCACACCACAGGACGTACTGCCAAGATTTAAAATGAATAGACAGACCAGAGGTGTGTAAACCTCCTAAAGCTGTTCCACAAGCCTGCATTAAATTTTTGAGAAAGTTGTAGATAGCAAAGACATATCTGTCAGATTAGGTATTATTATGGGCCAGGGTTTAGAGAACACCAAAGTATAGCGTGGAGTTCACCTGACCCACAACTTTAAATAGATTTTGGTTATGGGGAGCACAAGGGCCCACTTTACAGGTGTGATGCAACAGAGAACTAAAGTATGTTTAAAACAAAACAATGTTATTCTATGAATCCAGTTAACATTTTATAAACACAATAAACATCTTATCAACTACAAACACTGATACTTTCACAAGTACAATATTCTATAGGTAACCCTTAACTTCCCAAACAACATCCATAAGTTAAATCCTTTTCAAAATAAAGACAGCAGGTTTAAATGCTCTACAGAAACAGGTATTACATTGAAATCATCAATGATCTGGAGACATTCCTTAGCTTGTCGGGAGAGAGATCATTATACAGCTGCTTGCTTTGAATGCAGCTATCCACCTCTGAAAACCACACTGCGTCTGCCAGCTCAAAAACGAAAGTGAAAGACAGACAGCCCAGTTCCACCCACACACTGACAACACTGCAGCTATTTGATAAACATCCATTATTTAAAGGTACATCCACCTGACAGTATGGAGGAACAGAATATTAAAATGGTGGGTGATATCGAGCTTGGGGTCACATTGATGGAGGGAATGAAAATATTTGCCAAACAACAGTTGCCCAATTGAGGAGGCAGCACTGGGAGCAGCAAATGTTGTATGTTTGGAAGAATGCAAATTGTTATCTTACTTGGAAAAAGTGGCCGGATTCTCCCTTCAGGAGTCTGAATGCTTCCGCAAGCGAAGATTTGGGTTTGCACTGGGATAGAAAATTATTTCCAAATCAGGTTATCCGTGCCATTTAATGGAATGCTGGGATCCATTCTGTAACTGAGTGGGGCGATAACATATTTCTTGGACGGGTCCTGCACCTCTGACATTGGAGCTCCATTTTTAAAGGGTGCTCTGATCTCCATTAGGTGCTGCAGCCCTGCCCACCCATCCGGATCGCAGACAGGGCACCACCCCACCCTGATCGCTGGCAAGACCCAATCAACACCCCCAGACCTCCAATTCAGACCCCTTCACCTGCCCAGACTCTCGCTTTAGGTCCTTCTTCAAGCCCCAATCCTTGGCAGTGCCAACCTGCCACCTTGCAGTCCAAGGGGTGGCAAGGGGGTCAGTGTCTTCCCAACAATTGCTGCCAGAGACCGAGGGTGGGGATCCGTCATGGGAGGTGGGGGTCAGGGGTCATGTGCTGGACTGGAGGGGCTCAGTTCGGGCTCTTCCCTGGGATGGGGCTTCTTTGGCTGCTCTCCCTATCTGCAGCCTTTAAACCCATTTAAACAGTCATTCAGTATGTAAACGTTTTCCCAATTATAAGTGAAAATGTGCTCATCTGTACCCTATGTCGTTTAGACAGTCACTCACGATCTCATAAATACACATCCCCAATATTAAAGTGAAAATGTTCTTATCTGCACCGCTAAACCTTTTAAACAGTAAGTCAGTTATGTACAAAATAAAGTTTTCTCATATGGAGTGCAAGTAGGGCAGCATGGTGGCGCAGTGATTAGCACTGCTGCCTCACGGCACCGAGGGCTTGAGTTTCATTCCGGCCCCGGGTCACTGTCTGTGTTTGCACATTCTCCCATTGTCTGCGTGGGTCTCACCCCGACAACCCAAAGATGTGCAGGGTAGGTGGGTTGGCTACGCTAAATTGCCCCTTAATTGGATTTTTTAAAAAGAAATTTCAAAAATAAATAAATAATGGAGTGAAAGTGATCCTACCTGTACCTCAAAACCCTTTAAAGATTGTCAGCATGCCATGTCTAAAGGTCTGTGAGATGTAGGTGAAAGTTATACATTTAAAGTGGTTTTCACACTTCATTGCCTTTTGAAGTATTGAAGGCACTGTGTATGGTTAGGAGGCAAAATGCTTTGAGCTGGATTGTTTACATTGAAATTGGCACCCCTTTACCTGCTAAAGGCATTGTGATTGACAGTTCGCTGTCAAAGCGAAGAATCAGATTGTTTATTTTTATAGTTCTGCAGGGATCCATTATTAAGTTTGGGTAGCTGTTTCTCTAACCGCAATTTTTTTTGAGTCAGCCTCTTCGTTCTTGAGTGCTTCGTAAAAAGTGAAGGGGCAGCTTCCACAGTTGTACTTTTCTCCAGAACAAAACAGCTGACTCGCGAAAAAAATCTTAGCGGCGGGAAACACAGAATCCCAGCCAGTATTTTGGGCCCTGATCAGTGGTGTGAGGGTATGAATTGGCAGTTATTGTATATCCTTTACTTAAATGGGAATTGGCCAAGGGAAAATAGGTTAGGTGATAGGTTGGTGAAAGAATTAATTGGGGTATCACAGAAGGAATGGCAAATTTAGCTTGTTTATTAAAACTTCAATCCTGATTTTTAACCTGGAATGCGAATCAGGTGGTGACCTGTTTACTGGGTAAATCCTCTTCAGCCATCTTCTAATTGGCTCACCTGTTGCATGTACTAGCTATTGAGGACCCTACTGCTCCTCTTGTTCCATCTATGTCAAATCAAACTGGCAGTAATGACATCCATTTCACTGCAGCGAATTCTCATAAGGAAGTAATCTGACAGTGTTGCTGCCAGCCGGGTAGCTTAAAATCACAAATGACGTTTTGAAAACTGGTTTATTTGGAAAGTCTGATGTACATTTTAGTTTTATGATATTTACCACAGTGGTGCTTTTTAGGTATAAATTTGGGAGCAGGGTGTATTTTGGAATTCATGCTTCTATTCATTTGTAATGGAGCTGGTGCTGAATATTGTCCTAAGTTATATTTTGAAGCCAATATTGTGCTACAGTAGTTTTTTTGGTACTTTCAATGTTGAAATTTTCTATAACTTTTTGTAGGAACCAATTCAAACATCCGGGTATATATGCAATTTTGAAAATTTGGAAATCAAGTCTGTACTTTTGGATGAAATTTTGAAGGTAATTTTTGATACAATATTTAGCTTGTGTAAGAAATAAATCATGGAAGACTATTTGCCCAGTGAATTTTGGCAAAGACCATTAATGGTGCATTTTAATGTTTTCATTGATTTCAAAAATATTTATCCATAAAGGATCTATGTCACTGGTCCAGTTATTTTTGAATACTTGCCCCAGTTTCAGGAAGAACCGCGGAGGTTGTGAGTGAGTGTGGTAAAATGTATAAAACCTCAGCAATCAGAGCTTGGTGGGGATGTCGGAGCCCAGCGACTGGGAGGGAAGAAAAGAGAGATTGGAGTTCAGGATTGGGGCTTGGTTGTCTGGTGCGGGCAGGTTTGTTGATTGCAGTGAGAAGAGGGCAGGATTAGCAGAAGGCAGGCTAAAGGCTTCCTTGATGGACCAGAGGAGCACTCCTGCTTGCTTCTAGTCCACAAACGCATGCTTTAAACAACATTAAGCTGCTGGAGACAAGTTAAGAAACATAGAAACATAGAAAAATACAGCACAGAACAGGCCCTTCGGCCCACGATGTTGTGCCGAACCTTTGTCCTAGATTAATCATAAATTATCACAGAATTTACAGTGCAGAAGGAGGCCATCCGGCCCATCGAGTCCGCACCGCCTCTTGGAAAGAGCACCCTACCCAAGGTCAATACCTGCACCCCATCCCCACAACCCAACAACCCCACCCAACACTAAGGGCAAATTTGGACACTAAGGGCAATTTATCATGGCCAATCCACCTAACCTGCACATCTTTGGACTGTGGGAGGAAACCGGAGCACCCGGAGGAAACGCATGCACACACGGGGAGGATGTGCAGACTCCGCACAGACAGTGACCCAAGCCGGAATCGAACCTGGAACCCTGGAGCTGTGAAGCAGTTGTGCTATCCACAATGCTACCATGCTGCCCTTGAGAACAAATTAATCTACACTTCATCATTCTACCGTACTCCATGTACCTATCCAATAGCCGCTTGAAGGTCCCTAATGTTTCTGACTCAACTACTTCCACAGGCAGTGCATTCCATGTCCCCACTATCTGGGTAAAGAACCTACCTCTGACATCCCCCCTATATATTCCACCATTCACCTTAAATTTATGTCCCCTTGTAATGGTTTGTTCCACCTGGGGAAAAAGTCTCTGACTGTCTACTCTATCTATTCCCCTGATCATCTTATAAACCTCTATCAAGTCGCCCCTCATCCTTCTCCATTCTAATGAGAAAAGACCTAGCACCCTCAACCTTTCCTCGTAAGACCTACTCTCCATTCCAGGCAACATCCTGGTAATCTCCTTTGCACCTTTTCCAAAGCTTCCACATCCTTCCTAAAATGAGGCGACCAGAACTGCACACAGGACTCCAAATGTGGCCTTACCAAGGTTTTGTACAGTTGCATCATCACCTCACAGCTCTTAAACTCAATCCCTCTGCTAATGAACGCTAGCACACCATAGGCTTTCTTCACAGCTCTATCCATTTGAGTGGCAACTTTAAAATATCTATGAACATAGACTCCAAGATCTCTCTGCTCCTCCACATTGCCAAGAACCCTACCGTTAACCCTGTATTCCGCATTCATATTTGTCCTTCCAAAATGAACAACCTCACGCTTTTCAGGGTTAAACTCCATCTGCCACTTCTCAGACCTGCTCTGCATCCTATCTATGTCTCTTTGTAGCCGACAACAGCCCTCCTCACTATCCACAACTCCCCCAATCTTCGTATTGTCTGCAAATTTACTGACCCACCCTTCAACTCCCTCATCCAAGTCATTAATGAAAATCACAAACAGCAGAGGGCCCAGAACTGATCCCTGCAGTACGCCGCTGGTAACTGGGCTCCAGGCTGAATATTTGCCATCCACCACCACTCTCTGACTTCTATCGGTTAGCCAATTTGGTATCCAACTGGCCAAATTTCCCACTATCCCTTGCCTCTTTACTTTCTGCATTAGCCTACCATCAGGAACCTTATCAAATGCCTTACTAAAATCCATGTACACTACATTCACTCCTTTCCCTTCATCCACATGCTTGGTCACCTCCTCAAAGAATTCAATAAGACTTGTAAGGCAAGACCTACCCCTCACAAATCCGTGCTGACTATCCCTAATCAAGCAGTGTTTTTCCAGATGCTCAGAAATCCTATCCCTCAGTACCCTTTCCATTACTTTGCCTACCACCGAAGTAAGACTAACTGGCCTGTAATTCCCAGGATTATCCCTATTCCCTTTTTTGAACAGGGGCACGACATTCACCACTCTCCAATCCCCTGGTACCACCCCTGTTGACAGTGAGGACGAAAAGATCATTGCCAATGGCTCTGCAATTTCATTTCTTGCTTCCCATAGAATCCTTGGATATATCCCATCAGGCCTGGGGGACTTGTCTATCCTCAAGTTTTTCAAAATACCCAACACATCTTCCTTCCTAAGAAGTATCTCCTCGAGCTAACCAGTCTGTTTCACACTGTTCTCTCCAACAATATGGCCCCTCTCATTTGTAAATACTGAAGAAAAGTACTCGTTCAAGACCTCTCCTATCTCTTCAGACTCGATACACAATCTACCGCTACTGTGCTTGATCGGACCTACCCTCGTTCTAGTCATACTCATATTTCATGGGCGTGATTCTCCGCTCCCCACGCCGGGTGGGAGAATCGCGGGAGGGCCCCCCGACTAATTTCACCACCCCCTGGCGACCCCCGCGATTCTCCCACTCCCTGCTCGGAATAATCGCCGCTCGCCATTTTTCACGGCGACAAGCGATTCTCCGACCCGGATGGGCCGAGCGGCCTGCCGTTTCCGACCGTTTCACGACGGCGGCAACCACACCTGGTCGCTGCCGTCGTGAAATCGCCCTGAGATGCCCGTTTTGGGGCTTGTAGGGGGCCTGGTGGGGAATGAGCACCATGACTGTGCTCGGGAGGGGACAGGCCCGCGATCGGTGCCCACCGATCGTTGGGCCGGCGTCTCAATCAGACGCACTATTTCCCCTCCGCCGCCCTGCAAGATCAAGCCGCCACGTCTTGCAGGGCGGCTGAGGGGAAGACGGCCACCGCGCATGCGCAGGTTCGAGCTGTCAGCCGTCGTGGCGTCAGCCGCACATGTGCGGGTTGGAGCCGGCCAACCTGCGCATGCGTGGCTGACGTCACATAGGTGCCGCCGTCGCGTCACTCTCGCCGTGCCGCCCGGCGGCCGAGAGTTACGGAGCGCCACACCTAGCCCCGCTGGGAGGGGAGAATAGGGGGCGAGGAGCGGCCTCTGAGGCCGTCGTGAAACTCGGCCGAGTTCACGACGGCCCTCCCGATTTTTCCGGGAGCGGAGAATTCCGCCCCATATTTCTCACATGTGTAAAAGACCTTGGGGTTTTCCTTGATCCTACCCGCCAAAGATTTTTCATGCCTTCTCTTAGCTCTCCTAATCCCTTTCTTCAGTTCCCTCCTAGCTATCCTGTATCCCTCCAGCGCCCTGTCTGAACCTTGTTTCCTCAGCCGTACATAAGTCTCCTTCTTCCTCTTAACAAGACATTCAACCTCTCTTGTCAACTATGATTCCCTCACTCGACCATCTCTTCCCTGCCTTACAGGGACATACCTATCAAGGACACGTAGTACCTGTTCCTTGAACAAGTTCCACATTTCACTTGTGTCCTTCCCTGACAGCCTATGTTCCCAACTTATGCACTTCAATTCTTGTCTAACAGCATCGTATTTACCCTTCCTCCAATTTCTTGTTCTTGCCTCTTATTTCACTATTTCTGATTTCTCGCTCCCTCTGCTCTTGATTGGAGGTGCTACATTAGCAATTTTTAATTCACTGGCAGCTTTCCAGAATCTAGGGAATTTTTGAAGATCACAAGTAATGCATCTATTATCTCTGCAGGCATTTCTTTTAAGATCCTTGGAAATAAGCCATCAGATTCTGTGGACTTATCAACACTTTGTTTGAATAGTTTTCCCAGAACCTTTTCTTTGTGTAATTGTTTTAAGTTCCACTCTCCCTTTTGCCTCTTGATTTTTACATATGCTTTATGTGTTTTTTGTCTTCTTTCATGCTGCCATGTTCCCCATTATTAATTCCCCATTCTCACTCTCTGAGATTGCTCTTTTCTTTTTTAAATATTTGTAGAAACTCTTATTTTCTGTTATTATATTTCTAGCTAGCTTTCACTCATACTCTAATTCCTCCCTCATTTATTCAGCCATTCTTTGCTGATTTCTAAAATCTTTCCCATCACTAATCTTCGTAGTATTGTATGCTTTTTCTTTCAATTTGAAACTATCCTTAACTTCCTTAGTTAACCAGAGATGGTACATCCTTCTCATCGAGTCTTTCTAAATGTAACATATCTTTGCTGAAAGTTATGGAACAGTTCCCGAAATTTTTGCTACCGTTTCTCTGTTGTCCTATTTTTTTAAACCTATTTCCCTAGGTCACTTTAACAGGATAATAAGGAAAATTGATGGAGGTAGCATGCTTTTTTTTTATTGGGTTTTGATCAAAATATATTTACCGTTATGTACACAGAATAGGAAATATGTATAGAAGAGAAAGGCACACTCAAACATACCAAAAAAAGGTAGTAATAAAAAATAAAGTAGAATAACAGGAAGGGTATTGTGCACCAGCTCAATAGCAGCAACTCTGTACAACTGGCAAAATTATTTACAACACATAGTGGACAACTGTTTGTGTGTGTGGGGGGGGGGGGGGGGGGGGGGGGGGGGGGGGGGAGGGGGGTGAGACTTGGGTGGTGAGTATACATTTGGGTGCCGGAGAAACAATTACAGTGGGCAATACTCAAATGGGTTTGGTGTTGTCAGAAGGTAGCATGCTTGATATATTCTGCTTTTGATGGAGTCTCTCACAACAGACTGGTCAAAAATCAAAAGCTCTTGGGATCCAAAGTGGCAGGTTGGATCCAAAATTGACTCAGTAGTAGAAAGTAATAGGAATGGTTGATGGGTATTTGTGTGACTGAAAGGCTTTTTCCAGTGGGGTTTTGTGAGGCTCAGTATAGGGTCCCTTGTTGTTTGTGATTTGCATCAGTGACTTGAACTTAATTGTAAAGAAATTAGCAGATGATACAAAAATTGGCCATGTGGTTGAGAGTGAGGAAGAAAGCTGTAGATTGAAGGAAGATATCTATTGACTAAATCAGTTGGGTAGAAAAGTGGCACATGTAATTTAGTCCGTAGAAGTGTGAGACAATGTAATTCGAAAGAACAAACTGGATAAGGGAATACACAATAAATGGTTAGTCTTGAGAACTGTGGAGTAACAGAAGGACTTTGGAATGCATGTCCAGAGATCTCTGAAGATATCAGGACAGATAGATAAGGTGGTCAAGAAGACAAATGGAATACTTTCTTTTCTTGGCCAAAGCCTAGATTATCAGAGTAGGAAGATTGTTAGAACTGTTTAGAACACCAATCAGACCACAACTGGAACACTGTATACAGTTCTGGTCACTGGAAGGATGTGATCTCACTCAAGAGAAACAGCGAAGATTTGCAAGGAGTGGAGAATTTTAGCTGTGAGGAAAGATTGGATAGGCTACAGTCGTTTTCTTTGGAACATAGGTGATTGAGGGCAGGTTTGACTGATGTGTATAAAATGACAAGGTGCTTGGATAGAGTGCATAGAAAAATCTTGTTTCTGTTAGCAAAAGCAGCAGGCACAGATTTAAAAGAACTGAGCGTTGTGTAATAATTTGTTATCACCCTGAAGGCAATGGGATTCCGGAACCCACTGCATAAAAGAGTGACAGAAGGCGACATTTTCATTAAAAAATGCTTGGTTATCTAGTAAAGATGCTAAAATTGATTTGATAAAATTCTATAAGTTGTTACAGAGCCACAGACCCAAGAGGTAGAAGATGGGGTTTGGCTGTATATTTGTTATTTTTTTTGGCATGTAAATGATGGGTGTATTATAAAATTGGGCACGATGCTATGTGCATCATTCCTGACTTGCCCACCTCCGTGCTACTATAATTTTACCAGCAGCAGGGTAAGCATCGGGAGGTCCACTTACCCCAGGACCAATTGGGGCCCTTAAGTGGCCAAATAATGGCCTTCTCTGGGTACGTTCTATTGCTGGGATTTCACCCTGACAGCATGAAATCAAGTATACAGTTCAGAAGATTTCACTGTTTGGGCTGGTGGCCAATCAAGGGGGTTGGATGCAGTTCTGCCAATTGGAGGCCCACCTCAAGGTCTTTTCACCCCTCCGCTTCATTTACCCTGCGCTTTGCACCCTGCCCACACCCCACACCCCACACCCCACTCCCCTCTTCCCCTCTCCAGGGCCTGCAGCTTGGCCCCAGTGACTCTGCCTCTCCCTCTGCCTCTCTCTGGGGACCTGACACCAACCACGGCCGATGTTGAAATTTGAATTCAATAAAAAATTTGGATTTGAAAGCCTAATGATGACCAAGAAACCATTGTTGTAAAACTCATCTGGTTCACTAATGTCCTTTGGGGAAGGGAATCCTATGACCTGACTTGGTCTGGTCTACATGCGATTCCAGATCCATAGCTTTGTGGTTGATCCTTAAGTGCACTCTTAAATGGCCTCGCAAGCCACTCAGTTCGTGGATAATTAGGCATGGACAATAAATGCTGGCCATGCCAGCGCTGCCCACATCCCATGAATGAATAGAAAAACGATAAAAAAGATCCCCTCTTGAACCAACTTTTCCGGTTAAAATCACCCAACTATTATTATGGTTGAATCTTCAATTACATCTGACACTCAAGGCAGCATTAGAGAATTATTCTAATTGTACAAAATACTAATTTGAATATTAATTAAGTAGGAGTGATTTGAGGTCCATGGATTAAAGGGACAGTGGCAGCAATTAAAAATCATGGGATTAAAAGGATAGGAGCAGCATGGACAGTAACCTGGCTAAGGGATAGAAAGCATAGAGTAGTGGTGAGGAGCTGCTTTTAAGAACGGAGGGAAGTATATAGTGGTGTTCCCCATGGGTAAAAATCAAATGCTCTTTTTGATATTTATGGACATGGGCATACAGGACATAATAAAGTTTAGGAAAAATTCATAACTTGCAGACATTAAACAACCAGGTGGACAGGAGTAGAGTTCTGAAAGACGTAGAAAAATTGTGAAATTGGGCAGAAATGTGGCAGTTGAAATTTAATGCAGATAATGTACTTTTTGGTAGGAAAAATGGGGAGAGGCAAATAGTATAAGTATTATACTAAATAGTACAATAGTATAATTTTAAAAGGGATACTGGAACATTGAAATCTTGGGGTGTATGTATACAAATGTTCAAAAATGCAAGACAGTTTGAGAAGTCTATTTAGAAAAGGTATAATGGATGCTTAGATATTATTGCTATCAATAAAACTAATATTTATTTAGTGCCTTTAATGGTGGATTGGCCACGCTAAATTGCCCATTAATTGGAAAAATTAAAGAAAAAACATAATGTCTCAAGGCGTTTCACAGAAGCATTATAAAACAAACTTTAAAACAAATATTAGGCAGATGTTAAAAGCTCTTTAGTTTGTGTGCAGTGATGTTAGTTTTTTTAATATTGCTCAGTATGTGTGGTTTCTGCTTATGGCTGGAGGTGTTTCCTGATGAGCCATACAAATTAGTGTCCAGTGATGCACCCATCCTGGTGACCTGAAATAGGCTGATAAATGATGTTTGAGGATTATATAGTCTTTCCTCAATGTAATGTCTTCTCGTATTTGCTCTCCCTTTGTAGATCCATGTATGAATATTATTGGCCCAACAAAATGTGACTCCAGCATACACACGGTGGTCAATTGAAATCTAATGTGGGAAAAGGATCTGAAAACAGCAATAGACCATGGTTTTCTACTTGAAATGAGCCTCTTACTAGTTTCAGGCGTGTAACCCTGATACCCAGATGCCCTTAGCGATTTGGCAATGAAGTGTTTTCCCGCTGTAGAATAAACACACACTCGCCAGAAGTCATATTGGACAATCAGCACTATTTGCCAGGTTCCGAGGTCCATGACTTACCTCACCAATACATTGTTCCCTGGACTAAAGTTTGTTTTATAGCGTAAAACTGTTTATAGCAAATAAGACAAATTACTCTTTTATCAATGGCTTGCGCTGTACTTCAGTTGTTTTTCTGTATTAAAAAGATTTATTAATTTATCAGGTCTTTTTTTTCTATATGATAGTCAAACAGTCTTTAAACCTTTGGTTATTGTTGAATCAGCGATAGGGGCCCAAGAGAGTTTAAGTTAAGGGAAAGCACATTGGCCTGAACTTCCCATTGGAGATCAGAAAGAAACTTACTTTGTTTTGAATAAATGTGTTCCTGTCATTGGAGTCATGCTGCATTAATAAATTCATTGCACTGTCTGGCCTGCTTTCTGCAACCCCATTACTATTATACAAGAATGTGTAACTTATAAGTTGATGAAAAATTTAGTATTGATCATTTATCTTGTGGATTTAATTTAATAAAGATGGTGCATATTGATTTTTCTCTTAGGAGCCAAGCCAGCCCAATAAAGACTATATAATTAATTTTGAAATCCGTTCACTACGTGATAGCCGAAGTCTTATAGAGACTGTTGGGATTGAAGATGCCTGCATGTTCATTGAAGAAAACCCTCATCCTAGACTTTGGTAAGAAGTATATCTACATAACAAATATTTTATTTCTGTTATTTTACTTTCAACTTGCATCACATTGTACCAGCTGTTCAGTTGGTTGGCAAAGTCTCTGTTTCATACTCAAGTAGTTGGCTGTTGGTTAAAGCTTATTTTTGTGACTGGGAAGCCGGTGTCCAATGGTGTACTGCAGGGACTGGTTTGCTGTTTGTAGTGTTCATTAATGATCCAGATGGGAACCTGGGCGGTATGGTCAGGAAGTTCATAGATGACACAAAAATTGGTGGTTTGGTTAATCGCGAGGAGGAAAGCCTTAGATTACAGGGCGATATAGATGGGCTGGTCAGATGGACTGAACAGTGGCAAATGGAATTTCACCCTGAAAAGTGCGAGTTGATGCATTTTGAGAGGACTAACAAGATAAGGGAATATGTAATGAAGTACAGAGGGACCTTGAGGTGCATGTCCATAGGTCCCTGAAGGCAGTAGGATAGATAGATAAGGTGGTTAAAAAGGCATATAGGATACTTGCCTTTATTAACTGAGGCATAGAATTTAAGAAGAAGGAGGTTGTGATGAAGCTGTGTAAAATGCTCATTAGGCACAGCTAGAAGCATTTCAGCTATGAAGCGATGCTGTTTCGGCTCGGGTTGTTCCACTTAGAGCAGAAAAGGCTGAGAAGGAATCTGATTGAGGTGTGCAAAATGATGAAGGACATAGATGGGGTACATAGGAAGAAGCTTTCCCCTTAGTGGAGGGGTCAATAACCAAGTGGCACAGATTAAGGGTAATAGGCAGGAGATTTAGAAGGGATTTGAGGGAAAACATTTTCACCCAGAGGTTGGTGGGAATCTGAAACTCACTGCCTTAAAGGATGGTAGAGGCAGGAACCCTCAACATTTAAGAATAATTTAGATGAGCACTTGAAGCGTCATACAAGGCTATGGACCAAGTGCTGGGAAACAGGATTAGAATAGGTATGTGCTTGGTGGCTGGCACAGATACGATGGGCTGAATGGCCTCTTTGTGTGCTGCATGACTCTGTGACAGTCTTCACATGCAAATGTCCTTTGCAGTTATCCAATGGTGGAGAGAATACTTGCTTGTATTGCTTCAAGTGGACTTCTCTGTCCTTGCTATACAAACCAATTCATGGAATACTGTGTCTTCCGTGCTGCAAAATCTTTGGATTAATTTGAAGTTTTTTCTTGGGTATACAATTGTCAAAATTCTATTGGTTTTCTCCAGTTTTGTTTGGTAGCTTTACTATACCATTTTTTTCAACTACCTTGAATTGTAGTTAACATCAAGTGAATTCTTGACCAATTGGGCCAGTGGGCCGATGAATAGCAGATGAAGTTCAATTTGGATAAATGTGAAGTGATTCATTTTGGTAGATCAAATCAGGGCAGGACCTACTCAGTTAATGGTAGGGAGTTGGGGAGAGTTACAGAACAAAGAGATCTAGAAGTACAGGTTTATAGCTCCTTGAAGGTGGAGTTGCAGGTGGACAGGGTGGTGAAGAAGGAATTCAGTATGCTAGGTTTCATTGGCCAGAATATTGAAGACAGGAGTTGGGACGTCTTGTTGAATTTGTACAAGACTTTGGTAAGACCACACATGGAATACTGTGTTCAGTTCTGGTCATCCTATTACAGGAAGGATATTGTTAAACTAGAAAGAGTGCAGAAGAGATTTACGAGAAAAAGGCTGGGACTTTTTTCCCTGGAGCGTAGGAGGCTTAGGGGTGATCTCATAGAGATCCTCAAAACAATGAGGAGCATCGATAAGGTAGATAGTCAACATCTTTTCCCAAGGATAGAGGAGTCTAGAACTAGAGGGAACAGGTTTAAAGTGAGAGGAGAGAGATACAAAAGAGACCAGAGGGGAAATTCCTTTTCACTGATGGTGGTGAGCATCTGGAACGGGCTGCCAGAGGCAGTGGTAGAGGCGGGTACAATTTTGTCCTTTAAAAAGCAGTTGGACAGTTACATGCGCCGGATGGGTATGGAGGGATATGGGCCAAATGCAGGCAAGTGCGACTAGCTTAGTGATAGAAACTGGCCGGCATGGACCAGCTGGGCCGAAGGGCCTGTTTCCACGCTGTAAACATCTATGACTCTATCTATGACTCTATCTAGACCGTGACTCTATCTAGACCGTGACTCTATCTAGACCGTGACTCTATCTAGACCGTGACTCTATCTAGACCGTGACTCTATCTAGACCGTGACTCTATCTAGACCGTGACTCTATCTAGACCGTGACTCTATCTAGACCGCGACTCTATCTAGACCGCGACTCTATCTAGACCGCGACTCTATCTAGACCGCGACTCTATCTAGACCGCGACTCTATCTAGACCGCGACTCTATCTATGACTCTATCTAGACTGTGACTCTATCTATGACTCTATCTAGACTGTGATACTGGCCGGGACTCTCCCCTACCTGGCGGGGCGGGGGGTCCCGGCGTGTCGGAGTAGCGTGAACCACTCCGTCGTCGGTCCGCCCCAAAGGTGCGGAATTCTCTGCACCTTTAGGGGCCAAGCCCTCACATTGAGGGGCTAGACCTGCGCCGGAGTGGTTCCCACTCTGCTGGCTGGCGTGAACGGCCTTTGGCGCCACGCCAGCCAGGGCCGAAAGGACTTCGGCAGTCGGCGTAAGTCCGCGCATGCGCCGGAGCGTCAGCAGCTGCTGACGTCATACCGGCGCATGGGGAGGGGGTCTCTTCCGCCTCTGCCATGGTGAAGGCCATGGTGGAGGAGGAAGAAAAATAATGCCCCCACTGCACAGGCACACCCGTCGATCGGTGGGCCCCGATCGCGGGCCAGGCCACCGTGGGGGCACCCCCGGGGTCAGATCACCCCACGACCCGGACCCCAGAGTCCGCCAGCGTCGCCAATCCCGCTGGTCAGGTAGGTGGTTTAAACCACGCCGGCGGGAGAGGTCTGTCAGCGGCGGGACTTCGGCCCATCACGGGCCGAAGAATTGCCGCGGGGGGACCGGCGCGGTACGATTCCCGCCCCCGCCAAATCGCGGGGGGGTCGGAGAATCCCGCCCTCTATCTATAACTCCATGTAGACTATGACTCTATCTATGCCTCTATCTAAACTATGACTATCTATGCCTCTATCTAGACTATGCCTCTATCTAGACTATGCCTCTATCTAGACTATGCCTCTATCTAGACTATGCCTCTATCTAGACTATGCCTCTATCTAGACTATGACTCTATCTAGACTATGACTCTATCTAGACTATGACTCTATCTAGACTATGACTCTATCTAGACTATGACTCTATCTAGACTATGACTCTATCTAGACTATGACTCTATCTAGACTATGACTCTATCTAGACTATGACTCTATCTAGACTATGACTCTATCTAGACTATGACTCTATCTAGACTATGACTCTATCTAGACTATGACTATCTAGACTATGACTCTATCTAGACTATGACTCTATCTAGACTATGACTCTATCTAGACTATGACTCTATCTAGACTATGACTCTATCTAGACTATGACTCTATCTACATTATGACTCTATCTATGACTCTATCGAGACAATTACTCTATCTAGACTAAGACTCTATCTATGACTCTACCTAGACTATGACTCTATCTAGACTATGCCTCTATCTAGACTATGCCTCTATCTAGACTATGCCTCTATCTAGACTATGCCTCTATCTAGACTATGCCTCTATCTAGACTATGACTCTATCTAGACTATGACTCTATCTAGACTATGACTCTATCTAGACTATGACTCTATCTAGACTATGACTCTATCTAGACTATGACTCTATCTAGACTATGACTCTATCTAGACTATGACTCTATCTAGACTATGACTCTATCTAGACTATGACTCTATCTAGACTATGACTCTATCTAGACTATGACTATCTAGACTATGACTCTATCTAGACTATGACTCTATCTAGACTATGACTCTATCTAGACTATGACTCTATCTAGACTATGACTCTATCTAGACTATGACTCTATCTACATTATGACTCTATCTATGACTCTATCGAGACAATTACTCTATCTAGACTAAGACTCTATCTATGACTCTACCTAGACTATGACTCTATCTAGACTATGCCTCTATCTAGACTATGCCTCTATCTAGACTATGCCTCTATCTAGACTATGCCTCTATCTAGACTATGCCTCTATCTAGATTATGACTCTATCTAGACTATCACTCCAGGGTCCCAGGTTCGATTCCGGCTTGGGTCACTGTCTGTGCGGAGTCTGCACATCCTCCCCGTGTGTGCGTGGGTTTCCTCCGGGTGCTCCGGTTTCCTCCCACAGTCCAAAGATGTGCAGGTTAGGTGGATTGGCCATGCTAAATTGCCCTTAGTGACCAAAATTGCCCTTAGTGTTGGGTGGGGTTACTGGGTTATGGGGATAGGGTGGAGTTGTTGACCTTGGGTAGGGTGCTCTTTCCAAGAGCCGGTGCGGACTCGATGGGCTGAATGGCCTCCTTCTGCACTGTAAATTCTATGAAATGACTCTATCTAGACTATAGGCGGAATTCTCCGCCACGGCCGACGCCGTCGTGAAACCTGGAGTGTTTCACGACGGAGTCGGAGGCCGCTCCTCGCCCCCTATTCCCCCCCCTTCCGGGGGCTAGGAGCAGCGTTTTGTGAAGCTCGGCCGCCGGGCCTTGACGCTGGCGGGAAAAATGGCAAGCGCGATTCTCCAAGCAAGGATGGGAGAATCGCGGGGGGTGCCAGAGCGGCCCTCCCGCGATTCTCCCACCCGGCGTGGGGAGCGGTGAATCGCGCCCTATGACTATCTATGACTCTATAAACCAGTAAGTATGTAGTAATCCTTTCATTCTTAATATATTCTTGGAGGAATTATTGAGTGCAAAAAGCAACTTGAACTTTTACAGCCCAGAATTGATCTTTCAGACCTGTGGCAAATTTGTATTGAAGACTAAACCTGCATGAACCTCGAAAGAAAAGTCCATTACATCCACATTCTTTTCAATCACTCAGTAATTTCCAATCTCAGCAACAAAAGCCTAGTTGTGAACTCAGCTGATGGTTTTATCAGAGTAGCTCCAGACCTGTCAGATGCTCAAGTGGGAAGGATGTGAAAGGAGTCTATTTCATCAACATGCTAATTTGGATGAATAGGATGACTCGTTGACCTGAGGAAGGAGCAGTGCTATGAAAGCTAGTGATTGGAAACTAACCTGTTGGACTTTAACCTGGTGTTGTAAGACTTCTTACTGTGCTCACCCCAGTCCAAGGCCGGCATCTCCACATCAAAACTAACATCGGTAGCGGAATATAAGCTTCTGTTGATGGGGGAAATACTCAAGAGGGTAATGTCATAATATCCACTCATGTATATCAGGAGATGCAGACAGGCAGTGATTGACACACAGGATAACCAATGAGCACACACGACACAGAACAACCAATCACCAGATAGGACACCACCACTATAAAGCCCACAGGGTATTAAGACTCTCTCTCTCACAGGACACGGCTGAGGAGATAGTCACAGTGCCCAGGCCAATGAACATCATCACCATGTGGTAGAGAGCTAGTCTGGTCAAGCCAGTAGGAGGTTATCAGTTAGGTTAATAGAGTGTCAACCCACAGCAGTTTGTGTACAGCAATCAGCAGGATCAATAAAATCGTGTTGGACCATCTCCTGTGTCGGAAGCCTGTTTCTCATTTCACTGCATCCGGTTGCAGTCGATGTTGGACTAACACAGATGACACATCAGGTTAGAGCTCAATAGTTTTTTTTGCGAATTTGTTAAGAGCACCTTGTGAGGCTATCTGTAAGGCAAACCCTATGAAAGAAGGATTAAATTAAAGAGTGTAATACCCATTTATTAGGTTCTATACAGCCAGGTCGGGACTCAAAATGGACGTGAATCATATTACGCTCTTCTAATATATGGAGTGAAACATGTTGACTGGATACCGGCATCCATGATGTTGGAGATCTCAGGAAGATGCCGAGTACGATTATTTAATTACCATTTCATGCTGAAGTTGCAGGCAAACCCTTCAGCTTTGTTTCTTGCACTTATGTGCTGGTCTCCACTATAATGTGAAAGGTTTAAGGAGCCACCTTCTCATAATTTGTGGCTGTCCACCATTATTGCTGGATAGTGTAGGGCTAGTAAACTTTGATCTGTAGATCATGGGACTGCCTACTTGTCTATAGTCTACATTTTGTGATACTTTGCATTTAGATAATCCAGAATTGGAACTTCACGATTATGGGTAAGATTTATAGAGTGCGCTTGTTTACAACAATCCCCCAATTTCAAC
This sequence comes from Scyliorhinus canicula, assembly GCF_902713615.1. Lineage (NCBI taxonomy): Eukaryota > Metazoa > Chordata > Chondrichthyes > Carcharhiniformes > Scyliorhinidae > Scyliorhinus > Scyliorhinus canicula. Next base: position 132,124,489 of record NC_052151.1, on the reverse strand, counting down.
TCGTATCAGGTTCTAGTGACTTAACCATATGGCAAGAAAGCACATTTTAAATGATGAAATATGAAAGTTTATTAACCATTAAAAAGGTAACAAATCAGATCAATTAACAGTAATTAGCAGTAAGAGGAGAAAGCTTAACTTTAACAATTGAACTGACTTCACACCGCCCTTTTCAGACCAGGGGCGGGATTCTTCGACCCCCCGTCGGGTCGGAGAATTGCCGAGGGGCGGTGTGAATCCCACCCGGTTTTCGGGTGGGGGCAGGGATCGCGGTGCACCGGTCGGGGGCCATTGGCAGTGCCCCCCCCCCCGGCAGTTCTCCGGGCCCCGGCGGGCCAAGCGGCCACCCGTTGTCGGCCAGTCCCGCCGGCGTGAAATAGACCTGGTCTATCCCGACGGGACCTGGCTTGGAGGGCGGCTACTGGAGTCCTTGGGGGGGGGGGGGGGGGGGGGGGGGGAGAGATCCGGCCCATGGAGGGCCCTCACGGTGGCCTGACCCGCGATCGGGGCCCACCGATCTGCGGACGGGCCTGTGCCATGGGGGCAATCTTTCCCTCCGCGCCAGTCTCTGTAAGGCTCCACCATGGCCGGTGCGGAGAAGAAACCCCCTGTGCATGCGCAGGAAACACGCTGGCGGTTCTGCGCACGCGGCAGAACACGCTGGCAGTCATGCGCATGCGGCAACTTGCGCCAACCTGCAGCGGCCCTTCGGCGGCGGTTGGCGCGGCACCAACCCCTCCGGAGACGGCCTTGCCCCAGGAAGTGCGGCGGATTCCGCAACTTCCAGGCAGCCTGATGCCGAAGTGGTTTGCGCCAGTCTTGGAGCCGGTGTCGGGCCATGCCGCCAAGTGCGGGAGAATCACACCCCAGGTTGTAAAGTAACAACTCTGAAAACAGTTCTCACCACATCTCTCTCTTTGCACCTCTCTCCTTCTCTACATCTGCCTCTACCTGTCCTAACTAAAGATTTATACCATGCTAACAATTGCAAATATGCTAAAGTTCTTATGAAACTGTCCATCTTGCAGTAAGAAAGACAAAATAATCCAATAAACTGTTGGATAAAAAAGTTTAGTAGAGAAAATATAACAATGTGAATGAAGCATCAGTGAGAGGCTCTGAAATAACTGTTATTGCTCTGTCCACAGATGCTGTCTGACCTGAGTGTTCTGAGCACTTTTTGATCTTATTGCATAAATAGTAATCTGCATTTTGTCACAAAATTAGCAGACTTTCTTAGTCATGTGCGACTATGTGGAGGGATTTTGTACTGATAGACACTAAGCTTGATGTGTGGTGTATAGGTGTCGGGCCACTTCTGTTGGCTTAAGAGCTATTACAACTCCTGAATGCAGTGCAAATAGCACTCAGTGTTATAGCAGAAACCTGTCTACATAATATTTCACAGGTGAAATTTAAATATGCTAAATTCGATAACTGCTAGAATGGGTGCAGGAATACTAACTTTGGATTTACCTTCACCCATTGCTTCCAATCTGGGCAGCACACCAACTTAATTTTGCCTGATAATAAACATGATTGCAGCATGTAGTTCGTGCTAATCTCCCTGTAATTTAACTGCATGCCCCAGCACTGGGTTCAACATTGTGAGGTTAGGACCAGTTAAAGCCATTCATAAAGGGTATTGTTGCTGGAACAGCTGTGGGGTTATTCCACGAGTGATTCTGATGTGGAAAAGACTCAACAATGGCACATTGTGGAGAACACAGACTGGAGACCATGGTCAAGAAGGTGCAGAGAGGAAGAGAAGTGCTTTGGCAGCAGAGGCCAGGTGGACCTCCAAACATTCAGAAGGCAGTGACACCAGAAAGCCCTCGCAGTCATTGGCAGGAGTCAATTCCTGAGTAACTGGATGCAGTGCTTCAGAATATTCTGTTACATCATATGAGTGATCAAGGTCAATAAATGAGTCTTCAAAAACCATAAACTACAAACTGTGCCACTAGCCTCAGCCACTGTGCAATGCACAACATCTCCCATCACTCACCTATCAGCAATCTCTGTCAGAACTTTACCTAACATTCATAACTTCGGCTCATGCTTATTTACTTATCAGTGTTGCAAGCCTCACACCCACGCACATCTGTCAGCTATTCAATCATGACAGTCACTTCACCCAAATTTATTGCCACACGTGCCATATATTAACACACTTCTTGATGCACCTTCCATTCTCTTGCAGGTTAAGTTAGCAAGTAATTGGAGGCAGCAGGTGCCACCCAGATTTAGACAGTTATGGCTGTGTGCCCTTACCCCAATGGAGGGGATAGTGCGCAACATTGCTTGGAAGGGCCAGTGCTGAGGGATGAAATGAAAGAAGATGATGAGATGCTCATACCTAATCCTACCTCCACCTCATTCCACAATCTCTTAGGATTTAGAGGCTGAAAATGGTGCAAGCTTGCACCTCTCACTCACCTCCAATCCCTGCCCCTTTCACAACCCTATACTTGTGCATTTCTCCGTTCAGATACCAAGAACTGTAACGTGGCCAGGCAGCGGTGGAAGAGCAATAGGTGAAAGAGTAAGGGACAATAATAAGGGAAAAACACTCACTTGATCTCACACTCGCAACCATTAGCTCCAATACATCACTGTGTGTACATTGGAACATGGCTTTGAGGTGCAATATGCAAGTGGTGAGACACCAGGCACATGGGGCTTGCAGCCAGGACAAGGAACAAGTGCAGCGCAGGTGCCAACTCCTGGAGAACAGGACTGCGCACAAGTTCTGCTGTAATTGGACAGACTACAAATGAAAGCTGGTAAGAATGTGTCATGAAATGCTTGGTATTTGGGTAGGCCTGCTAGAAAGCTTGTGTAAGGAGCACAGAGAGTTCCCCATTACACAGGGCTTTGCAGAGAGCTTGCAGTCCATCCTTTCCAGCATGGAAGTAGTGGCTAACTTCATTAGGGCATTTATGGAGCTTACCGTGACATAGCATCTGCTGGGCAATGTCTTAACTTCTATTGCAATGCACACAGAATCCACCCAATCTCTAGGTGCTGCAGTTGAAGCTTAGATTTCTGTCATGCAGGGTCAGCTTGCTGCCATGCAAGCTCAGGCTGCTATCACATCAGCTCAGACTGCTGACATCATGGTTGTAGATACCAGTTTTCAAAGGGGCTTCCAGGGTGTCACAGCAGTTTAGCAGTCTGACCTCTAGCAGATTATATCAGAGACTGCACTGGGGTGTACCAGTGGCTCTGTGAAATATGAACCTGATGCCCTCTCTCAGTATGTCAACATTCATGCTCCCAGCACAGCCACTCTGCCAGTGCCCTCACTGTTACCAGCCCAATCTGTTGCTGCCCTTGTCGCAGTCCAAAGCCAGGTCTCCTGGGGCCAGGGTTTCTGAAGGTTGCCCTCCAAGGCCACCTGCAATTTCCTCCAATGAAATGCAGTAGCCTTCCATCAGTAATGCTGCAGCCACTGGGGTAGCCCTGCACAGGAGGAGTAGGACAGGAATAGTTCCATGGAAGATGGACACTAAAGGAATTGATATTTGTATGAAATATTGCATGCTTTTGATTTATATAAAGTTGATTTGGAATGTTTATTTTGTATTGGCTTTTATTTTTGTATTTTAGCAACATGAATGCTCATAATAGTTAGTGATAGTTGGAGTATTGTGAGCAGTTTTGGGCACCGTATCTAAGGAAAGATGTGCTGGCCTTGTAAAGGGTCCAGAGGAGGTTCACAAGAATGATCCCTGGAATGAAGAGCTTGGGTCTGTACTCGTTGGAGTTTAGAAGGATGAGGGGGGATCTTGTTGAAACTTACAGGATACTACCCCTCGCTGAACCTCACCTCCATCCAATACCGCGCATGATTAGATATTATGATTCCTGCATGCTCCGCCTTCACCACCCCCAACCGCATGTCTGTCTAACCACGAAGAAATCAATTCTCGAGTGCACCCCAACCGGTTCCTGAACCTCCACGGGTCAACCATTCCCATCCACTCCATAAACCCTCCCAGCTCCTTTCTCATCTTCAACCTTCCAATTGACATGGGGCACGACCTGTCCACCGTCTGTTCGATCACACAATTAAAATCTCCACCCATAATCAATTGGTGCATATCCAGATTCAGGATCGCTCCCAGCAAAGCCCTCACAAACCTCACATCATCCTAATTTGGTGCATATACATTGACTGGCACCACCGGCGTCCCTTCCAACACCTCATTCACTATTATATATCCCCCCCCACCCCTTACAGGCCCCCTACCTCCTTAGTGCTCACAAATCCCAGCAAAATGGCCACCCCCCCCCCCCCCCCCCCAACACGGCTTCAAGTCAAACCCCCCTCCGTGGAATAGTTGTCCCAACCTCGGCCTAATCTGGTCCTTTGCTCGGGATTTTCACAGTAACTTCAGTACAGTGTTAATGTAAGCCTTCTTGTGACAATAATAAACGATGAGATTAGGTGTATCTCCTGTAAGAAGATCACCTCCGCCTTTAAACTCCTCAAGTGTGGAAAGGCCCAGAATCTCTTAATTGACTCATTTAGCTCCCGAACATTCCACGTTACAAATCTTATTGGTGGGTTTACACTCCATTCCCCTCTCTTGTCCACCATCAACCCCTTCCGGCTCTGCCATTTCTAATACCGGCCTGTATCGGGCCCTCCAAGATGGCTCCCCGCCCCCTTCGTCCATGATCACATTTAATCTCCACCATTGCCCCATGTCGCAATTCGTCCCCTCCCCTGCCTCCCCCTCCCCTCTCCCTCCCTGACCACCTCTCTTGACCTCCTTCCCTACCTCACCTCCATTCACTAGCATTGTTTCCTAGCCTGGCAGCTCCCTCTCTAAGGCCTCCCCCGCCCTCAGCGAAAAATCATCCCCTCCAAAAAAGACACCACAGACGGTGTGGGGGGGGGGGGGAGGATAGCCCCGTACAAATCATAGACTTTACAGTGCAGAAGGAGGTCATTCGGCCCATCGAGTCTGCACTGGCTCTTGGAAAGAGCACCCTACCCAATCCCACACCCACACCCTGTCCCCATAACCCAGTAACCCCATCCAACACTAAGGGCAATTTTCGACACTAAGGGCAATTTATCATCGCCAATCCACCTAACCAGCACATGTTTGTGGTGGGAGGAAATCGGAGCACCCGGAGGAAACCCACGCACACACTGGGAGAACGTGCGTATTCCGCACAGACAGTGACCCAAGCCGGGAATGGAACCTAGGACCCTGGAGCTGTGAAGCAATTGTGCTATCCACTATGCTACCGTGCTGCCCAAATGTGTAACTCCAAAAAATACAATATGAAATAACAGCGATCAACAAACAAGACCAAAAGAACCCTCCAACCCTTTGACAACAAACAACAACTATACCCTCCAACCTCTACAGATGCAGCTCCTTCATCTCAGTCCTCCCCCAGTTGATTCTAAGAATGATCTTAGAAAATCATTCGCCTATTCTGGCGATTCAAGACCGTGGGCGAAATTCTCCGACCCCACGCAGGGTCGGAGAATAGGCGGGAAGCGGTGTTATTTCCGCTCCCGCAGGTTTTGTAATTCTCCCGCCGGTCAAAAACCGGCGTTGTGCAAATCCCGCCGGCAGCCTGTGAAAACAGCTGGGGCCGGCGGGATTTCATTTTTTTTTTAAAATTACCTTAAATCTCCGGCCCGGATGGGCCGAAGTCCCGCCGCTGGGAGGCCTTCTCCCGCCGCCGAGGTTTAAACCACCTCTAAAACAGCGGGCTCAGCGGCGCGAGCGGGCCCCCGGGGTCCTGGGGGGGCGGGGGGGGCGATCGGACCCGGGGGGGGGGGGTGCCCCCACGGATGCCTGGCCCGCGATCGGGGCCCCCCGCTCACTCTGCGGGGCAGTGCCGTGGGGGCACTCTTTCTCCTTCCGCTCCGCCACGGCCTCCGCCATGGCGGACGCGGAGGAGAACCCCGCATCGCGCATGCGCCGGCAGTGACGTCAGCGGCCAGCTGCCGCTGACGTCACTGCCGGCGCATGCGCCGACCGCCGAAAGCCTTTCGGCCAGCCCCGCTTCCGACGGCGCCGGATGTTTGCGCCAGTCTACCGGTGCAAACTGCTCCGGCGCGGGGCTGGCCCCCAAAGGTGGGGAGAATTCCTGAGTGGTTGGCGCCACTCCCCTACGCCGGCACCCTCCGTCACGCCGGGTAGGGGAGAATCCAGCCCCGTATTCCTGGCCTTCAAATGTGACCCACAGTTTTGTTGGGTATAAAACCCTGAACCAAATTCTTTTTTCATTCGTTCACAGGATGTGGGCGTTGCAGGCTGTGCCAGCATTTATTGCCCTAATTGCCCTTGAGAGTCAATCACATTGCTGTGGGTCTGGAGTCACATGTAGGCCAGACCAGGTAAGGACGGCAGATTTCCTTCCCTAAAGGACATTAGTGAACCAGATGGGTTTTAACGACACTCGACAATTGTTTCATGGTCACCATTAGACCTTTTTGTTCAAGATTATTATTGAATTCAAATTTCACCACCTGCAGTGGCAGGATTTGAACATAGGTTCCCAGAGCATTACTCTGGGTCTCTGATTTACTGGTCCAGTGACAATACAAATATGCCACAGCCTTGACCATGTTGAAACCTGCGTGCCTCTTCGCCCTCTCTGTCCTGATATCTTGGTATATGTGGACTCTGTTCCCCTCCCATTCGCAGACTTGCTTCTCCCTGGCCCATCGTAAGCTCCTTTCGTTCTCCAAAAAATTTGTGCATCCGCACGATCACTGCCCGTGGCGGCTCCCCTGTTTTCGGCCTCTGCCTTAAGGATCTATGAGCCCAACCACTTCTGGAGCCTTGTCCAGTTCTTCCTGCTCCACCAGCCCGGCCAACATCTTAGTCACATATTTTGTGGTGCTCGACCCTTGCACGCCTTCTGGCAGCCCCACGTTTCGTAGGTTCTGCCACCTGGCCCTGTTTTCATGCTCCTCCACCTTCATGCTCAATGGTTTACACAGGTCCCCAGGGTCCCCACATTTGCCTCTAGGGGTACAACCCAGTCGCTCTGGTCTTAGAACACCACCTCCACCTCCCGCAACTTTGCCTCTTGTGCCTCGAGTCATCTTTCCACACGGTCCATTGACCCTCGCAGAAGGTGCTACTGCACCCTCAATGGCCTTTGACCAGTCCCCTTGCATCTCTTTCCTCTGCTGCCGAAGAAGGCCATCAGCTGCTTCATTTCAGCCTACCCTACTAGGGTCGACCGTTCCCCTTTCGCCATTTTCTCAATTGTTGCTGCACCATACGTTCCCTCTAATTCCTTAGTCGGATTCTTTACCGATTTTTATTGTGTCTGGTAGCTAGCCGGCACACTAATCTTAGAGAGATCTTCACCCTCTGCAAGTCTTTCTGTGGGAGTTACCCCACTGATGGGTATAAAGGGCCTAAGCCAATGCTTTTGAGCCGGAGCTTCCTTTTGTGTGACCACTCGCTCCATGTCTGCCACCGGAAATCATTTAAATATTTCTTTATATATTCTGGTGACACTCGCTACAGACTGTGGAATTACAGGATAATTGCTCCTTATTTAAGTACACAAGTGTTGCTCTGGTTAATTGTTTCTTTTGGTCGTCTTACTTTTGAAGTTAACTAAAATTGATGCCCTTTTTTGTTTTCAAATATGATCAACGATGAACTTGCACTCTACTAAGATTGTGCAGTTAATCTTATAATATTTTTAAACTTCTTCCATGGATGCATTCGATCCTTCCTTTAAATCAATTCACCTTGGGCGGGATTCTCCCATCGGGCGGCTAAGTGCCGACGCCGGCATAAAAACGGGAGTGTTTTGCTCCAGTGTCGGCGCCCGTTCCGGGACCCAATTCTGCGGCCTACGCTCCAGCTGCCGATCCTGGCCTGAACCCAGCGCGCAGGTCCGTGCATGTGCAGTTTGGCAGGCGCTAACTAGCGCATACAGAGTGGCCTTCTTCCCTGCGCCGGCCCTGACGCCAAATGGCGCAGGGCTACAGGAGCCGGCGCGGAAGAAATGAGGCCTGGGGGACAGAGAGGCCAGCCCGCCTATCGGTGGGCCCCAATCGTGGGCCGGGCCACTATGGAGCCCCCCCGCCCCCTCCCCCCCTCCACAGGCTGCCCCCGGCCCCTTCAATGCCGAGATGCCGCTGATTCAGAGGACGTTAGAACGCCGCCGGCGGGATTTGGCTTTTTAATGAAGGCCCATCCGGGCCAGAAAATCGGCGCGCCGGCCCGGGGCGGAGAGTCACCGCATACTCCGTCCGGCGCAGCGCCGACCACGCCGGCCCCAATGGCGCCGATTCTCCAGCGTGGCGCGATTCACGCGGTCTGTCGGCGATTCTCCGAACCGGCGGGGTGTTGGAGAATTCCGCCCCTTATATCTAGTTTTATGGAAATAGAATTATATGAATTGGGAGCAGGGGCCGGCCACTCAGTCCCTTGAGCCTATTCTGCCATTCAATGGGGCGAAGGCTGATCTTATAGTACCTTCAACCCCATTTTCTTATTACCCCCTAGTTAATAAGCTACACTTATGCTGATTTTATTGATCTGAGAGCAGTATCTCCTGTCTGTGATGCACAATTGTCAAATTCTTGCCATACAGCAGTGTGACCTCCATGTAAACAAAACCAAATTATAACAGAGCTGTGCACATGTATACTTTTATGTGTTTGTAGTGGTGGTTTATTTTTAATATTATGAGAAAGTGGCCAATTTAACCTGAAATTTCAGAAGTTTGAAGAAGCTCCAATTAAGTGCTTTGTCAGTTTTAAAATGTGGCTTTCCACTGGGTAGAGTTTACATTGCAATGTGGAGTGTGTAATACAGACTCCACCAGTTATCTTGCATCATTGATTAAGTAATACCTAACTTACACTGACACGTTTCACTTATACAATTTTATGTCACTCTCAAAATGAGGTACCAATTTGTTTTTAATGTGAAGTGCAACTAACTAAATTCCTATTTGCTAAGAAAGTAATTTATTTTTTATTTTAGGCGCTTGCTTGCAGAAGCTGCTCTCCAGAGACTTGACCTTAAAACAGCAGAACAGGCATTTGTCCGTTGTAAGGATTACCAGGGGATTGAGTTTGTAAAACGTCTAGGAAACCTTCAGAGTGAATCTATGAAACAGGCGGAAGTTGCAGCTTACTTTGGAAGATTTGAGGAAGCCGAGAGGATGTATCTAAACATGGATAGAAGGTGTTCAGAATACTTATCGTATATTCTTCAGCTGCTTTAAACTAAAAACTGCACATGGTGCTTTTGTTTAATTTATTTATCATTTTTTTATCATTTGAAAGTGGTTAGATTTTTGTAACGAATTTCTGTCGGTTAACATTTATATGCTGCCACATGTAGGCTAAATGAAATTTAAGTTCCGATCAGATGTGGGTGTGAGGGATAATGTGGAGTGGAGAATGAAGACAAAAAGAATATTATTGGTGTTTTCATAACTGTGATAAAGGCCATTTTGCTATCTTATTTTTACTTATTTTCCCTCAACTGTTAAATACCAACCAGAATAGAAAATAAAACACAAAATGCTGGATAAACTCAGCAGGTCTGGTGACATCTGTGGATTGAGAAACGCAGTTAATGTTTCGAGTCCATTAACCCTTCTACAGAACTGTTTGCTTTTCTTCCCTCATATTGTTGAAGGGTTCCTGTTTGGTATCCAATGGATTTGTACTAGATTTTTTTCCCATTTTGACCTTACTTCACATCCTGACTCTCGAGCATCTAGAGCTGGTGCTCAAAATCAGGTAGGCCATTAGATAGATTCTGTTCAAGTTGATCAGTGATTCTGCTCTCAGAGTTTGGAGTCTGTTTGCAGCATATTGATATGGCCGCTTGTCGCTAATTATTGTTATTTTGATAGTTAGCTCCAGTGAAGTTACCATAGAATTCAATTAACACCTATCAGCTGATGAAAAACTAAAGGAGTTCATCATTGCTCTATATAAACTAGTCAAATTTTTGGTGGTAGGCTAGGCCTGGGAAGCTCCTTTATCCCCCAAATAATGGGAAGCTTTCTGCTTTGCCTCTTTAGGAATCATTTGATGCTTTTACTGAAGTGTTTTTTCTTTCCTGATATCAGGACTTAAAGTTCTTCATTAGAGAAAAGATTATTGAGCAGAATCTTGATCAATGCGTTTAAAATGCTTAATGTTATTGATGTTAGCATGTTATTTAACTTGATATTGAGCATAGAACTACAGAGTCAATTTAATAAAAATTAGAAGGAACACCCAACCTAGCGGGAATGGTGTAAGCAAGGGGTTAAGATATTGGGGGTTGTCATGCAAGCATCTCTCATATTTTTCCACCCATCCGCCTCACTAGCTTTACTTGCATTAGTTTAGGCACTGACGGATCATCCACCCATAGCAAACAGGGCCTAGTTACATTAAAAAGTCACTATTTAATAACATTGTCAGCAACAAAAATGTAACTTCCGGATTTGGGAAACCTTCACATGACCATCCCTGACAGCAAAACCAGGGAAGGAGTTGTGGATAGGCGAAGGTAAGTTTATTAATATCAATCATGCCCTGCACAGAGTCTTTTGACCTCCTCAGCCCCAGTATTGCCTCTCACTCAGACCACTGGCTTTGCTTCCAAAGTCCCTGTTCAATATTTATTTTATGTAGGGGATCAGGGAGTAGGGGACTTGTCTTGCACCCGATTTTCCCTTGGATTCCTAATTCAATTTTTGCTTCTGCCTCCCAGCCATGATGTCACTCCAGGAAGGAAGCTATTTTGGCATATTTCATTGTGGCTGGGGAGTTAAAGTTGCCCAGTCTTCTCATTATGCTCCCCATGGGGTTTTCCATTTGCCCAACAAGCATATTTGCTTTGAGAGTGCTGACAGTTAAAATGTTCCCCTTTCCTTCACATGTCCACCAGTCTGTGGGTATAGACTCCCAGAAAAAACAGTTGAGGCTGCAATGACAAACTCTTTTAAAATTAAGTATTAAATATTTGGCGAGGAGCAAATTTTCTAATCGAACAGGACTTTCATAGGAGCGGACATGCTTTGATGCTTGGGTTGATGGATGGGAGGTTGATGGTTAATAGAACTTTATCAGACCTGGTTCACTGACAAGCATATAAGGATGTCTGAAAGATGTGCAGAATTGTTTGTTTAGCTTTGGGGGTAGCAATATTTACACAGAATACTTGAATGAGGTAGAGGGTGCTATCTTCCCAAAAGGAAACAAAGTACCCGAGTGAGCGCGTATAACCGCCTGTTTCCCGACACTTGCTGTGCCGAGAAACACGTGGCTATTCAATGAGACTCGCTTTGAATAAGGGGAACGCACGGTCGTGTCCGCATACAGCTCCGTTTTGTACCGAGCGGAGCTCCCCATTGTAGCGAGAGATTGGTGGTGTCCTGATCCCCTCCCCCTCCCCGAACGCAACATGAGAGAGATTGGGGCAACCCTGGCAGTGCTAGGCCAGCTGGTAGTGTCATCTGGGCACTTAGTAGTGCCAGGGTCCCCAGGTGGCACCAGCAGTGCCAGGGCACCACACTGCCCAAAGGGCATGCAGCTGGGGGCCTCCAATCTCCTTGGAGCCCACCACAAGTGCCGTTCCGTCTGGTCCCCATTTGTGGGGACCAGTACCAAACGACGCTCGCCCGTGGCGAAGTGATTGAATCCCAAAGCCTCAGGTACCTCGGGAATCTACACATTAAAGTAAGGCTTGCTGCCTCGCTCTAATATGCAGATTTACTAATTTTACCCATTGTGGGTGGGAGATTCCACTTGCAACATCTCAGAAGATTTGATCCTGGCTTTCACTGGCCATGCTGCGCCGCGGCGAGAGACATTTCCGGTACAGCGTGGCTGGAGGATCGCGCCCAGAGCATATGATCTGGAAGATGCAAAGCAGAGGTTTTGGTTTTACTTCTTTGTGGTTCGAATTTGATTTTTTATTCTTTTCTGCTTCTAGAGATCTGGCTATTGATCTAAGGATCAAGTTGGGAGATTGGTTTCGAGTATTGCAGTTGTTAAAAACTGGTTCTGGTGATGCAGATGATGCCCTGCTTGAGCAGGCTTACAATGCCATTGGAGACTATTTTGCAGATCGTCAGAAGTGGTAAGTAACAGTGTCATTATGCAAGATAATTCAGATAAACAATAAGAGGCTCAAAAGTTCCATGAATATTCTTCCAGTTTCTTGTCATAAATTTGTGGGGGACTGATGAATATCTTGGAGAAAAGTGAAATCAGCCATTTAAACTATTACTATAGTAATGGAAACTGGCAGAAGCCCCGTGAAGTTTTCAGGCCTGTAATGTCTGGAAGCAGTAGACCATTGGTCCATATAGCCTACCCTCCAAATCACCTTTCTGAATTCCCCAGAGTTCCCTTTCGAAAAATTGTCCCATCATTGTTTTCTAAATTCTCCATAATTATCTTATCCATCACCCCTGCAGATAACAAGTCTTGAAACACTCTTACTGAAAGCAAAAGTTGCCTACATTTCTAATTTTCTATTAACACCAAGATTGAACTGTCTACCCTTGAAAGAAGAAATAACATGTATTATATGGTATATTTCACATAACAATCAGAAAAACCCTTATCGCATCACATCACAGCAGAATAGTTTTCACGTTGCTGTCTTGTGAGCAAATAAGGCAGCTAATTAGTATGTAACTAGGTTCCTTAAAAAACAGAGAAATATTGACTAATTTATCTCTTTGGTGTTTTGGAGAGATATGTAAAAGACTGCATCTTCATTTATGTAAATACCAAACAGGAAGCAGTTTATGCAGACAGTCTTTTATGCACACAGGTGTGCAAATAAAGCACAGAGCCAGTGTTTTGCGTAGTAGTGAAGATTGTTGTGGGTTGTGTAACTAGGAACGTGATGTTAAGCCTGCACTCGCCATCCACAGAATCTGCGTTGCGGGCAGCAAATCCCACGAGAATCAGTAAAATCAATTCTTGCCAAAGAGATTGTATTTCCCGATTATCCCCGTGCCTTAACTGGCAAAGTCACAAGATTCATGCCCACAAAGAGGGCGAAAGGGGCGGGAGGGGGAGCGCTGACTAGTGGTGATTTAACCTCAGGTGGGGGACAAAGTTGAGAAAGTGGGGCCTCATGAAGAACCTCAGCCGGTGCGGGAATTGAAACTGCATTGTTGGTCTTGCACTGCATCACAAACCAGCTATTCGCTAACTGAGCTAAACGGGCAGAAACCTATTGATCTCAGTCTTAAACATACTAAATGACTGAGCCGCCATTGCCCTCTTGAGGCAAATAATTCCAAAGGTTCCCTACTGATAGAAATCTACTTTTCTTATAGGTAATAAAGTTTAAAGGAAGAAATGATTTAGTGATATTATACTATTAAAAGTCATATATTAACCATGACAGCAGAAAATGCTGAAAGCTTGTGAAAAGAACGGATAAGAAAACTGCAAGGGTTTTCAAGGCCGAACTGACAGAAAGACTCTTTATGTTAGAGAGCTGGGCTAAGATCCAATTCCGTGTCCATGCTAACCAAAAAAACACCCCATGGAAAGGATTTTCGCCGAGAAAGATTGTTATCGAGTGGAAGATTACTGAAATGTTTTATCTCTTAAATTAACAGACAGACACTTTAGTCGAATTAAACAAATTATAGATTAGTTAAAACCAATCACAGCTGTAGAGAGGACGGAACGTTATAGATAGTAATCTTCTTAAAAGTCTAGGACGAAAAAGTCATTCTAGAATCAATTCCGCCTATCCTCCAAAACCTGTTCTATCCTCTTGCTTTACAAAATTTCTATTTTATTCTATTTTAAACTGCGCAGTCCTTTTGTACTGTGTATCTTGATTTGAAGCAATTACTACGAGCTGTCATTGTATTTTGAATTCAACTTATCAGTATTTGCGAAAGACAATCATTCTGATTAGCTTGCTACAGGGCTAGTCATAGAATCATAGAATTTACAGTGCAGAAGGAGGCCATTCGGCCCATCGAGTCTGCACCGGCTCTTGGAGAGAGCACCCAAGGTCAACACCTCCACCCTATCCCCATAACCCAGTAACCCCACCCAACACTAAGGGCAATTTTGGACACTAAGGGCAATTTATCATGGTCAATCCACCTAACCTGCACATCTTTGGACTGTGGGAGGAAACCGGAGCACCCGGAGGAAACCCACGCACACACGGGGAGGATGTGCAGACTCCGCACAGACAGTGACCCAAGCCGGAATCGAACCTGGGACCCTGGAGCTGTGAAGCAATTGTTCTATCCACAATGCTACCGTGCTGCATTCGGAACATTCTAAATTCTGTACTTGTGTGAAAATTGAAACTTACCAATCGACACTAGAAACTGGCAAAATAAAGGTGGCAAATTGCCTTTAACCCAAGAAGCCAGTCTTGAATCTCTGTTATTTGGTATATGGTAAGGCGTTACTGGTATATGAATAGACACAGAGACCCAACACTTACCCTCTTGAGTGAAGCAATTCCTCCAAATCCTGTAAATGGCCTATTCCTTATTCTGAGACTGTGTCATCTGGTTCTATAGACCCCCGTTCCTCCCCCACCCTCACTGTATCGGTTGTCCGAGATTGCTGTGCATTCCACAGAATCCCACATGTTGCAGTCACATCACACCTGCTATTTCGATCCAACCTTATTTATTTAATTAGTTAATAATTTGCACAGCAAATAGTAGAAGATACACTTGCCTAGCTTGGCAGCGAGGAAGGAAACTCGGAAACCACTGGAGCTCAAAAAGTAGTAAATGGAGCACCTCTTTACTCCTCTGCCCTTTATTCCCACCTGAACCAAATTCCCAACACCTTACTCAATTCACATGTCACTCAGGCGGAGTCTGCTGTCCATGTGCCCATTTCTGCCAAGGGTCCGGTTAGCTAATTTGGCTAGATTGTTAGCATGTGGTTCAGAATATCACTAACAGCATGGGTTTGATTTCTGTTCTGGCTGAGAAAGACTTGGGACCTGTCTCGTCATCTGCTCTGAGAGTTGAAGGCAATGGCAAGCCATCACTAACAAATAACTGCCAAGAGAAATGGCCAGGATCAAGTATCAGAAGACAGTGAACCAAGGACCTGCCTTTCGGCAGAGTACTAATGGAAATGGAATGGAACGTAGACACAAAATTCTACCACTTATGCAACTTTTAATTTAAAATATTAAAATATTAAAATAATTTATGATTTCCACTCTCTACTACATAAACAAACTAGCAAAAGATTCTTCCTGAAGTAACTTTCCCCATGTTTATTCTACATATGAAACATAAACTTTTCTGCTTCACAATTCGCAAGGTCTGCTTCAACCATCTCACTACTTGCATTAGCAATACTGCATCTAATAATTAACCAGCAAAATCTATAGCCATATTGATAAATCATATGGGTGGCACGGTAGCACTGCTATTTCCCAACGCCAGGGACCCAGTTTAATTCCGGCTTTGGATGACTCTGTGGAGTTTGCACGTTCTCCCGCTTCTTCAAAGAGCGCTTCCCAACTCTTTTCCCCAGATCCCAGCAATGTTTTCTTCAAGAGTTCATCTAATTCACTTCTAAAAGCTACTAGTGAATCTCTTTCCACAAACCTATCAAGCAGTGTATTGCAAATCCTAATCACTTTGGATTTGGATTTGATTTATTGTCACGTGTATCGAGGTACAGTGAAAAGTATTGTTCTGTGTACAGTCCAGACAGATGATTCCATACACGAAAAAACATAGGACATGCATAAACACACAATGTAAAAGATAAAGGTTAGAGATAGAGTTAGTGTTAGAATTGAATTTTAAAGGTTAGTACAGTTAGTTATAAGAGATGTAGGAAGAGGATCTGTGGGAGAGAGCTCGCAGAGAGTTGCCATGCTCCAGCGCCATCTTGAGTGTGACTTGTTTGTAAAATGAATTTTCCTCATGTCACGTCTGGTTAATTTGCCAATCATCCTCTGTCTACAGGATATTCTGCTATTGGAAACAGATTATCTTCATTCATTCTCAATCCTTTCTGATATTAAATACTTCCATCAAATCTCCACTTAATCGTCTATGCTCTAGGAAGAATGCCCCAGCTTCTCCAGTCTATCCTCATGCCTAAAAACTCATCCCTATAACCATGGGCTGGATTCTGCGCCGTTGCATGTTCCATTTTGCTAGCAGGCTGGGGGTTTCCCGACGGCGTGGGGCTGCCCTACAATGGGAAACCCCATTGACCAGCAGGCGAAACGGAGCGTCCCCCCGTTGTGCTGAACCAGAAACCTGGCGCAGTGGGATGGAGAATCCAGCCCAATATACCCTCTCCAAAGCTATCTTGTAATTCTCAAGTAGAGTGGCAAGTAGCAGATACCACACTCCAGTTGAGGGTGAACTAGTTTATGTAGGTTTAGCATAATTTCCTATTTTTTTACTCTATGCATCTGTTTATAAAGCCCAGGGTTCCAAATATTTTATTGATTGCTTTGTTCAACTGTCCTGTAACCTTCAAATATTTTTGTTTACCATTTACCTTGTATTGTCATTTCTTATTATTTCTACCAAAAAATGTATCAACTTATTTATCTGCATTAAACTTAATCTGCCATGTATCCGCCCTATCCATCAGATTGTCTGTCTTTTTGAAGTCTATGACTATCTTTCTCTCTACACTTTAAATATAATTAATTGTTGTTGTGTGGTATACAGCCTCTTTAAGGTAATAAGAAGTCCCAAGGTGCTTCATAGGAGCCTTATAAAACAAAATATGAAGCTGACCCACATAAAGAGACATTTGATAAGATGACCAAAGGTTGGCCAAAGTGATAGGTTTAAAGGAGTGACTTAAATGAGGAAAGCAAGATGGAGAGATGGAGCACAAGATTGATAGGTGAAAGGAACTTGGTATGAGTTACATTAGCAGCAGAGTTTTGTGTGACCTCAGGTTTATAGAGGGTAAAAATGTGGGAGACCAGCCAAGATTGTGTTGGAATGCTCACGTCTAGAGGTAACAAAGGCATGAATGTGGGTTTCATCAGCAGATGAACTGAGACAGGAGTGAAGTTCTGCGATATTCTGGAAGTGAATAAATTCAGTTTTAATGATGATGTGAAAATGTGATCAGAAGCTCAACTTGTGTCAAAAATGACATAATTGTTGCAAAAAGTCTGGTTTATTTTCAGACATTTGCTGGAGTGAGGATGAAGTTGGTAGCTAGGGAATGGAGTTTGGAGTGGAGACTCAAAGAAATGCCTTCATTTTCCCAATATTTAATTATAGGAAATTTGTGCTCATCCAGTACTAGATGTTGAATAAATAGCCTGATAATTCTGCAATACTGGAGGAGTCAAGAGGGATGGTGGTGAGGTAGAGCTGAGCACATGTAAAAAGTTATGATTTGCTTTCGGATGATGTTACTGAGGGCAGCATGTAGATGAGAAGTAGGATGGGGCAAGAATAGATCCCTGAATTTTAACAGAGGAGGGTTGGCATTGTTAGCACTGCTGTCTCACAGCGCTAGGGACCTGGGTTCAATTCTGGCCTTGGGTGACTGTGTGGAGCTATCCCCGTGTTTCCTCCGGGTGCTCCAGTTTCCTCCCACAGTCCAAAAATGTGCAGGTTAAGTGGAATAGCCATGCTAAGTTGACCTTTGCGTCCAAAGGCATGCTGCTTAGGTGGTCGTGCAGGATAGGGCAGGGGAGTGGGCCTAGGTAGACCGGTCTATCGAAGTGTCAGTGCTGATCTGATGGGCTGAATGGGCTCCTTCTGCACTGTGGGGATTCTGTGGAACTAGGATTCTATGGTAATTGTGCTGGAGCAGGAAGAAAAGCCATTGTTAGTGATACTTTGACTACGATTAGATAGGTAAGGATGGAACCAGACAAGGGCAATCTTAACCTGGATACACAAGGGAGCTTTTGGAGGCGGACAATGTGGTCAACAGTGTCAAAGAAGGTACAGGAGGAGTAGTTTACCTTTGTCACAGTGGCACAACATGTCGTTTGTGACTTTTTTTTTTAGAAGTATTTTTATTGGCATTTTCAATTTTACATAGTGAAACTTTGCGTCTGATATTTACAATTTATACAGTTCTTATGTACATATAATCTTTCTTGATATATCCCCCTCCTTGGCATCCGCCTCTTCCGCTTTGGGTGTTCTGTCCCTGAGCTCCTGTGCTCTCTCTTTCCCCCCCCCCCCCCCCCCATTTCCTTCTGTGTTTTTTCTTGCAGGCCTTGTGTGTTCGGGAGGGGATGGGGGGCTTCCTGCCCCCTCTCCCTCCTCCTCCTTCAGGCTTTTTCCTGTGGTTCCCCTGAGTTTCCTCCTCATTTACTCCCTCCTCCCCTCCCTTTTGTATCTCTTCCATGTTGTGTATTTCTGTCTGCTCTCCTCCATCTCTCACTCTTTCCCTAGTCGCTGATGGCCTCAAACAGGTCTTGGAACAGGCCAACGAATTGCCCCCATGCTTTGAGGAAGCCTTCTTCCGACCCTTAGATGGTGTATTTGATCTTCTCCAGATGGAGAAATTCCGTCAGGCCTGCCAGCCAGTCGGCAGGATTCTCCGGTGTGCGATTAGGAAAGCGAAAGTAAGGGCGTCGGCCCTCTTCCCCATGTGTGGCTCTGGCTGTTCTGATTCCCCAAAGATTGCCAGTCTCAACCATGGCTTTTCCCTCACCCCCACGACCTTGGACGTTACCTCAAAGATGGTTGTGCAGAACCCTACAAGTCTGGGGCAAGCCCAGAACATGTGGGTGTGGTTGGCCGGGCCTCCCTGGCACCATTCACATTTATCCTCCACCTCTGGGAAGAACCTGTTCATTCAGGTTTTGGTTAGGCGCGCTCTGTGCACCACTTACAGGAAGACTCCTCCATTCTCACCCATTCCGTGGTGTGTTCACAGATCCATCCCCTCAATCTCTCTGCCGTTGCTGCCCCGTGGTAGTATTGTAGATTCGGTAGTTTCAGACCGCCCATGACTTTTCTCCTCTGCAGTGTTGATTTGGGGATTCTTGGATTCTTACCCCCCAAACACAAATGCCATGATCATTTTATCTGTGCTGTGGAAGAAGGCCTTGGGGATGAAGATTGGTATAGGTGGCAGTATGTTCATTTTGATCGTCTGCACCCTTCCTGCCAGGGAGCGAATGCCATCTCTATAGGTCCTTTTTGACTTCCTCCGCCAGGCTGGTCAGATTCCACTTGTGGATCTGTGTCCGGTCCCGGGCCATCTGGATCCCTAGGTAGCGGAATTTGTTTTGGGCTAGTTTGAATGGGAGTCCCTCCAGCTCTGTCCCTCCCCCATTTGGGTTCACCGGGAATGCTTCGTCCTTGCCCAGGTTAAGTTTATAACCTGAGAAGGTTCCGAACTCTTTCAGTTGCATGATTGCTCTCAAGTCTTCCTGTGGTTCCGAGACGTAGAGGAGCAGATCATCCGCATAGAATGAGACTCTGTGCTCTCTGCCTCCCCTTTGGATGCCCTTCCAGCTTCTTTGCATCTCGCAGAGCGATCGCCAGGGGTTCAATTGCTAGGGCAAACAGGAGCAGGAACAGTGGCATCCCTGCCATGTGCCTCTGTGTAGCTGGAAGTATTCAGAGCTGGTGGTGTTTGCTCGAACACTCGCCTTGGGGGCATTGTACAGGATTTTCACCCAGGAGGTGAACCCTGCTCCTAGCCCAAACCACTCCAGTACTTCAAAGAGGTACTTCTACTCGGTATCAAAGGCCTTTTCTGCATTCAGGGAGATGATTACCTTTGGTGTTCTCTCCCCAGGCGGGGTCAGTATTATGTTCATCAGCCGCCTGATGTTCACAGTTAGCTGCCTACCCTTGACAAAGCCCTCTGGTACGCAGTTCTCCAGTCTCTTGGCCAGGACCTTCGCAAATATCTTCGCCTCTACATTGAGCTGCGAAATGGGTCTGTACGATCTGCATTCTGTTGGGTTTTGTCTTTTTTGGGTATCAGCACAATTGTGGCCTATGTCAGCGTAGGAGGCAGGGTGCCCCTCACTAGTGAGTCTGCGAACATATTCTTTAGGTATGGGGCCAAGGTTGGCGCAGATTTTTTATAGAAGTCTCCCACGAACCCGTCGGGTCCCGGCCCCTTCCCAGCCAGCATGGAGCTGATGCTCTCCATGATTTCTCCAGATCTATTAGTGCTTCCAGTTCCTCCCACCTGTCCTGCCCAACAACTGGCATTCTCAGTCCATCGAGGAACTGTTTCATCCCCGCGCCCCCGTTGGGGAGGCTTGGAGATATACAGCCCTCGCTAACAGGTCTCAAATGCCCGGTTGACCTCTTTTGGCTCAGTTACCAGTCTGCCTCCGCTGTTTTGTATCTGCGCTGTTTCCCTCGTGGCTGCCTGCTTTCTCAACTAGTGAGCCAGTAGGCAGCTAGACTTTTCTCCATGTTCGTAAAAGGTCACTCGTGTCTGGCGGAGTTGGTGTACTGGTTTCCTGATGGATATCAGGTTAAAGTCCATTTCCAGCTTTTTACTCTCCGCCACAATCTCTGCGGTTGGGTCCTGGGAGTTCTTCCTGTTGACCTCCAGGATGGAGTCGATCAATTGGTGCCTGGCCGCCCTCTCTTCCCTGTCTCTGTGAACCTTGTAGGCTATATTTTCTCCCCTGATCACAGCATTCAGTGCCTCCCAGGACGTGGAAGGTGAGACTTCCTCGTTCTGGTTATTAGTAACGTATTTGCATCATTTGTGACTTTGATAATAGCTTTTTCAGTACTGTGGGAGGAGCAGAAACCTGATTGTCAGAACTCAGACATGGAGTTCTGGAAATGTTGGGCGGAAATTTGGTAGGTTACACTTCCATGTTTTATGTCATCTTCAAATTTCAGAATTGTGCCCGTACCCGAAGTTCATTATTAATATATAGTAAAAACAGTATTGACTTAGTACTGAAATCTAGGGTACTCTTAGCCAATTTTGTACTCATGGGGAGAACTTTATGATATCCTGCCAGTCCACCTGGGGAATTTTGTCAGGGGCATAACATTTCTCAGCTGGCTATCCCACCGAGTTAAATAGATACAATGGTCTATAATTTCAAGCAAAAAACATATTCAGACTTGCATGATCATATCGATACTTTTGGATAATTATGAAATAGATATTTTGTGGAAAATTTTGATACCAAAGAAGACCATTCAGAACAGATGTGATTTAATATTCCTTTTGCATTTGCAGGATGAATGCTGTTCAATATTATGTTCAAGGTCGGAATCAGGAGCGACTGGCAGAATGCTATTATATGCTTGAAGATTATGAAGGTTTGGAGAAACTGGCAAATGCCCTACCAGAAAATAACAAACTGCTTCCTGTAAGTGGTGGGCATAATATATTCTTCTTGAAATAAAATGTTGAGGTTCATCTCTCTCTCTATACAAGTGGGACAAAATAGATGATCTTTATGAATTATGTCTAAAGTTATAATAAATTTTAAGGGAAATGTTAAGGGAATGAAATTTAACTTGAGTAACTGGTGAATCAGATTAAGTCATTTCACACTCGTACATATTAAATGATTAATGAATCTATTCCTCTGTATTGGAATAAAGTGGCACTTAATTTCAAACTTTTGTTACCTATTGATCCAAAGAAAATATTTTTGAAAGTCTGGATTTGGGTGAAGAGGTAGGTTACACAAACACAACATATATAGACAAAGCCAATGACGAATGACGCAAGATAATACTTTGAATGCTAGACTTTGCAGGTAATTAAGTCTTTACAGGTCCAGGCGGTGCGACTGGAAAGAGGGATAATCACAGATTGAAGAGGTGTGAATTGTCTCAAGCTAGGACTGTTGGTAGGATTTCGCAAGCCCAGGCCAGATGGTAGGGGGTTAAATGTAGTGAGACATGACACCCTGGGCGGAATTCTCCAACCCCCCGCAGGGTCGGGGAATCGCCTGGGGCCTGCGTAAATCCCGCGCCCGCCGTGGCCGGAATTCTCCGCCACCCGGGAATCGACGGGAGCAGGAATGACGCCCCGCCGATCGGCATGCCCCCCGCGGCGATTCTCCGGCCCGCGATGGGCCGAAGACCCGCCGCTGACAGGCCAATCCCGCCGACGTGGTTTAAACCACCTCTGGTGCCGGTGGGATTGGCGGCGCGAGCGGGCCCCCGGGGTCCTGGGGGGGGGGGGGCGCGGGGCGATCGGACCCCGGGGGTGCCCCCACGGTGGCCTGGCCTGCGATCGGGGCCCACCGATCAGTCGGCTGGCCTGTGCCGTGGGGCACTCTTTTTCTTCCACGGCCTCCACCATGGCGGAGGCGGAAGAGACCCCCCTACCGCGCATGCGCCGGTGGTGACGTCAGCGGCTGCTGACGCACCGGTGCACGCGCGGACCGGCGAAGGCCTGTCGGCCAGCCCTGACGTCGGGCGGTGTAACGGCAAAGGCCGTTGCCGCCAGTTTTGCTGCCATCGACGGAGCGGAAACCACTCCTTTGGAGAATTCCGCACCTTTGGGGAGGCCCACCGCCGGAGTGGTTGGCGCCACTCCGCTACGCCGGGACCCCCCGCCCCGCCGGGTAGGGGAGAATCCCGGCCCCTATTCCACCGAGGTGGTCGGAGGACCAGCAGTGTCAGAAATGTCACCTGGGAGGCAGTGGCAGCAACTGTCAGTGTGGGCAGCATGACCAGTAGGACCGCCGTCCAGTGCAGGAAGAAGTCAAATGATTTCCAGCAAGCTGCAAGAGTAAGTTACTAACTCTCTCCTGACATCAGTTCCGCCGGCCACACACCCCCGTCCAATCCATTGGGTTACATCTCGCACCCTCCCCACATCCGATTTTCATGTTTGTTCTTCAGCACCCCCTGGTATCTACCAGCACAACCCCTTCATGTCCACGTGTGCTGTGTGGTGCCCGTACATGTCACTTGCTATAGATTTCCCGATCCATCAAGCATGCTGCCTTTGGTGCCTCTTCTTGTCCCCGCAGGAGAAGATAGCCCATAATAGGCAGGAAAGGTCCAAGATGGGGGGGGGGGGGTCGTGGGTGAGTCGTGGGTGAAATCCCAGAGATTCGAGTCCCCATCCCCTATACGAAATAGGATGAATAGGCCCTAGAAATCACGGGGTTGCCCAAAGAGAGAATAGCCACAAATGGCGAGGATGGCCTGCCCCAGAGAGGTGAGGATCCAAAGTCCCTTCACCCAGATGACCTCACAAGCAAGTTGTTCACGTCAGACAAAATAATTCTTACCTCTCACTGACCACATGTCCATTGTCTTGCAGGATCTCCATCTGATGAGGCCGGGCCATCCAGAGCTGTATCCTCCCACTATCCAAGAGAGCACCTCGATGCTCCGAGACCACTGGTGAGGTGTTACAGCTGTCACCCACAGCTTCCACCGTGCAGAGACACACACCTCGGATGGTGACAGTGGACAGGCGTCTGGGGTACAATCTGGTGAGCACCAGAAAGACATCCCAGTGACTGCAAGGCCAATTGGCCGAGTCCCTAAGGTTTCAGAAGATGGTGCCAAAAATACGTGGCACTGAGGTTGCTAGAATGGCCACGAGTTGAAAACCTGGAGCACAATATCCACGTCTTGAGTGGTGGTGTCCAAGGCAAGGCTCAGTCTGAGACAACCATGGCTGAGGGCCTAGACATCATGTTCCAGTCGACAGGTGGACATTGCCGAGGCATTACAGAGCATGGCACAGTCACTAAGGGCATCGATACCATGGTGCAGACAATGGGAAGCCTCCAGGACCGGCAGCGCCAGGTGACTCAAAGATCTCAGGGCCCTACGGGCAACTCCAGGGAGTAGGAAGCAATTGAGGACAATCCAGGGCCTGCCACAAGGGAGACAATGGTGGTCTCCAGTTCTTCCAAATTCCCCTCTTCTAACACCTGCGCATCTCAAAGGTAGCGGGCAGAACAGGATGGCACAGTGACACCGGTAAATTGGCCAGGGCTCTCGTGACTCCAGGCCTTCCAGAGGGCATCTGCCAAGGGCATCAAAGGTCACAGATCACAGAAGGCAGCAGGCTGCCTCCACCTCTGATGTGCACCCTGGAGAGATGCCTAAAAGTAGCAGTAGACCATAAATCCCAAGAAGAGAAACACTGAGTCGGCGTTGGTGGCTATCTGTAGGTAGGAGGAATGGACATGTGTCACAGAAAAATGTTCACTACTAAAACATGTCCTTTCACACTGCCCTTTCACACTCTGGGACAGTGGGTCAGGGTGACACAGCAGACCACCACAAAGCGGGAGACTCTCTTGGGGTGAACTACACGGCACCGCCAGAACGGTCAGATATCGGAACCGCATTTTCAGCAGCCCGATGCACCATTCAACTACAGCATGGGTGGCAACGTGGACCTCATTATATCAGGCCTCGGTCTCAGGCCTCCACACCGACGTCATCAGCCATGACCTCAGCGGGTATCCCTTGTCCCTCATGGGCCAACCCTCGGAGACACAGGGGATCTCCAGTTTTCCAAATGTAGCTGTTATACATGCTCCCAAAGTAGCGGGCACACACGCCCATGATTCTGAGGTGGAGGTCACACATGATCTAAATATTCAGGGAGTAGAACCCCTTCATGTTAATATAGGACACTCCCTGATGCCCCAGTGCTCGCAGGGTGACATGCATGCCATCCCGGCGATGGCAGTAAATCCTGCAGCCCGGGCATCTTGGTGCGTCTGGTCCAGCTCGAAGGTGATATAGTCTGATGTCCAGGGATTCTGAGCAATCGTGACCTCCTGGATGCAACTGTGGGCGGATGAGTGTGATATGCCACACATGTCCCCACTCAAGCCCTGGAAGGACCTGGTGGCATAAAAAGCGTGGAGAGAGAGGCGGGACTTCAATAAAGAGCGCGGAGAGAGAGGCGAGACTTCAATAAAGAGCGCGGAGAGAGAGGGGGCGACTTCAATAAAGAGCGGAGAGAGAGGGACAAGACTACAATAAAGAACGGAGAGAGGCGAGACTTCAATAAAGAGCGCAGAGAGAGAGGGGCGAGACTTCAATAAAGAACGGAGAGAGAGGCGAGACTTCAATAAAGAGCGCAGAGAGAGAGGCGAGACTTCAATAAAGAACGGAGAGAGAGGCGAGACTTCAATAAAGATCGGAGAGAGAGGCGAGACTTCAATAAAGAGTGTGGAGAGAGAGGCGAGACTTCAATGAAGAGTGAAGGGAGACGCGAGACTTCAATAAAGAGAGCAGAGAGAGAGGCGAGACTTCAATAAAGAGCGGAGAGTGAGGCAAGACTTCGATAAAGAGCGCGGAGAGAGAGGCGGGACTTCAATAAAGAGCAGAGAGAGGCGAGACTTAATAAAGACGGGCGAGATAGAGGCGAGACTTCAATAAAGAGCGGAGAAAGAGGCGAGATTTCATTAAAGAGCGGAGAGAGGGGAGATATCAATAAAGAGCGTGGAGAGAGAGGCGGACTTCAATAAAGAGCGCGGAGAGAGAGGAGCGAGACTTTATTAAAGAGCAGAGAGAGAGGCGAGACTTCAATAAAGAGTGTGGAGAGAGAGGCGAGACTTCAATGAAGAGTGAAGGGAGATGCGAGACTTCAATAAAGAGAGCGGAGAGAGGCGAGACTTAATAAAGACGGGCAAGGACTTCCGGTGTGCACCATGGAGTGAGTGATCACACAGAGGCCCAAGGTTACAGAAAAGAGCTCTTTTTTGGGCGGCACGGGTTGGAATTTCGATGAAAAGGCGTAGGTGAATGTTCGAGGAGTACTTTCCCCCAGGTATAGTATGTTTCTTGGTTATCAGACCCTCAGAAACAGTGCAAGATTGGGCTGAAGCAGCAGCAAACAAAAGCCTCTGCAAGCATGCAGGCGGGGGAAGGGCCAGCTTAGAGGCCTCAAGCTGACTTGAGGGCCTTTATGAAAGCTGAATTCTAGCAGCAGAGGGAAGAACTGTGAAAAGATCTCACCAAGGCCATTGAAGGAGCGGGGACGGACTTCCGGTAGCGGTGATGCGGAGCTAAGCCGCATGCTCAGTGGCTCCCACTATTTTCGGACTTTGGGGCTCTTTTAAGGGCTCATAGTGATGCTGTTTGGACTTTTCCCCGTGTGGGAACACTCCTTCTCAGATTCTCCACCGGTGGATGGCCTGGACTAGGAGTGGAGCGGTCAGAAAATCGGCTTTGGAAACTTCCGGTTGCGGCTATGCGGAGCTAAGCCGCACCGCAGCTCCCGCTACTTAAGGACTTTTGGGCCGATTTGAGGGCCCCAAACAGCACTGTCTCGACGAATCCTGGTGGGGGAAGGTGTCTGGAGTAGCATTCCCCATAATTTATGGTGCTCACCCGGAGTGGGGCAAAGGAAAAAGCTGCAGCAGCTCCCCAAGAAAAGCGGGGGAAGAAGGACAAAATGGCGGCCGGCGGAACACCCGAGGACTGGTGGTAGTGGGCGCAGGAGCAGCAGGCCTCTCTTCTGCGCTGTTTTGCGGAGCTGAAGGCTGAGTTGCTGGACTCCCTGAATGCGACTACCAACAAGCTGCTTGGGACCCAGGTGGCCCAGGAGGTGTCCATTCGGGAGTTGCAGCAGCAGGCCGCTGAGCGGGAGGAGGAGGCCGTGGTCCTCGTGGGGAAAGTGGAGTTGCACGAGGCACTTCACAAAAAGTGGCAAGACCGCTTGGAGGAGCTGGACGTTCGCACGAGGCGAAAGAATTTGAGGATCCTGGGCCTGGCGGAGGGGCTGGATGGGTCGGACCTCCCGTCGTACGTGACCACGATGTTGAGCTCGTTGATGGGAGCGGGGTCCTTCCATTTGCCCCTGGAGCTTGAGGGAGCTCACAGAGTGCTGGCCAGGAGGCCTAAGGCAAATGAACCCCCGCGGGCGGTGCTGGTGCGGTTCCATCGATTTAGTGACCGGGAGTGTGCTGCGCTGGGCCAAGAAAGAGAGGAGCAGCAAGTGGGAGAATTCGGTAGTGCGAATCTACCAGGACTGGAGTGCGGAGGTGGCAAAGCGGCGGGCCGGGTTCAACCGGACGAAGGCGGTGTTGCATGCCAAGCAGGTCAGATTTGGAATGCTGCAGCCTGCGCGCCTGTGGGTGACATACAAGGACCGGCACCACTACTTCGCGTCCCCGGAGGAGGCGTGGGCCTTTGTACAGGCGGAGAAGCTGGACTCGAACTAGGGTCTGGGGACACACTATGGCCGTCGCTGTTTTCGCTGTTGCTGTTCTTCAATTTTGACACATGTTTTTTTTATGCTGGTTTTCTTTTTGCTCTGTTTCCGGGTGGGTCTGTCTGTTGGGTATGGGTGTGGCGTATGTGGGGAACGTTGGGGGTATGTGCTTTATATGTTCTCTTCTGTACGTGGCTGGGGTGAAACTGGATTTTGGGGAGCTGCGTCAGAAGGGTGGGGTGTGGCAGTGTGAAAGGCTTTCCTCGGGTTTCCCGCGCCGCAGGGCAGGGGGGGCGGAGCTGGAGGTGGGGGCGTGGCCTTCACTGGTTTCCTTTCCTGCGCTGAAGCGGTGCCAAGGAGGTGTGGCAAGAGGGGCATGACCCCATGCCGGGAGGGGATGGGTTTTGGCGGGATTGCCGAGTCAGCAGAAGTCAGCTGACTCACGGAAGTACCATGGAGGGTGCGTCGCGGCTAGGAGGGGTCCTAGCCTGGGGGGGTGGGGGGGGGGAATACCGGGTTGCTGCTGGAATGGCCAGGAAGGAGCTGGTGTGGGCCGGGGGGGTAGAGGAGAGGCGTTATCGCCATGGGGAACGGGTCAGGCGGGGCGAGCTGGCCTGGGACGAGCAGTCGATAAGCTATGGCTAGCCGGCGGCGGAGAGGGGCGGGTTGCCCTCTGATCCGGCTGATTACCTGGAACGTGAGGGGGCAGAATGGGCCGGTTAAGAGAACTAGGGTATTTTCTCATCTGGAGGCGGACGTGGCTATGCTCCAGGAGACCCACTTGAAGGTGGCGGACCAGGTTCGTCTGAGGAAGGGGTGGGTGGGACAGGTTTTTCACTCCGGATTGGGCGCGAAGAACCGGGAGGTGGCGATTCTGGTGGGGAAGAAGGTGGCGTTCGAGGCGGCTGAGGTGCTGTCGGACAAGGAGGGCAGATATATTATGGTGACGGGTAGGCTGCAGGGAGAGAAGGTGGTGCTGGTTAATGTATATGCCCCGAATTGGGATGATGCCGTCTTCATGAGGCGCTTGTTGGGCCGCATTCCGGACCTGGAGGCAGGGGGCCTGATCATGGGGGGAGACTTTAACACAGTGCTGGATCCCCCACTGGACCGGTCCAGTTCAAGGACGGGTAGGAGACCGGCGGCGGCCAAAGTGCTGAGGGGGTTTATGGACCAGATGGGAGGGGTGGATCCCTGGAGGTTTGGGAGGCCGAGAGCGAGGGAGTATTCCTTTTTCTCCCATGTCCATAGGGTCTATTCCCGAATAGATATTTTCGTCCTGAGCAGGGGATTGATCCCAAAGGTGCAGGATGCCGAGTATTCGGCCATAGCGATTTCAGACCATGCTCCGCACTGGGTTGATCTGGAGATGGGGGAGGCGCGGGACCAGCGCCCGCTCTGGGCCTGGATGTGGGGATGCTGGCTGATGAGGAGGTGTGTAGGAGGGTCCGGGGAAGTATTGAGGGGTATCTTGATACCAACGACACGGGGGAGGTCCGGATGGGGATGGTCTGGGAGGCTCTGAAAGCAGTGATCCGGGGGGAGCTGATCTCCATCCGGGCCCATAGGGAAAGGAGGGAGAGGAAGGTGAGGGAGAGACTGGTGGGGGAGCTCCTGGATGTGGACAGGAGATACGCGGAGGCACCGGAGGAGGGGTTGCTGGGGGAACGGCGTAGTTTGCAGGCCAAATTTGACTTGTTGACCACCAGAAAGGCGGAGACACAGTGGAGGAGGGCGCAGGGCGCGGTATATGAGTATGGGGAGAAGGCAAGCAGGATGTTGGCGCATCAGCTCCACAGGCGAGATGCGGCTAGGGAAATTGGTGGAGTGACGGATAGGGGTGGGAATGTAGTGCAGAAGGGGACAGAAGTAAATGGGGTCTTTAGGGACTTCTACGAGGAACTGTACCGGTCGGAACCTCCGATGCGGAGAGGGGGGATGGAGAGCTTCATGAACAGGCTATGTTTCCCAAGGGTTCAAGAGGAGCTGGTAGAGGGGCTGGGGGCGCCGATAGAGTTGGAGGAGCTAGTCAGGGGGATTGGACAAATGCAGTCAGGTAAGGCGCCGGGGCCGGACGGGTTCCCGGTGGAATTTTATAAAAAGTATGCGGATCTGGTGGGCCCCCTGTTGGTGCAAGCCTTCAATGAGTCATGGGAGGGGGGGGGGGGGGGGGGGGGGCTTTGCCCCCGACGATGTTGTGGGCACTGATCTCTCTGATCCTGAAGCGGGATAAGGACCCCTTGCAGTGTGGATCATACAGGCCTATCTCGCTCCTCAATGTTGACGCTAAGTTGCTGGCGAAGACCCTGGCCACCAGGATAGAGGACTGTGTGCCAGGGGTGATACACGAGGATCAGACAGGATTTGTCAAGGGACGGCAGCTCAACACGAATGTGCGGAGACTGCTAAATGTTATTATGATGCCGGCGGTGGAGGGGGAGGCGGAGATAGTGGTGGCGCTGGATGCGGAGAAAGCGTTTGATAGAGTTGAGTGGGGGTACCTGTGGGAGGTGCTGGAGCGGTTCGGATTCGGGGAGGGATTCATTAAATGGGTGAGGCTGCTCTACGCGGCTCCGATGGCAAGTGTAGTTACCAATGGAAGGAGATCGGTGTACTTTAGGCTCTACCGTGGGACCAGGCAGGGGTGCCCCCTGTCCCCCTTGCTCTTTGCACTGGCGATTGAACCTTTGGCTATGGCGTTGAGGGAGTCAGGGAGATGGAGGGGTCTGGTGCGGGGTGGGGAGGAACATCGGGTATCGCTGTATGCGGACGACCTGCTGTTGTATGGGGCGGATCCAGAAGGGGGAATGCCGGGGGAATTTAAAAGGTGGGACATGGTGCCGCTAACGTTGGCGGGTAGAGTGCAGTCCATCAAAATGACGGTTCTCCCGAGGTTCTTGTTCCTTTTTCAGTGTTTGCCACATCTTTATCCCTAGGGCCTTTTTTAGAAGGGTGACTAGCAGCATCATGAGCTTTGTTTGGGCGCATGGGACCCCGAGGGTGAAGAGGGTCTTCTTGGAGCGGGGTAGAGATGGGGGGGGGGGCTGGCGTTACCCAATCTCTCGGGGTATTATTGGGCGGCCAATGTGTCGATGGTGCGCAAGTGGGTAATGGAGGGGGAGGGGGCAGCATGGAAACGGATGGAGAGGGCGTCCTGTGGAGATACAAGCCTGGGGGCCCTGGTAACGGCGCCGTGGCCACTCCCTCCTACGAGGTATACCACGAGTCCGGTGGTGGCGGCTACCCTCAAGATTTGTGGGCAGTGGAGGCGACATAGGGGAGAAGTGGGGGGCTCGATGGAGGCTCCGTTAAGGGGGAACCATAGGTTCGTCCCGGGGAACATTGATGGGGGATTTTAGGGTTGGCACAGATCACAAGCTGTCTCCCACTGGGAACACTGACTGTCTCTGCCACCTCCTCCCAGGCGCTGTTCAGGAGGGTGGGCTTGAGTCTGTGGCCCACTCTGGGGAAGAGGGTGTCCCTCTCATTGGCATCGAGCCGTAGGTCCACTTCTCACTCCCAAAATCAGGGACAGGTGGGAGGGGGGTCCTCCCAGGCCATTAGTGACCCCCAGGCTCTGGGAAGGGTAGCACCTGGCAACCTTGGCGCTGCCAGGAGCACTGACCAGGTGAAAGGCTGGCAGTGGCAAGGTGCCCGGATGCCAGGTTGCCCTTAACAAGGATCGGGCCCGGGGATGCCGTGCCCTTAAGAGATGGGGTGAGGAGGGGCTCGAGGACCCTGGAAGAGCTAAGTTGGGTGCACTGGAGGCCACAGTGGGATGGCTGAGGGTAGTTGAAAGTTCGGGGCCGCAATTAAAATGGCGTCCCATCCACAAGCTGAACTTGTAGGAAATGAGGTAAGTGGGGCCTCGGTGGGGTGTTCCTTGCCAAAAACATAGCAAAGTCCTGTTAAATAGCAGTGTCGTTCTCGGTGCTGCAGGCGCCAAGAAACATCCCTGTTAAACTGTTAAACGTGCCCAAAACGAGACCCTTGATCTCCCAAACTGAGAATCAAGCCCATTATCAAGATGCATTCACTTGAGGGGCAGCACGGTGGCGCAGTGGTTAACCCTGCTGCCTCACGACACCGAGGTCCCAGGTTTGATCCCGGTTCTGGGTCACTGTGTGGAGTTTGCACATTCTCCCCATGTTTGCGTGGGTTCCCCCCCCCCCCCCCCCCCCCTCCCACACAACCCAAAAATGCGCAGGCTAGGTGGTTTGGCCATGCTAAATTGCCCCTTAATTGGAAAAAATGAATTGGGTACTCTAAATTTATTTTAAAAAAAGATGTATTCACTAGACATGTTGGCATATTTGTGATGGATGACTAACATTACATCTGCTGCTAGAAGAAATGTATTTCTATCAAACAATTCATTTTGAAATCATCACGCTGCTCCAGAAAGGTCTCATTAATAATTTAAAGTGGGATTTAATTGATAACCCTGTTAAACTGAGTTTCTTGATATATATTCCACTTATTCCAAGAAAATCTCCTGAAATATCCATTGGCAAGTTAAACAAAATAATGCTTTCACAGTGAAACATTTGTCTTTGTCTCCCTTTCCACTGGGAATTCCTCCAACATTCAGATGCCGGAAAGAATTTTCTTGAGCAATTTCAACCTATAGTAGTTCCTTTATACAGTTGTTAAGACTTTTTGACACAACAGAGTTTTTGAATGCTTTGATTTTTTTTTACAGGAAATAGCTCACATGTTTGTTACTGTAGGTATGTGTGAGCAGGCTGTAGCTGCATTCCTGAAATGTAACCAAGCCAAAGCTGCAGTTGAAACTTGTATACATCTGAACCAGGTAGGATAATAACAAAGAGAAATGTACAATTTTATGCAATTTTTATTAATGAATTCACAAAATATAGAATATATTGCGGTTGACTACTAAGAAGCATATAACCAAAAAAGAGGCAATTCAGTCCATTGTGCCATCCTTGAAAGACCTATACAATTAGCCTCACTCCTCTGCTCCTCTCCTGTAACCCAATTACCCAATTCATTTTTGTATTTTACAATTGAATTCTTTCACAATGCTATTAGGCAGTGAATAATACATCATAACAACTTATTGCACTTAAGAATATAGAACATAGAACAGTACAGCACAGAACAGGCCCTTCGGCCCTCGATGTTGTGCCGAGCAATGATCACCCTACTCAAACCCACGTATCCACCCTATACCCGTAACCCAACAACCCCCCCCCCCCAACCTTACTTTTTAGGACACTACGGGCAATTTATCATGGCCAATCCACCTAACCCGCACATCTTTGGACTGTGGGAGGAAACCGGAGCACCCGGACGAAACCCACGCACACACGGGGAGGACGTGCAGACTCCGCACAGACAGTGACCCAGCCGGGAATCGAACCTGGGACCCTGGAGCTGTGAAGCATTTATGCTAACCACCATGCTACCGTGCTGCCCTAATATGTCCCCATGTTGCTTTTGGTTCTTTTGTCACTGACCAGAAATCTGTATTGTCTGGTTGCTGACCCTTCTGTCACTGGAAGCAGTTTCTCCTTATTTCCTCCATCAAACCCTTCAAGATTTTGAACACTTCTCTCAAATCTCCAATTAACTGTCTTAGTTTCTCTCGTCTCTTTCTACATAAACTGAAGTTTTACCTCTGGTACCATTTTATTAAATCACCTCTGCACCCTTTCTAAAGTCTTGACATTCTTAAGTGAGGTGCCCAGAGTTGGTAGAGTACTTCAGCTGGGGTTTAACCAGTGTTTTATAAATTTTACCATAAATGTCTTTCTTTTAAAGTCAAGGATTCTGCATAGATTTTTAACAGTTTTCTCATTTTGTCTTTCTGCCTTCAAACACTTGTGTATGTAAGCCATCGATGTGCATGTACCCCTTTTAAAATGAGACCATTTAGTCATTATTGTTTCTCCTCATTCTTCCTACTGAAATGAACCAAATCATAGTAATTTTTACTATTTTCTCAACACATTCCAGTGGAACAAAGCTGTTGAACTGGCTAAGAATCACAATATGAAAGAAATTGGATCTCTTCTGGCTAAGTATGCATCTCATTTGTTGGAGAAGAATAAAATTTTGGAAGCAATTGAACTTTACCGAAAGGCCCATCATTTTCTTGATGCTGCAAAGCTCATGTTTAAGGTACAGCAATAGTTTCCCATATTGTCGTAATTGAGTACATATTTTGATTTCTTAAGAGGCATTTTGTCCCATCTTCCTAATTTGGATGTCTGCCCATAAGAATGTCTGAAACCTTATTTTGAAATTTAAAAGAAGAATTTAGAAGTATGGGAGCAGGTGAATTTTTGCAATTGGTTTTGTACCTTTTATCCTATAATTTTATTGACCAATTAAAGGTTGAAGCGATTTACAGACCAATCTTAGAATACAGCAAATTGCAATTAGTTATGGTGCATTATGAAGAGCAGTTCACTGACAAATTCCTGCACAATCTGTTTCTACCTGCGGTGATTGTGAAAAAATTACGGATCTTGCGATCATAGGGAAACAGTGTCACAATGTAAAATCAAATAATTCAACCATGTATTTCCTGATCTTCCCATTGACAAATAGGTTGGTCTGCAAAAATATCATTTATTGTTTTAACATAAATTTAACAATAATTTATAATAGGTATTTCTGTCATCTAAAAAATGCAGTAGATTAGATAATCAGATTGAAATGCAAGATTCTGTAATTCTCAAAAAATACTAAAAGGTGAGAATCACTGATAGATATAATCGGAAATTATTGGAATAAGGGTCCAGATTTTGCTATCGGTTTGATTGTTACTAAGCAATAAATAGGAAAGCAATTTCTGGGACAGGATTCTCCGACCCCCTGCAGGGGCTGAATCCCGCCCCTGCCGGCTGCTGAATTCTCCGGCACTGGGGTTTTGGCGATTCTCCGGCCCGCAATGGGCCGAGTTGCTGCTTGTTTTAGGCCTATCCCGCTGGCATGTATTACACCAGGTATTTGCCAGCTGGATATGGCTGCGCGGACGGCCTCCGGAGTCCTCGGGGCCCACAGATCCGTGGGCAGGCCTGTGCCGTGGGGGCACTCTATTCTTCCGCGTCGGCCGCTGTGATCCTCCGCGATGGCCGACGTGGAGATGATCCCACCCTGCGTATGCCGAATGATGCCAGACGGGACAGGCCTAAAACGGGCAGCACTCGGCCCATTGCGGGCCGGAGAATCGGTGGGGGGGCGCTCCCGCGCATGTGCCAACTCGCTCCGGCCGGCCCGAGGCCCTTCGGTGCTGGTTGGCGTGGCGCCAAGCCCTTTCCCCGCCGGCTGATGCGGCTCAAACCACCCTGGCGCCGGCCTAGCCCCTGAAGGTGCAGAGGATTCTGCACATTTGTGGCGGCCCGACGCTGGAGTGGTTCACGCCACTCCTCGGCGCTGGAATTGCCCGCCCCGCCGATTCCCGCAGAATCCCACCCCTGGTTTCTGAACACAGGCTGTTAAATATGGAAATCGGGAAATTAATGTCCGAGTTGTCGTCCTCCAGAAACTTCGCGACACTGGTGTCTCTCCAAGAGATTTCACATTCAAATACAAGAAGGATGTGAAGTTGGGCTACTTACCTAATAAACATGCCGATAAAAGTTAGGGTTTGCTTATAAAAGTTAGGGTTTGTCTATTCAAGTGTAAGTGAATTTTTAGTGTGTTAAGTCAAGTAATCTACCAAACTCTAAATATTTGCTTAAAAACTGTAGCATCTCATCCGTTCCAATTTGAATTAAAGATTTTAATTGTTTTAACTTTTTGTTGCTTTTATCTTTCACTCTGATAGATATCTGATAGCATCTTTCTTTTACTCACTTTATTCCTCCCTTGTGAGTTGGCTTTGAATTAGACATTCCCTACATTCCCAGTTTAGACTCTGCAGGGATATTTTGGTGAAAGGATAAAATAGATACTATACTAATAATATACACTTGTTTGAAGTCTAGTTTTAGCACACAGTTTTGTTCCTAATTGCTGATTACTATAATTTGAACTTGCCTGAACGCACTAAAATAGACACCTGCATTCATGTGTTGAAGAGGGACAAATATTGTGGAGCAGTATATGTGGGCTTCATGCATCCACTTTTGCTTAAGGCGTAGTGTGTGCTGTTTGGCGCACAGTTTCAGGACATCTTGGTCTGAGGGCGGAGATACCTCGATGCAATGCTGCAGGGTACTGTTGGAGGAGGTCCAGAGGAGGAGGAATACTGTGTAGCTGCAGTGGGGTGCAGATCACCCTCTTGTTCCCACCTTCTCCAGCACTGATGCTGCTTTACCTGGTTTTATGTCCTCCTCTCATTCCTCCTGTAGGCTATGAGGAATCTTTAGCAAGATGCCCATGACCAAGCATTTCCTTGCTCCTAATGATGTCTATATGGCATCCAATGAAGTAGAGTAGCACAGCACTCAATCTGTTCAGGTGAACTCCATCGAGAATTGACAGAATAAATGTTGATAGATTGTTGTTGAAGTCTTCAAAAAAGGTTCCATAGATTCTTCTGATGTGTTTCAAAGTTCACTTAAAAGCTGCAGCAGTAGGTGAAAAGTGAAATGTGATGTATCTTTTGAGTAGGTCTTGAAATAATGAGCATAATGAAATAACTTGTATACCCCCAAACAGCTGGTGGCTATTGAGAACAGCCATTGGATCTAAGGTTATCCACCAAAATGCTGTGTAACCTTGTGGTTGAGAACTAGTAGGTAATTTAAGCAGGCAATCATCCCTTTCACATTTTTCCAATCAACTGTTCTTAGCACAAGCTTCAACTCCTTTACTAAAACGTTGTCTGATGTCAAACATGGCCTAAACCACCATTTCAGCTCAAGATCCCATATTTACCTGAAGCTCTTTAGCATTTGAAGGAGCTATCAAATGTTATGCTGTGCATAGTTCAGCAAGAATTCTTCAACTGCATGAGAAGCCAGTTAGTTTCCCTGTTCACACAAGTACCAGATCCTTTGTAGTTGCATTGCTGTTTCGATTACTTAATTACAGCATGTGCTAGTTCTAGCCTAGGCTTTGAGGCCAAAATAATGGTAAATTTAATGTCGCTCACCATTATTATGTGTAAAAAGTTCATCAGTCTTGAGATGGGAAAGAAATACCCCATGAACTGTGAATCTCTGAAATAAAGTGTTAGGTTTTAGCAAAGTGATATGTTATTAATTATTAAATATTACACTGTGTTGTGGTTTGGGGATATTATCTGTTTAGTTTACTTTTTCATCTTCTCTTCTAGAAATCAGTTATTTTGTGTTTTTGTTTAGATTGCTGAGGAAGAAGCAAAAAAGAGAACCAAACCATTACGTGTTAAAAAACTTTACGTGCTGGCAGCACTACTTGTGGAAGATTACCATGAACAGATAAAGAACACCCAGAGAGCAAAATTGAAAGGCAGAAGATCAGAGGTATTGCATATAGTTTTGATCCTTGACTTTGGTCAACTTTTAATTTCACCATTATAAAGTACTTGAATTGATGTGTTGTTTTTGTTTTCTGAGTAAAGGATATTGATATTTTTACTGTATGTACTTTTTTGTATCTCTTATTAAGCTATAGACAGATGCTGGAATGCAGTTCCATAGCTACTGGCTTAATTATGTTGCCAAAGTAAATATTCTTTATGCTTGAGTACACATATGAAAAGCTGATTTTAACTCTATTGGCTTTAATGGAAACTAGGCAGGCAGATAATTGAAAAGATAATTTTAATCTGCTCTTCTGAGCTGGAATAAATTACTCCCATTGTAAATTAGTGAAGGCACACATCGAAACCTGACTACAAATATGGGAAAGCCATTTTAGCTTCCCACCTGGTCAACCTAGTGGGAGGGGAGCCAGAGTCAGAAGATAAAAGGATTTTCATTTTTTAACTTGCCTAGTGGAGCCAGGATGAACAGGAGTCCCACCGTCGAGCTCAAGGCCCTCTTAACAATTTAATGAGTGCCTGGGATCTTTACTTTGGCAAGTCATTTGTTGACTATTATGAATGGGAATCCACTCTCTCAATCTTCGGAGAACTAGGCAGTCTGACTGAGGTCGGCCAACTCAGGATATGGCTCAGTTACACACTGCACAATTTGTTTTAAAACTGACCCACTAGTGAAGCAAGTGTTTACTAATTTAAAATTAAAACAAGGGTCTGTTGGAAATTCATATGTAAGAACAACTTTCTATAAATCGATGATGTTTACATTTTTTCTTCATATTTACGGGATATGGGCATCATTGGTTCTGCCAGCATTTATTGCCCATCTCTAATTGCCCTTGAGAAGGTGGTGATGAGCTGCCTTCTTGGACTGCTGCAGTGTAGGTACACCCACAGTGCTGTTAGGGAGAGAGTTCCAGAATTCGTGACCAAGCGACGGTGAAGGAGCGGTGATATATTTCTAAGTCAGGATGGTGTTTCGCTTAGATGGGAACTTCCAGATGGTGTTTCAATATATATGCAACCCTTGTCCTTCTAGATGTTTGTTGTCATGGGTTATGAATGTGCTTTATAAGAAAACATCTTGTAGATGGTATACACGCTACCCCTATTCTTTGGTGGTGGAGGGAGTGAATGTTTGTGGATGGGGTGTCAATCAAGTGGGATGCTTTGTCCTGGATGGTATCAAGCTTCATGAGTGTTGTTGGAGCTTCACCCATCCAAGGAAATGGAGAGTATTCCATCATTGTGCCTTGTAGATTTTGGGCAGGCTTTGTGAATTCAGGAGGTGAGTTACTCACTGCAGGATTCCTTGCCTCTGACCTGCTCTTGAATCCGCAGTATTTATATAGCTAGTCCAATTCAGTTGCTGGTCATTGGTAACCCCAGGGTGTTGACAGTGAAGGATTCAGCAATGGTAATGCTATTGAATATCAAGGAGTGATGTTTAGATTCTCTCTTGTTGAACAAACATGGACAAAAGAGCAGAACTCCAGAGGTGCAATGAGCATGACTATCCTTGATATCAAGGCAGCATTTGATGCTATGTCACTGACCCAAACCCCTGACTTTCAGAGCTGGTGGTGTTGGTCTGAATGCTCGCTTTGGGGGTACTGCACAGGAGTTTCACCAATGAGGTGAACCCTGTCCCTAACCCAAAACACTCCAGTACCTCGATGAGGGACTTCCATTCGACTCTTGAAGGCCTTTTCTGCATCCAGGGAGACGATCACCTCTGGTGTTCTCTCCCCGGATGAGGATTGTTGTCATGTCCCCGTATCACATTCAGCAGCGTCTGATGTTCACAGTTAGTTGTCTACCCTGACAAAGCCGTTTGCGAGTACTTTCCTGTCCACAATGAGCAGTGAAATGGGTCTGTAAGATCCATATTCCGTTGGGTCTTTGACTTTTTGGGTATAAGTGATATGGTGACCTGAGTTAGTGTTGGAGGCAAGGTGCCTCTCGCTAGCGAACATTGCTGTCGATCTGGGGGATAGCCGGTGCAAATATTTTTGTAGAATGGAGGCAGCACGGTAGCACAGGTGGATAGCACTATGGCTTCACAGCGCCAGGGTGCCAGGTTCGACTCCCCACTGGGTCACTGTCTGTGCGGAGTCTGCACGTTCTCCCCGTGTCTGCGTGGGTTTCCTCTGGGTGCTCCGGTTTCCTCCCAAGTCCAAAGACGTGCAGGTTAGGTGATTGACTATGATAAATTGCTCTTCGTGACCGAAAAAGGTGAGGAGGGGTTATTGGGTTACAGGGATAGGGTGGAAGTAAGGGCTTAAATGGGTCGGTGCAGACTCAATTGGTCAAATAGCCTCCTTCTGCACTGTATGTTCTATGTTCAAGTCCACTTGCAACCCGTCCGGTCCCGGTTTCTTCCCTGCCGGCATGGAGTTGCTACTCTCCATGACCTTCCAGTTGTATCGGCGCTTCCTGCTCCCCCCATCTGTTGCCCCCCTCGACTGGCAAGTCCAGTCCATCGAGGAACCATTTAATCCCTGAATCGCCATCAGACGGCTCGGAGGTGCACAGTCCCCGATAGATGGCCTCCAATGTTTTGTTGGCCTTTTTTTTGGTTTGGCTTCCAGTCCACCGCTGTTGTCCTTTACCTGGGCTATCTTCCTCGTGGCAGCCTGTTTCTGAGCTGGTGAGCCAGCTGGCGAGCCTTCTCTCCATGTTCGTAAAACATCCCCCGTGTCTGGCGGTGGACAGCAGATTAAAGTCACGTCTATAGCTTTTTCCTCTCCGCCCGAAGCTTTACGGTTGGGGCCTCAGAGTATTGTTTGTCGACCTCCAGAATGGAGTCGATGAGTTGCTGCCCAGCTGCCCTCTCTTTCCTGTCTC
This sequence comes from Scyliorhinus canicula, assembly GCF_902713615.1. Taxonomy (NCBI): domain Eukaryota; kingdom Metazoa; phylum Chordata; class Chondrichthyes; order Carcharhiniformes; family Scyliorhinidae; genus Scyliorhinus; species Scyliorhinus canicula. The sequence goes on along the minus strand of NC_052151.1, from coordinate 132,085,109 downwards.
CACAAGCCATGGCAGAAGACCTTGTCGTCCAAGAAGGCTGTGTCCAACCTCACATCCACATAATGTGGAGTGTGGTCAGAGATGACATTCATGGAATATTTCGCTCTGACTGTTTCTGGAAACACCGATTTCCCCACTGCAAAGAAATCAATCCGGGAATAGATCTTGTGTACTAGTGAGAAGAACAAAAATTTCTTCTCACCTAGGTACAGGAACCGCCATAGGTCCACTGTCCCCATCTGTTACATAATCGTTCCCAGTTCCCTAGCCATGCCTGTCGTTTTCCCCGTTCTGGGATTTGATCGGTCCATCAATGGATCTTGTACGTATCTATGTTGGGATTTCCGCCATGGTCTATTTTCTAAAATCCATGTCATCCCAGTTGGGCACGTACACATTTACCAGGACTTACCAGTGCCCTGTCTAGGACATCGATGATGTCCCCCTTGGTCCGTGACCATCTTTGTCGCCGTCTTCTTGCTTATCCCTCTAGCTCTTGTCCTGTAGCAGGAATGGGAGGTCCGTCCCACCCAACCCTTCCTTACCCACCTTCTCCCTCCTTCTTGGAGGAAGACTATGTCGGCTTTCAGACTTCTCAGATGGGCGAAAACGCTGGATCTTTTCATTGGGCTGATAAGTCGCCTAACGTTCCAGGTGACATACTGATGGGGGGGTTTCTGACCCCCCCCCTGCCTTGGGGGTTTATGTTCACCCCCCACCCCCTTTGCAGGATCAACCATACTTGCCTTGTGGATGCACCCCTGCACTCCAGGGTTTCCCTTTGTTAGGGGGACATCCAAAATTGCCACGGTCACCGTTCTCACCATGAGGCTGGACCCCTGCACTCCGGGATTTCCCTTTGTCCAGGGGACACCCAACATTGCCGTCAATGGCAACTTAGTACTTCCAGCAGAATATTGTTGCGAATGCTTCAGCCTTATCTTCTGAAGATCTGTTTCGATTTTCTTCACTGAGACCAGAAATTGTACTCTTGCACATTGTAGTTTATAGAACAACTTAATTGATTTATTGGTATTTACAATATTGAAAATATTCAGCACATCAAACAACATCTGAAAAGAGAATGATTAACAAATATTTTGGGTTACAGCATATTTTCCATTTTGATATTAATTCTGTAAATTTCTGTTAGGCTTAAAGATGTGGTGCAATAATGTGTACTATATTTCTTTGCTTTGTTTCAGGCTACAACAGCTCTAGCTGGGTTACTTGAAGAAGATGCCTCTTTGTCAGATAATCGTATTATCGACAATGCTTGGCGTGGGGCGGAGGCATATCACTTCTTTTTGCTAGCACAACGTCAGCTTTATGAAGGCTATGTAGATGCTGCAATGAAAACAGGTATGCATCATGTGATGTACAAAATAAATAAGCCTAGAAATTCTCCCTGTTTTTGGCATTAAATTAGAATTATTTTTTGCAAAAGGGGAAATGTAATGGCTTGGAAGAGGGTGAGGTTGGGAGAACAGAGATGTGCAGCAGGACTTTCTGGCCCCCATACTAGCAGGCAGCATCTCAGGATGAGTGGAAACATTTGGAGAGCTAATCAAAGTCAACAAATTTTAGAGCAGTACAGCACAGAACAGGCCCTTCGGCCCTCAATGTTGTGCCGAGCCATGATCACCCTACTCAAACCCACGTATCCACCCTATACCCGTAACCCAACAGCCCCCCCCCCCCCCCCCCCCAACCTTACTTTTTTTTTAGGACACTACGGGCAATTTAGCATGGCCAATCCACCTAACCCGCACATCTTTGGACTGTGGGAGGAAACCGGAGCACCCGGAGGAAACCCACGCACACGTGCAGACTCCGCACAGACAGTGACCCAGCCGGGAATCGAACCTGGGACCCTGGAGCTGTGAAGCATTTATGCTAACCACCATGCTACCGTGCTGCCCACAGGAAATGTTTCTTTCCTGCCCGCAACAATGCCCGCTGGTGTCAAGGCCAGAAAATCTTACCTCTGGACCAGCAATGAAAATAAAACTGCTTTCCACACACGAGAAGTTATACAATATACTGAAAGGCACATTGAAGAGCTTCAGTGCTCTGGCTCTAATTATAGAGGAGTCAATCTATCACGAAATGAAAATGCTGGAATATCTCAGCAAGTCTGGCAGCATCTGTAGGGAGAGAAAAGAGCTAACGTTTCGAGTCCGATGACTCTTTGTCAAAGTTAACAGACAGAGAATCTATCATTGGTGTATTGTCTTGACATATATCATCATTGATCTGCAGTCCATTTTGGAGTTTGTGGTCTTCTCCCGGAACATTGCACTGGGCCTCATAACATGCGACTAATGCATGTCACCAGCCTTTAGTTAGATACTTGGTTTATTGAAAAATTCTTACAGCAGCAATTGCTAAGTTATGATGATACAAGTAAGCATGATTCACAACATAGTTATATATGACCATTAAAATAACATAAAATAATAAAGGATTGTACAATTATGATCATGTTACAATACAAATAATTGCAGAATAGAAATGCAACTTGGTGAATGTTCAAATGATTGCTGTCTGGACTCTAGACTCCACGTTAGAGGGACTGGAGAACTAATAGATAGGGGGCTGGATTCTCCATTATTGAGACTATGTCCCCACCCCGGCGTCAAAACTGTGGAGTTTTACTCCTGAAAATCCTGCAAAACAAGCAAAACAAATTCATAGCCGTGCAGGGGGCTAGCAGCGACCCGGAGAGAATCGTGCAGCTTTTGCTGCAGATACGGGCACCCGCACTTCCGTGTCAGAGGCCACGCATGCACATGGCAGCGGCCTCCAGCGGCTGCACCATGCTCCATGGTGGACTCGAACCGCGGAGGTAGACCCATAGAGGAGACCCCCCTGATTGGCTGCGCGACTGACCCTCAAACACCATACATTAATTCCCCGGCCGCCTATAAGGCCCTCCCCTGGCCTCCGGTCCACCTGCACCGACCAGGGCGGCCGTGGATTGAGTCCGCAGCCGCCACGTGAGCATCCCACCCAGCAATAGCAGGTTAGTTCCACGCCGTCGGGAACTTGGCTGGTCGGGTGCGAAGAATTGCTGAGCAGGCCTCTGGCAATGGCCCCCGGTGGTGGGGCGTATCCCCGGTGACACCGATTTTCGGTGCCCGGAGAATCGCCAAACCGGCGCCGGGCCCGATTATGGCATCAAACTGGATTCTCCGCCCTGGCACCGGTTGCGTTTCAGTGTTGGGTTGCGGAGAATCCAGCCCACTGGCATCTGAATTGGCATAAATGTTAACTGGTTTAAATATATTTTAGTGTGCCATTTAAGGGAGTGGTAAAGAGGGTAACAAAGACTGTCAATACAGAAAGGCTTTGTGTAACATTTCTGGGGAGGATAATCTGTAAGTCCCGAGAAGTGCTGCTCTGTCAACTGGTACCTGAAGCAGAATTTTAAGGAACGAAGAACAATACAGCACAGGAACAGGCCCTTCAAGCCTGTACACCCGGTCATGATATCAATCTTGACCAAAACCCTCAGCATTTCCTTGTGCCGTATCCCTCTATACCCATCCTGTCCATGCATAAAGAATAATACAACACAGGAACAAAATTGCCAAGTTGATTAAGGTCAGACAGGGGGTGAGGGGGTTAAAGCTTCAAAGTATCATTGTGTCAGGAACCGAACATGATCCTGCCCACTTGTGGGTTTAACCTGGGAGGTTTTGGAGACAAGCGGGAAACGCCAGTGGAGCTGACATAACTAATTTCAATATTCAGCTATCATAGGTTTCTGAAAATGTGGTTCAGGTGCCTTAACATCCTTCAATATGCCCATCAAGCGGCTCCAGAATGGTTGTGGTCTGATATATATTCCACAACAGCACATTGCAGAGAGGAGTGGAGCTGCAGGAAGAGTAAGTGAGGCGAAGTCATGTGTGACCATGGTGCCTGCTCCCAGAGACCACATCCAGGCATACTTCAACTAATCTGAGTGCATGAGGCCTTCTGACAATGTAATCATAAATCCTAACAACCCTAATTCAATTCATACTGACCTACAAGACGGGGGCCACGGTGCATACCATTGGCATGGGTAGCGCCAACCACCAGTGGGGTACTGGTGGTTGGCGCTACCCATGCCAATGGTATGCACCGTGGCCCCCGTCTTGTAGGTCGGTATGAATTGAATTAGGGTTGAATTAGGGTTGTTAGGATTTATGATTACATTGTCAGAAGGCCTCATGCACTCAGATTAGTTGAAGTATGGTATGCCAGCAGTGACGGGTGCCGGGGTCAGTGGCTCCCGTGGTGCCATGCACCGATGGGGCCAGGGATGCAACGTGGAGGGCAGAGTGCCAAGGAGAATGGCGGGGGGTGGGGGGGGGGGGGGGGGGGGGGGTGGGGTGGGAGAGGGAGGAGCATGTGAGGGCACAGCCCTCCAGCAGCTGAGCTTGACCCATAGGTACAGGTGCTAGCCAGTGAGGATGGAGAGCCAGCCGCACAACAGGCCGAGGAGAAGATGGGAAGGAGGCGCAGCATCAGGCCTCGTGTACCTGCAGCGCTTGACCTTCGAGGACCTACCAGACCAGCATGATGTCGAAGAGTCCAACTGAGCAGAGGCACCCTATGGCATATATGCTGGATCATGACGCACCTAGAACCGCGGGGATATGGGGGGGGGGGGGGGGGGGGCGACACCAGCTTCCTGAGGTCATCAAGGTGACAGTTGCCCTAAACCTTTTCGCTGCCGGGCCCTTCTAGGCGGTGAGTGGGGACCTGTCTGGGATCTTGCAGACGTTGGTGCACAGATGTATCTGCATCGTAACAGGGGCCCTATATGCCCCGTCGGCACATTATATCAGCTTCAATGTGGACCGAGCCAACCAGGATGCCAGGCAACAGGTTTCTCCGGGACGTTCCAGGTTCAGAGGGTGATTGACGGGACGCATGTCCCCCTACGAGCACTGGCGCATGAGGGGGTGGCCTTCACAACCAGAAGGGGTTCCACTTGATCACGTGCAGCTGGTGTGTGACCACGAGATGCACATCATGCACGTCTGTGCCCAATACACAGGCAATGTGCACGATGCCTTCATCCTGCCACACTCGATAGTTCCAGACACTTTTGAGGCATACCCCCAGGTGAGGGGTTGGCTCTATGGCGACAGGGGTTATCCGCTGTGGTTAGGGCTGTTGTCACCTATCTGAAGGCCACAGACCAACACGGAGATCCGTTTCAATGACGCCCAAGCCACGGCCAAGGCACCAGTGCATCGGTGTCCTGAAGTTGTGGTTCATGTGCCTAGACTGCTCTGGAGGGGCCCTTTAGTATAGCGCTAGGATAGTCTCACACCTTGGTGGCCTGCTCCATCCTTGCACAGCAGATGGGCAATTTTCTGGAGGAGGGGGATGAACGCCAGGCCTTGTTCAATGAGGAGGATACGGGGAAGGGCGCTAATGTGTGTGCCTGGGTCGCTACGCACGAGACGCTCTAATCACCTCAGGTTCACCCACGAGGGGAGCCGGCCAACACGACCATCCCGTCCCACCCCCACAAACCCCTTTTACCTCCGCTGACCACCCCCTCCCATGTCCTACCTCCCTGCACCAACCGCTGCCCATTCTCTCTCTTCCAGCCCCCCCCCCCCCCCCCCCCCCCCACACACCCCTACAACCCCTTCCATGATTCCTACCTACCTCACTACAGGGTGCAAGCCCTGGCGGCTTCACCGTCACCTGGTGATGCCAGGCCTGGAGGCCAGTTCCCGTCTCAGCCGGGGCACGATGCTCAGGGCCATGGAGCACAAGGACTGGGCTACCTCCCTCGGGGACTGTGCCATGTACCTCTGTGACTGGATCAACCAGCGCCTGGGCAATGCCGTAGACGCTGGCAGCCATGACCTGTTCTAACTGGGCCAAGCTCTGGATTGCCCCTGCGTGTCCATATGAGCCTCGTACGTGGCTGCCTGTGACAGGGCCGCCCTATCATGGCTGCGGGCCTCAATGGCACTGCCTGGGCACTGGCTGACCTAAGACAGCCACAAAAGGACGTGGCACAGTCCCAGAGGGAGGTGACCACCTCCCGCACAGAGTGCCCAATGCCTTGAGCATCATGACGCATGGCTGAAACCTTCACCCCCAAGGCCTCCACTGTGGGCGTCACCCCTGCAGTGTTGGTCCGGGTGGCATGCATTGTCAGTACTATCTCCTTCCCCTCCCAGCGGTTGGACTCCTAACACTGCACCTGCAGGCGCTGGATGGTTGCTGACAACCCCTCATGTATTCCCCAGCTCTGTCTGTATCTCCAGCAATGATGGGGCCGCCCTTTCCAGAAGCCTGAGACCCTTCTGGACGGCAGCTAGTCCCTGGGGTAGGGCCGCCCTCCGACCGTATCCCCGCATCGGGCATTCCTACCTCCACCTGATGTACTGCTGTATGTGTATGGTGCAGACCATATAGTGCCCCAGGAGCCTCTTCACTATAATGCCCAACCGAGGTGAGTGCCTCTGGGATGGTGGAGGGTGTTGGAGACAGCTGTGATGGGAAATCGGTGTCATCCATGACTGGGGCTCCTGGAAGTGGCGGGGTGGCGTTTGTTGACTCACATCGCTGTCTGGTGCCGTCATCGCACGATATGACCTGGGGTTGTGGCCAGGCCAGAGGACACCAGAAGGGCCCCCCTCATTACCAGGTGATCCTGCAAGACACAAGACATGATGCATGGTTGGATTGCGTGTTAGGCTGGTGGAGGGGTGTGGAGGTGGTGGGGCGGTGTAGGGGAGGCGGGGCAGTGTGGGAGTAGTGCCATGCCTGCCATAGGGGCACCGCAACTCAGCGGAGTCTCACTTGGTTCCCCGATGCCGACCTCCGCCTCTGCGTCAGCTCTCCGAGCCCACCGAACAGGTCTAGTGCCCACCGCTGCATGACGGTGAAGGTCTGCAGATCCGGCGGGCCCCCTCCAGTCTTCTCCCCACGATTGTGTGCCACCTTCTCCTGGTAAGAGACAGAAAATGCACAGTTGGCAGTCGGAAGCAGGCAGCATAGGTGGTGGGCAGCTGTTGGTCTTTGTGACTCTGGCACCTGGCCAGGACTCGCAGTAAGGGAGTTGGCATGTGCTGCAGGATGAGCTGTGAGTGTGTGGTGTTCGGTCACACTCTCGGTGGTGGTGTTGTTGGTCTACGGATCTGTGGCACAGGGGTTTGTGCCAGTGGCATGGTGCTGGCTACTCACCCTGGCCACCCTGAGGAGGTCATGCAGCTTTTTCCGGCCAGGTGTATGGCAGCAGGTGTCAGCTTCCTTCCCACTCCTGGGAGCAGGGCGCCCTGCCTCTACATGGCGTCTAGCAGGGTCTCGAGTTCCACATCTGCAAAACAGGGTGTCTCGCTTCAGGTTGTCATTTTGTTAGTTGGAATGAGTGTGTGGGGAGTGGAGTGCGGATATGCAGCTGCAGCTTGTCAACCTTTCCCGACCCCGGCGAATCAGATGGCCTTATTCATTGGAATTGCACTAGTTCCACTAGCCCATTAACAGATCCTGAATTACTCCGTGACTGGCGCCATTTCCGTGGTTGTAGAACACCACCGATTTAGTCCTGATGTCGGCATTTAGCCTCTCAAATGGAGAATCCAGCCCCAAATCTTTTATCACAACTTAAGATGAGAGTTGACAATATAGACCAGTCAGTGTCACTTAGAATGCTGATTCTCACTTGCATATCTAAATTATCGCTTTAGTGGTAGTTGTTTGATTGCTTTTCAGTTTAAGATGTGGCATTTGCCCTGTTCCAGTTTCATCTGATTTTGGCATAAAATATGCAAACGCATCTTTGTATTGTTGCTCGTTTTGGGTGAGTGTGCTTAACACTCGCTTTGGCTCTGTTTCACGTTCTAAGCTCTGGAGTCTCCAGGTGCCGTAAAGACACCGTCACAAGTATCAAGGTCAAGTTCAAAGCAATAAAGCTGTACACCAATTAGTAAGTCCAAAACAATTAGAGTTTATTATAACACAATTATAATAACACTCACGCACACGCTAAAGATTAAACTTACTCCTACCACTAAACAACTAATACTTAGCTAAGAAGGAACTGCGAGGTCAGGGAACAAGGCCTTTGTTCTGGTCTGGTCTGCAGGCTTCGGATCACTATCAATCGGCAAGGGTGTCAGTAATGCCGGTTTCAGGTAGCGGTCGTTGTTTAGGCACTTACGTATTGGCGGCTGCTGCTCGACGGCTGATGTAAAGACAGGGGTCTGGAGGCTTGAGTCGGAGACAGGAGACTGAACCATGTGTGGGACCTTTCTTTTATAGGTCCCAGGGGGTCCGCGCCCCTTTGGGCGGGCTCCCTTACCTGCTGGGGATCGATTGGGCCTCTTCCCAATCGATATGGTTTGAACCCCCCAATCCTAGGGCCGTTCCTTGATCGCTGGGGCGGTTCTTAGGACTTATTGTCCTGGGCTTCTCTGGCTCCACTGTGTCTGGTCTGCTATAGAATGTATCGATTGATACTTAATTTGTGTCCATTGTACCTGGGACTGGCCCGGTATCACCTCATTAATATGCTAACGGCTTTCCATTTACAACGCTGCCTGATCTCTGCAGCTGTCGGGAAACCGGTTTCTGCAATTGTCTCAATGCATAATTGCTCTGCAAGCTATTTGCTCTTTAACATGTCCGTTTTCCCTGCACTCTTTGCAGTCTTCCATTTTGTGTTCGTTAGTGGCCATCTTAGATGGCTACAGTATTTTCTGATGGGATCAACTTCTGTTCACAAATGACCCGCTGAATTTCGAAAAGCTGATTAACATTTCTGGTCAAATTTGAGATTGAATTGGGTTCTCCTGAGAATATTTTCTGGTCAGATTGGCTTGAAAGCAGGGTTAAGTTGGGCTCTGAATAAGAGGGGTAGGAAAGAAGTATTTTTTATGTATATGTTTTGGACGATTCCAAAATATGCAGTGGTATCTGTACCTGAAAGGGTTGTTCTCGGATAAACTGTCATATTCGGTTAGCAATATTCCTTTGCTTTCAGTACGTTCTACAATACTGTCATGCTGTTAATCTTGTGTAGCGGTACCGCAGTGGAATGTCTAGTGCATCTTTTATCAACTGTTCTATTTTACTCTGGGAAACCATCACGGAGACACCAATTTATTTTACTAAGCAGTCTGTTATATTTTAGGTTGCTACAACACTGCCTTTTCTTGTAAAGTAGTTTGCAGCACAGATTTGAACATTGAAACATCTGGTTTTAGTTTAAATATTTGTCAATCATAAATGCTTGCCTGTCATCCACTTGCATTTATTTTGTGCCTTTCATGAGCTTGGGATATCCCAAATTGAAGATGTTATAAACAAGCAAAAGAGTTTTGTTTTTTTTAAAACCATGAAATACCTATCAAAAGCTCCAACAGTTCTCAGTGTATCTTCTTCCATGCATTATTAATAAAATGAATGCATGCAAAATAATAAATACAAAGTTTCACACTGTAGAAGAGTTATTAAATATGTATTGTTTCTGTTGCAGCTTGTCACGGAAACAAGGAATTTGGTTTCTAAATCTTCAGATTTTGAGCTGTTTTAAAATTTGTTTTGGTCAACCTTTAGAAATGTAGTTTAAAATTGGTGAGCCTATCATTATACATTTTGTTCACAAGGGTTACACAGTACAAAATTAACAGTCGAACTGTGTGATAGAATAAAGAGGAAATAACTATCCCTCATATGTACCGACATCATCTCTAGATGTTTAAGGAAACAAGCATTTGAATTAGTTTCTAGCGCACTTAAGAGACAAGAAAAATCAGGATCATTATGGGGAGATAGTGGCATAGTGATAATGCCACTGCATTCGAGTAGCATAGCAAGCCAGAGGCCTGAACTAATGCTGTGGGTATATGGGTTCAAATCCCACCATGTAAATTGGTGCATCTTTTAGTTTAGTCGGAAGGTAAATCTGCCTTTCCTTAACTTGGTATGGCCTAAACGTGATTCCAGACACATAGCTAAATAGTTAACTTTTAACTTCTCTCTGAAATAGCCTGGCAAGCCAATCATTTATACTGAATTTCTGCAGACACCAGATAGATAGATAGATAGATAGATAGATAGACAGTGCAGAAGGAGGCCATTCGGCCCATCGAGTCTGCACCGACCCACTTAAGCCCTCACTTCCACCCTACCCCGTAACCCAATAACCCCTCCTAACCTATTTGGACACTAAGGGCAATTTGGCACGGCCAGTCCACCTAACCTGCACGTCTTCGGACTGTGGGAGGAAACTGGAGCACCCGGAGGAAACCCACGCAGATACGGGGAGAACGTGCAGACTCCGCACAGACAGTGACCCAGCGGCGAATCGAACCTGCAACCCTGGCGCTGTGAAACCACAGTGCTATCCACTTGTGCTACCGTACTGGAGATGAACTACAGTGGTCCACAAAAGTGACTCAACACCATTTTCTCCAAGGGCTGGGCAACAAATGCTGACCTCACTAGCAATGTCCACATTGTTATTGCAGTTTGCCTCTAATTCATAAAACTCTACTATTTTGGCATGTCATTGTATAGCGGACAACCTGGGTTTTTGCTCCTGTTTTCTTCCTTAGTATCATTCTTTGATCAAGAATATTTTTATGATATCCAAAACATTTATAAATTTCCATACATGGCCCTTGATCCTACTTCATTGGCTAACTATATTCTAATGTACTTTGATATTTGTTTAACCGTCTTCGTTTTGGATGAAATCTTTAACTTCTTTAATCTTTCTTCATAGCTCCTTTACACCTTGGATTAGAATAAGAAAATCCCCCCATTTACAATACAATACGGTTTACAGAAACCAATTGTAAATCGAAAAGTTGTCAGCCAGAACCGGTTTTCCCATTCGAACAATGTTATAAATGGGGGATTGGTTCCTGAATCAAGGCACAATACTCAATTTTAACTGAATAGTGAAACGTTTTTGAGATTTTGGTTCAGTAGTGCACAGTAGTGTATTTCCCATGATAGTGCCTACACTTTCAAAAACATTACTATACTGTATCTGAGAAGTAATTTGTTCTTCCTGCGGCTGTAAAAGGTGGAACATAAAGGAATGTAACAATTGCTTAAGACCAACAGTGCACTGCGTGGTACCTGGTAGTCACCACTGTTGTATTGTATATATTGTATATAAGGTGTATTACGGTAAGGCTCCTGTACTACAGGTACGGGGGTAGATCCCTGCCTGCTGGCTCTGCCCAGTAGGCGTAGTATAAATGTATGGGCTCGCCGAGCTGCAGCCATTTCGGCAGCAGCTGCGGGAGGCTACACATCTCTGCATAATAAAGCCTCGATTACACTCGACTCTCGTCTCGTCGTAATTGATAGTGCATCAATTTATTACGCAGAGATTTTACGATGGATCTCCGCATCAAGCCTGATCGCCTGCAGCTGCACCCTCAAGCAGACATGCCAAGTCGGCCTTCGCACATTGGCTAGCTTGCTTCGAAGCATACATCGGATCTGCGACAGAACCATCCTCAGATGCACAGAAGCTCCAGATCCTTTACATGCGGCTGAGCTCTGATATCTTTCCCCTCATCTGGGATGCGCCTACCTACGCTGAGGCCATGGCACTACTGAAGGAGAACTACGCTCAGCAGACCAACAAAATCTATGCCAGGCACCTTCTGTCCACGCGGCATCAACTCCTTGGTGAGTCTGTGGAAGATTTCTGGCGTGCCCTGCACGCCCTGGCGAAGGACTGCGATTGCCAGGCCGTTTCGGCCGCTGAACATTCTGAACTTCTATTTACAAACGCGTTCGTTCCTGGCATAAGGTCAGCTTACATCCACCAGCGCCTCTTAGAAGGGGCTAACCTCAACATTGCGGCGACCAAGAAGCTAGCGATCTCACTCACGGTTGCCTCCCGCAATGTACAGGCATATGCCCCCGATCGCACGGCCCACCCCTCCTGGGCATCGTGTGCCCCGCCAGCGAACACCCCATCGTGGACCCACCAGCGGCCGCCCCCGGCCAACCCCAGGCCTTCGCTGCGTGGCAGCCAACCAACCCCGGGGGACCCAAGTGGTACTTCTGCGGACAGAGAAAACACCCCCTGCAGCGCTGCCCGGCGCGGAGCGTGCTCTGCATGGCCTGCGGGGAAAAAAGGACATTTCGCTGCTGTGTGCCAGGCCCCCTCGATTGCCGCTATTGTCCCTGCATACCCCACATGCGACCGTGGGCGCCGCCATCTTCCTTGCCTCAGACCACGTGCGGCCCGTGGGCGCTGCCATCTTGCCTTTCTCAGGACACGTGCGGCCCGTGGGCGGCGCCATCTTCCCCACCTCAGGAGCCCTGCTCGTCGGGCACCTCATCGGGTCACTCATCATCTGCAATTGCTGCCGACCAGCCGCGTCTCGCCTCCATCACGATCGACCAGTCCCGACCGCACAACCTCGCGACCTCGGCGACGACAGTGAAGGTCGATGGGCACGAGACATGTTGCCTTCTGGACTCTGGGAGCACTGAGAGCTTCATCCAACCCGATACGGTGAGGCGCTGCTCCCTCACGGTACACCCCATTAACCTGAAAATCTCCCTGGCCTCCGGATCCCACTCCATGGCAATCCGGGGGTACTGCACTGCCACCATCACCATCCAGGGCATAGAGTTCAGTGGCTTCTGGCTCTACGACTTCCCCAATCTTTGCGCTGCCATGCTACTCGACCTGGACTTCCAGTGCAACCTCCAGAGCCTCACCCTAAAATTTGGCGGATCCCTACCACCTCTTACTGTCTGCGGCTTCACGACCCTTAAGGTCGACCCGCCTTCTCTGTTTGCGAACCTCACCCCGGATTGCAAACCCATCGCCATCAGGAGCAGACGGTTCGCCGTTAGCCGCTGCCGGCTAGCTCCGCCCACCAGGAGCCATGTCCTTCTCCTGACCAGCCATTTCGCCAGCTGCAGTAGGAGGCCACGCATCTGACTGTAATAAAGCCACAGTTGTACCAATCTGAGTCTTTCGTGCAATTGATCGTGCATCAATTTATTACAGTCAGATTTTCTAAGACATGGATATCAGAATCAAACCAGATCGTCTGCAGCTGGATCCGCACTCGCCCGACGCTAGAAAGGACTTTAATCACTGGCTAGCTTGCTTTGAGGCCTACATCAATGCTGCGACCCCCGCGCCAACGGAAGCTTAGAAGGTTCAAGTTTTATACTCCAGGTTGAGCTCCAGCATGTTCCCGTTGATCCAGGACGCCCCGAATCACGCGGAAGCAATGGCACTCCTAAAAGAGAACTATGCGCGGAAATCAAACACAATCTTTGCCAGGCACGTACTCGCCACTCGCTCTCAACTACCTGGTGAGTTAATCGAAGACTTCGGGCGGGCCCTAATCCCACTCGTACGGGACTGTGACTGTCAGGCCGTTACGGCCACCGAGCACTCTAATCTCCTGATGCACGATGCGTTCGTAACAGGGATTGCGTCGGACTCCATCCGACAACGACTACTGGAAGGGGCCACGCTCGACCTTGCCGGAGACCAAAACTTTAGCACTCTCCATGACCGTCGCAACTCATAACGTTCAGGCCTACCCAGCTCGCTGCGCGGCCCACCCGTCCTACCCCTCCTGGACCCCGTAAATGACCCCTCCCCCACCCGGCTGGGGCCCTTCCTAGTTAATACGTCTGTGCCGCCCGCCAACCCGCGCACCCGGGGGGGGGGTCCCCTCTGCTACGTCTGTGGTCAGCAGAAGCACTCCCGCCAACGCTGCCCAGCCCACGCCGCCACTTGCAAGTCTTGTGGTCCTGGTCAACAGGACCACGACTCCAACCTTTCCAAATTCCTGCACACCGCCAAACTCCTCAACCTAACCTACAACAAGGAGAAGTGCGTGTTCAACACTAACCGATTAGCCATCCTCGGCTATGTGGTTCAAAATGGACTTCTGGGGCCCGATCCCGACCGCATGCGCCCCCTCATGGAGCTTCCCCACTGCCCCAAGGCCCTCAAACGCTGCCTGGGGATCATCTTCTATGCCCAGTGGGTCCCAAACTATGCGGACAAGGCCCGCCCACTCATACAGTCCACTCCATTCCCCCTTTCGGCAGAGGCACAACATACATTCGCCCGTATTAGAGCAGACATAGCCAAGGCCGGGATGCACGCAGTAGACGAAACACTGCCCTTTCAAGTAGAAAGCGACGCTTCAGATGTCGCTCTGGCTGCCACCCTCAACCAGGCAGGCAGACCCATGGCTTTCCTTTCCCGCACCCTCCGCGCCTCTGAAATTTGGCACTCATCCGTCGAAAAAGAGGCCCAAGCTATCGTTGAAGCGTGCAACATTGGAGACATTACCTGGCCGGCAGGAGATTCACTCTCCTCATTGACCATCAACATCCTTCATGTTCAACAACACACAGCTGGGCAAGATCAAAAATGATAAAATCTTGAGGTGGAGGATCGATCTCTCCACCTACAGTTACGAGATTTTGTATCGCCCCGGCAAACTCAACGAGCCCCCAGACGCCCTATCCCGAGGTACATGTGCCAGCACATAAGTAGACCGACTCCGGGCCCTGCATGACGACCTCTGCCACCCAGGGGTCACCTGTTTTTTTCACTTCATAAAGGCCTGCAATCTGCCCTACTCCATCGAGGAGGTCAGGGCTATCACCAGAGACTGCCAGGTCTGCGCGGAGTGTAAGCCGCACTTCTACAGGCCAGACCGAGCGCACCTGGTGAAAGCCTCCCGCCCCTTTGAACTCCTCAGCGTGGATTTCAAAGGGCCCCTCCCCTCCACCGACCGAAACACGTACTTTCTTAACGTGATCGACGAGTACTCCAGATTCCCCTTCGTCGTCCCATGCCCCGATATGACGTCTGCCACCGTCATCAAAGCCCTCAACACCACATTCACCTTCGCTCTGTTTGGTTTCCCCGCCTACGTCCACAGCGACCGGGGATTTTCATTTATGAGCGATGAACTGCGCCAGTACCTGCTCAGCAGGGGTATCGCCTCGAGCAGGACGACCAGCTACAACCCCCGGGGAAACGGGCAGGTGGAGCGGGAGAATGGGATGGTCTGGAAGGCCGTCCAGCTGGCCCTATGGTCCAGAAATCTCCCGGCCTCCCACTGGCAGGAGGTCCTCCCCGACGCCCTTCACTCCATTTGGTTGCTCCTTTGCACTGCGACTAACGAAACTCCCATGAACATCTCTTTGCCTTCAACAGGAAGACCACCTCCGGGGTTTCGCTCCCAAAGTCCAGGACCTGTTCTCCTCTGTAGCGCGTGCGGCTCCACAAGGCAGACCCGTTGGTTGAGAGGGTACTTCACGCGAAACAGCAGTACGCCTACGTGGTGTACCCCGACGGCCGCCAAGACAGTCTCCCTCAGGGACCTGGCATCGGCTGGGTCCCCACACACCCCCCCTCTGCCCCGGCGTCACCCCCCTCCCCCCAGCTCACCACTGCAGCCCCTGCTCCAGGACGATCAGTCCTCCCTTGGTCCCACCCAGGGATGAAGATGAGGTCGACACGCTCCCGGAGTCACCGACGCCCGAACCGACGCCTGCATTGCCACCGGGACTGCGGCACTCGTAACGACGGATCAAGGCGCCCGATCGTCTGAATTTGTAAACTTTCCTTAAAATGTTGAACACCTGCATGTAAATAGCCTTCCACCATCCCCGCTGGACTCTTTCTTTAACAGGGGGTGAATGTGGTAGTCACCACTGTTGTATTGTATATATCGTAAATAAGGTGTATTACGGTAAGGCCCCTGTACTGCAGGTACGGGGGTAGGTTTGGGGCCTCACGGTAGCATGGTGGTTAGCATCAATGCTTCACAGCTCCAGGGTCCCAGGTTCGATTCCCGGCTGAGTCACTGTTTGTGCGGAGTCTGCACGTCCTCCCCGTGTGTGCGTGGGTTTCCTCCGGGTGCCCCTGTTTCCTCCCACAGTCCAAAGATGTGCGGGTTAGGTGGATTGGCCATGCTAAATTGCCCGTAGTGTAAGGTTAATGGGGGGATTGTTGGGTTACGGGTATACGGGTTACGTGGGTTTAAGTAGGGTGATCATTGCTCGGCACAACATCGAGGGCCGAAGGGCCTGTTCTGTGCGTACTGTTCTATGTTCTATGTTCTATCCCTGCCTGCTGGCTCCGCCCAGTATGCGGAGTATATATGTGTGGGCTCTCCGAGCTGCAGCCATTTCGGCAGCAGCTGAGGGAGGCTACACATCTCTGCGTAATAAAGCCTCGATTACATTCTACTCTCGTCTCGTCGTAATTGATAGTGCATCAGCGCCGTAATGTCAAAACGGGCATTTGTAAAGTCGAAACAAGGTACCAATTTGTAAATGTTGTAAGTGTCGTTCATTGTAACTTGAATTTCATAAAGTGGGGGACTGTCTGTATTACTCTTTACTATTTCTGTATTTGAAAATGAACTTCTTGGTCCTCTTGTCCGTTTTGGCTCCACTCATTGTTTATTACATGTCTTTCTTTCTTATATTATGCCATTAGAAACTCAGTCCCAAAGGGCTTTAATTTTGAAGCATTGCCATTGTTGTAATGGCGCAGATTTTTTACTTCTGTGCAATACTTTACCTTTCTAGGTATTAAATTCCATTTGCCATGTGTCTGCTTAATTGCAGAACTGATCAGAATGCCTTTGCAAATCTTTTGCTGCAACCTCAGTCTTTTCCACTCTTCCTATTTTTGATATCTGCAAATTAGCACAATTCCAGTTCATTTTGGAATTAAAAATAATGCCCTGTGTGAAATGCCATTGAACACTTTGTGTCTCTTTATCTCTTTCCATGTGACATTAAACCTTTCAGTAGTACAGGGCACGATCCAACAGCCAAGCTGCGCCACGAGAGATCTTGCTCCTGGGATCTACCCAGCTTGCCACCCGATCTCATAAGACATTGCGAGGTAAATCCCACCCACAATGTGCAGGATCACGTTTTGGAAAATATGCACATTAGAGCGAAGCATATGCCTCCCTCTAATGTGCAAGTTCCCGGGGTACCTAAGGCTTTGGGATTCCACCACTTCACCTCACAGACCTTGGGCGAGTTCCGATCAGCACTGGCCCCACAAATGGGGACCAGACAGAATACCACTTGTAGGGGTCTCCCAGTGGATTGGAGGCCTCCAGTTGCATGTCCTTTGGGCAGGGTGGTGCCCTGCTACTGTTGGTGGCACCTAGGCACCCTGGCAGTGCCAACCTGACACCTTGGCAGTGCCACCTGCCAAGCTACCCAGGTGGAACTGCCACCTAGCATGGGCACTGCCAGGTTGGCACTGCCAAGTTGGCATTTTTGCGCATGCGCAATTGGGCCAGGGTTGCCCAGCATGGGTGTTTGGCGGGCCATGTGGGGGGATGGGCCGGTGACCCTCCCATAGTGTGTTCAGGCTGGAGAGAGGGGTTGAGGAGATCAGGACGGCATTTAAAATGGGGTCCTGATCTCACACTACAATGATGAGTTCCGGCGAGTGGGGCTCCTCACTGTACAAAACGGGGTTACGTGAGGCTTCGGCCGCCCAATCCTCGTTCAGGCCCCTTATTCACTGCGTGCTGACTGGAAAGACATGGCTGAACGCGCTCGCTAGAGGGATTTGTTCCCTTTTGGGAGAATCGCACCCATTGTTTCCTATTCTTAAGCAAGTTTGATTTGTGCCGATCACATTTTCTCAGGAAGTGTTTTTTATTTTTTTATGTATAAGGAATTACCTAATATTGACACTTGTGGAACGACTTTGTGCAAATATTGATAGAGCCACCTGCTGATAAATATTAGTGACCCAAAAGAAACAGCTGTCGTAATGGAAATAACATGCTTATCATCCAACAAATTCAGACAAATTGGAAATAAACCTGACAACTATGAGGACATCACTGGAATCACCTCACATCTACAGGATTGTGGCCTCCTATGTCCCGATGAGATTACATTTTGGTTTTGCTTATCTAGATGTTAATAAACTTTTGTGTTCAATCCTTAGGATAGAGACGTTGTGTATTGTACACCTCAAGTTTAGTAATTGTTTTAGAACAAGAGTCATTATCAGACTCCACTATTCCCCAAGTTCAGTCTTGATGCAGAAAGGCCATTGCCCAGGAGGATCAGCCTGAGCCACATAATTGAGATTCAAAACATATGGATCAGAATTATCAAAGTAAATATATATATAATACGCTACAATAAAATTTAATTTTGAGTTTCATTAGTTCGGAAGTTGTCCTTTGTTTCAGAACAGCCTTGTAATTATTTGTGACTATTAAAGCAAGTTTGTTATGAAACCAAATATAATTTCACATTGTAAATTTGCAGCACTTCATTTGCGGGACTACGAAGATATAATCCCATCAGTGGAGATTTACTCTTTATTGGCACTATCTGCATGTGCTAATCGGGCTTTTGGGACATGTTCCAAAGCTTTTATAAAGCTTGAATCTTTAGACATGTTGACTTCAGAACAGAGATTGCAGTATGAAGATCTGGCCCTCGAGATCTTCATCAAGCACAGCCCTAAAGATGGCAAGAAATCTGATTTGGACAGTCTCCCAGAAGGGTCAGTACAAATTGTTTCATTGTTTTAATGTTGCAAAAAGGTTTTGATAAGGATGTTTAGTAATAACAGATAGAAGCCTTTAAATGGTAAAACTTTACAAGGTACTTCAGTGAGGAAAGTTACACCATGCAATCGTAGAAGAGTTGGATAACTAAATGGTTAAAAGATGCTAAGAAGGATTTTAATAATAATAAAAATTGCTTATTGTCACAAGTAGGCTTCAATGAAGTTACTGTGAAAAGTCCCTAGTTGCCACATTTCGGCGCCTGTTCGGGGAGGCCAGTACGGGAATTGAATACAAGCCAGTTGTTTAGTCCACTGTACTAAACCAGCCCCTGGTTTGACAGTGGGTTAGAAGGCAAATAAGGAAAGGATTTCAGTATGCAGTAGGGTATCAAAATAGCTGAATGCTGTGCCACCAAATTGGAGCGGGGGACAGGGAATCTAAACTTGGTCAGATAGGAAAGAGCAGAATGTACATGTTGGTCCTTCAGAGGAAAGGAGTGACCAGGGTACAGAAGAACTTGTCAGCAAGATTAAGGATCTGGAATTTAGTGTACTGGAAAATGTGAAGCACTGAAAGGTGGTGGGGATAGGAAAACTAGAAGGGTAGGGTTTAGTGTGGGACAGGATGTGACAAGTTAAAGTTTATATAGGGTGGAACTCAAAAAGCCTGAAGGTGAGAAAAGCATCGATTAAAGTTTTGGTGGTGGTGAGGGAGCAATGAGAGACAGATAATGGTTTTGAGCTCTAACTAGGTGACCTTGATAATGGACGAGATATAATGTTTTGAAGTTCTATGTCAAGCATTAGAAGGGCAGGGCTGGCGTGATGGTGAAAATGGAGACAAGAGTTTGGTAGCGGCCAAGATTGATAGCAGCACTTTTTTACAGCTATTAAGTTCAAAAAAGTTCTGGTTAATTCATAAATTTAAGTTAAATGAGCAATGAAAGAGCACAAGTGGTGATCTTGGATTCAAGCATTGTAGAAGCTGATGACGAGACCATCAGAGTACATATAGAAGTCAAGTCAATAGCTATGTATCATTCTGCCAATAGCTGCTGGGTAGATGATAAATAGAAAAGGCCAAGGTTGAAATCTCAGCACTATTGTAGTGATCATGTGGGTGGATGAGAAACATTGTTGAACCTTTTACGGTTCTTGTGAATTAATTCCTGGTAGAAATTGATATTTTGCAACTAAAAGCAGCAACATGAACTTAGAAGAATTTCAATGAATAGAAAGTGGTCTGGACTCCACAGAATATATTAGGATTTGTAAACAAAATTGGCCACACATTTGCTTACAAAAGCAGTAATTGAAGTATTTGGGGATGTTTCTGGGAGCTGTGATAAGGTATCATATAATGCTTTATTTTGCTTTAAACGTGGCACCGCGGTGACGTATTATCACACAAACTTGAAATATTAATAGTGTGTGAACCATCTCATCGTGATCGGTATTGTCTGGATTCTTTTGCCAATAAGGCCAAATCAGCCTTGCTTGTTATTCTCTTGCTTTGTCCTTCATTTTGAATGTCAAAAGACAGGCTTGAAGAGCTGATTAACACAGACCTTTTTATTTATTTGATTTTTACCTTCTCTAAATTGATTACTTCAATGTAATCTTATAAATATTGCAGAGCATTTGTTGTAAACGTTGTGTTGATGAAAACTGTGTCATTTCCTCATTTTTTTCCAGCAGAGGAGAAGGGAAACTTCCAACTTGTGTTGTGACCGGACGGCCAATTGCAGACTACCAGTTCTGGATGTGTGGTGTCTGTAAACATTGTGCTCATGAACAGGACATAAGCAACCACAATTTTTGTCCTCTCTGTCATAATCCTGTGGGATAGATTAGAAAAGGCTAAAATAAATGTTTATTTTATAAGTATTGTTGGCTTAGAAATGTCTGCTGGGCTTTATTGTTGCGTTGAAATTATTTTTAATGAATTGCCTCCACTTTAACATTTTATGATTTTTTTTTTCTTTCCTCCAAGTCTCATTGAGCTAATAATATAGGTGAGGCTTGCAATATATTCCATTTCAGAAACATGTGGACTTTGAGCACTCTCAGGTCATCAGTGTGTACTTTACCAATGTGACATTTTCCATTTCTATGTACAGTATCAGACATCTTGGGGCCCATCTAAGTGGGATTGGCAATTAGTGTCAAACTCATGCTTTTTTTGCTATGGGTCCATGTGCACTAGGACCTGATGTAAACCCACTTACACAAAGAATGTTAACTTGCAGACAGAGGAGACTTTCACCTCATTAGCCAGATTTGAATTCAAATCCAAGTCTGAGATGAAAAGCCAAATGTTGTTTACTTCATATTTTATAGGGCTATCTCTAACTCCTTGTATCCCTCACCACAACATCCCCTTACCTCCTTCCAACCCCAATTCTTTATGCAGCTATCATCAGAAAAAAAATCTCCCCCAAGTAATTTGCTATGCAATACCAGATGCATATCTGCTTAGCCTTTGACTCTAGATTTCCGACAGTAGTTCTAAGACTGTCAGTTTGTTCCCATTTGCCCTTGCTTACACTTTTAATACCTTTTCCCCAGCAAAATATTTATTACCTCCCATCATGAGTTCCCTTCAGATTGATTCCTATCTTTACTTCCCCAAGTTTGAGGTCAGCAGATTAGAGTGTATCTGGTGCACAATTGGCTACGTCATCCACCACCAGGCCCTGGTGCATCATGCAAAGCAACAGAGGTGCATTTTCCTCTGCCAAAACCACTCACTACACCGGAATCATCCTGAAGAGCCAAGGCTTCTTCATTTATTTATTTTATTGCCAGATGCATCATTAATCCTCTTTGCCTTGCTTCTCCACCTCCAGTAAGAGCTCATGTCTGGCTTGTCACTACGATTGAGAGCACTATTTCACCTCTCTGCTGCTTCTCTCCTCTTACATTTGAACCCATTTCTCTCTCTAGTTTCTTTCCTATTTCCTCTCTATGAAATCATCGCAACCACGTACATGTTCCCTTGACTGTTTTCCTGCTAAACTGCAGACTATCCAACTTAACTTCTGGATTCTCATGCTCGTAGACATTTTAAATGTCTTCTCTCATCTACAATCTTTCTTCCTTTTAAAATCACCAGCATCATCCCCAACTCATTTGTCCATGCTCACTGCTGCCCCATTTCCAACCTCCCTTTCCTTTTAAGTTGATGAACATGCCACTACCAAATTCCTGTTTAAATCTCTCGAACCATGTTTCAGCTATTGTAATTTCTGTAACCAGAATCCAAAAAGACCATCTATAACTGTGATGGCCCACTTCTCATAGAATCATAAAACCTTATAGTACAGAAAGAGGTAATTCGGCGCACCGTGCCCGTGCTGAGTCACGTGCAACAGTAATTAGCCCCACAACCCTGTTTTTGTTGTCCATGACCCTGTAAATTCCTCAGCCTCAATTCACCGTCCAACTTCATTTGAAAATTATTTAGGAAACCGGATTCCATCACCATTTCAAGTAAAACTTCCAGATCCTGAAAACTCTAGAAAAAGATTCTCACCTCCCTTCTAAATATTAAATCTATTGCCTTGGGTTATTGACTACTCACCTGAGTGAATAGTTCTACTCCAGCTACTCTAGCTAACCTTGTCATCATCTTGAAACCTCTTTTAAATAACCTTTTTAATCCTCTCTGTTCCAAGGATTATTGTCCTATCTTTACAACCTCTCCTCATAATGATATCACCTGGTAGAATCTTTGCAAACCTTTTTGACATCTTTGCATAAAGTCAGTACAACATAGGAAGAGGCTATTTTCATGTCGGCTCTAAGTCGAGCAATCCAATCAGTCCCATACTCCTGCCTACTCCTTTTCTAAGGCATTTACATCTTTCCTGATGTGTGATATCCTGAACACTCGACAATACTCCAGCTAGGGCCTAAGCAGTACTTTGTAAAGTTCCATTATGTTTGCTTTGCTTTATGTTCTATTCTTTTATTTGTTAAACCCAAATAATTGATATGATTTATTAAACACCTTATCAACTTGCTCTGCCACTTTTATCAATTTGTGAATCTGGACACCTAGATTCTCCTCATTTTACACCTTTCAGAATTGTGGTATTTATAGTATATTATCTTTGCATATTAGTTTTATAAAAGTGCATTACGTCGTACTGACTTTTGGAGAACATCAGTGCAAATCACCACCCAGTCTGAAAAACATTTATCCACTATCACCCTTTACTTCCTGCCACTGAGCCAATTTCACACCCAAACGGTCGTCTTCCCACTAATAGCATGAGCTTCCGTCTTAATAAACCTTCCATCTTAATAAACTTTCTGTGTGGCACTTTGTTAAATGCCTCCCAGTACATCTAATTACTTTCTCTGTTACATTGTCAAATAATTCAACAGAATTAGTCAGGCACAATTTGACTTTAACAAATCTATGCTGCCTCTTGATTAAGCTACATTTTCCAAAATGTTTCCAAAAATGTATTTTGTCCCTAATAATGGTTTCCAATAACTTCCCTACTGCCAATGTTAGGCTGACTGGCCTGGGTTTACTCTTCCACTGTCTAAGCAATGGTAAACATTGGCAATCCTCGAGTCCTCCGTTCTTCCATCTCTGTAATATTACTCTCCTCCGCATGTAACTCAGTCCATCAGCTGAAATTTCGATCCATGCCTTATGCATCCTCAATGCCATAAAATTTAGTTCATTTGGAGCTCTGCTTTCCATATCATATCCCACATATGTTTTGCTCCTGCATCTCACTATCCGTGGTTCTACCTATAGCCCTCTGAGCTTCCAATCCTAAATCCCTCTATCTCTGCTCTGCCCTCTCCTTTTACGGTCCTCTTTCAATCCACTTCTTTTATCAAATTTTTGATTAGACTACAAATCTTTGGCTTGGGTTCCACATTTTATAATATGTGAGGCACTTTTCGATATTTTTCTATGTTAAAGGTACTATATAAACATCAGATTTTCATAACAATTTAGTATATACTAGTAACATTTAGTGAATTGTCTTCAAAGACATTATTTTAATTGGATTTTGAGGAAAGATGAGATTTAGACACATGACATTTTTTATTACAGTACAGGTATAACTATTTTGGCAATTTAACTACCATAGTTATGAAAGTTAATTAATGAATCGAGTTGTACACAATAGTTGGAGCAGAGTGTTACAAGGTTCAAGAGATCTAGAAATATCCTTATAAATGCATATTATATACTCCAACTCAATTACTTTATTATAGAGCAGTTGTACAGAATTTTGTTTGAGCTTTGTTAAGTTTGTTTTCTATAAAATGGAGCCCAGTGAAATCACAAAAAAACTGTGTTCTTTTCTCCTGTTACTTTACTCTTTTTACTATAGTCGCCTATTGATCAGGAAAATGTTGCAAAAGTTGATTTTAATTTCAACTTTCATTTAACTTTCTGTAATCTGTACAATTTATACTGTATATAGTAGTGTAGTCTGAGTATTTAACGCAGACTATTTTTATAATACGGCTTAAATGTGGTAATTTTCTTTTCTGGTGTATTTCAATAAAACATTGAGTTTACACTTGCAAAAATAGACTCTTCACTGCTAAAGTACATGTATTGTTTTTAAATGTGAGGTTTTTAGAAATGGCTTTGGACAATCTTTTGGAACAGGAAGCTTCAAGATTTCTGCCACAGATCTTCAGAGCTCTGCAATTCCTCTGATTTTGGGTGTCTTCTTCAGGCACCAAGCCCTGAGAGGTTGTTGGCAAACGTGAACTTCTTGATCCATGGCTTTGCTTGGCAAGATAACTGCAGTGGTTTGCTGTTGCCTTTTGCAAACAGGTGGCTCCCCTCATACCACCTGTTATTGGTGTATGTTAAAAGAATTTATAAGTTGATACTGTGCCTGTTTGGCTGCATTATGAACACACCATCCTTGGCCATCAGTTCTGGAATGGGAGTTGAATGTGGAGCTTCTGGCTCAGAGACAGAGGCATGACCCACTTTGCCACGAGAACTTTAGATCTTGGATATACAAAAGAAAATTCTGCAGGTAGTCAATTAAACGTATTCTGGTGACCTTAATTGAGTATACCGGAATATAAAGCATGGAACAAGAATTCAGCCATTTCCGTCACAGTCCCCAATC